>NC_046625.1:15978089-16626660 GCF_900324465.2 Anabas testudineus | reverse complement strand
AACTTTCCAATAACAGTATATTCTTTGATGAAAAGTTTGAATGAGACCATTTGTTCTCAAAGAGCAGGGTGGTCCACACAAAACCTTGAAATGTCCTGTTGATTGTCCAGTTGAGGGGAAATGCAGTCTCCATGTGAGCTGTGTGATCAGACTTTAAGGGTCTCTGGGTCCAAGCTTATCGATGACTATGGGTAGCAAGATCGTGGAAGATTTTGCAACAGCATTGACACAAACGGCAGTGTTCATTTATCTTCTCTCTCCTTGAGGGAGGAACCACGTGCGAAAGTTGTGTATCCGACTCCTCAAACATCCATGCAAACTAAAAGAAATTCAACAAGTCAGCAGTCTCCGGCAGACTCACAATATAAAACGACAACAATCAAACATGAGTTAATTCACCAGCTTCTTATAGAGATAAAACCAAAAGAACCAGCCAACAGAGTCTTGCTGTTTTCTTTGCTTTAGGCAGAGTCAAGTCAAGTGAGAGGAGTCATGGGGTCATGATCCGAAGATGTCATAAGGCCACAACGGTGCATGGGTGTTTGAGTTTACAAGGCAGCACTCCTCTGTTGAGCTGGTAGAACTCCACCAGCTGAATCAGGTCGGTGAATTTGGTGGCGCCCTCGTCAAGGCTGAAGAAGATCTGGCCGTCCTCTTCACACTGGCAGGATCAAGGTGGCCAACAACAGTGAGCAGGGACACCACATGGCAAGAGAAAACAAAGGGAAGGGTGAAAAAGGGGGAACTTAAGCCTCAGATATTTAGACCTTATAGAAAAAAATCATTTACATTGATTACACCACATCACACTAGACTCTTCTTTTAAAATGATGCTGTAAAGAGTTCCATGTTCCAAGCTTTTTATTCAATCAAAACCAAATTTAGAGTATCCCTTTAATGCTCTGCCCTTAATTTTAAGTAAGCAATAAGGTAAAGGTAATGGGCCAACACATGCAACAATGCTATCTGTATGTGCACTCAGCAGTCATTATCATGAATCATTTTGATCTGCACGTCAGAATAATAAAAAGCACGAAACATCAGGAAATGCATACCGGTAGTATCTGGAAATGTTTGATTTTCTGGTGATGGCACAACGTGAGCACAAATGCCTTGGGGTTACTCTGACTGACCCTCAGTAAAAACAACCTGTGCACGAAGAGAAAAGAGGAGACTGTGAGAAGGACATTCAAATGATTTACCTTTCATTAATGCAGTAAGAAGAAAAAAAAAGGTTGTGTTTGTGTGGATAGGTAAAGTGCCTGCACAAAAAATGCTTCAGCTCACTTACCCATCTACTTGTCCCTGCTGGTGGATAATACGGTGGGACTCTTCTCTGGTTATCCTGCCGTGGAACCACAGCTGGGCTATGTGGATGACTGTGGAGAAGAGAAATTAATTCTAAAACACTCTTTAAAATGTGTCACATTATACAATCTGAAAAATAGGAAAAGAAGGTAGTGATCTTAAATCTTTGCAATTACCCGAGCTTAGCGAGGAGTGGTGAAGTGGACTGTGGGAGCCTAATATGTTCATTCGTTGACTCCTCTTCTGAGAGAGATGCCACACAGAGACAATACAACAGGGATTAGTTCATGAGCTCTTCTACTGTATTTATGTTTTTTGGTGGGTGAAGCAAAAAGAAACAAGTGTTGATTGGATTAGATGTAATGATTACTGTGGAATAATGTTAAAAAGGGAAACCAATTTATTTAGTATGAGTATTTGAGAAAAATAAATGGAGACATGTGTGGAGACACAATTAAATGCGTCTCACCCTCCACGCATGTCCCTCCTCCATGGCAGCGCTCTGAGCTTCCACGGGGTTGTCGATCACCCTGCCTATCCTCCCTGAGAAATCCATTGCCACGAGGGAATTCTCCGAAACACTCCGCTAGGGGGAGACAGAGGCACATGAAAGTGTGGATACAGATGCCAAGACAGAGAGAGTGCAGTAAAAAGTGAGGTGGCACAAGTAAACATTTCGATGAATGTATTTCTTCTCGACTGCTCGGATTAAGGTGCTTAAACTGAATTTAACAAGAAGAAGCGGCAAACTTACCACAGGTGCTGAGAAGTGTGAGAGTAGGGTTTTTCTTTGCTGAGGAATCTTATAATTCTGGTACAATACAATCCCATACTGTAAAGAAGAGACAACAGAATGGTAAACAAAACAATAAATATATTATAAACTTAGTTTTGCTGCTAAGAAATGTACCTCCCCCATCTCACCATAGTATTTGAGACCAACGCGTTGTTACCTTAAAGAGTCGAAAAGCAGTCATCCAGCAGGTCCTGCCCTGTTCATCCTCAGCACACAGCATCCTCAGCTCCTTCAACTCCCCTCGACCTTTATTGGGCTGCACATCAACATGTTTTAGAATCATCATCATTACCTCAATTACTACTGATGGGATTAATTGAGTAGATTTCATATCCAGAGACCTTTTAAAATAGAAAACATAGATGAAAAACACCTTCACCTTTTTCATTTTAGACTCACCTTGATACAGAACCCGTAGTCTGTGGGTGCACCGTGTTGCTTTTTGCCTGTGATGACTGTGAAGATGTTGCTGTCTTCTAGGTCTGCTAGTAACTGTAGGTGTCTGGGCTCCTGTAGACAGAAGGAAATTAATAAGTCAGAACATCAAAGAGAGACACAGCCCAAAAGGTACACGGAGCGACAGAGAGACCACCATCAATAACAAGCTGATAAGCACTTTCTTTCAAGGCAGTTTGGTTGAAACCGGCGTGTTTAGTATGTTATTATTATAATGTTTTGTCTAGTATGCATGTGAATTCTTCAGTGATAAACCAAGATGTGAAGTTGCTCTTACCTTTGAGGTTCCTTTCGTAGAACAGTAGAGTCCTGAGCGCCGCAGAAACATATAAACTTTCTTCCATGACTTCCTCCCCACCTCCTTCACATACAGATAACCCTGGATCTCTGGACAGCTACTGGTGGCTAGGAAGTTCTAAAAGTAGAAGCATGGAAGACATGAAGCAGTGGCAGCACACAACATTGTTGTTTTATTCGCTCTGTACTGTTCTCCACCACTGACTCCCTGACTGTGGAGTGCAACACTCAAGCCTATATACGCTCACTGCCACGGCCACTGCAGATACTGAAAGCAGCAGGAGACACCATCTGTAGAGGAATCACAGGCGGGAGGCGACTACTTTTTTTTTAATCATACAGCAGAGTGTCATCTGGGCTCTTGCATCGGTGCAAGACTGACAGCTGATGGCTGAGATGGGCTGCAGCTTGAATTCCTACACACCACAGTAGCAACCGTGATAAAGCCAGACACTGGACGGTGCTGAACGCGCAGTCATCTGAACAAACTCTGTGGCCATCGCTGACTATGACCTCAGTGCACAAAACACCTAATTTAATCAACGCCTTCCCAACAGTGTCAACAAAGACTGACCATTAAAGGCATCAGAAAAGAAGACCTCACAGCAGAATAGTTGTTTTGGAAAGCACAGGGATATACAGGTGCCTAATAAAGTGAACACGTGGTGTGTGTAGCACAGTGTGCACAAATCTGGGTCTGCCTTTAACTTCTGAAGACATATTTCTACAGACCATGTTGGAAGACAAAAAGTTACATGTTATGCAACAAGCCTGTCAACAAACATGTGGATATAGTGGATATATTCCTACTGGAATCCTTTAAAGCCTGAAGTGTCCTGTGGGTATCTGAAGTACTTTTTAACCGTACAGTTTTCACATTTCACAAAAATATCACACACCATGAAGTGGCAGGTTAAGTTAATGGAGCTGAATTGGATTCTGTGGCTTGCGGCTAGAAGGTAAACTGTTCCAGAGCACCCTTCAATATTTAAAGCATATGTTTCGCAGTGTTTTGGAAACATCCTACAATGGGCCCCGTGCATGAGAAATTTCCAACATTTGCACAGTGCACGCACACAAACTTTCTTTTTGAGGCCTACACCTTGCACCTTTGCATTGAATTCTGCACCCTCAACACCTGGTTGAGCTCACTCGGTTTGGGCAGCACTCTAATTGAGTGCAAAGATCTTGTGTTTAGAATAAGTCAAACACTGGGGATTCCTGACACAGTTCTGGCTCACCCATCTCCATTCATTTACAGACTCCTCTATGCAGAGCTTAATGGAGCACAACGCCTATGTGATCAGAAGGAGAGTTAAAAGCTTTCTGTGAGTGGCAAGGATAAAGGGGTGGATTCCACTTGTGGTTTTGTCTTCGACAGCTCCATTACAGGACACACCAGAGAGCCAGGCTGCATGTAAAACCTCCATCCATTAAGACCAAAGCTCCTCAAAGTCACCTTTTTTTTCTGCTCCCCTCCCAGATATTTTCTTCATATGTTTTTAGAAGTCACTGTAAGTGTGGGTGAGTGGTCTGCGTGACAGACTAGCAACATGACACGCGCGTGTGAATTTGTACTGTGCAAACATTCGGTATGCAGGTGAAGAAGAGTACTCTATGTTCTATTTCTGACTGCCTAATTCCATCTATCACAGGTGTCGGGCCTGTGGTGTGTGTGTCGAGACGGTCATGTGTCAACAGGGGATCAACAGTAGTTATTACTGCAGGCTCTGATGACACACACTGTCTAAGGGTCAGAGGTTAGGTATGTCAGTTGATTGTACAGTATGCAGCAGGTGCTGACTCCGAGGTAAGCTAATCTGTGTGCGTGACAGCATGAGGAGAGAAAATCATTCAGAGAAACCGTGCATCTGCGGGCACTGTGTACCTTAAGAAGCTGAGACGGTGGAATCGCCCGATTGGTTTCCTGGCACCATGCAACCATATGCTCCGGGAAAAACGTCTGGTGGAAGAAGAGGGTGGTGAAGAAAGGCAGAGGGAGGGAGGGAGAGACAGACAGACAGACAGACAAAGACAGGAGAACATCAGCCGCTGTGGCAATAATTATAGGTTAGGAATGTTAACCACGTCTGATTATTCTAGTCGGCTGTCATAATATTCACACAGACCAGAGAATGAAGAGGGATACTTTGTCAAGAAACGTGCCTTTCATTTAATCTCACATCTCACAGGTGTATTTGTAAACTGAGGGCATCAGAAGTGACACAGCATGTTCAGAAATGTCACAAAAAAAAAAAAAAAAGCAATTACCAAAGGGCTTCTGAAGAATTCATATTTGGCATAGTTCTTCCTGAAGAGGAATCTACTGTCGCTGTTCATAGAAGCCTGGACCTGAACCACCAGCTCATGGTCTTCTAGACAGCGCTCTGAGGGGAGACAGACAGGGATTATTTGTTATTATTTGTTATTGTATATAAACTCCATTATTTTCTTTCAATTGCAGCTCACACTTGGTACTGCTAAGTACATATCCTCTTTCAGTAACGTTCTGATCACATTTACAGGATCATTCACCTCAAATGATGATTTGACCTGTTGGGTGGTTGAGAATTATCTGTAAAATAGTTTTTAATCCTCTGCGATCACTTAATGAGCTACGACTGGTGATCAAACCAGCCTCTTTCAGTGTGTCCTTGTATGAAGGTGGTCAGAGGTCCCAGTGATTTATATTCTGAGAGTGTGATGCTGTAACTGCAGCCTTACAAGTGCTCTCTTTATTGCCTTCAATAAAAAAAGTCATACTCCCTTCCCCCAGTAGGTTTAATTAAAATTTTGCAACTAAACTAACTTTTGCAGTATTAGTACATGGTCTGATATCTGTTTTTGATGTGAAATGGAGAACTTCAGAGAAGTCTCGCTGTACAACTCTCTCCTCCATCGTTATCTCATGTCATGTTCTCCCTCTCTATCCCCTTCGTCGCTCTCTTCAACTGTCACAGATCTTCTTTTCCTTTCCGTTTCATCCTGTCGCCTGTCTGGTGAGTCACTCGTGTTCGTGACAGTGAGTCATCCTGGCAACACTACCTCACTGTCCCCAGCGCTGTTAACCTTTTTCGGGGCTGACGAGTAGAGGTCAGTGTTACTTATTTCAAAAGGACCATTTTATCCTATTCAGCGCTGAACCAAGAGTATGCAGCGACGTCCGGGAAAAAGGCCCCTCTACTCAAACACGCTATTGTTCGTGTGTCTCTGAAACTTCTATTCTCGTCTACCACCCAACCACGTGCGCACATTAAGCATCGCAGCACATATGTGTACAGAGCAGAATCTAACGTATCAATAATTTTACACTGGACATTTACAAGATAGAAAATATCAGCAGACAAATTGAGATTTACAGTTTATGACTGAAACAACTAAGCAACTAACTATAGCAAAGGTGTAGCAAACAGATTAGACAACTAACAGATCCAAACAAGCCAAATCTTTACAGTTACATATTTCACCCCTACACAGTCTATATATGCTCAGATTCAATCCAATATCTCTCCCAATATTTTACATTATTTGCATATAGATGTGCAGATATAAGATATATTCACACATGAACCACACTCAGTGGCAAAAGCATAGCCCTTGACTTTTAACAATCAGCACGCTGCTGCTTCATCACATTTCATTTACTGGAACTCCTAAACATAAAATATGATAAGTAGTCATTCCAGACCTGAAAAGAATACGGTTGCAGTACAGGTGCGCCAGAACAGCAGAAGGGCTATAATAAAATAGACTGAGTTCAAGCCAAAAATTATGTCATTCACAATAAGCCAACCTAACTGTATTTGGCAGCGTTGTGTTGGCAGCACAGGTGAGAAATATAATCAGATCATGATGGATGGTGAAATTTTAGGTTAGAGCTTAGAGACCTGTACTTTGAATAATGCAATATATTTTCCAAAGGTTTCCATATATGACAGCATAACAGCCCGTGTGAAGACACAGCAACAGATTTATTACTAACAAATTTATTGACAAGTTGTCAATAAACAAGGAGACACACGGAGCATCGTTTTTTTTTTATAGTTTTTCGTTTTTCTCTGTGTCTCTCTACATTTCACAACCGGGCGCACCGCTCTATATAAAACGACACCCCCTTCTCTTCCACATCTGTTAAACTGTACAGACATGAGCACAGAGCACAGGCTTAACTTGTCTTCTATAAGTGGTTTATAATCGCCCTCTCCTGAGGGGGAGGTTGGGTTTTCTAACGTTCAGCTGGCCACAGGCTCTCCAAACTTACTGTTATAGTGCCAAGTCAGAACATAAAATCGCCCTGACAGAAACACAAAGCCCTCTTCCTTATTAATGCAGCAGCAACTTATAGCTCTTTGATTCGCCCCTGGAACAGTGAAGCTGTTTTCTTCTTTTACACTTTTCATAATTTAAAGACATATTCGCTGCTGAAGGATATAAATCAACCTATTCTGTAACCAAATGTGTCTTAACACGTTATAAACAGTGAATGAGAGCAAATGTGCAGTGAGCTACACTGCAACTACTTCCTTTCACTTCCATGTCATTGCCTAAGCCACGTTTACTTCTAAATATATGAAAAATAATAAAAGATAATCTTTCAACTATGTTACCTGAGGAACTGCTGATGATTTCTGAGGCATCGAGAGCTTCTATTTTCAGGACAACGGTAATGCCCCATCCTGAACTAAAGAACCTCCAACATGAAAGACATCCTTTGATCCATCAGTCATCTCCCTCAACTGTCTGCTGTGCCATTTATAGCATTGAGTCAATAAGATTATGCCGACTGATTCAGAAAAGAGTTGGTAAAGCTTCTTTATTAGTTACATTGCTTCATCTCCTAATCTATAACCTTCAATTATCACTTTTTCTTCCCCCAGCTTCTCATCTGCTGGCTTCCACACTAAGTCATTCACCTAATTCCCCTTCAGTAAAAACAGAAAGAAAAAAAACAACAACAATAAAAAGAAAACCACTATATATTTTCTGCATAACTAACTTATTAACAAGTTGCCTAGGATCTTTGTCCAGACCAAGAATATACATATATTTACTTTAATTATACTTTTAAATCTTGAATCACAATAACACCTTAATCCATGCCTTAGACACAAGCAGCCTCTCTTGTTGCTTTCACGTTCTTTTCTCTGCAAAAACTATAAACATTACCACCAACCACCGACAAAATAATCTATTAGTCTGTAATGCTTTAAAGAGTCTAAAGGGTTTATTTTTCAGGTTGTAAAATCTATCAATTGCTGTGCTTCTTAAGTTTATAAGATAGCAACAAAGAGTGTATCTGCCAATTCCCTAAGAAGGTTTTGTTAAACTTCCTACCCTCAGATAGACTGCATCCATTTAAAGGTAAAGCTGCTGATTTTGTGCATGGAATACATTTCAAAATCTCTGAGCTCAAACATACACAGCTTTTCATTCTTTCTTGCAATTATTGTTAGTTTAGGCTTATTCTTCAATCTAACATCTATCAGCTCCATCTCCACTGTACATCTGTAATTTCCCTTTTTCCCCTTAACTCTCCATTTAGTGAATCACAGAATCCGTGGCCCATCTGTACTAAAACAACTCTGACCTCATGTGCACTGTCCATTTCTATCACTTTCTGTTTGCACACGTCGATCAGTGCGTTTAACCTACATATTTCTCAGCTTACTGTGTGCACGTTTCTCTCCTGCATAGTACTGATCCAACAACCATTCATACCGTGTTGTTCTTGATTATATCACCGGACATTATGGCTCTGTGTAGTATGCGCATGCACTCATGCTTGAATTCATGCCTGTGTGAGAATATGCGCCTGTCTGCCTGCCCAAGTATGCGGGCACACATGCATGCAGATGTCAGTGGTCAGTGGTGTATTTCAGTGGTTGTATAGCATGTCTCAGCCCACCCAAAAGTCTTTGAGTGTCTGTGTGGGCAAGTGAGAGTGTGTGTTCTCTTGGGCCTTTTGGATGTATGTGAACAATATTTTCGGCCTGCAGGGCTCTGCCTCTTACCTAGACCTAGCAGCGGGTGGTGTTCAACAAGTGCCCAACTGTTGTCGTCCACACAATGGCTTTTGTAAACCAGGAGCTGGCACAGGTCTCTGGCTGTCATGTCGGCTGGGATCTCCACCACTTTACCCATGCCATCTTCACTGAAGATCTTCACAATCTGGAAAGAGAAAATAGATTAGGGTTCAGTGTTGATCATTTAAAAGTACTTTGGCAATCTAAAGAACAGGGAATTTCATTAGTGAGAATAGACATTATCAGTTATGTGTGCCATCTCAATATACAAAAAGAAAAACAAATACACCTAGTATATATATAGTGGCAACAAATACTCCTAAAATGACAGATGCAATATAGATTTTTATGAGAAACCCTTAGTTGTGATAAAGTCATTTAACACAAACCAATGTGAAAATCCAGCCTAATAGGAGGGTGAAGCCAGCAATTTTCTTCAAACACTAGAAGAGTATTTATCATATAGCACCCCATACGGTATAGGCATACAAAGGTCTGTAATTATAGCGCACAATAGAAAAGAACAGACATTCACAACTATGTAGCAATTGTGGAGTTAGAAATCACAGACAAGGATTTATTATAGAAACTTGTTGGTATAATATAGAAGCAAATATACTATATATATATATATATAGTATATATTTAAGCACACAAAGCAGGGCTGCCCATGTCAAATGGGTACACTACACTGAAAGGGGAAGTAAGCATGTTTCTAATTATAATTTATCCAGGAAATGTATGCAAGTGTTCAGAGATGAGACGTGAGCGAATATGCCTCAAGCTCAAGACAGATACAGATATATAATATATAGATATTTTCTTCCAATTCATGATAAACAATGATTCACATGTTAATGTTTCCATTAATAACACTACTTATAAGACCATAGTAAGACTACTTATCTGCCCAGGCAATATACAATATCATGTATGTATGGCAACAATACATCAGGTGCTGAACAGATGTGAGATCCCGTTTGTGTAAGAGATGCTTATTTCCATCCAGATATTTCTGTACAACAGTAAATAATGAAGGGAACGTTTTCATTCCCATCATCTGGAAGATCAACATAAATTAAAGAAATATATCTGCAGTTCCTAGTGAGGTGTACTTCGATTAAATGTCCACATGTTAGCTTTCCACTGGGAAACCACGCAGTCACATTCTCAGGACACACGTCTAATGGCTCAAAGAGAAAACTGGAGCAGCCTAGTTAACCTGCAGAGGAATCCAGCCTTGTTAGCCTACACAGGAATCCCGCCCGCTAAGCCTACACATGTAATGCATGCATGCATCCCACATAATATATCATGACAAAGAAATTCTGTTCTCTTCCTGAGTGAAGGCGCAGCTTGCATCACAGTTTTGCACAAACCAGGCCTGAGGCACTCTATCCATCCAAAAAGCTCAAGTCGAAAAGCGCCAGAGAGGCAATCATTCAAAGCTGCTGGCATATTTGGCTGATTTTTTATTGCTCCGCTCACATCTCGAAAAAGACAAATTGTCTTCAGCCTTTAAGGTATTTACACACTCCAATTCTCGCCTACGATTAAGCACAGTGTTACTTCAAAGAGGGAACGTCTTAAAATGTAAAAAGAGAAGGAGGCGAGCAGAGGCACACGCACAAGGAGAACGGAGAAAACGCAGAAAGAGAGCGGTCTTACCTCCACGGCCCGCAATAGGCAGCAGTCCGGGGAACACGAAGGCATTTTTTGGAGTGAGCTTGGTTCCCCACGCACTCACTCACTCACTCACACACACACACACACAAACACACACACTCGCACACAGTCACCAAGACTGAAAATCTTGCTGTTTTGTTGCTTTGTCTCCTCCAAAAACACAGATAAAAAAAAAAACTGAACAGCAACAGCGGTTGTGCTACCTGTCTGTCACATAGCGTGGATACTAGTCCTTCAGTGTATCCAGGCTGCCAGCCCTGTCCTAAAAAATATTTAAAAAAACCAAACACTGTCTGTATGACCTAAAGCTAGTTTCTGTACAGAGACACAGAGCCAGTGAGCAAATGGATGGCAGCAGGTACAGTACAGTGCTTCCAGTGCCGGTTGAGTCTGACAACTATCTTCCCTTCTCTCCCCCTCTCTCTCTCTCTCCCTCCCTCTCCCCCTCACAAAGGGTTACAGCCTCAGCCACGGGCTCCGAGGCACACTGAATCAAACCACACGCTCACCAACCAATCATAAGGCTGCAGCAGGCTGATGTAATCATTCCCACACAGACCCGGGCACACACACACACACACACACACACACATACACACTCCCTGAGAGGCACACACACTCCAGTAGACACACAGACGCACAGTCATGCACAGACGCAGCCAACTTTTTCAGACCTGCTTCAGTTTCTGTTCAGCGTTCCACTGAGAAGGGTGTGGGGCAGCAGGAAGAGGAGCAGCAACAACGTAGAAATGATAAAGGAACGCTTTTTTTTTTTTTTTTGTAGGAAAAAGTTTTGCATTTGTCATGTCTCTGTTGCCTCCAAATGTTCTGTCGTTTTCAAGTGAGGGCGTGTTGGCTTGTATGTTTTTCTCTGCTTCCTTGCTTCTCTTTTGCTTTCCCTCCCATCCTCCCTCCCTGTGGCTTAACTTTGAACTCCCCAGTCAGATGTCTCTGCCTCGCACAGCAGTAACAAGACTCATTACAGAGCAAATGAAATGATACAAACCTGGAGCAGCACTTGAGCACTCTGACCCTTTCTTCCTTCCCTGGTGGCTAACTTCGTGCCAACATTCTTTCTCTCTAAAGAACAAAAAACCTTGAGGCTTTTGCATACATGCACACACACACACACACACACACACACACACACACACACACACACACACTCACAGACAGTCACAGAGCCCCCCACTCCTCCTTTTAACTCCGATATTTAATATGGCATCAGACGGACAAAAGCCTCGACACACCCCGTCTGGAAGTTGCAAGAACTGCTTTATGTTGTCCTTGAAGCAACAACCCCCCCCCCTACTTTTTCAGTGGAAGGGTGTGTGTTTGCACATGTGTGGGTGAGGTGTAATCCAGGAATAAGCACAGTTCCAGAGAAGGAAGGAGGAAATGGTGGTAAAAGTGGTAGCAGTAAAAGAGATACAACTTAATTTACTATAGCGGGAAACTTTGGGGAGGCGATGAGGAGAGGGGAAGGGTGAGTCTGCGGCTGGGGGAGGGGAGAGAGGGAAGGATATCATTGCACATGCACACGAGCACGTATGTGGGCGTGCATGTGCGAGTGCTCGTGTGTAGGGGCTAGGGAGAAACAGGAGACAGACGGACGTGAGAAGCGAAAGGAAAAGGAGTGGGAAGCAGGGGGAAGCGGGAGAGAGGGAGCGAGGGAGACTGTCTGGTGACACACTGCAGCAGAATGTGTAGTATGAATGCTCTCTACTGTTAACTGCATATCTAGCCTGCACAGCTGTCTCTCCTACCCACCCCCTTCCCTGCCACAGCTCTCAAACACTCACCCAGAGCAGGACACACACCCTCGTCTACGTCACAGTCAGCCAGAAGGGAAAACCCCAAGGAGGCTACATACATGTACATGCTGCAGTACAGGTTTAGCGCTCTAACTGTAAGAGTTGGTCAATCCCTCTGTTAACCTAAACCCTTTGACCCAGAAGTAGCTGAAAGTCATTACAAAGTTATGTAGAGATGAGCTACCTTTTGACGCTGGTTGGATTTGTTCCTGTGTAGTAAAGATACACGCAATGTAACGAAAACTGACAGCTACACATTTGTGGAACTGAGAAAAATACAAACCATCTTTAAAATGGGTATGAAAAGGATCTCATGTCACACAAAGCTCCACCAAAGCTTAGCTCAATATCTACTGCCAGTGAGGAATGGAATATTTGAGCATGAAGGCAAGAGATGAGGTCACAAATATTGACAAATTACTCATTACTGTAATTATTATCAATAAAAAGACTTAGATCAACTTACAGGAGGAACAGCGAATAAGCAGTAAAAACAATATCAAGGAGCATGAATCATCTGAAGAACCGTCTTCTTCTAATTAGGAAGACCACCTCATTATCATTTTATGTTGTTTGTTTTATCCTTGTGTCCAATGCTAAGTATTATTTTTTTTTTAGCCCTACTGAACCACTTTTATAATACAAAAAAAAAAAAAAATTAAAAGTGGTGATAAGCATCAGGTGAGAGCATGCATTACTGCAAAGCTCGACCTCACATAAGGTAACACTCTGGGCTGCCTTCACAGGCAAATGAATCAAATGACCTAGAATCATTTGGGCAGGAGTTGATCATTGATTAGCTGTAATGGCATCAGACAGGAATGAGAAAAAAGAAGATGGCATCTATCTATCAACAGAAGGAAAGACAGAGAGAAAGAAAGATCACTGTCCTGACTTTATCTTAAATGCTTCTAACAGTGTAACTGTGTCTCTCAACCTCTCTGATGACTCATGACTCAGGTCTGTTAATTGCCCTGTGATGTAATCCCCCAGGGACAGACTGAGAATTTCGGGCAACGCACACAAACACACTCGATTTCAAACACAGGCACCCAGATGTGCTCACGTACACACACACACACACACACACACTGATAAGCTACATAATGTAGATAGTTTCTGTTTCTGTATGAGAACGTGTGTTGTGCAAACGCCACACACACACACCCCTTTGAGAGTTTGCTGGTCTATAAATAGTTCCACCAGTATTACATACACATTACAAGCCATTACATCAGATAGGAGTTACTGTGTACAGATTACACTTCTAAAAGACTATTAGCCATTAGGCATACAAGCCTGTACAAGCCTACACACACACACACACACACACACACACACACACACACACACACACACATTACATTAAGCTCCATTTCTTAATCTGGTTCTGTTGTGAAACACTTGAAAAGGTCATGTAACCTGGATAACAGCTGCCAAACATGTCTCATATGTATGTTCACCCTCGATGCCAGGTCCCATGTCAGCTTTTCCTGGAATATCAACGCAACAGGGGAATTCTCTCTCATTAACCAGCACGGGGACTTTCATGCCCTGAATTTAGCGTTCAGGCTGTGTACAACTATGGGCTAAAAAAAGATTCACTTACTGTAGACTCAGATCTCATGCAATGTACACTAGAATACTTGCAACCCATTAGTTTGACAGTTAATAGCATCAAGACTTTTAAGATGTTGGAAATTGACTAAGCAAGATATTATTTAATATATATAATTTTACCAATATGACATGAAAACACAGTCCCTGAAGAGGAACCTTTTAGAATACAAAACCTGAGAGAACATGGAATATAACATGACTGATTATTTTAATAAATCCAAATCAAAATGTTTTTTTGTCTGGAAGCTTTCCATACAAATAATTCTGATAATGATGACGAATGATGTGTCCACAGTGGAAAATGTAAATAATAAATAAACCAATAAATGGATAACTTTGTTTTTACCTCGTGTTATATCAGACTTTCCATAGTAATATATTTACTTACACCCCATACATAAACTTTCAAGTTGTTTTTAACAGGTCATCAGTTTTGCCAAGAGCAAACTCTTTATCCGCTCTGTCTCTGTCTTACAAAAGCTCAACATGTTGCCAAAAAAGAACTGTAGCGATTTATAAGCTGATTTGGCTCACACGTCCCACCCCAGCTCCATATTCCCATTAACAAATACTCTCTATAAAGCCCCTCAGACTGTAATGTGGTGCTGTGTGTGGTCTGGGCCGCCCTGGAAACTGACGTCCGGATGATGAGATGGAGACACAAAAACTTGAATGAGCCTCGGACAATTGGCCGTCCCCACTCAGCGCCTGTAGTCAGCAAGAGTGGGAGGCACCAGCCAAGAAAACTCTGCTGACTCATGAGGAAGGGACGGTGAACTGTCCCTTGTCATCCAATTACCGTGTCAAATTAAGACCCAAGACACAGAGGCCTATCTGGGCTGAGCGAAGCAAAAGAATGCAGAAAGAGATTTAGTGGGAAGGGGACAGAAAGACAGCAGGGGAGAAGGAAAGGAAGGTGGAGGAGAGAGAGAGAGAGGGAGAGGGATAATATATACAGAGAGAGATGTATAGAGAAAGAGATTCCCAGTGCACACTGACAATACAAATCCATGTACAGTGGCAGGCTGCCATCTCTGTGCAGCCATGCATCAGACCGTACACCGTACATTGGGTAGTTAGTTAGTTAGCCCACAGAACCGGCTCTGTCTATAAACAATGAGGTCTTAACACCCACTCAGGCTTGGAATATTTAAGGAAAAATCTGGAGCTATGTTGGGTGAAATTTAATTAGCGATTAGCAGGTCGGGAAGCACAAATCCAGGTCAGACAGGCAACATTTGATCTGAAGTTAGAACAATAAGTGAATACCTGATAAAAGGATATGATGAGAGAAACCAACTTTTTCTGCATTCTGCAGAAGGAGGTTGCACGTCTATCACAACGCTATTTTGGTTCTTGTTTGTCAGTTTCTGATTATACTGAGATACCTTGCATCAGGATTTAATGCTGAAGTTATCTGACAGAGTTCACACTCTTTGTACGTGCTAAAACAAAACGGAAAAAAAAAAGAAAAAGTGACCTAGTGACTAAAACTTCCTGATGTTAAACCTTTAGAAAGTATTAGCAGTCGATTGAAATGTACAAAATATTTATTATGTACCTAAACAACATTTGCACACTGTCGAGCAACACGTTTCTTAAAGACCATCTAAACTGTGTTGAGATAGGAAAATCATCTCTCCCCTATTTACTGCGACTGCCTGCTGAGAAACACTCCGCATGGAGCCAAATATTTTACCAACAGGAGTAAAAGTGGGATCGGATGCTTAATTGTGCACCAGGGCTGAGTGCCAGGAAACCCAAGGCAGCAAATGTCCTTTCAGACCACTGCTGATTTGGAGACATTGTCCAATTACAGCAGGAGGGCAGAATGAGGGGGCAGCGGAATTGCGACTGGGCAAACAAAGGATGACAGAATTGGCATGATTTTGGCAATACGTTGGAAATGGTCCAACTGGATGTATGGACAGTAGAAATAAAAAGAAATATTAATAAAACTAAAGAAAGACAGAGAATGAGACGTTACATTATTAAGGGAAAACACCTACTGCATATTTCCTTGTATCTCATGAGTATGAAAAGAGGACTCCTGCTGTAGCATCACACGCAACTACAATCGTTTCCCATTCAAGAGGAACGACTGTTGTGTACAAACTGTCCTCGATAATGGGAAGTTTTCTCTAGAGATGCTGAGATCACAGAACCTTCTGTCTGTCACTCTCTTCTTCTTTCTTCACTGAAACAAATCCCAAAGCCGGCTCTTTGAGTCAAGTCACTTGTCTGTCTTTGTATTCAAATCTGTGTGTGTGTGTGTGTGGGGGGGGTTAAGTTGTACTCTGATATCAAGACTGCATTCAGCGATATATCTTCATTTCCACATTCTTCCCTTTAATTAAATGTAATGTGTACAGCTTCCAATGGATTTTAGTGACAAGCTATGCCCCGTCTTCTGACACATCTTCTAACCTTGAGCGGTTTCTCCCTGTTTAGACGTCCATTACCCCTCAACATCTAATAATATCTGTAAAATTAAATTCCTGTAATCTGTTGACACTAATAAGTTACATTAATTATTCTCTTCTCCTTGCGCTTACGCCTCTTTCTTCCCTCCTTGTTTGTTGTTTCATAGCAGTAGCTTCAGAAATCTGAGCTGTCCTACTTTCTCTGAGAGACACAGAGAGAGAGACAGGGAGAGATGTGCAGTCTCCATGACCTACATGAGCCTAGCACTGTTCATCTTTACTCAGATGCTTTGTGAAACATACGGACACTCACAAACCTATACAGGTCAATATATTTACGGGCCAATAGGTGTAACACACTTAAAATAAGTTATCATAAACTAAACTTGACATTGTGTCATCTCTACTAATAGAACGCCCCTAAATGCACATAAACACGTGTGTATGTCAGACAATCAAAAACACAGAGACAGAGAAAGAGGAGATACTGGACGTAAGGGATTCCCATAAGCAGCATGAGTAATGGGATCTTGTCCTATTAACCGGGTGAAATTTGGGGCTTCTAATGTTACACCGCATGCCCTCTGGGAGAAAATGTGAAAGACGGCCCATTAAAGGTGCATCATCCTCCCCCGTGCCTGGGTGGTCCACCCATCCGAAGACAGCGATTTGGTCACATTTCATCCAGAAATGAATTATTAATTATTCCCTACTTTCTAATATTTATTACGTGTGGCTTCATATAATTACCTTGATGAACACTTTAAAATGTTGGGAATGCGACTGCCTTATTAACCTCAAAAAGCACTGAAATATTAACTATGAAGACATCATTTAAAGCTAGCATTAAAGGGACATCCATCCATATCTGCCTATTCTGCCTGACAGCCTGCCTATTTTGCTTTATAGTCAGTGCTGACCTATATTTACTGCAGGTGTGTAATATCATTAACACAATGCAGGATTACAGAATAATTAAAATACCAACTTCATGTGTCAAACTATTTGACTAAGTGAGATATTTACTTTGTGATATTATCTAGCGTATTCGGTGTTTGTAATAATAGTTTTCAAAAACTAATTTTCAATTAAACAGACGCATTGAGATGTTGATCTGTTCCCAGGTGGCTTCGTCCATCACCAGTTTTCTATATTTAACCAGAGCCATTACTCAAGCTAATTATCCTCACTTATTATTCAACAATAGGACATGTGTATGTGTGTTACATTTGTGCGTGCGTCTCCGTGGCACTGTGGCAGTAGCAGGTCTAGCTTGCAGATCGAGGCATGTTTCTATTTAGCAGCGGGGGGATAAACATGGCCCTGACACATGAGATGTTCCAGACTCAACCACAACCTGCCTGGCTCTCGTCCAGGTGGCATTTGATCAACAGCAACCAAACAATTTGTATTTCACAGCATTGAAGCCTGCAAATCCTGCCACTCAATGTAATTTGTACAGTATATGTGTTGGCATGGTATGACGTGTGCATGTGCGTGTGTCCCTGACAAAGGGTTACTGTACTGCCTGCATGTTCTCTTTACCTCTGCCACAAACGGCATCAGATAACATGCAAGTGTGTGTTTGTGTGTCTTCCTTGGGTCTACAGACGAGATGTAATGTTAGGAATTAGGAGGCCAGTAGGCAGGCACGCATCTAACATACACACACGAATGCCTACACGCACAAGCTCAATAAAACTTCCAGTTTGAGCGCATTATTTATATTCACGTCAGTTATAAATAATCACAAAGTCATAAACAATTGAAGTGGCATAAACACTGCAAATTACACACACCACGGTGATTACACAATGCAACAAGTGGCTGTGTTTGTGTGTGTATCAGTGTGTGCTCCATGTTCCACTTTAAGATCCATTTAAAAGCAGACTACAGAGTGAGCCAGCAGATTTCTGGCATTGTGTCACCTTTGATCTCGGCACAGTGTGGCCTGCAGAACACATCAGCACTACAATGAGAAGCACACACACACACACACACACACGCTCACACACACACACGCTCATGTAAAGGTCCAAAGACATTCCCACACATCGAGGCCAACGGTTTGGGCATCAACAGCATTCCTTTCTGCTTTTCCATTTACAGTGGAAAAATCTGCCCTCTGACCCACTGCATTTCCAATATTCAGGAAGGAGACAGCCAGGGAATGCCATGCTTCAACGCCAAGAGTGAGAGGAGGGATGGACTGATGCCCATCATTTATGTACCAGGTGTTTCTGGTTTAAATCCTGCTGCCTTCTTTTCAGGAACCAGTATTTATGGTGCTAACAGAACTTCAGTAATAATTCTTATAGTAGCTATTCTTTGGTATTTAGAAGCTATATTTATTCATATTTTGAAGTGCCTGTGTGAGTGTGAGTGCCTGAGCTTCTTTCAGCTATTTGTTTTGGTTTCCTCTTTCGGTTCACTCTCACTGCTCCCATTAGCGTCATGTCTGGATGCAGCTGGCCGCCGTTTTCAACCCCCCGCACATGACCTGCTTAGCACCAAGGGGCAGACAGACGAGGTTAGTAGCTAAATGGTCAACATATTGCTGCATTTTGCAGCTAAACATACTTTTTCTTAGAAGTTGGCAGGGACAAAAATTTAAATTATTTAAAGATTTATACTTTTTAATCCTAGCCAAAGTTGTTTTTTTTTTTTTTAAGCGATGTGGGGAGCAACAGTTGTGAGGAGGATGGAGAACCTTACCTACCTGAACAGCTGGCTAGACAGGGCAGTTTGAATTTCGCAATCAAATTCACCTCTACTGTATTGTACCAGCACAGATACCATTTGTGAACAAAACTCAAACTGTGTAATTATGTGTACAGCACCGTAAGAATATGGTTTGACGTGTCTGCCACCTAAATATTGGACTTACTGAAAATGACATGCTCATGCTAACTCTGCAAAGTTCTCATTTCTTTCAGCTGGAGTAGTTATTCTGAGGCGGTGTATGCAACATTTATATTCTGCGGCATATCTCGAATACTGACAAACTCAGCAGCTGGTACAATGCTGGGATGCAAAGAGAAACAGTATGCCGTTTGCCTCATTACTGCACCACACTTTGTCTTACTGAAAAAGTTAATGTCTACTTATCATGCTCGGTTTACTTTGTTTTCAGCCTAACACATACCTGCATTTACATTCACTCATACAAAAATAGATTTACAATTGAGGTACACACACTCGCACAGTAATTTCGACCAGCTGAGATGGAGACTGCTAACAACAACATGAGCTCATCACTGAAATTATACTTCAGCTCAGAGCACATGATGTTGGCAGCACTGGCAAAATGCTCTTTTAATAAGTAGATGCCACAGTCTTAAAGTCTGGCTGACTCAACTAATGGCAAAGTCATGAAGAGAGTGAGACAGACAGAGAGGGCTCAGGAAAAGTATCACTCTTATTATTACAGCTTTTCATCTATAGCAAAAAATATATAAAGAAAGCTTGTTGATATGTAAAAATTCATTCTAAATACTTCTATGATTTACAAATAGAGGCCCAACATGCAGTAAGTATACATATGGATTCATTTGTTATTAAATGATAGATGGAAACAGCACACTTCTATCAATTCAAACAGATTTAAAACATATTAACGTGAATAGTTGAAGAAGAGTTGCAAATCCTTTGCTTGCAATAACTGCATCAAGCCACCGACATCACCAAACTTTTGCGATTCTTCTTTTCTGATGCTTTATCAGGCTTTCACTGCAGCCTCTTTCCGTGGTTTCTCGCTTCAGTCTCCTCTTAAGCACGAGCAGCAAGCTCCAAGAAATGTTGATTTTTTTTTTCATATTCAAAACCTCAATGTGCTTGTACTAAAGGTTTATGGTCATACTTTGGTTTGTTCTACATCTTAATTATGTGCTGCACATGTGTCTGTACATGTTAATGATATAAACAGGTGCATTATTTGAGCAACCAGGAACGATTTACATACTTAACAGTGTCCACTTTCACATGTTGCTGCATGTAAAATACAAATAGGTGCAACATTTGTATAATCTCTAGCATTTTTACATACCTAGAAGTCACCTACCGGGCAATAATAAAGCATTTTATTGTCAATGCTAGAATGCGTGACAGCATGTTTGGTTAAACCTGCACGCACAGAAAGCCTTAGCATTATTTTTAGTCAGACTTGTGCAACTGGACAATAACTGGCTCTGAACACCAACAGCACATTTGTCCAACCCAACATTCACTGCTTGTCTGGCACCATGTGCTATTTTAGGCCTCTTACTTCATCATGTGTGAATAATTACTCATCTTGTGAGCTGAAATGTTACAGCACGGCACTGTTGCAACACTGCTGTCCAGCTAAGATTAAAATAAAAGAATAGTAACTAAAATAAATGTTTGGAGTTGAGGCTGAAAGGGTGACTGACGGACAGAAGGATACATATTAACACACAGTCCAAGACACGCAGTCACAGAGAGACTGATAAAAAGATAATAAGACACAGGGTGTGGGGATCCTGAAATACTATGGAGCACAGCAAGTTACAGGACATCTAGTCCAAGTACAGTAAATCCAACAAAACCTGGCAACCCAGTGATCAAATCAGTGTTCCCACACTAGAATGACTGGGGCAGCCATGGGAACACTGTGTCCAAGTGCAAAACGATATTCTGCATTACAGTACTGAGGACAGTCTGTCAAAAACCTAGACTGAGAAAATTAATGGATATACTGGCTAACTGCTTTGCACCGAAGGCTTCTTATAGGTTTTTCCACTGCACAACATGCATTAGTGTTTTCTGAAGGCTAGTGTGGTTTTAATGCTTCTTGGCCAGTATGCAGGCTGGATATGGAAAGATGCAGTTTCATAGTTCCATAGAAACACAGATTAGGTTTGTAGTATCCCTTAAAAGGTGCAGAAAGTATGTTTTTTTTACAGATATGTGTCCATCTGTGCACACTTTCACACATACCACGCTGGAATGGTGCCAGTGCTCAAAGATGCCACCTTCCATTTGATGCTCTTAATCATCACATAATTCCCAAACTAAACAAATGTATTCATTCTTCAATGTTTGATGCTACACTCATGAACAGACAGTTGAGTCTGGAGTTTGGCACACGCATACCTGCTGTAAACACGTCAGCAGCACCACCTGGACTGTAAGAACAGCTACATTACATTAACACGGCACTGTGTTTTCAATCACCAAACATATTGTGCCGGGTTTTAGTGTAATTACCTAAAACACAAGCTGAAGAGAAGAAGGCAGAGAGAGGGTAAAATGGGAAAAAGCAGGAGCGACAGGACAGCACGGGAGAATGAGGTAATCACAGGGCCATGTCAAACAGCTTCCCGGTGATTCCTGACATCCCTGTGCTGTGTCCTCACGCATCCTGCACAGATCCCAAGCAATGAGGTAAAGAGAAACAGAAGGACAGAAGCATTAGAGTCTGTCAGAAAGTGCCCGGAGGTTGGAAAATTCTGTAAACTAATGAGAGAAACTTCTCAACAACAGGTTTGCTGACTGGATGGTTGGAGGGTAGAGACAGGAGTAGACAGAGACAGGCTGACGAGGAGGCCTAAAGATAAATAGAAAAACTGGCAGCAAAGAGAACAGTGATGAAGTGTGATGGATAATGGGCCGGGAACAATGATTTTTCTGCTCACCATCCCATGTGTCAAACCCTAAACAGATCATCAAGCTCTTCTAGTGTATGAAGCACTCGAGGAAAGAATACGCATTTACAAGAAAACACCACCGGCGTGTGTGTGTGTGATGAGGTTTTTCGCTGCAGAAAGGTGCTGAATTGAATTTCCACTAAAGAACAGCCACAATGAGACATACTTTCCATTGCCATCAACAATGGACAGATACTGCCAATGTTGTAAATAGTTTACAGAACTCACAAACAGGCAGACGTGAGCACAAAAAAACAGAGGCACATGCATCTTAACAAATACGCCCATGTGCATGGATGGAATCACGGTGCATTCACACAAGTTTGCACGAGTGTGCTGCACAGTGTGTGCACTGCAACATACACAAGCACTTCAACTTTCCAGGTTCCGCTGCCTCGCTTCTTCGTTGCAAATGTTGGGTGGGTAGCAGTAAGTGAAGATCGGAAACTGCATTCCCGTCATGTGGGGCCATGACTATGATGTCCAAGACAGATCTGCTACCTCCGAATGGTGTTGAAAAGTGTTTTTAACGAATCACCTCGTCACATTTGTACTTTCATTCTAGCATCTGATTACTGTAAGATCAAGGCTGATCTCCAGCTCCCCTGCACCTCCTCCAATCCCACACTCCACTTCCTGGTCTATACTGCACTCTCAACAGGCCGCCTGGGAATTCAAAAAACCAACAACATTCCCGTCCTCAGCAGGTCATCCAGTGTAATAAATTGGATTCTGAATATTTACCAGACATGCCTGCTTCACTTATACAAAGCCATGCAAAACTCATAACCATTTAGTGACACATTAATCTGTGACCTGTACCATATAAACTGAGATTTACCATGCAGTGTTGAATTTATTCCACTGCAAATAATTCAAGTCTACAACATTCCCACAAAGGAAGAAACAACTTTCCCACTCATGAAGACTGGAATGAAATGCAACTTTCCAAGACTTAGTCCAACATTAACCATTTGAAGCTTTATTTGTGTCACAGATGGCAACTGATAATCCTCACAACTTCCCAATTCTTGAAACATTTACTGGACGTCACAAGTTCATTAATCCGTCAAGTGATTTGTGAGCTGACATTTGAGAAAATACAGCGGGTCATATTAAATTCAGAGTTGTATTTGGCTCGAAATGACTTAACTGAAAGAGCAGTCGATGATCTCTCACCATAGGAGCCACACGGTCAGGCCAGGATCGGAGTCAGGAAGAGTATTTATGAGAAACAGTCCGCCCTCACATTACTGTAAACTGGTATGTTACTGTAACCAGCACCGGCTGGCCCCATATGAAGATCATTAACAGTGGCGATGGAGGGACTCTGACTTCCAGGAACAGAGAGTCCAGTCTCTAAATCTTTGTCAACACATGAGCACACAAACGCAAACAGCGCTGAAAAACAATCGCGTGCGCAGGTACGCACAACACAGCCACTCTGCTCCTCGGCTCTCACCTCGTTCTTTTTCCCCTCGAACAAAGCCACAAACCGCCTTTAGCAGATACATGCGCTGCATAATACGGTACCATCACATGCAAGCAATCAGCATGCCTCAGATGAGCAAAACACGGGGCAGATGTAAAGCAAGGAAAATTCCTAAATGCTTGCGTTCAACAGACAGCTGACCGCTAAATGCAGCTGATTTATGATATTTAAAGTCTGCATGCTTCAAAACAAGTATCTTCAGTCACATATGCCTCAGTTGTCAACACAGCTGTAAATCAAACTAAGCAGATGTCTCATATCTGTCTCATATCCTGTTTTGCAAAGGGAACTGCATCCGACATGAGCAGCCCTCAATCTCAGAAGAAAAACGCTGTGCATCCCGTGCAACCGAATTTTAAAGCAGAGCACAACATTTTCTTAATTCCTGAAAATGATCAAACGTTCTGAAGAGAGGTGGAGTTTTAACTGCGAGCCTTTGCAGGGTTTCCACTTACATATTTGCCAGTGGATGGTTCTCCAGGAGGTAGGGACCCAGGACTGAGAACAGGCGAGCTTGCTGGACTGCAGAGTTCAGGGAAGGGGTTGGGGATGGCTGGGAGAGATGAGGTCCTTAGCTGCTGCTCCTCCACCTGCAACCTCCTGGACAAGGGAAACAGGGACAACAGATGAGAAGGTGCCTTCATTTGCAGGCAAAATGATTAAAAATATAGACAGTTCCAGGTCACGACCTTATACTTTAGCCTAAGGTAATGACTTGAAACAGTCTTAAAAAGTGAACTAGGAGAACTTTGAAATGAGTCTTGCTGACACATTTGAAATATATGCAAGGGAGTTAGAATTAATAACGCAGTGCTGTACAGTACTCAGGCTCATGTCCGTTTCTGTCTGATCTACCCATAATGAACAGTCTCCCAGCAAGTGGATATCACAGACCCCCGCAGCCTGCTAGCTAATTTTCTGCAATATTTATCACACATCAATATTGAATCAAGACATCTCTTAAAAGAACTGTTTCAATTTGGCACCTACAGTTTGAGCTCGTGGCCTGAAAGAGAAATTATGATTTGACAGTTGGTCATAAACTTCTCAGGATTCAATCACTTAAAAAAGAAAAAGGTGCAGGTAGGTTTGTGAAAAGTCGACAGCCAACTCAGAGAAGTGGTGTAAGAAACTCTTTCTCTTAGTCTCATTCTCTATCCGGCTCCGTCTCTGTGTAGAACCCAGTGAGTTCAAAAGGGAACGGGTCTTTTGATGTCGTCTCATCTGAGCTTGAGAACAGGGTTATCCAGAGGTCGGACCTGAATAATAAGAACTTCGGGGCCTGTGTCTGTGAGCTTGTGAGTGTGTTTGAGAGAGAAAGAGAGCTCATAAGACAGAATACACCATTACCTGATCATCCCTCCTCTGTGTCTGTCAAACGCTCCAAAGGCGAATAATAGGAGCTGACACCAGCTCGACTGTGAATGTGAGTCTGTATGTATGCAGCCATACTTCTGCTGCCTCAGTGTCTATGTGTAAATGTGCATACCCGCTCCTCAAAGCATACTATTATACCCTTAGGCTGAATATGTGTTGCTACTCTTAAATTAAGAGAGACTTTTGCACTAGGCGCTAAAATAAATGAGACTTTTTTACCTTTCTCCTGCTGATGGATGCAATTTGAGACAAAGTGGGAGTGACAAGGAGGAACAGGTTATTCAAGGGCCACAGATGAGGAGAGGTGAGGAAACATTGTGCCCAATTACTAAGAGGGTGTGGAGGTATGACAGTGTACAGGGAAAGACCTCTTTTCCATAATGGAGAGAAACAAGGGGTTTGAGCTCTATGTGCAAATGTAGAATGCCAGACTTTGTTTGCTCACTGACAGACTTCTTTAGGTATTCTCTATAAATATCCTTATTTTTATTTATTTATAAAGTTTAGAAACTTCTTGTTTCCTCAATGTTAAAATTAACTATGAAATGTCAAAAGAAAAAAAATGCTTATGACAACTTCCAGAAGCTTCAAATGTTGTATTCAAATTCAGTGTTCATCCAACCAACACCAGGTAATCTTTGGCTTTAGTTTCTAAAAAGAGAGAGTTGTTTGTTTACCACAATGGTTGCTGATTCATTTTCTAACCATCAAATCGTTATCTACTGCCTAATAATTTTAACTCCACTGTTGTACTTTTGTGTGCTGCTGAAGTGAACAGAGGAATTATTTTTATCAATTAAGAATCTGCACATTTTATGCGAACACCTACCTAACAGCGAGGATGTGCATGGGCTGTGACCGTCGGAGGCCAGTTTGTGGCGAGCCCGCAGATGAGGATGAAGACGAGGGCGGCTCTGGGGAGACATGGCTTAGCGCATGTGAGTGGTGACCCTGCCTTTGTTGGCTGTGTTGAGTGTGATGGTGATGATGATGTTGGTGGTGGTGGGAATGGGAGTGGGGGTGTTGGTGTGTGGAAGAGGTCTGGCCGTTGTGCAGTAGTGGGGTGGACTCGGTCTGCTGACCACTGCAAGTGGAGTACAGGCTCTCGAGGGAGGAGTTCATATCATTCACCAGGGCTTCTAGGTCCACGTCATCCTCTGGAACAGGAAAAGAACAAATCACTGAAACAAGACAGAAAAGTCTCTCTTGTCTCACTGTTCTGGACAGGTGTAAAAAGTGTTGAGGAAAACTAGAAGAACTGCACTAATCAGGGAACAGCGTGCAGCAGAAGAGCAGAAAACACATCACTTAAGATGGACCGAAAAATAAATCAAATCAAACCCCACATTACAACAATACAATAAGAGCTACTGTAAGTGAAAGTATAAGTCTGCTGCTTTCATTTCAAGCTGTGCAGACACACACACACAAAAAGAAGACGTAAAGTCCCTGGATTTTGTTGGGACTTTCCTGTACCATTTCTAATTCTCTGTCATTTCATTGTGGCCAGGATTTGAACCCTTGACCTCAGTTTGCACCACCTTAATTTCCAGTTATACTAAAAAAAAAAAAGAAAAAAAAAGAAAAGTGAAAGAACACATGCACAACAGACACTAGCACACACGTTGGTAACTGGTTTTGCCAGAGTGCTCAATCAGCAAGACTATCTTGACTACATACATTGTGCTGTGAACCAAATTTCTAGGGAGAAAAAAAAAAAGAAAAAAGGTACAAGCACAAACCTGCCCGTAACACGTTTCAACTCAACACTGGGGATTACAGCGAAGGCATCATAACGTAAGCCTCTGCTCCACGTTGAGAGCAGAGGCAATGTTCATGAGGACAATGTCCTCTAAACTCTTGTGAACACAGATTCATGAAGTGAATTCTTCAACTTACTGTGTGTGAGTGTGACGTGAGCCCAACTTTCATCTGACTCATTCATACTGTCAGAGTCTTAGTATGTGGGTAAAGTGGCCACCTGACTTTGCTCTTTCTAAATTCCAATCTGCAGTGGTAACTCATCTTATGATCAATAATTCTTTATTATGAAAAAGAAATTAGCCTCATCATGAATTCCTCATTAGATCTAAGTATCCAGAGCCTTCAACTCTGCTGTAATACACAATTTACCCACTAGGGGGTGACAAGCTCTAATTAAAGGGGGCAGCGATTGACATGAATGAACCCCAAAGAAATCTTGGGTGAACATTAACATTACTATTGAACGCACCAAAAGGAGATTTTATTCTAATGAAGCATGGGTCACATTTGTTCTTACCACAGAGGAACAGAGAGATATCATCTCTGGAACACTGCCAATGTATATTTGTAATGTCAGTGTAGCTTTGTAATTTCCCTGTTGTCAGAGGTAATCCGTTGTCAGGACTTCAGATGTGCTCCAGGTGACTCATGAAACTTCCCCTCAGCTCAGGGAACGTAGCAGCTGACAGCTGGATCATGTGAGGTGGTGTGAGGGTCATGCCGTTCTAAAGCAGCCAACAGTCTCACTGCGCAGTAGAGAGCCGACACTGAAAAAGGTCATTTGATTGATGTTGAGTTTTAACAGCCCTGGCTTCAAAGTGAGCCCCTCAGCCTGGCAAGAAATTGGTTTGCAGAAAGACACTATATAATATATATATATATATATATATATATTTTTTTTTTTCTTTTTCTTAAAAAATGTTTCACAGGGAACAACAACACAAGCCGCACGTTTATAGGCTGGCAAACATTTCCATCCCTGGATACAGCAGCGCGGCTCTGTCTTCAGCACCGACAGCTCCAACTTCATGCTAAAATGTAGGCGTCGCCTTTTAGGAGCTTTTCCTGAAAACGTGTCAGGTAGCTGTATCACAGGTGCCTGTGAATCACAGGTGGTTAATCTGTGGGTATTAATAGTGGCAGGTAAGCTGAGCAGCTACTTATAGATAGCCTGGAGAGCTAAAGAGCTATATACCAAAAGGACACTGGGTATACACAAGGCCATGAAGAGGACTAAGAAGAGAGCAAGATGAGACCAATAAGATAACAATAAGAAAAATAATGATTTCAATATATTTTTGTTTCAGTATAATGAAAGAACTGCTCAATGACTCCTGTCAAATGAAACCAGACACTATGTCCAAAGACAGGAAAATTCCAAATCTTTGCTCCTGAACACATCATCTGTTCATCATCCATCACTCATTAGGTGAGACACATGCCCTCAAGCTAGTGTGAGAAAATAAGTTTCCTCACAAGTCTGACTTAGTTTGGCCCCTGGCTGGGGGATTGGCAGAGCTGTTCGCATTCAAAGAAGCACAACCCATAAAGACATGCGTGGATGTAAGATTTGCGTGTCACCATCATTCACACGAACACAATCACCTATGCCTGTTACAGTCATTCAAACAAAGGTACACGTCATGCACCCGCCAGGCATGCACACACGCACGCACAGGATTCAGACCCATGAAGATTTGATCCTGGAGCAAACGTTATGGTCGTTATTTCTTTGATAGAGAATAGGAAAAATAGAAATTCTTCCAGCTACTTGACCTTGGCAGGTTCAAGAGGGCACGTAAACACCTTTATTTATGCCTGCCAAACACAGAGCGGCCACGGCACGCCAGGCCCTACAATATTACAGCCATTAATTAGATCCTCTTAAAATATCACAGCAGCTCAGCCAGCAGGGAGCACACGAAGCTGCAGATGTAGAGGGAGATAGAGTTGACAGTAAGAATATCCAGATTTCTTACAGCTGCTCACAAGGAACAAACGCTACAGAACATATCCATCCACTGAATGACACCCGAGATCAACATGTTATGAGTATTATCGCATGCAGCGTCCAAAGCAGTGCGCTGAATGAGTGTGACATGGCCAAAATAAGACTATTGTATTGATGACAGATCCATATGGTTCTCCTTAATGCAGGAATGCAGCCTATCCATTTGTATTCATGGCGGCTAGTTAAAGGGAAGGGGTAACCCTCAGACAGAAGAGGGGAATGCAAGGGGTATACATTCACAGTACATCAATTGAACACAGACACACACACATATACACAGCAGACACACAAAGGGGTGTGAACAGCCTCTACATACAAGCCCAGCAGAGGGGTTTCTATTCAAAGGGATCAGCCAGTGTATAGACAGAGCAAGTCTAAACTGTAAAGCGTGGCTCTGCACTGGGGAGTACAATACCTCTGATGGCAGCACGTACCCACAGAGGGCAGAGGCTCTTAATGGGGAGGGATAGGGTTGGGGGGTCAGAGGGAACAGAAGGTGAATACAAGGCAAAGGAGGAGCGGGAGTAAACAAAAAGATAAAAACACTGAAAAGAGGAGTGGTTTCATACAGGGTGAAGACGACTGTGTGAATTACCTGATAAACATCAGCACAGCTACACAGATGTTTGTATTCGGCTCAAATAACCAGTGTCATCCTCAGCACCATTAACAAGAAAAGTGTAACTAAGAATTAAGAAATTTGATGATTCTCTCTATTATAGCCTAACTGAATTCAAACTTATTTATCATTCAACATCCACATTTATAACCTTGCATTTATGAGAAAACTAATATTTAGTGGTATGTGAGACATTACAAAGTGTGACAGGTGGTAAAAGTAAAAAAAAAGCAAACTGGGCAAGCACAAAAGCTAAAAGTGACGTGGGATGATGTGTGTATGCATGTATGAATGGAAAAAAAAGGTCAAATTCAAAACAGAGTGATGAATTGCAAAAACTATTCAGCAAACCTATTTCCCATTATTTTGTCGTCTGTTCATATTTCACTTTTCTTTAAAATTCTGTAAGAGCTCCATTCTCCGGGAACGTGGTCTCTTACTGTTTGTTAGTGAAAGTTCGTCTGTATTTGTGCCGACATGTGGACCGTACGCCAAAGTGGAGGTCTCCCTCTACAAAGGCATAACTGAAATAACTGGAGGTGGGAACTTCATTTTCATGCCTGAGATCATGGCTGAGCAACGCCGTCAGATTACTGCACTGCATTGGTACCATTGATGGGATTAGTTGCCTAGCAGCTGCATGCCCATATGACAAACATTCACACACACACACACACACACACACACACACACACACACACACACACACACACACACACACACACACACACACACACACACACACACACACACACACACACACACACACACTTCCTCCAGAGAAATGGTCACATTGGTCACATGGTCTGAGGTGAGCTAGTGAAGTCATACGCACACACAAACACAATTTCCCAACAACATTATCTAAAAGACAAACGGTAGATTCTCTTCTTATCAAACATTTGTTTTAGCTAACACACTAGTCCATTGGCTCTTAGACCCACAAGGTTACCACCAACCACGAACTGAGCAGTGCAAATACTGCTCAGTCATGCCACATATACAAACAAGCACAATTACGCACATGTTTGATGTCACTGGCGGCCCTGCTACACAGTGGAACAGGATGTAACCCTCTCACACGTCTGCACTGCATTACCACATGATATCATGAGATACTGGCCAATGAAATTACTAAATAACTTTCAGACCATCACGCTCAACTGATTTGAGCAAAGTTCACCACACAAAGCAGTGAAACTGGTGAGGACTGACATGTCAGCACATTGCAATGTTCCCAAAATTCTACTTATGACTACTACTAATACTAATTTATGGGTTGTAAGGACTATTATCAGAAAGGATGTTGAGAATATCATGTGGAACTAGTTCTATTTCTCAATATCAAAAACTAACTTGCAAATGCCTTGATGAGCCGTTCATTAGTATCTCACTCCAAACGCATGAAATAATAGCAGCTGGTGCTCCAACAAAGCCACCGTACTGCCTGTAATATTAATAGGTTTATGACTGTGGCTTTATGGCAAACACAGCAAATAGTTGGTGGCTACAAGAACAAAGTGAATGTGTGGGTTTATTAGAAAACCAGTTTAATAATATCAGTGAGTATTATTATCAGTAAGCATTATTATTATTCCTCCACAAAACCAAAGGTACGGAGCATAGTTCAAAATCTCTGCATAAGTGATAAAGTCTGAGCACATGTCATTTAAAGACATGTTATTTACTTCCAGTACGGCCATTGCATGATCTCCAGTACAAAAACTGTATCCACTTAAAATGTCTTAGAGTAAACACAACTGTTCCTTAGTTAAAGGCACCGAAACTCATCTGGCTCCCCGATCCTTCTGGGTACTCTCTCCATCCCGACTGATCCTGAAAGCTGACAATGTAATTTCTGCTCCATTTATTTCCCATGCCAGGGCCAAGCGTTCCAATTCACTCGTTGAGTCCTCACAGACTGCCCGCCCTTACCTCCCATGCTGAGCCAATATTGTGCTTAAATCTCATGCTCCGATTGTCATGGATGAACCCTGAATGGCACAATTAGGTAGGCGGCGTAATTATAATGGCACCCTGCGTCCAAGCAGATCGCCCTTTGAACTGCTGAAATGTTTACAGCGGAAGAGACCCAAATATATATTATTTCCCTCCACCCACCCTCTAGTCCAGTGGAGGATAATGGGCAGGAACCGGCTTTCCACACCGTACTGAGACGAGAGACAAACACACACACACACACACACACACACACACACACACACACACATAAAAGAACAGTAGTAGTGCTATTTACAGTTCATTTCTAAAAGTAAAAAGTAGATGCTAGATGCAATATCACATGTCAAGTCTCACACAACAGCAACAAAGCATCAGCAAAAACACACACACATTTAACACACAGTATCTACCGGTTGTTGAAAACCAACCTTGATGGGAAGGAGAACTCCGATTGGCTGATTGCTGGAAGCTCGGACCAATGAGGTCACTCTGTCTGCGACTGGAGGACCGGTCTATGTTGTCCTGCTGAGAGAGAAAGAAGCAAGAAAGGACAAAGAATTGTGTTAAATGTAAACAGAGAGATTAAAATATATATCAAGCCCACATAATTAACCTTTTCAGGAATGAAAAGAGCTGCCAATTACTAAATTAGACTAATAATACAACTTTTTTTTTGTTTAACTAATTAGTTTAACTGATTGACTTTCTCCATTACAGTCGTGGGTATAAATGACGTTGTGAGAAACACTGAGGTCAAAGTAACAAAGTGTATGTCCGAATGACAGATAACTGTTACTTCAACAGGCTAATGAAGCTCCATTAAACTACAAACAGAGGGTCAGTGGATCAGATACATGCATGTAATGAAATTAAGTCCTCTGGTGTTAACTACAACAAATTCAGTAAAGCTGAGCTAAAATAGTCTCTACTCCTCTTTTGCTGTAGGTGTGAAAACAGTTACATCAGCAACATGTGTGTGAACATGTTCAGGTGTGCATCAGAGCACAGAGGAAGGACCACGGTGTCCTGGTTTGACCTTTGTTACACATTCTCTTCAAATACCAGTCATGGCAACTATTCAGCAAGAAAAAACACAAACAAACAAAAGTAAACTACAGTAAAGTATGTATGTTTATGGGATCTTTTTATTGGGATTTGTGTCTTGCGCTTGCGACTGCTGAAGAGGGCAACTCTAGATTAGCTGCTGCGTGTTGTGTGTAACAGCAGGAGAGGGAACAGAACGTACTGTGAGTACAGCGTCCAGAAAAACACTGCTCCTGACTCCGTGTCTCTTACACAGCAGACCTCCTCTGATGTTGTAATAAGAGCTGCTGCGGTTGTTGTGCCTCATTTATACCAGTGACGGACATCGCAGGCCGAGTCGGATCCCTTTACACTAGTTTTTTTTATTTATTTATATGAATGACATATTCTGTGAAGTGTTTATGACAAATGTTCATGGCTTGTGTCGGGTTTGGGTTTTCTTTTAGTAGAAAATTAGCAAGGATGATTGAATGATGGTGATTACGGTATCCATCGTGTAAATCCACAGACTCAGACACAGAAATGTGTCTCGTTTAGTAAAGTGGGGACAGTACTTATTTTTATTTGTAAATTCTTAAAGTGAGTGGATATAATTATAACAAAAATCCATGAAGAGTGCTTCAAAGAGAATTGACTCACTGTGACAGAAGTGCTCGTAGAAATCCACTCAGATGTCTCCATTCTTCAACGTAAGGATTTAAATAATCTGGCAATACATAACCGCTGAGGACAAGCTCTCTCAGACGCTTCAGTATGTCGCCCTGGTGTCTGTCTTTGGGCCTGTATTCACACTAAACTGGCTATAACTGGATGTACAGTGTCACAGCCCCCTCTTCTATACCAACTAACCCAACCGCATCCAATCATTACATCGCATTGTTCCATCTGTGCATTGTCTTGAGTTCCAGACGTTATGGTTCAATTGAAAAAGAAATTTTGGCTCTTAATGGGCCTAACCTGCTTTTTTAATTTAGAAATAATGATGAAATAACCACCGCGTCACGCCACTTGTTCCTGTGACATAGCAAACCATGTCAACACACACGGTCTGGAGGTCCAGCTACCAGACTGTGACTGATCCCAGCCCAGTCACCCAAACAGCACTCAGATGCTGCTAAATACTGATTTGCATGGCTGTGTGGGAGTAAATGAGTTAACTGGTTAAACCATCTTTGAATCCCACACTAATCTCTCCCATTTCAAAACCATATTTTTCCATTTTTGACACAATGTTAACTTAGGGGCTTAATTCTATATATTTAACAGTTTAGTTTAATCCTCAGCTATGCCACTGCCTAATGATGAATTTGGTTTATTGAAGCCTATAAGGTTGAGAACATTAAAAAAAAGTAGATAAAAAAGTTTTGTAATAAACAGGTGTTCTTTGTTTTACCATTGTTCATTTATTTTGTCCCTCACTCTCTCTTAGACCGAGACACATACACAGACATGAAAACACACACGTGTTGCTTAAGTTCTTAAAGAGGGGTCAAACAAGGACTGAGGGTAGGCCAGGTTTTGACAAGGAGCATATAAGGGCCCTTTCATATTGATGAAGCTGAAAGAAACTTCAAATAAGGCTGAAGGGGGTGAGGGTTCAGCTTTTTAAAAGGGGTCAGTGTGAGGCCAGAAACAAGGTTAAGCCAATGAAAGCAAGACAGACTCAAAGCTCTGTAGGTTGGGCCACAATGTCAAAGCTACACCTTTAGAGGAGGTCAGTCTGAGGTTATTCTGTGCAGGGATTGAATCCAAAGCAATACTTGACTTACTGCTTTGACGTAGCGCATTAGGTTGAGAATGAACTCGATCGATAAAAATAATTGATTAACAAGTTTAACGGTATTACACATACGCAGGTTCCATTATGGTCAGATACCTACGTAAAACGGAGTATTCTCGGAAAGCTTTAGAAACGTGGGTATGAGATCAAGGGATTCGATCCTTGCTTTTGTCAGATCATTCCTGCTGACAGGCGGATAGTCCCGTTATAACATGGATGAAAACAAGACGAGTGGGAAGCTCTTACCTAATTAAGCAGAATGAGATCAGGAGTCCACACTAAAGTCTGCTCTAGTGCTTTGTTTATCTGTTTGTTTGTACTCTAGGAAATCAGTTGTAGCTGTTGCCACAGCACAGCCGAGCAAAGATAAAGTCACACTCCCACATATTTTAGGAATGTGGACTCCTTCCTTCTTTTCAGGAATTTATTATTATGCCATTTTCCAAAGATGCTCGATCAGCTCAATGGGATTATCATCAATCATTAGAATTAAGAAAGGTTTTAACTTTCTGCAAGACAAGTTTACCTGCATTCACAATGACTGTAGATATTTGCCCAACAGACCTAATAATACAGTCACATCTCAATGTGTTGCAAAACATACGGTAAATTAGTTGTAAAACTGAGTGTTAATTCTGGCAATACCTGTTTATATGAGGCTAAAACATGGCATTTAACGCAATAATGTTCTGTGCTCACATTATAAAATAATTATTAGGGCAGTCGAAAGAATGCATTAACTGTGTTTAATCGCACTATGTAGTGACCTTTGACCCGGTGTGTCGAGAATAAGAAACAGGAGCCGGTGCTGTGAGACTTTCAGCACCACAGAGACGTGGAAAGCAACAAGGGAAGGAGAAAATTTACCTAAGCACCCAGTTTGTGGGAGAGATATGGCTTATATGTTATTATTTTGTAAGGTCAGACATCTACTGTGTGTCTTCCCATTGAACAGATTTATAATGCAAAGACATAAAGAAATCAGCTGTCTCGGGCTTTCTCACAACATTTTTTATGTGCCACCATCTACTCAAATGTTACAACGATTGAGAACCGTGGTTAGTTTTACATTTATCCAACCTAATAAAATGTATATTAGCTCCAGTAGTATGGTGTAGTGTTTTAGTCAGCTATCATCCTGTCACTAAGAATGCCTTTTAGTAAAGGCCATGAACGTTATCTTAAATTACAGTTACAGGGAATTACAGTTAAAATATTACTGGTATCTTAAATCTAGTTAATTAAATGAATATTCAAAACATCTGAATATTAAATTGAAAATCAAATACCTATCTAACAACCGGATATCCAGATATTTGAGTCTAACCCTTGTTGGAAAAGGGAAAAAGAGTAAGAATCAGAGTGACTGTGACAAGGGACAAATTGTAATGGCTGGACGACAGGGTCAGTGCATCTCCAAACAGCAGGTCCGGTTGTGTATGCAGTGGTGAGTCCTTACAAAGTGGCCCAAGGAGAGACAACCAGTCAACCAGCAACAGGAGAGTGAGCACTCAAGTCTCGCTGAGGTGCATAAAGAGCAAAACGCTGTCTGGTGTGATCCCACAGAGCTACTGTAGTTTCATGCTGGCTGTGATCAACATGTCTCAGAGCACTCAGTGCATCACAGCTTGCCACGTATGGGGCTGCATAGCAACAGGCTGATTAGTTCCCATGCTGATCCCTGTTAACAGCTGACAGCACCTACAGTACAGTTGGCACATAAGCATCAGATTTGGACCATGGTGCAATGGAAGACGGCCGGATTGATCGTGTTTGTTCTGAAAATGGTAATCTGATCCATCTTGATGTGCCGAAGCCGTTTTAGCAGCGGAAGGAGATCTACACAAAGTTAGTCAGGTGATCAGCCACAATGTTTTGACTGTATTACTGTATGATTATTTACTGTGCCAAAGGGGGGTAACCTCAGCCTCCAGCGAATGCTCAAACCCTGTAGTATTATTTTTGTTGGGTTCATTTTTGAACTGTTCTGTTATTAAACCACAAAGCAATAAGAAGCACAGAAACAATATACACACCAGCAGCCCTGACTCAACTATGCCACAAAGTGCACAAACACGTTCAGTGCCTCACACAGATCTTTGGTTTCATAAAAGCTCGTCTCTCTAAGCTGTGGTGACCTGGGAGAGTCAAGCAGGGTGAACTCCGTGACCTCTCTGAGCTCTGAGGTGAGTGGTCACAGATCAAGTCATGACCCAGATAACGAGCAGACAACAGACAAGCTTCTGATCAGGCTAATAGAGCTACTGCCCTTATACAAATGTTTGGAAGGCCTTTGCTCTGTGAAGGTTGGTATGAATATGTCGACTCAATCTAAAACCTGATGTCTACCAGCCAAATCTGAGCAACACATCAGGATACAAGTTGATGTAGAGGCCGCTTTTCTACCCAAGCCTCAAATGAACAAATGTTGTCTCTGTCAATCTTTCTTCTGTGCCACATGCTGCATCAAGGACATATACAGAAACTAAAATAGTGCCTTTAGATTTTTCCATTTTTAATTATTAAGCTTAAGCTAAAATTTACAACTCAACCTCAGTTACGAGTTCCTGAATTACACTGTGATTATGTATAGTTTGTAGTTTGAAGAGTGATGAGATACAGTGGTGTTTGAAAGTTTATGAGCTATTTTCATTTTTCACAAACAGTAGAAGGTGGAAGGGTAATGGTACTTTTTTTGGAGACTAGTGGCTTCCTCTATGCAAATTAGTCATGCAAACCTACTTGAAGACTGTAAAACTGATAGTAGACAGTGCAAGAGACGCCTTTAGTTTCCTAGATGTTACTGTGGGGTTTCATTAGACCTCCAGCACGATTACATTTCTTTTCTGTTTGACAGTGGTGGTGGTTGAGTCCAAAATCTTTAGAAATTCTTCTTATCCCATTAAGACTCACATTCAGCCCCTCATTAGAATTTTCAAACCTTCAAATGAACTGATAATCCTACTAGTCGAAACTGGCAACGAACATTAATCGACTTGTTAAAGTAGCATATGAATTATTGATAAAGAAATAAAACAAGAAGTGACCACTTACCTGATAATTTGGATGATGCAGGAAATAATCCGGACATCCGGCCACAGCCATGTTTTGAGTTTGTCAGCTCTCTGGTATCAGTTTCAGTATTAGATGGACACTGTGGAACCTGCAGAGAGATAAGAATAGACAAATGGAGGTTAGTGGAAAACTCTGCAGGAAGAGGGGGGAGGGTGAGAAGGTCCAAGAGAGGAAGGAGAGGAGGTTGACACAAAGGAAAGCAAGTTGAAGTCTAAGTTCTGAGAAGACAGATAAAGCACAGAGCACTTCTTAACCCACATAGACCCACGGTAATCAACACCAACAAGCAACAAGGGAGGAACGGTGCTCGTTTATAATCTGTAAAGCAGAGGCAAAAGAACTGATGTGTCGAAATGTTGATTTGTACACATGCTCAAAATCAGAAATAGTTGCTTTGTATTTTGACCACATGGTTAAAGAGGCAGTTCCTTTTGTTTTTTGGTACTACTGTAGACTTTTAACACTCAACTGCAGCTTTCCAGAAAGGTGGCGATGGGTCATTACCAGGTTCTCCTAATAGGTTTCCACTGTTATGTAAAGACAGCTATATAGAGGGCCAGGGCTTTGGACCATATTTCAAATTTGAACTGAACTCTGCAGTTGTGGCTTTACGTTTATTGCTGAGGGTAAAATGAATTCACATTTTCAGGCATACTGATTTTTACTTGGATGATAAAAGACTTCACTTTGCACTTGCACAGCAGTACATTTGCAAAGAAAATAGAGGTTTGCTAAAGAGAAGTCACGTGCCTTGAATTATGCAAGTCTCCATTACTGAGCTGGGAGACTTTAAAAATGAGATGCTTCCCTCCTCAGAAGTCTTCCCAGCTTTGGTTTCTTGATTCATTTTACCATTTGGACTCTTACCCAACCAACAGTCTCACCATACTTCAATTTCACACCAATATATTATGGAACCATCTGCTGAGGTGCGGTCTGTGTAAGTTAACATAACTTTAAAGGTTCGTCTGCTCTATGAAGCCTTGCTCTTGGCCATCTTTGGGTCAATATAACCACAAATTCAACAGCATGGCCTTTAGTCTATTTGAACTTCTTAAAGTGGGTATCCTATTAACCTGTAGGAACTGCTGCCACTGAACAAACACCTGTAAACACAGACCCAAAAATATCCTGCAGGCACCTCTCCAGGTCTTAAGTTAGACCCTCAGGGTAATTTTGGAGCCGAGCAGCTCACGCTCACAATAAAGATGCTCTTTTATGCCACAGTTCATGACCCCCCGTTGGCATTTTGAAAATATAACCTGCCATTTTATAGACAGCTAATATTATCTCGTGTTTGTACTAGTGGTTGTGAGGTGAGCTGCCCTTGTGGCTGTACAGTGTTTATAAAGTATTTGCGTGCCTTTCTCCCCATAGATGAATGTATGCGTGTACCGTTTACGGCATGACACAGACACTAACATGAAACAGCTTTTTATGCTGAATTAACACCTGTACTGTGACAAAATTGTCCATTATTGTAGAAAAAAAAATTTTAAATCTTGAAATATCAACTATAAACTCTGAAGTTGTCCTCTTGTAATGAATTTTCCAGAACACTGTGTCAGCTGAAGAGATGACAAACTGTCAGTCAGAGCTGTCCCTTTCAGTCTTTTTAAAGAACTAAAAATAAAAAGCTTTATTTAAATCCCACAAATAATGATAAAACCATGAATGCATTCTAAACAGAGCTTGGCACCGTGATCACTAGCGCTGCCGAACGGGCTTGCTTGTAATGACTGTAATGTGTGTGTGTGCGCGTGAGTGTTACAGTGTCAATCGGTGTGTGTGCGGCCTTGTCGGCTGGCATGCAAAGGCAGCTCGTCATTTACACATTATTTACAGACACACAGTTTACAACAAAAACAAAACAAATTAACATCAGCCTGAGCTCTCTGAGCAGCCCCTCATTAGGCAGCACAGACTTGCTGACTAGCTGTGGCTGAACTGAGTGCTTATTATATTTCGAGAGTCAGGAGGTTGTGTAAGAGGGACAGAAGTAGGGTTCAACTAACTAACTGCGCTCCTGCTTTCAACATCACAGGTGTGAATCCTGCTTCAGCTGTGCGTGATAAAACATGGGAAAAAGCTCAAGCGTTCCATGCAGCATTAAAATACCTCACAACCCGCGTTTCAAAGCGCTCGTATGTACCACAGTGACCCTCAGTGACTGATATATTGACCAAACACACACACACACACACACACAAACACACACACACACACACACACACACACACACACACACACACACACACACACACACACACACACACACCTATGCTTAATTGCACACTGACACTATCAAAGCCACTCCAGGGCAGGGATTAGACCTTCTCAGAGCACTTTGATTCGATTCCTTCTACTTGACCAAAGTAGTGAAATCTAACCATCCCAGACTGGGACAGTGCACTAGAAAGAGGGACACCAGGGTGCTCTGGCTGTACCCAGCGGTGAGGTCATTGCAGCTGGATTAATCAAAGTTTAGGGTGAATGTTAGTTGGTGGACAAACACAGGGGACTCAATAATGTCCACCATGAATCCGAAATCCTTTCCAGTCCCGTCCTGAGTGAGACTTCACAGCAAAAACACTACTGTATTTATCTAGAATATTTATAGTTTGTGATTTGAATTATTTCTAAAAGGATCCATATGTGTGGGTCCCCTTGCAAAGCTAAAAGAAAACACACTATAAACATCCTGCTTTGAGCTGCTTTACTACACAGTCATGATGTACATTGGACAGTATCTCAAGGGATCTTGAGATTAGATTGAATTAGTTATGGATCCTCAGTTTCACTTGGGAAAGGCCACCATTCAGCTTAAATATCTGTCAAAATGAAACACTTTGACCTTAGTATTACATACAATTTCACCAATAAATTATTAAAGTAAAAAAATAAATAAATAAATAAAAATAAAAAGGATTGGCCCCAGTGTATCTAGAATCAACAAATGCAGCACAGAGTTGTAAAGTAGCTGCTTTGGTGCTACATGCTAGTCAGCCCAGGGGTTAATGCGCTGATATGTGCTTACATCTCTAGGGTCCAGCTTCAACATCCCCGGGTGATAAGCCCTGCAGAGAAGCCAAAGGCGAGGTCTGGGATCATCAGAAACCCGGGCTATTTAAAGTAAAGCCTAATTGAAACGGCAGAAACATTTCCCTGAACAGTTCTCCTCTTTTACACTGTGGTGGATCAGTGTCTGTCCAGCTCACCAGACCAAAGATGGATGTTGAGATGACTTTGGAGGCTGCAGGACTGTTTGCAACCAATACCAGGAGGAAAAATACGACATGCAATGCCAGTGCACTGATACAAATAGGAATGAGGGATTGCAAAAGACAAACTGTGCAGGTCTAGGTCTCTTTTCAAATGATAAATATACATTCAGAATCATGTTTATTAAATCTCATTTTGGTTTTAAATAGAGTCGTTGCTTATTTAGACCACAGTTTCCTCCCATATTAAATAACATGTTATTAAGTTCTTTTCCCCCTTCCTTAAGCCTTTCCAAGTTGTCCAATAAAAATACCTAGAGTGGGAAATGGAAAAATTAAACTTTTAACCTCATATACTGTATGTAGGCCAAACCTGAAATAAATAAAAGTCTTATGAGCTGCGCTGCCAAACATTCCTTGTAAAAAAAAATAAAAATAAAAATAAAAAATGAAAAAGTTTTTAAAAACCTTCCTGTAAGTTGGTCTGGTTTGTTTGTCTTAACTGTCAGCCTGCCTCCCCATTTAATTAGTTTTTCTACCTTTCCTGTCTGTCTATCAAATCGCTTGACTTTGTAACTTTGTCTCGACCTGGCTCTCTCCCTCTCCCTCGCCTTCTCTTGCTCTCTACAGTTCTGTTTACTCGTCTCTGTATCTACATGTCAAGTCCCCGTCTACCTGCCTGGCAGCCTCTGTTCATTTCTGGGAGGCGTTCACTTCTCTGTGTATGTGCCTGTCCTTTCTGAATTTGTAAAAACATTCTAAATACTGGTGGTATTTAGAGCTGGGCATTCAGAGACATAGTGCAACATGGTTGTGCAGGTCAGTGCTTTTTTTTTTTTTTTTTTAAGTCAGACTTTAAAAGCGCTCAGTGGCATTTATTTAGATGAGACAGAAAAAGGTCTCTTGAAAATAAAAGCATGTGATGTGTAAAGTTTTTTAAAACAGTTCTACCAAGGCCAGTGTTATTACTGAACTAACAGTTCTATTACAGTGAGTTTAATGTCATTTCTTGGAACACACACATATTTATTGTTTATCGTTATTGTTTAAATCAAACCAAAAAGGGCTTTAAATATTCAGAATGCCATGTTACAGTTTCAATAGGGTGAAACAGCTCCTAACATGCAGTTTCTGCTATGGACACTGGTGTTGCACGTACCTCATATAGAAAATAATAGCAGCAGCCAGGGTGATGAGTCACTCATTGTCAATTTCTTATGTAAACATATTAACTCTATAAGAAAACAACCCTATAGTCTGTCTGTTTGCATTTAGGATTAATTCTATGGAACAATACATTCACAAACCTGAAACCTGCCCTGTTGGGTTCAGCAGCCATAAAACAAATCCCACAGTGCTTAACAAGAGCATCAGCACAGCTGAGCTGCACAGCTGTGTCAACTTTCCCTGTGTAGATTGTAAAATGTGTTCATCTCGGTCAGCTTGACTTCAGCTGATTGGACTGGACACAGCTTAACACTGGGCTGTTCAGCACTGCTCAGTCATCTTTGGAATGCAGAGAGCACATTCTTTCCACACAGAGCACTGGGTAAAAAAACGCGTGCACAGGACACTGAACCCCTATCTCACTAAACAGCAGCATTGATTTTTGAGAAAGTCGGAGATGGGAGGGTAGTGGAGAGAGGAGCGATGAACAGGGATCATATAGCAGAATATGCAAGTGTACACTTTCTACTGTTAAACTTTATACCCTCCCAACAGAGTCTGTGTAGCTGTTATGGATTTTTTATAAGAAATCTGAGCCAGAGCAACAAGGCAGAGTGAAATAATACCATAAAATCAAATACTAATGTATTTAGGAGCTAAATTACAGTGGCACACTTTAAATTAGCATTTAAACTAAAAATATTTCACATTATTTTATACATTACCATATTTAAGTCCTGGGATTTACTGAAAGGTTCCAGGTTTACTGGAAGACAGCACATTTACATGCAAAATCTCAATAATAAACAGGTGCTCATAATTTCATAAAAAAAAAAAAAAAAAGTGTCAATGCAACCCAAACCCACAGCATTCCAATTTGAATCCCATAGCAGCCCGGAGGCATCGCTGACATACAGCTAGATGAGAGCTGACATCACTTATCTTCAAATGAAAGTGTCTGAAGCCTGAGTGAAAGCAGTGAGTATATGCAGGTATGTGTTCCAATATGAGTCTAAGTCTTCAATACCATTTACAGCATTTTAACTTGATACCTAATACTAGTATATTTTTTATATACACTACGCATACAACTGGCCAAGGGCCCATCTTCTGGCCAGTCAAATTATAGTAGCTTTCCCCCCAGCTTTTGGTTTCAGTTTGTCCACATTTCTGAATGGTGTTTTAGTCTCACACATCTACACCTATAGCCAGTTCAGAGCAGCCTGTGCTATAATTTCAATTTCAGGTTAAATGACTCATGAAGGAATAATGTCCTAACAGCACATGTCATGGCTCTAACTCTCCAGTATTTTTATATTAACAATGGCTCACATGACTATGTGTAATGTGAAAGCAGTTCTTTTATAATGTTCTACTATACAGTTTCATTATGTTTAAAGATGCCCCATAATGACCAAGAGAGATGTGATTTCAGGTTTAATTAAATAATTTGTTTTGTATGTTTCTAAGTTATTTTCTAGGTTTACCCATGTGCCACAATCTATGCCATCATATTAAGCATCAACACTAGTGCAACAAAAATGCTAATGGCGCAGAGATGCCCCCACTTTTCTAATCTGATGAAATCAGACAGTGCTCACACTCCTCTCTTATACACCACACCCAACAAACTCACCTAAACCTTCCTATCATCCTGTTTCTGTTACCCCATACTGAACTCTAACACATCAATTACCCCCTCCCCTACAAACCCTCACTGGGCTTCACACCCCTCGATTTAACCCTTCCCCTCACCTCATTCTGCAGCACTCTAGACCAGAATATAAACAGCGTCTTAATTCAAGACATGGCATGGATCCAACTCGGTGTATGTGGAGCCCATTGAAGTGATTGTACTGTCCATAACCCACCCTGTAGAGAGGTGAGATCAGTTAATCTATTATATATGTTTAAACTAGCCAGATGCTTTAAGTGAGACCATTTTGTCCGAAGCTTGATTAATCTTAAATTTGAACGGAATAATAATCTAACCGACTCATTACTTTACATCACACAACAACTGAACCAAATAAGCTTTTATCGCCTACTTTAAAAATGTCAAAACATCAGAATTTACTCCAGCCAATAAATGGAACTACACTAACAAACAAAACTGACTATTAGTCAAAACCTTTGGTATTCCTAGAAACCCTTGAATGAACACCGCAATTAATTCCAATTATCAGCTTCAAAACCTCTCGAATGAGTTGGTCAGAGAATCTGTGTGTGGTTGGGTGTGTGGGCTGGTTGTTGTTTCTGCAGCAATGCAACACTGAGAGACAGGGAGAGCGAGTTGAACAGAGCATCTCTGTCTTCTGTTTTAATCAGCAGATTAGATGGTAGTCACTCCTCGCTGGATGTGCTTGTTGCACATGTTGATTAGTCATTAATTGGCAGCTTTTATTATCTGAGAGCAGCAGCGTAAAGTGGAGCTATAAGAGAGGGCCTGATGTCATGCCGGGGGAGGCTGAATAGCTCCAGTCTATGAGAGAAAGGCCTTTTGGAATTGTGGACAGTGCCTAATTGGATGAGGATTTCATTGGACTGCTTGGAAGAACTGGTCTTATGCAATGACATCGCTGAATGGATGGGGCTTGGGAGCAATGGTGCTTGTGCAGAAGCTGTCCACAATGGTGACCCCCAGAAGAATACGTTCTTCTCTTTCAACCCTTTTTATCAAAATTTCTAGCAGCACAGAGCTTCTTTCAACTTATGACTGTGGTAAAATACACAGAATTATCACATTAGATCTACTTTTATTTAAGAACACAACCCTACTCAAACCATGGCATCACCACCCTCAACAAAGGGATAAATTCTAATCCAAGCCAAACAAATCTAACTTTGTAAGTAAAACAATTAACTTGAACCAGAAAAGGGTTGAAGCGCTTTGTGACCACTTGAAGGGAAAGGCGCACAGGATTTATTGTATGTACTCACTCCTAAGAATGCTAACAAACTTGGCTGGCTGAAAAAAAAAATCATATTAACAAGGAATTAACATAAGTCCTATTCCTAAATACACCACTTAAAATCCAAATCGCTTCTAAGTCTGGGAATAATACTAGAAAACCAGAGGGCAGAAAATGCAATCATGTACAACAAAATATGGGCAATCAATGAGATGACAATCAGGTTTAAAACTGGGAGGTGCTGCTTTGTTCCACTAAGATGTCAAATGATGTCAAGTGATCTTGACAACACAGGTTTGTACACTGTTTAAAACAAATTAAAGGAACACTTCCTAATCAGAGTATAGCATCAAGTTAATTCAACTTCTGGGACACTGATCTAGTCAGTTAAGTACCACAGGGTGTTGGTAATCACTTTCAGCTGTTTTGGTGTTAATTAAATCAACAGCAGGTGAACTAGAAGGTGACAATGAGATGAACCCCTACACAGGAAATGATTTTACAGGTGGAGGCCACGGACATTTTCTTCCCATCTTCATCTTTTCTGTTTTTTTCACTGGTTTTGCATTTGGTTAGGGTCCAACTCCTCCAGGATTTCACATCAGTACATGCCATTTTTCAGAAGGTTTGCTTCATCTCCCACCACAGTCTCAAGAGCAAGGAAGAGATTCCAGGAGACAGGAGACAGGTTACTCGGGTACCTGCTCCTTTTTGCAAGGAGGAACAGGATGAGCACTGTCAGAGCCCTACAGTATGACCTCTAACACTGGTGTGAATGTCTCTTACCAAATAATCAGAAACAGTCTTCATGAGAGTAGTCTGAGGGCCCGACGTCTTCTAGTGGGTCCTGTGCTCACTGCCAAGCACCAACTGGCATTTACTATAGAACACTAGAATTGTCAGGTCCGCCATTGGCGCCCTGTGCTATCCACAGACGAGAGCAGGTTCACCCTGAACACATGTCACAGGCATAAAGATCTGGAGAATCCATGGAGAACGTTATGCTGTAACATCATTTAGCAGAAGCAGTTTGGTGGTGGGTCAGTGATGGCCTGGGGAGGCATATCCACGGAGGGACCCACAGACCTCTACAGGCTAGACAATGACACCCTGACTGCTTTTAGGGATCGGGATGAAATCCTTGGACCCATTGTTTGGAATGGTTAAAACAGAAGAAATTTAAGATTTCTGAAGGTCAGAGACAAAGTGCTGACCTTAATTCAATAGATATGCTGTGGAAGAACTTGAAGCAAGTCGTTTATGCAAATAAGCACACTAGCATCCCTAAGTTGAAGCTGAACTGGTTTGAGTCTCTCCATGTGCAGGGCTTCAGAAATATTTATGTGAACATATCTTATTGTTGCAGAATAGAGTCACATACTTTTGCCACACTCCAATATAAAGATTAGATAATTCTCCACAGTAAATATATAAATATGTTTCAGTGTCTGAGTTCTTTAATTGGGTTTCATTTGACCATTTTTAGGAGGAAATTGTAAATGGTTCCCAAATTTTCAAGCTATGTACATAAGGTCAAAAGTTCTATATTCAGAGCTTGAGAGGGAAACATAAGTTAGCACAGTGTTATCCTTCTAGAAAAGAACACCCGTATTTTAAGTTCTTTTTTTTTTTTTTATCACTGGTAAATATTTCTGGAAAAAAAGCCCTTTTTGTTTTTAATCACACGGTACATCTCCCAAAGTCAACTAGGCATGTTTTGTTTTGATTCTGCATTACAGATTTTGAGACAAAGATCAACTGAGAGAGACAGAGATAAAATCAGTTAAACTAGGAGAAAGGCCAGCTAAAGACAGAGACAGTTAAGGTGGGCCGACATTGCGCTAAACAGATGTATAAACAGACAAAATAAACTGAAGGATGGCAGACACAGAGCTAAAACAAAATGAGCACAGGGGAATCAGGAACGTCTACTTGTCTGACACATTGCTGTGCATTCACACCACCTCACATGTACACACCGGAGCCCATGGACCCTCAGGTGTTTAGTTACCAACAGAATAAAGGCAACATTCTTGTCTCTCACATGGGTTTGGTTTCAGTCACATTTGGACCAATACCAGACAGTGAGAAACTCAACTGTGGTGGTTTGACAGGCAAGCATTACATCACAAGTGGAAAGTGGTAAGATTTGGGTTTGTACAGGTCCATATTTATAATATAGAGGAGAAGGGGGAAGAATAATACCACAAGCTTTACCCCTGGCAAGGGTTTAGGCTCTTAGAAATGACTTCCCACAAAAAAGAACATGATTACTCAGCAGCTACAGTTGAGATACCAAGTACATAAAACATCAACAATAATTGGTCACATTAGCCTTAACATCTGTTGACTTGTGGTTCAAGTACCAATTCAACCAACATAAATGCAAAGGATTGAGGAATGCTTTAAGCTCAAGTATGTGGACACTGAACAAACATATAGAGTATGTACAGTATGTAGAAAATAATGACAGATTGTGCAGTTTAGTCCAAACTTAACCTTTAGCCAGAAAACAAACATGAGTACCTAACATCACTGGATTGTTGTTGACCACTGAGCATTTGGGTACAGAGGGCAAAGTGTCCGTTGACTGACACGAAGTATGCTGTGGTCCCGTTAATGGACTCATGACATCAGGGAGGGGGTATTAACAGTGTATAAGCCTAAACTGACCAGAGCTCAATCAGTGCTGGCTGATGCAAGACCCAATGGAATGCTGCCTAAAGCAGGACCACAAGCTCTTACACCATCAATACCAGCCAATAGGCTATATCTGTCACTTTGAGCTTTCTTTGACCAGCTGAAACTAAATGCACACAAGCCAAGGAGAAAGCTCAATTTTATGTGTATATATGCATGGAGGCAAGTGCTGAAGCTGAAACTGAGACTGAGGTTTCGGTTATGCTTCAAAGCTTTTCTAAGCATGCAGTATATCAATAAAAACAATGGAGTATGAGAGAACAACAACAATAACAGAACCAAATGATATTAGATTCTATAAGGAGTCTCTTGAAAGGCGAAAAGCACAAGTCTGACTCTCCTTCAGAGAGTTGAGTATAGCTTATTGTAAGTATAATTATGTGCAATATGAGCAGTCAGCAGCCTTTTGGCAGCCTTCAGCCTTGCAGAGTTCATGCCCCGTCATGCCTGTGCTTACTGAGCATTGACTTGAAATAGCAGGACTGGTGCTGAGGGGGTGAAAGAAACCACAGCTCAAACAGTTGCCATGTGCACAGAGATGTAACCACAACATAATTAAAAGAAAAAAAAAAAAAAAAAAAAGAAGCCAGGAAAAGAGAAGTCCTCTTTGAGTTTGAATGGAACAGAGTAAAAAATTAATAAATAATAAATGTTTGTGCACAGCACCGACCGCCTTATCAAACTTCGTATTCATTCGCACTTAAGAGGTTAACAAGCAAAGAACCATGCATGTATGAGGCAACTATATGCTCTAGGGTGCGTTCCCTAACTCGAGTGGAGCATCGGTTGTGTACTTCCCTTCAGGAACTACAGGAAGGTTGCTGACAAAAACTACCTAACAGTATTATTTCATGCTCGCAACTTGGGATTTATCCTGCAAACCTGAAACCACAGACGTCCCGCCTATGAAAACACAAGATCAGTAGCTCTGTCCGTGCAGCTGACAAACCCAACACTAGGTGTACGCTACATTTCTTAACCCTCCAGAGACACGCTCATCTCAAGATTTCAACAAGAGTTCCCATTGGAAATACGCACTTGGTGGAATTCATTACCTGCAAACGTATCCATGCGCATTAGTCCAGCTTTTCAGCCTGACACCACATTTCGCAGTGAGTGCCCTAATCTGCATTCACAACACACATGCCAATGTCGATAGTTCCCAGAATCATAAATTTTGGTGGTTATGCAAGTTTCTGCAGAGACCACATGCAGCCAATAAAGAAATTGATTTGGATAAGTGCCCAAATGACAGGACAAATTAGACTGTGAAGTCTATGAAAAGTTACTCTGCTGAGCCATTTGCACATAATGTTAAATCAGTGATCAGGCTCCCTCTCACTCACTCCCCCCCATCCTCTGTCTCTTTGTGTTACCTGTATTAAACAGGTTTTTGTATTGTAGAGTGAAAATGTTGCAGTATCTATAAGTTGCAGCATGTGCTTTAAAATAAATGTCACAAAGAAACAACAGAGGAGCCGTGGGTTTGCAGTCACTGTGGTTATTTAGAACGCTCGAGGATGATTGAGAGGAGTTTGAAAAGAGGCTACATCGATGATCCCAATGTGTCGACTCACAACACTCCCAGAGGGCAACACATTACCGTAGCTGTTAGAGTGCTTCACTACTGGAGACCTGCTGAACAAGTGCACACTTCACAGGGTCAGCTCAGGGATTAAAAAGCTTCTTGGTCTTACTGTGTCCGGCTGATGCGGCTCCAGAACTTCAACTCTATCCTGCTCCTCACTTCACCGGGTTCCCTCTGGAACCCACCCAGGGACCCCCTGGGAGTCCCCGGAGCCCACTTCCAGGGACCACTGCAGTGGGGCTACATGAGTAGGCCTGGGAAAACGCCTCTGCGCACCCCCCCCCCACCCTCCCTCCCCAACCCCCAAAGCAAACGCTGCCAAAAGGACAAGGAGGCGATAAAAGGCGAGACTGGAGAAACTCTCACAGAACTGAGTTGGGGGTGCGGGGGGCGCAGTACGGGTGGGAGTCCTGCAAGATAGAAAGTCAACGGAAGGCGACTGGAGACTGTCGTTACGCAACTGTAAACACACACACACACACACACACACACACACACACACACACACACACACACACACACACACACAGACCTCACGGGTCCGTGGAGGAACCGAGCTGAAACACGCCGCGGCGCAGCACGACGAGCGGACCCGGCTACACGGTTCAGTGGGGGGGGGGGCGCTACGTTGTCACAGAGGAAGGTACGCGCACGGTGCACGTGTGTTCCCACCCGCAGCACAACGCGTGTCATCGCAGCGTTAAACTTTTGGGTACACGCGCACTCCGGACACTTTTCTTAACACCCCCCTCCTCCACACACACACACACACACACACTCGTCACCCGGTACCGTGCACTCACCTTCCGGCCGGATCGCACGGGCTGAGGCTACAGCGCGGAGAGTCAGGGAGGAAGACACCCGGGCGGCGCTGGATCAGGCCAGGCTCTCATTCCCGGACTGGACGCACACACAGACATATGCGAGGAGAGGAGGAGGAGGAGGAGGAGGAGGAGGAGGAGGAGGAGGGCACAGCGGCTGCACAGGCTGCAGACAGCTCATCTCGAGCGGCCGGAGAGGACGCACACACTCACACGCACGCATATCCTCACGCACGCAAACAGGCCCGCCCCCTTTAGACGAGAACACGCCCACAAATGAGCGGTGATTAATGCGGCGTTCAGGTCCCGTGGGAAGAAGGGCGTGTTCGGAGGATTCCTCTTTTTTTATTTTTTTTTTTTACTTTTTTTATTTTTTATTTTTTTTTAAAAGCTGCCTCCCCAGCATTTAGACTTGAGTGTGCGCTCTAAGGTTATACAACAAAGACAGTGTGTAAATCAACAACATTTTAAACAGGTTACACGTTTAAGCTGTTGTCTATTAAACATCTTTATTAAGGTCAAAGTGATTTCTCACAGCAGCACCCTTCAAAAGTCCTTAAAATATCAACTTTATTGAGCTTCGTTTCCAATATCCAGAGCTTTTTCTAATTTTCCCTAGTGTCTGGTATAGATCCACTTTCACACTGCTGTTTATTAAGGATCATGCTAATTAAGATCATTCAAACAACTGCTGAACTTTAAGCAGAGTTCTGTGCTGGGACTGATGCATTCAACCACACTTTCCTCGGTGGATAGTTTAAATTTAACTTTGGGGACATGAAGTATGTTGCTGTTTTTGTGTGAATCATTGTGAACGGCATGACACAGCTCACCACGTTAGTAGAAAACAATTTTCTTTGGATCCAAACACAACAAGCAAAGACAACGTTTCTTTTCTGCCTCTTAAAACTGTCAGAAAAGTGCATCTAACATCAAAGTTTCCATAGGCATCTCAAATTATTATATGTCTTTGATGGCTGTGGGACATGTTTGTTGATTTATATGTCAATGTTACAGATTAGTCCCTAAAAATACCCGTCACAAATAAAATGTTCACGATGTGGTCACGGTGATCACATGACAAGAATATCTTTACGGTACACTGCAAACTCAAGAACAAAAGCTCACTTTTAATTAAAAGCCCTGTTCTGACAGGCAAAATCAGAAATACAAACAGCAGTAGCTGTGAGGTATGTATATTGCACAACTGGGGGTCGGATCTCATTGCAACAGAATTACCTTCCAGTCACTGTTGTTATTTTATCCCTCTGAGCCTTCTTAGTGCATTGCATAAGATCTTCTGATGTTTATATGGCTGAGAGCAACATCAAGAGGTATACCCTGGGTTGTTGTATTACCGCAATTTAGATGTCAACTAGTTTAAAACATATACATATTCAGAAAAGATTAAGAGAACGTGACACGCACCAAAGGCAACGACTGGAACTGAACTCTGCAGCACTGTGTATAATAAAGCTCTGCCTCAGACTTCATTGACACCAGGGATAACCCAGCATTCACTTCATTTTTCATAATGCCTGTGATGTTTCAGACATGGATTATGTTAAGTGATGGGAACGCACCATGGTAGTCTGGTGTGGAAAAAGGTCATCAGTCCTGAGCTATGTGTGTATGAGTCTGGATCAGAACAACAGAAGGCTCACACTGTGAACCCCGTGTGTAAACACACACTCAGGGGAAGACATTGTGCAGCCGTTGCATCACACACACATACTTGAGACACAACAACACATCATGTCACTCATATGCAGGGTGCCACCATGCAACAAAGCCTTTTTTTTTTGCGAGACTTGCACTGAGACATAAACTAAACCACATTATGCCGATTTCACCTCATCAGACATTCGGCATCACACAGGTCCTTTGTTCAAAGTGATTGATCAGATACATGGTAGACTACCCAACATTAGAACACAAAGTCAACATACACCCCTGCTGACAGTCGCTGTCACTGTGTCCATCACTCATAAGTCGGCCAGTCAAGAGTAACAAAGCTATGTAATATAAGCCAAGGCAGTGGGTGAATGGCTTTCATTAGCGTGTGTCTCACAGAAGAAGAATATGTTTTCAGTAAAAGCTGCCACAGAGGAAACTCAGTACTTTTATATAATTCTTTTTTCGTTTTTTTGTGAAATAAAAGAAAATATCCCACAAAATGCTACCATCGTACCGATCAATCTGTCCTCGGGCTCTTGAGGACAATCGATACAAAGTGGCTAACGTGGTCTGAATTACATTATTACAGGATCTACATTTTGGTAGTTCGCATGATGATTGGCATGGTGACATGTAACATCCCTTTCCTGTCTGAGGCATACGTTTGAAACTGTGGACACATTCACCCAGCCATACACACCCTTCAGAGATTTGTAAAGCATATTACTCTCTGTAGAGTGAGCGTAACAAATGAGTCTGTGGCCCCTGCAGGAATTTACAGCTTTCGCTGGCCAACACAGCCAAGAGGCTTTATTCTACTGCTAGAATTTATTTAACATCACTTTGTCCTCAACAGTAAAATCCCTGTAAAGAACACCATAAAAATCCAGATATGCATATTAATCTTTCTAAATGTGCAGTTCGCTAGTTCACTATCTAGATACACTTGTCCTAGCCGATGACATGATTATGATGTAAAAATACACAGTGTTTTTCCATGTGATTTGGTAGCTAATGTGGATATTTGCATCATCAGCTTCTGGGGGGAAGCTAAAGGGACACACTGACCAGTGTTTCAGGAATCAGGAATGCAGGTTAGATTCAAGTTCTGTGAGAATCATTCTGTGCAACCGCACAGAGATGAGTCAGGGCCACGAGCTGCTACCCGGAATAGTAGCTCATCTGTGGTGTGGCAGACAGAGTGGTTACAATATATTTCTTAAGTACAGCAGGATGACCACAGTCTACAGGCAACCACAGTGCTGGGAAATGCACCGGAACATCAGAGTGATGCTTTCCAGGGCAGGGTTATCAACTGCTATTTTAGATACAGCAGGTATAATATTATAAAAGAAAGACAACCAAACAACAAAAAATGCTAGCTGTTTACTTTTGATTACAAAATTATTTATTGAATCAAAAATTAGGTAGACAAAAGTAAATGTGCAAGTTCCCAAAAATGTGCACTTAAAACTTAAGCAATAAGCTTTAGCTTATAAAACTGTCATGCTATCGGCAGATTAGCTTTCTATAAAAGATTGGAATCAAATCTATCACTGCAATGATGTTTCTTTAGATTACAAATATACAATTCAACAAAGTGCAGTAGGCTGTAAGAACAGGCTAGTATACAGGTGAAACAATTGAGCGACAAAAAAAAAAAAACAAAAAAAGAAAAGAAAAGCTATAAGGTTCTCACCTAACGTACAACTGTGAAATATTTGTTGATTTCTGCAATTGAAATGCCAAGAAAAGCAAAGTTTCCACTGAAAAAGTGAGATATCAAACCAAAGAAAGCCAACAGCAGCACAAAAGGACGTGAAAAGCTAAAATGGGAGCATGATGAGGCACTAGTCAGTAATCACAATCATTCTCCTTCACTAAGTCAAAAACTGTAGAAGTTGGCATCATGGACCAGATCTGTGTAAAATATAATCAAGGATTTATCCACCGTTTTCTCAAGTGGGCTTAAGAATTCAATAATCATAACTTGTTAAATCAATGTTAAGTAGTCCCTACAATGAATTTTTACAGCAAACATCATATACATAACACTGACTGAGCAACTGTATAAGGCATCCAAAATATGATAAAACAAATAAAAGTCAACAAAAACAACCAAAAATCTGAAAGAAGCATAAATCATTTAAATAAACTATTATTGGCACACATTTTGTACTTTGTTCTAGTTAAATCTAGAGAATTAATGTACAGATGGCAAGATGTGTGAAGAAACATCAATGTGTTACACAAATGGACACAAACTTAATTTCCGGCAAGCTACTGTTAGAAGCTCAGAGCTGTGATACGATGGGTGGAATAAACTGCAAAACTTTCACCTAAGATACCTTCATTACAGTTGTTTGGCTATTAACATAGAGACATTCTCCCTGCAAGACATAAATGTTTATTCCCCTTTCATAAAGAGAGTTTCAGTGTTTTAATATTCAGCAAGGGAAAATAACAATTTCCATTCATTACTATTCCTGCATTAGTATAAGCATAAGGCCCAAAATATGTGACCCATTGCACTATCAAGCACAATGGTAAACAACCAAAAAAAAATTACATTAAATCATTGTGGTGATGTTGGCTCCCCTTCTTATTGCTGAGGAAGTGTTGAGGAGGTTGCTTGGATAGTTCCCAGTCTGCCATTCACATGCACTGTCTTTGTCGGCACAGCGACCTAGTTAAAAGAGACACAACATGTCGTGTTTGTATTTCTCCACTCCAGTAATGACGGCAATAATAGGTCATGGCGTACTAAGGAGACAACATCAGGTTGTGTGGTTATGTGGATACAGCTTTATACAAAAATATGTTATTAGTTATTGCTGTACCTGATCAGATCTGAGAGAGATGCTGTTTATGATTATCAGATTTTTTTCCAAACACTATTCCTAGCGCCATCTTTTCTACCTGCCCAATTAAAATCGGCAACTTTACACAGCTGATGGCCTTAAACTGCCTTTCTAATCAGTAAAATCAGTATAATCGAATGTAATTCATATCCACAGTATTTACTGTGAGATTAATCTTTGTATATGTTACAATCAGTTGTTGATTCCTATCTTACCATCTAGTAGATATTATTCAGTCCAGTGGGATGTTTGTGGCATGTGTTAGTTTTTACCTTCATTCATTCTGTGTTTTCATTAAGCAGCTAGAATTAAAAAAAGCAACAGTACTACTGCAAAGTAGATGAATCATTTTATCTACACTTCTGAAAGAACCTTCAAACTTTCAGTCTGTGGTATTCTGTAATTAGATGCTGCATTCATCTGTATTTGTACCTTTTTTAGTCTTTCAGCAGCAGATCCAGAGCGAATGGCCTCCAGCATAGCCTCCCTGGCCAAGGCAGGGTTCATGGGGGTGTTAGCACTCGGCTGCACCACAGTGTTAGGCTTACCCTTGGGCAAAACAGGGGGAGGAGGTGGAGGTTCAACCATGGGTGCTGGTGGCAGGGGTGGTGGTGGTGGTGGGATAATGACAGTAGAAGAATTAGAAGTTATAGATGGAGAGGTGGAAGAGGAAGGGAGGTGCGCACTTCTATCCTCTTCGGAAGCTGCCTTCTTGAATTTCTCAAGCTCAGCAGCAGCCTCAGATTTGGTCTGTAGTACACAAAGGAGTGAGACAATGATAACTGGAGACATATAAACATTAGCAGGAGGCCAGCTGCTCTCACAAATGTCCATTTGAACTCCCACATATGGCCTAAAACACAAGTGCATCAACTGCTGACACACCCACAGATCCTCTATACTTATTCTTTTGTGTTATAGTCTTTCTTCATTTTGTTACACTACACACTTTTTTGTATTGTCTTATTTATTTCTTTTGCACGTGGTAATTTGTTTTTTTCTTTCACTTTTTTGAGAACACTTCAGAGCCTGATTTAGTCATGCAGCATTCCAAAGATTCCAGTCCTGGTAAGGAACCTCCAGAATAGAACCGCAGATGTTTCAGCTAAAGCAGCACGTTTTATTCCCCTTTCATTCCACATGGGTCTTTACATGACAGCAAACCACAGCTCACAGTCTGCACAGAGGGATGGAAATAGACTCCCATGCTTGCGTAACTTCTTTACAGAAGTATGCATTAGCATTCACTTCACATACCTTATATGCTACGTAATTGCAATATGAACATGCGTTTGTTCTTTTCCAAGTAAAACAATACTAAAAAAGTACACAGTAATGCAGTGGCCCTGTCAAGTTTTACTAAATGACAGTGACAATGCTAATATGTTGATATTAGCAGGAATGATGTTTATATTCACTATCTTCATTGTAGTGGACTAGCAATGTTTTTTTCTTTCTTTTGGTTTATTTTGTGATCAGGATTGCCATGGTGGAGGGTGGTCTGCACATAGATTTGGTACAGGTTTTTACTCCAGATGTCCCTCCTGACACACTCTTGGACCGTGCTGGGGACTTGCACTCAGAGAGCACTGGCTTTTGCAACCTCAGTGGTTAAGGTTTTGTGGACATTTTGGGGATTTTGTGTTTTGTCCAGGCACTCTTCAAAAAACAGACAGGAGGAGTCAGGTTGTCAACCACAAACACTAATATTTGCTAAATAAGACTCAAACCAAATACAGAGGATGATGATGGGAATTTCATTTGTTTTTCAGGAATTTCATAGTTATCATTTGATAATAGCACAAGAGGAAAAGTCAGGTAGGCACTAAAGTTACAATTTATTTTGGGGGAATCTTCAGCCCATCCAATAGCTGTTAGGACATATCATACTTATTAACATTCATCTTCTGGGGACCATAAGAGTCTATTTAATATTCTTATTATTATTTGAGATATTGCCAACTTGTGCACATTGGTGGAGCCTCACAGCTAGCTTTGTGTATAAAAGTACTTCAAAGGAGGTCAAAGTGGGTAAAATACTTGGAATGGGGCTAGAGTTAAACTCTATATAACCTTATATTGACAGACACAGTGATAATAAATAGCTAAATGAGCATTTTACCTTCTTCAGCCTCTCGGTGTTGCTCTGGGCTCTAATGGCAGCCAGGAGAGCAGACCGCTCATTCTGCTCCTCAACATATGATGTTTGCTTCATGCTACTGGGGCCAGACGTGGATACCTAATAATGAAATAACAACATATATATCAAAATCCCTGTTTGTGCTGCTGGCTACACTATCCATTGATGTACCATGTTTATCTTGATCTTACCTTTTTAAGCCTGTCCTTGCCCCTGCCTGTCTGGATTGCCTCCATCAGGCTGCTGTGCAGAGACGTTTCTTTCGCCATTGGTCCACAGATCACTGGTCTGAATTTTTTAACTGGTCCAAACACTGTCACTGGCACTGATTCAGGTGTCACGTTAGTGTTAGACACTGTGACAGGATGTAGTGGTTTCACATCAGGTTTTAGATGGGCGGGTGGCTGGTTCATGTCCTTTTTGTCCTAAAGATAAGATGAAAACAACTAAGTATAAAGTTAGATTAGAGTAACCGTTTTGCTGTAAAATTCCTTACTAGTTACTAGAGGAATCTGTACCCATAACATGGCTCATTTCTAGTCCAGGTTTTACTTACACTTGTCTGGCCTTGGTGTATGGTCTTTGGGGTTGTGGGTAGTTTGGCAGATGACTGTAGAAGACTGCTTTGTGCAGGGGTGGGGCTACTGGGTCCAATCTGTTTAATATTATCTCTCTCATTATTGGCAGTCACATTTTTTTGGATGGGACCACTAGTCTGCATGTTCTTGGCTGTTTCTTGTTCCAGCACATCAGAGGTTTCTTTGGTGGATCCAACACAACTTCCAAATCCGTCCAGTATCACTTCTCCAGAATCCCTCTGGCTATCTGACACATACTCTGAGTAGCTCACAGACCTCTTAGGGCTAGGTGGGTTAGATTTAGAATCATCATCAGTCTGCTTATTGACTGACAAAGATGACTGGGAAGATTTCAGAGGAGTCACTTCCATGGACTGACCCGATCTCTGGAAGCTGACAGTATGTGTTTTCACAGAGGCAGAGGAGTCAGGGATTTTAGGAATGGAGTTGAGTTTAACTGGTGTCCTTGGGGTGCATTTAGTGATGGCAGATGCCACATATTGGCTTGAAGTTCGCCTGGATGGTTTGAGGAAGAATAAGTCTCTTTTGGAGTCTGGGCAGAGTGGAGGAGGAGGAACAGGTTTATTACTTGGCGGCTGGAAGTTTTTGGTCACTGATAACTTGTTCTCGACCTCGGCCTCCTCCTCCTTTGCAACTTGTATGTCTTTCACTGGTTCTTTAGTTTCTTCTTTAAGCATTTCTTTTTTCTCTGTTTTTTTGTTGTCAGTGTTACTGTTCTTGAATGTAGTTTCCAAGATTGCAGTGGGAGTACTTTTCAGGCCATCCATGTTCTCCTTAACGCTGTCAATCACACCCTTGCTGCAGGCTACATTATTTTCTCGTCTCTCGTTTGAGTTCCAAAAAGCCTTGGCTTTTCCAAGAACAGACTCCTCCTTACAATTAATACCCGACTTTAATGAACCATCAGCTTTGTTCCTAGAAATACCCACTTTCACCATGTTTCCTTGATCATCAATCTTGATGGCACCTGCAGTTAAAGCACCAGCTGGACCTCCTGTAGAAGCATGCGTGACAGAGGGTTTGGGAGGGACCACAGTGAATGTTTTCATACCGAAGCGTGATGTGACGTGTGTGATTTTACCATAAGAAGTAGAGTTGGAGCTGGAATTATTTTGAAAAACTCTATGCATCTCTTCACCTCTTTCTATAGACACTGATCTCTGAGTGGTTGGTGGAAGGTCAGGTTGTTTCTTCTCTTGAAAATACTGAGTGTTACTTTTCATTAGATCACGTCTGAGTTCACTGTTCTCACTCTCTTTGTGCATGTCAACATTAGAGTTCACTGCTGATATTGTTCTTTGTTTATCCTCTTTCCTTCTGGTATCAGTGACACTCATCACTTTAATTTTTGTCTGTATAATTTTTTCTTCCTTTTTATCATGCATTGCCTTGTTTTCCATCAACTTCCTATGCTGCTCAGGGTGAGCCAGCTGCTGAGTGTCTTCACTACATCTTTCAGTACTGTCAGAAGTTGTACAAGCATTATTATTTTTGTTCTGAGACTCCATACTGGCTTGGTGACAAAAGCCTACGCCTGTGATGGAAAGAGGTAAAAAAATAATTAATGTAGAAATAATAAGGGGTAATTGAATTTTAACTGGCATTAGACTTTCATTTTTGATTCCACCAATCTATAAAACAAGATAAGTCAACTCTATTAGATGTCAACAAAAACAGCAAAAGCCTAACATTGTGCTTGTATTCTACCTTTGCTGCCAAATGACTCAGTCCCAGTAATTGACTTTGCCTCATTTTCTGCAATGTCTTGTTTATAGTCCTCCAGTACGTCATCGATGGCTGTGACTGGCACATCATTGTCGACTACAGACACTGGCACCTCATTACTGTCTGTGGACATTGTATAGGGAGTCTTCTTTGCAGAAACAATTTCTATGTGGTCTGGAAAATTAAACAGATTAAAGCAATTTTTATTTATTTAGTCACCTCTCAGTATTGCACAGCTGCTTTGTGTGGAGTACAGCAATGTTGCCATAAACTTTGAAAATGAAAAACTTTACATTAAACTACTGAGTTACTATAGATATATACCAAATACACAACACAGTCTCATAAGACACACCCACCTAGAGCTAAAGTGGTATTATAAAAAATTATAAAAAGTCATTTACTGAACTAAAAATCATTCCCACATTAAATGCTGCCTCACCTGGAAGGCCTGTTTTAATATCTGCCAAAGTCTCATGGAGCTGGGATTTGACGTGGTGATCTTCATAGCTGACTTTTTTGCTTGACTTATCCTGTGAGATGATGTCATTGTTCCTTTAGGGAATACATAAATAAATATGTGAAGGACACAACTGCACATATGCACAAGTAAAAAGGCAAACAGATTCCCATGACATCTGGACATGCAAAAAACAGATCAGAGCACAGAGGAAGCTACTATTCCTATGACTCCATGATTTTTAATAGCTTAACCGAACTGCTATGGATCACTTACTGGGCTATGAAAACTATGTAACCACTCAAATATCTAATCTTTTTGTGTGTACTTCAAACTCAACTGTTTAGGATCTTCTAACAAGTGCATGAATGAATATACTTTTGTTTTAATTTCTTACACTCAAAGTTATCCAGCCCACATTGGCAACAAGACACTGGTCACATCACTTTCAGAGGTAAGGGAAAATAAAATACTGTAAATCCAAAAAACACAATGCAAGACACATACATATATAATTCAGACATAAAATCATTTAAACACACCATGCTCTCATACAGCTATGCGGAGCAACTAACAAAAACTAAGCTATGCCAAAAGTTCTGATTCATGAATGGCTTCATCCAAATCACGCATGATTCTCTTCTTATTCTTCTCTGGAACTGAATTGTTCTGAAACCATCCAGCTTTAAGGCCAAAGGCAGGGTACCAAATCTCAACTGAGCACTCAGGTAAGGTTAAAGTTATGTCGCTTAGGATGTTAGGCTCACTTGATAATCCAGTATGTTCTCAGTTTTGGTTTATTTAGTATTTCTTCTGACCATTTGCCTTGACATTTTCTGAATAACAAAGAGTTCAAATAAGTTACACTGAAGAGCAACTTATTTCTAAAAAGATAATGTAAACCACACTTTGAGAATAATTCTGAGGGTATAGACCACACTTGGTTATGCAGGCATGACTAGGCCACTCCAAAATTTTTATTTTAGGTTTTTGAGCTATTCAGAGCTCAACTCTTATGCTTGGGATCACTGTCTTACTGCATAGCTCAGTTATACTCGAGCTTCAACTAACAGACCGGTGACCTGGTGCTCTCCTTCAGAATTCTCTGGTAGGGAGAGGTATTTATGTTTCACTCAATTAAAGCAAGTTGCTCTGGCCCTGAAGCATCAAACCATCACCACAACCTTAATTGACACTTCCAAGTGTATGGGGTTTCCTTTGTGGAATACTGTGTTTGATTCCCTTTTGATGTGACAGGATCTCCTGATAACCTTTTGATTCATCAGGGCATAGAACATTTTTTTTCAAAAAGGTCACTTAGGTGTGTTGTGGCAAAATTCAAATAAACCTTAATGTTTTTCAGTTTAGGCAGTACTTTCCATTTCTACCCAGTGTCTTTAACTGTTACTGGATACCTGGTTGGTATTACATCACCTTTATGCTTCTGATTTAAAAGTTGTAGTTTATGTTTACTTAAATTGTCTTTTACTACATAGGGGAAATCAGGAAGGGGTCAAATACCTTTTCAAAATACTATATTTGATGCTGGTACCCTTCCCATTACTGCCTTAGAAATGGTGGAAAAGGTGAAATGTAGTTCAGTAGTAGGGAAAAAAAACAGGCGTGTTAGTTAAATATTTTTTGCTTGTACAGAGTTGAATTTTATTTTTATTGGAGCCTGTTGGCTTTGAAACATATAGCTGCAAAGATAGTATTACCACAGCAGAAACTTCCTTCACTGTCTTCATGGGTTCAGCAGAGCATTCTCATGAGTTAGTGGTGCATTAGTCATAACAAATTGCAACAAGAAGGCCAAACCAAATAGAATTTGTGAGACTTGGGCTGGTCCGCTTTTCCTCAACCATTCTCAGAAAACAGGGCTATAGTGCTTTCCTGGAATACTGAGGAGCCAGCAGCATCAGGCCAGACCCTGAATTCATAAAGTTTCTTTGAGTGAGAGCATCGATCCAGAATCCCTAGTCTGGGCACATTACCATACACATTTCACAACAACTTAAAATGCGAAGTGGGACAGCATTCATTTTCCACAAAGACCTTTGAATAAGAGCCGGGAACCATAACTATGTAAGCCTAACACTGACAGTTGAGGGTGTAAGCTTTGGCTACAAGTCAAGTATAACAAATGGTGGGAGCTGCTATTGGCTATTACTGTTACTGCACAGGTAAAAACCTGACTTCTACAGCTGGCTGAAAAAGTGATGGTTCACTCTTCAAGTAAAATAAAGGTGTGAATCTCTCTGTCAAAGGCATGAACTTAACTGATGACTGAATTGATTTGATTTAATGTAGGTTTTAGTTATCAGTGGCTTAGGCTTGTTTTAACTGACAGAAAGGTGAATGGCCCATACAATATCTTAGCTGCCAGAAAAATGGGATTTAATAATGACAGGTCAAAGCGATGGGAAAGATTTGATGTAGAAAACAGGTAATAGATGGGAGAGAGATAAAGAAACAGGGAAGCAGGATACCAAATGAAAGAGTAAAATTGATACTGTGAGCAATTCATTCAATTCAATTCTCTTGGGGTCAATTTAGATGGCTTTGTGTGCCTCACCATCTTCAGTAAGGTTTTCCTCATCAAAATGTGGCCTTCTCTATACCTGTATCTTGATTCCCAGGTGGCAGAACCCTCATCACTGTCACTGGAGTTGCACCGTATTGGTCGCAGCAGTCTCTCTCCTCTGCCTCCACTACTTCCATCCAAAGACAAACTCCCTTCTGGAGATGTGGGCTGTGTGTCAGATGGAGAGCTGACAACACCGGAGTCCTCACCCTCTGCCATGCCATCAAATGCAGCATAACCTTGGTCAGGCAGGCTGCTGCCACTGCTGCTGGAGCTGCCCAGTGACAGAGTCTCTTCCTCAGGCATTTCAGTTTCTGGTTGCTGACCAATGGTTTTGGAGCTCTGCATGGAGTGGAGCCAGGCTGGTAGAAGATAGAGGGAGATCTTAGCATCAGTGTTGGTTTTTATCATTACCTATAATTTGTCAAAATTAGAACTCATATCAACATCAACAACACAAAAAAGCAAAGAATGCAGAGTGATGCACAATAGGAAAAAACAGAAGAAGCATTTATGTTAGTTTCAACATTCATTCTGACACCGCAAACCAAAAAACACAAATATACAAACACAAGCCGAGAGCACAACTACTTGTGGCTCTTAGAACTGCTTTAATGATGTGTGGGTGGATGTTCTGTAAACAAACCCTTTTAATTCGATTTTTACAGTACTGTTTTAGGTTGTAGTGAAAGACAGTATTGTTTCATGCCACCTCATCTCTTTAGTACAGTCATGCTCTGGTCAGTCCTTTGGGTTTTGGAGAATTTATTTAGTCTGTCACTAATCTCACTGAAGTCTAGGTCAAAAGAATAAAAATCAATGCACCATTTGTTTCAGCAAATATGCATAGCACTGGGAACTCAAAAGGAGATTCTGTAAAACGAGTAACCTCATTAGTGATACCTGGTGTGTGCATTTTGGTAAGCACTGTTGTCCTATTTGAATTCCTATGTGTGCATGGCCTTGTGTGCATGTATGTGTGAGTTTTGAGTCTGGTCCTAATGGTGTAGAGAGAACAGTCAGTTCCAGGAGATGTGGTGATGACTCACAGGGCTGTCCTCCCAGCTGCTTCCCAGCAACAGCTTAGTCATGCCAGTTGCAGCCACAATCAGCACACATGCAGAGTGAGTGCATGTATACACACACACAGTCACGTTCTCTAATATGTACAGTATATACAGTATTTGCATTATAAACACACAACTAAACACCCACACATAGTTCTCAAACCTCCAAATCAATCTGACTTAAGGTGCAATGTTTTAGTTAAGCCAAACAGAATATGCAGGTCAATACGTTAGCATGTTACTTGTCAAAATATAACCATGCACAATTCATATGCAAACATCCTTGAATCTTGATTCAGTCTTTAATTATTTAATTGAAAAATGTCTTTAAAACATAAAGTACATTCAGCTTTCAACAACAACAAAACAGATTACCTTTACAGGCAGCCACTATCAACCAGTATTATAACTCAACTGGCTTAATACGAACACATCACCTCGGATAAACATTTGCTCCAGCAGTAATTGCTTAGAACTTGCAGATGACAAACTATATTATTAAAAGAAAAGTCTGGATCACTGTATAATTAAATTAGAATCAGATCTGCTGGGAAGACATTATCAGAGCCAAAATTCAGTTACTACCTCTAAATCTGCAATACTTTACTTACAAAAGAAGGCATATGCTAAAAACAAATCATAGTCAGCATGAAAAAATTGTTTATTTTTACCTACTTTTCCTAAAAGACTGTATGTAATAATATATTGCCAACAGGTTGTTATTGTCTTAGCCCAAAGTCACAGTTTTTGTATCTTTGTCAGTCAAATTCCAAATTATATAATTAACTTTGCTCTAGACCCCAGGCAATTAACACAGACTGTTTAATTATTTCAAAAGCAAACTGTGAAGTATCAATGCAACTATAAATCTCTATAATAATAACAACAGTTTACACAAAATTCTTGTCCAGTAGTTCTTTTCTATGTAGTAGTGGACCATATGGTCCATATCTCCAGATTGCAGTTACTGGCCATACCAACCTACCCAACTGGTCAAGGCAGATAGCCACTTACCCCGAGCCTGGTTCTGCTGGAGGTTTCTTCCTCTAAAGGGAGTATTTCCTCTCTACTGTCGCCTAGTGCTTGCTTAAATGGGGTTAATAGGTTTTCTATATAATTCTGTATACAGTTATACTTTGTAAGGTCTTAAACATTAAACAGTGTAAAGTGCCTTGAGATGATTTCTGTTGTGATTTGGTGCTATACAAATAAAATTGTATTGAACTGAATTTAATATGGCAGTCCACTACCACCTAAAGCCAACATGTCTTAGAGAGACCACACTTTAAATATTATTGCCAAGGGCAGCATGCAGTCAGGTCTCAGGTTTTTAAACTAAACCACAACACCACACACAAACAGAGAAATACATACTATCCAACTATTGATCTGCAGATATTACATCATCAAAAACCTGGCTGATACTGTAGCTATCACATGGCCTTGCACCATAGCCTCATTTTACCATGTCACTCATAAATTACACTGTAACTGATACGTCCAAGGTTTAGCTCATCTGTCACTGTATAGTCTTCTAACCACATTCATCTCATCCACTTACATCCCTGATCTCATGCATAATCAATGACAACCAGCAGATCAATTTGAAATGCAAAACCACCAAAGGGTATATACATACATTTGTAAAAAAAGAGCACAAAAGGGCATTGATTTAAACATGAAATTGGAGAGCACAACTTGCTTTCACTTGCATCATCTTCTGTCCTCAACAGGATCAAATCTGAACCATCACAAGGACAGATGCAGTAGCCCCTGCAAGTTCACTGATGCCAAATGACAGCAAGCAACAGAAATGAATAAAATTATGAGAGAGATGAGACTGTAACAATAATTACAAGAGTGCAGAATAAACAGTAACAGAAAAATGGTAAACATCAAAGCAAGGTCCAGCAGAAATAAGAGAATAAGACAAGAGAAAAGAGAACTGATGAAAAAGGACAGTCAGATGAAGGTAGGTTCAAGCCAGAGATAGACTTCAGGAGTGTTTGGAACGCAGACGCACGGGCCCACAGCAGTACACTACAGACAAGGGTATGGGGTAGGGAGAAAAGAAAAGAACAATGACTTAAGCTGGCTTACAAGTGGTTCAGTATCAGATGTATACTGTATGTACATCTTTCTCCCAATATTCTCCCATGTGCTCTATGAATGTAAAATAAAGATGATTGGTGTTGACCAAAGCCCTGACCTCTTTGACCCAGGAACTTGACCTATGACTTGCAGCTTGACATTTATAGATATAATGCACCTTGACCTCACATAGACAGAGTGTAACTTAACCATTGCCTGAGTGCAATATTCACATACACACACATTTCACGCAAACAGGTTTGGCAGAAAGATATATTTCCAAAAATGTAAACTCTGATTGGGACAAAGATGTTAAAGAGAGCAGCTTCTAGGAAAGAAAAGAGAGAGTGAAGAAAAGGGAGATGTAGTCCATCGGGAACCTACACTGGGGAGCTGCTTCCTCCAACCCTATGGGACTCTGTGGGGAGTTGCTTTCTGTGGGCTCAAAGGGAGGGGAGGGTGGGAGAGGAGTGGACAGGCCAGGGGGTCGGACAACCTGCTGCGGCTCCAGGGCTGGGGAACGAGGAGGTTTAGGTGGTGCTGGTTGATCAGTTGTTCCTGGAGGACAAACAGCATGCAGGCGGGGCAGGCACTGATGATCATGCTTATGAACATGGGAAACATCACACAAATATTGTACATGCAAACTTCTTATTAACCATTATAGGACTTTTTTTTCCTAACATCTTGGCTATGTTTTCATACTACACTTCTTTGAGACAGCTTTATCCTTGGATTTTCTGTTGTTTAGTTTGAGATCCTATCTTGTAAAAATCTTAAATAACAAGAAATGGGTACCAGAAGTGGAATTGTAGTTTTATTTCTTGGCTGCCACTGAGGCTTGTCCAACTCACTGTATATTCATTAACAAGCACAGGCTTAAACCAATCATTGCTACAAAGTAGCATTATGCTCACCTTCAAATGTTAAGCTGATAAAGGCTATGGTCAGAGATTTAGTTTTGGCATCCTTCTGTATAGCCTAACATGGTCTGAGGTGCTCCACAAAGTAACATTCTAATTAATACAAACACAGTTTTGAAAACATCGGTACTATAATTTTCTGTCAACATCAACCTAATTGTGCAGATGTGATTTAAAGCAGAAACACACACACACACACACACACACACATTGACATTTCACAGTGATCTCTCTGCTTCACCCTAAAGCTGCATTGAAAAGAGAAGTTACACAGTCTACGTGTGCATGTTTTTAATTTAACTATTTTATGAATCTAAAGAAAATTCTTTGTGTTGTCTGCTTTCAACCAACCTCAGGCTATGAATTCTAACTGTAATACAAACTGACATAGTGTCAGTGACTTCAAGAGAATAATTAAAGTCACTACTTGTAGGGTAAATGTCTAACACCAGGCAGTGCAAAAAGCAATGGTATAAAACCAAGATTATAAAAAACACTAGATCTAGATACTAATGCCATTTAGTATATTACTTTCACTTGTCAGTGGTTTGCAGCTCCACCTCCGTTTATTTAAAATTAGACATATGTGTCACAAACCTTCCCATGGCAAATTACATACAGTTTAATGCTTGACATACACATCACATAGCTTTAATGAAAGGCCAAAGATAATCTATATAAATGAAAGACTAAGTCAAACCTACTATATAAATGAAAGACTTATTGAAACCTAATAAATGTACTGTGTACACTTCTGGCTCTGCCTATACAAGCATAGGGAACCACCCTACACTGTACATGCAGGGTGTAGTTGCCTGTCCCTAATGTGTACACCAGCTATTCATTACATGCCAAATACTGAATGCACTCTTCAAATATAAGTCAGGCTGCAAAGAAAAATGTGTTTTCGTCAATGTGAAAAATTGATGCTGAGGTTGCCTGCAGGACAAAAACAGCTGGTAGAGAAAAGTTGGCTCTGGAAACAACAGTATTTTAGTACATATACACTGTAACTCAGTGAATACTTTCTACCATACTGTAAAGGAAAACAGATGAAAACCATGAAAGGGAGAATGTGCAAGAGAGCAGAGAAGGCAATGCCCGGTCAGGCCGGCAAGTAGCTATGCCTTTAAATTTATTAATGATCCTTGTGCTGTGTATTCTATCCAGTCTAATGCACTAACCTCCTCGTACTTCATCCTTTCTCTTGCTTTCATCTACCTGTCCATCATCGTGCTCTCTTTAACCCCCCCAGTCCCCTTGTTTCTACCCTGTCATCCCGCTGCCAAAACCTTCCCATGCTCCTTTCTCTGAACTTCATTCTGGTACTCTCACCTTTCTCATCCTTTTTCTTAGGTCTGTAACTCTCTCATCTCTGCCCCTGTCAGGCACGACAGCCCTCTACTGCAATCTCACTTTGCTATGCAGAAAGATCTAGGTTATATAAAGATCAATATGAGGCCAGGGAAAGTTCAAGTAGATCCTGTTTAAATCTGTGATGGATCTGTCTGTCTTTGCATCTGCCAACTTTGAAGGTTTGTGTGAGGAGATGTGTGCATATGAGCAAGGGAAAGGGAGAGAAAGATAAGAACAACGTGAGAGGCTGATAAACATGGGCAAGAGACAAGGACTGTATTGTTTCATGAGCCATGATGAAAACCAGCTCCACTAGTTCTTGTGCTTCAGCCATGAAGCACACACACACACACACACACACACACACAGTCTTTCACCAGGTTATGTATGTCATCCTTGACAGTTTAGGTTTCAGGCACTGCTGCTGTGTGACAGCTGAGATCTCGAGGGCAAACATTGAGAAACCTCTACAAGCAACTTCTGTCTGACTTCTTTAACAACACTGTTCAGAAGAGTTTAGCGAGTTCATTTTCTTTGATTAGAATATAATGTTTGTGTACTGTAGTGTGAAAATTACAAAAACAAAGAATGATATATGGATGAAATACAACAACAGGCAGATCTCATTACAGCTTCGATGCCTGCGGTACTGAGTCTGCTTTATAATTATAAAACTCTTTGCCGTCATTTGAAATTATACCTGTTGCTGTTTAAGAATATAAATTCTCACATTGTTGGTCTCTATAGCGTTAATGTGAGACATCTACCAGCTGAGAGATGTTAGCTTGAAATAATACAAGATATTTCTATATTGTTTGGATCGAACTGTTGATTGACATTGTTGATGTTAAATCTTTGTTACGTTTGGATTTTCGTGCATGCTGTGTTCACTGTCTGTTTATCAACTTATATGTATAATTTTTTTATAAATAATTACCCATTGCGCTGTGTCTGTTGTTCTCAACTTCATCCAGTTTCAGGTTGAGGGCTGACTCAGTCTCTGACCTACAGCTACTGGCTGAAGTTGCCTCTTGATTAACTTTGGCAGCCTTTTCCGATTCCTCCATCCTGTTACTGGAGATTTTGACAGCAGGCTGAGACTCACTTGCAGTGCTGCTGCTGAGGGTGCTACAGTGGGAAGCTGCCTGGTCTAGGTCAGCATCTGAGTCGTCAAGGCTGTGGCTGAGCTCAGAGCTGGAATCATTGACAGCTAGACTGTCGATGGTGCTGTTGCTTGGGGTTGGGGAGCTTGCAGTTGGGGTAGCATGACTCACAGCTGGATGTTGTACTGTAGTTTTCAAGGAAACTGGATTTATTGTTTGTGTTACCACAGTAGTAGAGGAAGCTGCAGTTGATTCTGCCACTTTTGTGCAGAAGGCTGGGGTGGGTGTTTTAGTAACATGGCTATCAGGAGTGGGAGCAGCGGAGGTTGAAGTGCCATCAGAACCAGGGCTGATAGAGGCTGGGGTAGGAGGAGGGGCTGGAGCCTTTCTTTTCCTCTGTTGGCTTTCTGAGCCAAGGCCAATCTGAAGAGAAGACAGTAGAAAATGAATTTAAGTGATCACCTTGTGCATGCATGTGTGCTTCCACTATAAATCAGTCTGTAAAGTCACTCTGCCAGGACTGAACTACAGTTTACTACTGAGTAATTAAAATAAGTGACGTTCTGGCAAGCGTCTGCATTTTCAAATCCACCAGAGTGCCAACACTGCTTTTAAATATCCTGACTACAAAACATATAACATCTAGCAGTGACACAGTTAATTTAATGCAGTAGTATTGTGATAGTACATATTGAAATGTGTACTTTACAGTAGTATATCTAAAAATTATTAAAGGGGACAGCCTCTGTCTTACTGAATTACTTATGACTCTGAATTACTTCAGGAGGTAAAATGACAGCCTAGTGACAGCCCAGTTTTTTGCAAAGTGATGTAATTTCCTCTGTGTGCACACATCTAGAAACTCATGCCATGTTGTTCCTAGATCTACAACACTTGATTAGTTTCCAAAGGCTGAGTGCTGAGTGAAAAGTAAATAAAAACACAATGCAATGATTTGCAAAAAAATCATTGCATTCTGCTTTTATTTATAATTTACATAGTGTGACAACTTTTTCTGGAAACTTAATTGTACTTCATCAAGTAACAAATGTAAAATTATCTCTTTTCATTCTTGCCATCCTGTGCAAGTTGATATCCCTCTTTGCAAAGTCAAGAATCAATTCACAAGCTCTATGACCATGTTGGTAGAGGAGAGAACAGTAAAAGTCATATCTAGGAAATCCTGTATACTGCTGTTATGTTCAACTGTGCTTCACTCTGAAATTCCATAGAGAACATGCCTAGAGCACACACCATGTAATGTTGCATCATGCAACAGTACAAGAAAGAAATCAGGTTTGACAACAGGCAACTTGAACTCTCTTAACTCAATAATTTGCCATGCAATGCAGTGCAGTGGTCATAAAACCAAATTGTTGTCTTTGACTTCCTTGGTCTCCAATATGTTTGTGTGTGTGAAGAAAATGAAACATAAAACTGTAGTCATGGGGGATTATTGACACCATATGCAGCATAGACTTATGCAAGATTGTCAGAGACAGAAGCCATGATTCTCTGCCATACAAACTGTATATACAAGAAATCTAAAACCCTTTTTCAATTTGGATTTAATAGTTTTGACCACACAGTGGTCATAGTGATTTTATTTAGGATAAACAATTAGAAATTGTTGTGTTTTATTATCCCAGTAGCCAAATTCATGGATCATGAATCAGATGTATTATATATTGTCAAGGGTTCAATCAGACTAAGACTTAATCACTGTTTATTTTAGCACACAAAAACTAAAAGAAACATAATCAACAAATGACCAGAGGTCCATTTAGTTTTGATGGTTAAGTCAGGATGTAGGGACGTCATCATCCACCATCTGATTATCTGACTTCCTTGTTTCCACATCAGAGTGATTTTGTTTGTTTCTACAGTAACATTACTAACAAGAACACAATAGAGAACTTGATTAAAGCCCTTCAAAGCTTTCCAGCTCTCTACAATGTTTTTGTGTCAAAAAAAGCTGTTTGGACTGAAGACTGGTTAAATCTGTTACTGTATGAGGAAAGTTTTGCAGTAAAAATGCTTGGAAGTTTATTTTTTGTTATGCTTTCTAAAATGTGACAATTCAACAAAATGGTGGTGTAGAAGATTAAAAAAATAAATTACTGACATTTCTTTGTCAATTTACCATATATCCAGTATCCCACACTAATCACAGCTTGTCAGGACAAAACAACACGTCAACCACAATGCACACATCCTGAACAAGCTGTTACAATATATCAATATGCTACTTTCCTGTTTTCCTCAGTTTTGTATGGGCTCTGATTAAAGAACAATTGAGAAACAACAAGACATATTTGTACATTGGCATATTTTTACGGGAAAGTGCCTTTACACAAAAGCGCCTACAAGGCCATGCCAGGACAGTCTGGTGAGACCCTTAAATTTTCCACTCTATGGTTAGGGTTAGAGGTGAAGGGCCCCATGTTGGAACATGTCAGACAAGGCCACCCATGGAGGCTTCAACCTGCTTGTGTGACCATTCATCAGTTGTTTTGAAGGACTCTTGATGGGAGAGGGTTTTTGTAACAGGGCAACATTACAGCGCTAATGTGGAATGTGAAATGGAGTATATGGCTGTACACCGTATGTCTGTGCCTGTGCATGTCAGCATGCATGAGTACATTCAGACAGTATATGCATGTGTGTGCAGATGAATGTGTATGGATACACAAGAGAGAGAGAGCAGGCTGGTAGAGAGTTTGGGTTATTATGTGACGTTATGATAAACATGTGGGTGTGTATGATGAAATGATTTTTATTTAACAATGTGTGTGAGAAGAGAGGGGTGTACAAGAAGCTAGCTAGATATAAGAAGACACATGGCTGACCCACTTTCTTTGTCATGTGCTTTGTCCTACTAACACACTGAAATGTAATGTTTTCTTGACCTTTTCCCTACTTTACAGTGCAGCAGGTTCTGGGTCAAGGGATTTAAGAAACAGAGCAAAACAACATCATTCTGTAAACAGTTATATCTTGTTAGTTCTTACACTGTAAAGTGCCTTGTAGATCCTTGTCGGCTGTGTTATGGTGCTATACATATAAAATCGAAATAAATTTAATTGAACATATAATAGCTGTATTTGTAGTAGGAGGAGCAACAAAGCGAATGATTTGTCTACTTGTACACTGTACAATAAATAAAAACTGATATATAGTTAATATCAAATTAGGATATATTCAGTTTAATTCTGTAAGATATTAACCTAAAATGTAAAAACTGGTTTCAAACACAAAATGTTTCGAAAGCTTGAAGTGCAAGCATATCTTATTCTACTTTGATCACATACAATTTCCTCTGTTTCAAGAGGACTTTCACAGTCTTCAAGATCAGAGCATAATAGAAAGCCTAAAGTGCCAACGCAGAGTTCAGTAATCACAATCACTAACCAGACAGACAAGAAAGACAAAATGTCATGTATACCATACACTTAAATGCAAGGCAACACTACAAAGAAACATTTACTCCCCAGTGTTTGGTGATAGACTGAATTAATTTTACTTCAAGTTGGTTTACACAACAACCAGCAACAGTGAACACAAGAGCTGTGTGCGCGGCTTGCAAACATGTGCCAAAGTTTCTGACTGTTCTGTATCCTCTTCCCACCATCATTCACAAGTCTGCTACACAGGTAAAAGTGTTAAAAAGGGTATAGATTACAGCATCAGTTATGCATATGTCATATTTAAACCAGCATGCTACTGTTCATCAGGATGTAAATGAATGTAAACTCCTGTATGTTTTCTAAATGACAAAACATTGACTATGAAAACCATGTGTGCATGTTCAGACTAGATCAGAATATAACATGTATAACACAATATTACAGCTCTCTGTCAATTGCATCAAGGTTCTTTTGAAGCTATATGTAAAAGCCCTACCAGAGCCAGAGCACCTGCTGTTTCCAGCTACAGCACAAATTAAGTAAAACAGCAGCTCTAAAGGAATCTAAAGGAAGTATGAAGTGATGAGGATGACAGATGAACAGAGGAAGTACTGTTTCTTGTCTTCAAAAGTGGAAGCCTTTTTTTTTTTTTTTTTTTTGCTATGAACTAATTTTGGAGGGAAAGAACTTGAATACGTGAAGAGATACAGTATACAGAAGCATAGGTAAAATAGGTAAACATCCTTTTATACACCCTTCCAGACCTCTATTCACATCCCACGCAAGGATCACCCAGGTTACCTTCTTTATTCTGTCTTTTTTTTTTTACTTTGACATTCCCTCGTTTTGGTCTCTTGTTCTCTCACAGATTCTTATCTGACTGAGAGTAAGCCTATCCAACCACAAATACCACAGGGACTAACAGTGATGAAACCCGATAGCAGTAAGCCTGACCTTTTTTGTTTATGTTAAGTGGAGGTTGTATTAATTGGGTGAAGCTGTGACCAGTCAGCAAGAAAAGAGGAGGCAAAACAGAGGCTGCACAGTAAAAGAAAAGGTGATATTAAAAAAACAAAAAAAACAAACAAAACAAAAAAAAAACATGAATACCATAACAAAGAAGAAAAGTAAACAAATAAAGAAGAAAACCCCACACAGACACAAGGTTTCCCAGAACTTTACATTACTAAACACTGATACAGTAATCACTTGTGTTTTGTCTGGCTGACTGAACCACACCTGTTTATTCGACAACTAAAGTTACTACTGTTACAGACAACTGTAATACTGATGCTGCCAACTCTCTATTTTTGTGGCAGATTATCAGAAGGAAAAATCAAGAAGCCACACAAGCACGAACGGGCTTACAGCATGCCCAAAAGCTAAATCACTCCATACAGAAAACTATGAAGACAGTTTCTGACGGAAAGCTCAGACCACTAAACATGAATACATAGATACGATGTACACACATATGTCCAGACATGTGTCCCAAGATACAAACACACGTCATTTGTAACAAACAGAAGAAATACTGAGAAAAAACAAACCTATACATCACAGTACGTGCAAATGTTACCATTAACAACACAAAACTAAAAAATAAATCACATCTATATAAGTATTCACAGCCTTTCATCAATACTTCAAGTTGAAACACCTTCAGCACAGGGACATAGGGCATAGGGACAGAATTTTTTCTGGACCCTTTCCCACAGCTGTGCATCAACACAATCCTGTCTTGGAGGTCTACAGACAATTTCTTGGACTTCATGGCTTGCTTTGTGCTCTGGCATGCACTGTTAACTGTGGAACCCTTTATAGACAGGTGTATGTCTTTCCAAATCATGTCCAGTCAACTGAATTTCCCACAGGTGGACTCATCAATCAAGTTGTAGAAACATCTCAAGGATGATCAATTTTGAATGCCGTGGCAAAGTAAAGTAAGTGTCGAGTAAGTAATTCAGGCAGAAATCAAATGAATCAAGTGTGTATGTACATATGTGTTGAAATTAAATAAGGGATATTGAATGTGCAAGAAACCTGAAAGTCTATATTTGACTATATATAATCAGTGGAAGATTTAAAACTGCTTAGTTTGCTGAGCTTACAATTCCTTCACCTTGTGCTCATTAATGCTGCTTGTTTTCTATGAACTTTCACCCAAATGTCTTGGCATTCCAGAAATACAAGCCCAAAGCTTATACATTGTTAATGTTACACAACTCAAATGTGCATCCACAAGCCCTTTAAAGAGTTGATGTTACCTTACTTTGACTTTCTGTCTCTCTCCATGACTTTGTAAGTCACCCAGTTTGCTCTTTATTCTTTCTCTTATTCCCTGCTTCAGTTGTTCTGTCTTTATCTTTCACTCCTCTTACACACACACAGTAACACAAATGCTCAAATAAACTTACTCAAGAAGCACCTTCTGTTGATAGGCAGTGAGGCAGAAAGCTCAGAATTTATTTAACTCTTTTTTAAACTCTTTTATCACATGACACAATGCAGACAGTTTCCTTTCCAAACAACAATAGCAGATTGCAGATGACTGCTGAAAACCCCCCTCAAAACAAAGCTGTGTTTCCTCGAACTTTGTTATAAAACATGAAAACATAAATTCAGCACTGCTCTCATAAAGACAGACGCAGCTTGTTGACTGATAGTGTGAAGAAACAAAACTGCAAACTTCTACAAATTCAATGACAACTCCAACATCTCACGTTCCGATACTCTAAGGTGACTTTACACTCTTCCTGGAATACTGTGTCTTCTGTTTTTAGTACTCTTCCTAATTCACTATTCTCACAACTGCATATAGCAACATGTCCTTCAGACACTGAAAAAGGACCCTGATCTACTTTCATTACTGTAAAAGAAACAGGATCTTAAAGATTTTCTCCAGGACCATTTGAAAATATATAAAATGCTCTGTGTTGAATAATTTGTGTCTGATATTTTTAAAACAAATAAATAAATAAATAACAACCTCGAATACCTGGCTAGAGATTCTTAAAATAACATTTACACTGCCTCTCTTATTGGAAACCCCATGCATATGCAAATATTTTTCATTTCAAAAGTTTAAATACTGGAAACAAACTGCTGGTACAGTGAATTGCTATAATTGTGTTTGCAGTACAGGCCTAAATGTTCCATATCTGCCTATGATGCTTGATGCACACACCTTTAACTCGGATAGAAATTTTTCTATTTTAGCTGATGGATCAGTCCTGTAGTGTCAAACTAGACCACATCATCCTGTGAAAACAACCCAGACAAAAAACATTGATGAATACATATTTTTGAGTGGAGTTAGACTTTAAACACAGATGTTAAAAAGGTGTTCTCAAACCAACACCATAACATTAATCTATATCATTGTTAAGAGCTCTTTTACTACAGTATTTAGCACATGCAGACCTTTTTTAAGTAGTATATTAAACATTATATGAATTCATTGTCAATTCCACAAACATTAGAAAATCAAAGCCAAACTACATAGGATATTTTATACTGAATATAGCAAAACCTCCAGTAATTTTAAGTTATCATGGATACAACTGGAAGGGCTTAATATTTGCCTGTTTTTCATCTTTCTCAAAAATGGGGTTTCAAATTGACACATTTTTTCAACTGACTTCAAGTCATATAAAGTCGTATAAAGAAACTCGGATCCTCCTAGTTTTCTCAATGATGTTAATCAAACTATACTGAACAATGATTTAAATGACCACCCTTTGTGATCTCTGGCTCTGTACAGGCTATTTGAAGCATTTTGCTTCGTTACAACAATCTTGTCATCCTTATAGCTTATATTACCATGTCAGGGTTCATTACTGTGTCTTATAAGTCACAATTAGTTGACCACCTACGCTTGTTCGAAGCAGAGGGAGGTCTATAATGAGCACAGTCATCATAGGAAGCTGTCCTCAGGTGACCTGTTATGATGTGCGTAATCCTCCTCTCTCAAACACACACATAAGACTGTGCTAACTGCAATCAAGTGTTTTTAGTGCGTGACAAGTCTAAGTTAGCAAAATACAACAAACATAAAAACTACAACAAAAACAAACTGCTCATTTAATGATCAATTGTGTGCGAGTCCTTCTAGCAGGCTGGCCCACTTCCAGCCCATCCCTTGTTGACAAACCTGTATCTGAACTATTACAGTTAAAAAGTATGGCGTGACATCTGTTTTCACTGGAGCATGAACATTTTGAAGTGTGTGTTGCTTTACTGACAAGTAAAGATTGCCAGTTCTTTCTAGTGCAGTTTAATCCCACCTCCAGCAACAATGCCAAATTTTATGTAAATGTGAAAGTACAACTTGGATTCTAGTTTTGATGCTGTGTGATTTGACATGTACACAAACCAAGTCATGCAGAGCACTTTAATGTCAATGCCCCTAAGAAACCTCCCTGATAAGACCTGAGTGCTATGACACTCACACTTACTGTGAAGAAAGCAAATCCGTTTTAATCACATTCACACAACAAGCATGCTGTTAATCTTTGAACGCCACTGCTGTGTCCTCAAATGACACTGCATAATTACTTTTGCCCTGAGTAGCAAATAGTTAATCAGTTGTGCAATTGATCATCTATTTATTTATTAATCAATATGTCAGTTGTTTGTATAGGTTTAGAAATGCCCAAACCAACATATATGTTCAACTTTAATCAGAATTGGTTCTATTTTGTTATTACTATATAAAATATACTGCACATGTGTGGCGAGCAGCCTGTCCTGAATCCCTGCTTAACAAGAAATAAAGTAAATAGGAGGCAAGTGACACATGAGAGATGTCTTGTAATGCAATATTACCCTGCAATGTGTGCATGTGCATGAACATAACATAACAACTTTGTTTTCAGACACAACTTGGTAACAGTTCAGATATGCACAAGAGCCAAAGGGAGGAATCTATTATTAGACCAGCCATTATGTCCTTAAATGACCTTCCCCACTCCTGTTCTATGTAGCTGCCCCTATGATCCAGTGGTGTCCGTGTTTCAGCTGCGGTGTCTGTCATAACTCTTAATCTGACAGGTGCACAGATAAATTACCATCTCTCTTTGCACAACAACTATTTTCAATGCTAAAAATAATCGCAGTACCCACTAGGAACATCTTAATAATGTCACAGTGCAATGCAAAAAACAAACATTAAGCATCCGTTTAAAAATATGTTTAAATAAATCCCAAAGAGAACATGCTCACATGTACTTTACTTTTTGACAATGATTAAGGTTAAGTTTACACATACTAGGTAAAAGATAACATTGGACTGAACTCAATTATGACCCTTGTGTTTTGAAGAATTCTTTTATTAGGGTCCATCTTTCTTGCTCAACCCTGTTAATATTTTTCTAAGGAGAAAGACACTAAACTGGCAGCACCTTTAGTAACTTTTGATTCTCATCATACATTTCTTAGAAATGTTTTCCAAACTTCCATGCCTAATTCCATGCCATCCTGAGAACAAACAGAGATTCCTCTCAATAACATACCAGCTCCTCCAAATAAACAAAACCTATTATCAGTGGGAGAGAGGACTAATGTTGGTTGCTAAACAACATTTCCCAGCATACCACCATGACATTATAATGAGACTACAGGGAGCTGTTGCTCTGACGTAGACAATTCAAGTCACAAGGTTATTGAGGTGCTGAATCTCAGGCCATAATACCCCAAGGAAAGGCTGCTTCCAACAGACTGCAGACATGACACTTCAAGTTAGAGAGAGATTTAGATAATCAGGATGTTTTCTAAGATGACAAACAAGCGGCCTTATAGAACTGTACATTATTTATGTTTGTATGCAGTTAGTCTTCATTTGATGCACTAATTGTGAGTGCATTTTCATATTTGCAATGGTGAGATGTTTTTGCTTGCCCTGCATGTATGAGTTGTTGTTACTATCAACTAAGTGACACAATTATTAACCCAGTTTTGTACTGTTTTCCAGTTATATTGTGCTATGCAAATGTTCTCTTACATTCCCTTACCTGAGAACCTTCAAAACTAGTTTGTCCCATAATGGGTGTCAAGGCCCCAGGTGGAGCTGGGGCCCTCCTCTTCTTGGTCTCAGTCCTGGGAGACAACCTGGGTAACGTCATGACTGACTGAGACTGGGCTAAGGTGCTGGGCCGATCTTCTACACTGGCGATTCCAGACAGCCCCTGTGGATAACATCAAGAAGAAAAAGGGGTAAAGTTCAGAGTGGTAACTGTTTGAAGCACTGGACCTATAATTAAGTCAGGCATGTGAAGTTTTTTGATGTCATCATATTGGTGTTGCACCACGCGTCTTATATCATAAAATTCTGAGGTATTGCTTAGAATAGTTATGTTATTATTTTATTCCAAACATCGTTATGTACCAAATTTTTAGGTGAACCTTTTCAACAGTAATAAAGAATATCCTGCTCACTAACAACAGGCTGTGAGTGTATATGTACTATGTATTCATTTTATTTTATTTCAAAAATACAATCCAATTTTCTGAAATTATTGTACATTTATAAGTTAAAAGTATAACCACATTTTGAAAGGCTGACTGCTCTTGACTTAAGCACTGGAGCAAAAAATGGTTCTCAGTATCTGATCAAAGAGAGTCCAACATGCTTCTGAAAATATGAACCTCCCCGTGGCTCAGCTTGGTACAGAGACTTGGCACAACAGGGGAACCGACCCACCCCCCACCCTATGATCTAAGAAAAGAAAGGTGTTTAAAAGCCGATTAATTGATGCATTCAGACAATGCCTGGATACAGCATAAAAGCAGAGCAAAAAGGAACATAAAGTTCACTTCATTAGAATTAATTGGACCCAAGGTTAGAACATCTCACAATGGGGAGGAATGATCGGTGGAAAGGCAACAAGGAAAAGAAAGTCTTGAAGAGCGTCCAGTAGGCACGCTTGCAGCTTTATTCACATTCTGGGAAAAAAATCTGAAATGTTTTAACTGTTATTTTGATTCTTACAGTGTGTGAAATTATATTTTACTGGCAATCCTGCTGCTCTGATAACGTTAAAAAGAGACAAAGAGGGAACAACAGAGAGCAATGAATTTAGCTTTTTATATTACTGATCATGGTCCACAGTGTGTGTTTTAGTTAATGCGGCTCAAGGCACTATATGATCATTTGTAAATAAAATATCAATTTGACTGTAAGACAATTCAAGTTCACATCTTAAATAAAGTGTTTTCATTACTTGTACATTCACAAAAAAAAAAAAACACATGCATACAATAGTTTCTCACTGATGCTCACTTTCTCTAACATTATGTCCTCAAGATTTTAAGTTTAGTCCTGCATATTAGCAAAGGCCTAATCTGTGGTAGTCCTTATTAGAAGTGTAATGATTCTGAAACCGAGATCAAAACTGCTATAGACATGTCCAAAATCCCATTTCAAGATAACAGAAGATAAAACCATGATACACATGGCACCTGTTGTCTTCCATTTGGCTGTCACATTACACATTTGGTTTTACCATGGACAAGTGATCAGGCATGCAGTAAAAGTTAGTTTAATTATGTCAAGATGGAAAATTACCCTGAGATTTCAATCCAACAGGCATGTGTAAGTCAGCAGTGTGTGAACATTTAGGTTATTCAGTAGTATGTAGGGATGGAAACATTGCAATATGTGATCTAAAACTCAAAATTGTTTGTTTTTTTTTTTTTACTAAATAAAATTAAACTATATTTAACGCTACTCTGAACTCTGTCTGACCTTTTCACCTGCTCTATTCTGCTCATTCCCCTTGGTAAATAAGGAGGAAAACAGTAGCAAATGTACTCTGGCACTTGGCAAGAATCCAAGCTCACAGTGCATTCATAATTACAAAGTAAATAACATAAAAGGAACGTATTGAGCTTCTACATATCCAGGGATAATGCTTACATATTTTATCCCTAATGTATGCCTTTCAGAATTTGAAAGACTAATCCTACAACAAACCACACATGCAAATACTGTATGAAAACGATGGCAATCTATAAGTCATTACAATTTCAAAAATGTATAAAGTTTGAATCTTAAGATATATTAGAATATTGCAGCATAGAGGACAATATCCCTACACCTACTTCATGCAAGGACCATAGTTTTTGTTATGTTAAAAACATAATACAAGACTATTGCGTTTAGCTGAATCCAGAAGAAGACGAAATTAAATACAGTAAAGATCAGATTTTGAGTGAATGATCAGCTACAAAGAGTAAATTAAACCAGGCTGGTTGAAGTCAAAATGTGACACCTCTGTAATCATACACATGATCAATGAACTGGTTCATCTTTAGCATCAGGCAATATAAAATAACTTGCAATGCATCTCCACCTGTGTTTGGGGTAATAATACTCTTAAGAAAGTTTTGCCACACCCTACACAGAAAGCAATTTGTTTATTTTTTCTTTAAACTTTTGACTGATAATGGGCATATTAATAAATATGAGTGGTATATGAAGTCTGAAAGGCTGCAAAACTGTCGCCTCTGTAACTACATTTTATACTCACAAAGACACACACGCGCACACTAGTTTAGCCCCTAATGAACAATTAGAGATAAGAGGCTGTGCTTTTAGTGCTAATGTAGCCAAGGTAGGGTAATCTGATGCCTTCTGGCAATAACACTCTCTGTCTACATGAGTGTGTGTTTGCCTGTGTGTATAAATGGTTGTGTGTGCTCTGATAACACTCCCTGGCTGAAAAACAATCATATCAAAGGGAAAAGCCCACCTGCATCAAAACCCCACCGGAAGGGGAGATATTGCTGAGACAACCATATAAAAAATATAAGTATGTAATACAGTCTAAATTAAATAAAAGTTTGAAACATTACATTGAAGTTACCCTATTCTTTCATCGTTATTATTTTTTTCGAATCCCAAAGAAACACTGTACATTGTAAGGAAAATATGTGACCTCAGAATCATCTGATGAAGACATTAAAAAGAAGGAGTAGAACAGAGACTACCAACACAATGGCCACCTTGCAGACGAGGATGACATTGGAGCCAATGATGCAACATCACAAAGACCAAAGACATAAATTATAGAGAAGAGTGAATCAGAGTCAGCCAGGCAGTGTTCTTCTAGCTAACACAATCAAATGCCATATTGATCTTAGGTGAGCCACAGATGGCTATTGCTGAACTGAGGTTCATGGCTTCAAAATCCAATTAACATGATTAAATTATGGATATAACTGGTAAATGGTTGCCTAATGCAGCATCTTGTGTACTTTTGGTATCGCATGGGTGTACACAGCACACAGTGGAGTGGTTCTGAGCAGTTTTATCTCTATCAGTGGTGTTCATGATGAAAAATCCAAATTCCTTTTGAACATGATACCCACTGACCCTCTTTAGGAGGTTTTGAGGTTGTTTTGAATCACAGACTAAACTTTGTCATTCAGAATAGCTCTGGGATAAAAAGCTAAAGTGTTAATAGTATAATACTATACATATTATATACTATATAGTATATAGTAGTAAGAGTGCGGCTGAAAACTGTACTGATCTTTTAACCTGGGATGTGAAGATCCCATGACACCTAACTAACCTTCTAGAGAGAGTTGCTGCCCTCTGGAGGACACAAGAAAACATGACCAGAGTTGAACAATCAATGTGTAACTCGGTCCAACTCTGTAAAAGGCTTAAAAGAAAAAGCCCTTGATGTTAACCTGTTTTCAACAAAGCAAATATCTAATGTACATCAGGAACCACTGAACCATAGGATGAAATTGATTAGTACTCCTTTTGTTTAATTTGTCCAATTTATTACTTATTTATTACTTGTTACTGCTATTCTATTATAAGCTGTACAAGTGCTTCTGTTATTCTATTCTCCTGTATAATGACTGGAATGCTTCAGATATATTACTGATGTGAGATCACAACCAAACACATCCCACTCTAATTTCGTTTAGGACATTTACTGCTGGGTTAGTTATACTTACATTGGATTGTGTGCCTGTATTTTGGAATACTTTATCATCATAGTCATCCATGTCATCCATAGATGCAGTCTCTGTCTGTAAACGGAGGGCACAGCTAACATGCAGCATTCAGTTGTTCAGCCATGCATTATGCATATGCCTCCTTTATTAGTCTGGATACATTTCATGTAAATGACATGCACTACTCAAGGTTAGTTTGAAATTATTACACAATTTGACATTTCACATGGCACTTGTGCAATAAGTCACAGGTGAACTCTGTGAACAGTTAAGATGACATTACCCTTACTTCTAATTCAATAATTCCAAGTTACAATTGTGGATGTACAATTAATCCAAACTATTCTAATAAAACATAACTACACCGCTAAAAAATTTGATTATTTATTATTATATTATATATTATGTAAGTATTTTTAAGAAATACCTTCACTTTTAGTATAAAAAGAACATATTGCCAAAAAGCAATGATAGCACTCTAGAGTCCTACCTTGGATTTCCTTCTGCTAAACTGGAAGATGCTTAGGAGGCCTTTTTTCTCAGGTCTCGATAAAGCTGTATTACTGGAGCGAATTGAGTCTACACAAAGAAAAAAAAAAGATGACAGTGTTAATACCTCATATTAAAAACAAGGAGACAAGGGTCATACTGACAATAATGAATATCTCAGGACTACTAGTGTCAGACAAATTATTTGAGCATGCATAAAACAATTTAGTAAACAACAAAATTGACAATAGCTCATTATGACAGTGGAGTACTGTAACTTTAAAGTACACATTCACATGCAACTAATTAGTTGAACACCTTTAAAGAGATCTTTCAGAGTTTGGAAGCTTTTTAACTTTTGGTTGGTTAACCTGTTGAGAGCACCTGATAAGTACATATAGTGCAGCTGTTAGTTTGATAAAAGCAATTTTATTTTAAGTATTATTAAATATTGCAAAGGTATGCAGTTTTGTTTTTATCAATAAAGTTCATTTTATGAAATGTTTAACAGACAAGAATGAAATACCAATTTTTCTCAGCAGAGGGCAATATATGTTTATTATTCTCAAGGCCAACCTCTATGTAGCCTTCATTATGTATGAAGACGTACTGTCAGTAACTGTGTCATATTAACAGTGTTGGCTTCATATGTAAACTAACCATTAAAAAAATCACAAAGCTATTCTACTTTGTTATGTGCATCCTATAAAGTAGAGAAAAGTGAAGTTAATAATAAATCACCCTAAAATGATTGATGATATTAGTACAATTATTTAAATAGCAATGCCATCAAAACAACAAAGACAAGTGACATGACATATTCAACACATTAAAAAATCTGGGTTAATGAGCAAACAGCAGTTTGTCGGGTTGGGTTAGAATCTCAAACACTAAGACAGACAACAGTTGTGACTAATACCTGAGTAGTTAAGAGCAGGGGCAGAAGCCATTTTAGGCTGGAGAACTGGAAAAAATGACAGGATTTAAAATCTCATTTATATATGTCATATATGGATAACTGACTGACTGCTCATTCATCTGTTACCAAATTAAAATGTTCCTTAGGTTACATATCCTTTATAATGAAGGCAAAATACACTGCCCGTCGAAATAAAAAGTCATACATTCTAAGATTTCATTGGACCGTCTTTAGCTTTGATTACGGCACACATTCACCGTGACATTATTTCAATAAGCTTCTGCAATGTCGCAACATTTATTCCATAAATAACCTGGTTATTCAGTATATTCAGGTAGTCAGTTGACCTCGTTTTTTGGACACATAACATTGCTTAACATCTTTTACTTGACCACAGGATGTGTCTTCTGACATGGTCGTTAAAGAAATGAGAAGCTACTCACTGCATCAGTTAGGGTTAAATAACTTGTTGCAAGCTGAAAACTTTAATCATTCATGCTGTAATATCCAGTGGGAGGCTCATTTGCTTAGTTAAATCCAGATGGTGACTTTTTTTTTGGACGAGCAGTGTAAAATACAACATTAAATGATATCTGTCTATGAAAATCACATAATCTTCTAAATGTTCATCATTACTTTCATGGCCATAAACCATCTTTTAACTCTTAAGCTCTTAGTACTTGACAGGAAACATTTTCTATAAATATCAGTGGCAGTGGACTGTTAATGGACATATGTTAATGAGCCAAACATCTTAGAACTTAATTCAGCTTCCTAGTAGATAAGGGGTGGTGTATCCTAATTAGAGCACACCCACAGATAAATTGTGATTACCAAGGTTCACTTAGCTGAATATGTTGCAAGAAACATAACACCATGTTTTATTTCTGGTTGGTTAAATCAATAATGCATGTAACTACGTGTCAACAAATATTTGCATGATGGTCAAGCTGCCCAGTACAGTGTATTGCTGTTATGTAGGTCACTGCTGGAGATCCATTACTTTCTGAGTTTCAGTTATGGCACAAATTGTCTTTTGCTTTCTTTATTGATTTTACACCGATTTTCCATTGATGTTACAATCTAACATAAGTTGGAAGAGTTAAGTAAACACGTAATTTTAAGGCACTGGCTGATGTTAAACTATTTGTTTCTTGTAGCACAATTCTGTTTTGACCTGCTCATCATTCACAGGAAAGCATTTTATGTAGGTAGCAGAAATGCTGCCCCCCCCCCCCCCCCCCCCCCCACAATACAATAGCAATAAAAAGACCTGTATTTCACTAAAAGCACTAAAAGCATAAGCAAACTAAAATGGCGGTTGATGATTTCCCAGTCTACAGTAGACAATATCACACAGCAGCACCAAACTCTGTTCATAATAATGTGCTTTATACTTTTTGATTTACTTAGCTTACTCATACTCTACTGTATATAGCTTAACCATAACCCAACAGAAATAGAAAATTACAAAAAGTGGTTAAGGTTTACCTAGACTCTGATCATGTACATAGAGCTCCTTGATCCCAAGCTCTGTCAGAGATTTGTCCAGCGGTAACTCGTGCCGACTGATGCTGTCCTTCAGGAGCAGGACGTGTGCAGGTTCAAACTCACACTTGTCACAGATAACTGGTATCAGAGCCTGGAGTGGTACAAACGGGTTAACCCGTACCACTGCTTTCTGGCTGCCGTGGTAGTTCACCATCAAACGCACCGTTTTCTGATACAGAGAGAGGAGAAAACAAAGGTTACCCTTAATGAAAGAGATTAGACAAAAGAAAACAACAGCCAAAGATTGATGAATTAGCTTGAATTAGCTTAGTCTGAAGATAACAGTATAAACAGAAGATAAAAAATAAAAGTAACATGAACCCATGACGTGTCATGCTTTCTTTGAGTTTCAATTTTTAAAAGCTGTAAAATATGAAGGAGCATGAAGAGAGAAAGACATTGGGTTAGACTGGTTGTTGATAGAAAATGATACATTTAATAGACTATATATACAGTCAGATGCCTGTGTGCATGTGTGTTTGCAGACATGCATACAGTTAGATTTTTGATCATTGTGAAGACCAGCAGGAATTTTTAACTATTGGACTGAGGACATTTATACATGTTACTAATGAAACACCAAACTGTAAAGTGCTCTTTAAAGAAATGTCTTTTTAAAGTATGGTTCCCAATGTAATCTACAGAGATGTTCATTAAAGCATCAATAATTAGACTAGGTCTAATATGAAATTAAACCTATTGCTTTCACTGTCCATTGTATGCTCATCATCACACAAGCACATTTGACATGACACTATATACCACACCAGTCCAAAAACAGCATAACTGTAATGATGTTCATAATATTACTAACTGATCAGATAATAGTCTCATAGTGCCACATGGAAATCCAAGTGACCATTCAACTCAAATCAAATTGATCAATCCCAGTTTTTAAAGCAATGTGTCACACCTAGCAACAGGGTTAACTACACGTCCTCAGCGACATTAAAGTCAGTTTCCTCTTCTCACTCGCAGTTGCTTTTAGAATTTTTGAGTCTCAGAATCAGACTAAAATTGACTTATGTCAATAGCTACTCACCCCAAAAATAGCTATTGCAGCTATTTTTTTGTCTAAAAACTCACTGGTGCACCACAATGTATCAACTTTAGTTTGTATGTAATGTAGTTCAAATTAAAAGGAGACTAAATAGAAGCTAACAGTATTATCACATTTAGATGTTACTGTTACTGGAATGCCAGTGCAGACTATTGTCTGTTGTTTGTCTGTCAAACAGTGAAGCTGTTGCTGCGTGATGCCTAAGTTTGCCTTTAAAAACAGCGGCTGGTTCAGTTTATTATCTGTTGTTCAATGTTATGGTATGGTAAAAACCTACTGTTGACGTCAATGTCAAAGTTGTCCTTTCTGACCCACACAAAGGGCAGGGTTGTTGTATGGTTGTTGAATGTATCTTACTGACAGATGAAAGCAGCTAAGCAGCTGCTAAGACTGGTGGTACAATGGGAATAGAGATAAAACTGAGAGGCATGACTGACAGTTTCAGACACTTTCAGTGTCTAAAATGGTGTTAAGTCTCTGGCCTAAAGCCAGGGAGGGTCATAGAGGGAGAACAGTCAGTGAGCTCTGAGAAGTGCAGAGAAATAATGCATGGTAACTAAAGGTAAGGCACTCATCAAATATTCAAACTGTAGGAGGAGAGATGAAGAGAGGCAGAGAAAAGGGAAGAGAGAAAAAGACTAATGTTGAGAACAAAAAAAGTACAGGTATGCTAATGAATTGTAAAAACAGATTGAATATGGGAAAAAGAGAAAAGGCACAGACTGGAAACCCAGTGTGGAAGAACTGACTTCAATGTCATGCTAAACCAGTTTAATCCCAACCAGCTTCCTACCTTGGCATGGGCCCTTATAGGCTTCACTGGCCTTGCTTTCTGCCAGCGGTCCGAGGTAAGAGGTAGAGAGGCAAGGAATGAATATTACACAAGGCTTCAAGCTAAGGAACTATAAATATAGTACATCTAGACTGTTCGACCATTAGATTAAGCTTCATCGCCGGCTGGTTTTAGGTTGATCTATTATGACAGCCTTTGATCTATTTTAATAAAATATAAGACCAATTTCTCTGTAATCTTGATGCAGAAGTTTTTTTTTTAAATATGCTGTGGCATATACAAAATTTAACACACCAAGCACACATGAGAACATCCAGATCGCATTATCAGGTCCCACTGTGACTCACCTCTGGCACTTTAGGGGCTGGTCTGCGTACCACTTTCTCCTCCCAGACTTTCTCCTTGATAAGAACACAGGCCACGTTCAGGGATCCCAGGAGAGCGTTGGGCTTGAACCCCAAAGGGTGGCCCTCAGGCGACAGCAGTTCCAGGGTGTGCAATGCTGGATTCAGGTGGTAGCGGCTACATAGCTCAACCAGCAGGTCCATCAGTGCCTTACTGAGAGAGGGCGATAAAGCATTAAGAGGGGTGAAGAGAGAGAAAGTGAAATAAAGGGTGGGGAGGAGAGAGAGGGTGGGAGGGAGTTTGGAGGAAAGAATCGCGGGAAGAGATGCAGAGCGCCAGAGAAAGCAAGAGAGGAACGAGAGACGATAGGGTTACAAAGCCTACCTAGATTTAGCTCTAGTGAAGAGTAAAGTAATTAGTTCATACTAGAAACCAGTCCACACTCTCAGCTATAGCTTAGGCATTTGTTTCGATTACTCATGTAAAAATAGTAATTGGGCTGATTGTATTACAATGACAGGATTTTAGTACTTCTGTCCAGACTATGAAAACACAAAAATTATTAGTCCATGTAATCATTAAATTAAAGATTATGATTTAGTTATTTTGTTCAAATACTGACAATGGGGAGAACTAAAACCGTCTTACACTGACAGTGACAAATCATAGCAGTCTAGAGAAATAATGACAGCACTGACTGGTATGACAAACCACTGTACTTATGTCCACTGAGCCAAGAGGAGGTCTATACAAGAAGTCTGCCTCATTGCCTTGTGTATCTGCTTATGTATATGGCAAGGTCCACGTAATGAGGAGGCCTTTAGTACTACCTGTCAGTCCTGAGATACAGAAACCAAGAGACAGTGTCCAATGTTTTCTGGGAACAGCCAGATCAAATGACAGAAATGAGAGATAGCACTACAAAGGATACCATTGACAGTCAGTAACAAATGGACACAGTCTATGACTAAAATCTGCAATGTGCTTTTATGTTGCATTATAATCAAACACAACAACTCAATCATTATCTGAGAAGTGCTAAGCATATACTGCATTTTTATCAGCTCATATGCAAACTATCACAGTTCATTCTCACTTAACTTTATTATAAAGTATGGTATATGCCAGATCATAAATGTTCAGATAATTACAAATTACATCATAGATAGGAAAGTCTGACATTATGTATATGGCATCTATGTTTTCCTTTTCATTTAGTCTCATGGTGCTGTCAAAATAAGACTGGGTTTAAATAGTAATTTAAATATATGCATGATATTGGAACAAAGCAATGGCAGAACCAGATAAAGAGCATATAAATAGGAATAATACATTATATACCATTAGAGCTACAATATTTAAGATGTTCAGATTCACTATGGGAAAAAGGGGTTTGAAAACGTTGGCAGTTTAAGATCACAAAATAGTAATATATAATTGTAGAATGTTGGTCAGTCCTAAGATACTATGACTAGTGTGATGTATCACAGAGACACCTACTGGCCTAAAGTTTATTGCTATTAAAGGAACACTGTGTTTATGTACCAAGGTGGCATCCCTAATTTTCTGCCCTAAAAGAAAATCTCATTAGGGGCAGAGAACATTACTAGGTCAGCAATTATCTGCTGACTCCCTGGGACAAAGCTTGTGCTGAGACTGGGAATGGGACCCCCTTGACAAGGCCCCACTAGTACAACAACCCAAACAGATCAAGAAGTGAAAACCAGGTCTCACACTATTTGTCTGGGGACTGACACAACATCCTTATATGCATACATATAAACAGTGTATTAACATGTACGTGTAGTATGAGTGGGCGGGACATTTTGCAGTCACAGATCAAAGAAAATAACAAAGTGTTATGATTATAGCACATCTTTTGCCCAAACACATTAGAAAGGGGGTGTTACAACAGTGCTTGTGGGCCCCCCTCTGTCCTCTTACCTTCCATCCTCAGTTACATAAGTCTGGTATCCCTGTGGTAGTGTTAGCTGTAGATCCACAGTGGGCCTCAGCATGTTCTCCTTGGCATCCACACCTGACGTCCCTCCACCATCAGGCACAGTTTTTCTGAAGATGTGGCGAGGGGCAGGTTGAGGGACCTGCGGTGGAGGTGGGGCACGAGCCTTCATTCTCCTGAATATAGGAGATATACAAAAAAGAAAAAAAAAAGATTACTATTAACTAAAACAAACCTAAACAAACTAAATTGCCCTACGTCATTTATCCTATTTACACGCTGGTATGTCATTTCTGTCTGTACATGGTTGAACATTTACAATTCTTTTCTGTTCTCTGTATCACGCACGGTGGAGTTCACACACACACACACACACACACAAAGATATGTGCGTGCAAACACTCAGACAACTGCACGCCAAGCTAAAGGAGACATTTAACTTTAAAGTCCTAATGACTGATTGATTCACTCACTCAATTATTAATTTATTCAACCAGCTACCAAAACTGATCCATCTATACATCCATCCATTATCTTAACCTCCTTGTCCTCTGAAGGGTCGCAAGCATGCTGGTGCCTACTGAATTACTTTCACAGCAAAAATTGAAGTATGAGGTATTAATATAGATTAATTAATCACAGAGACAGTTTACAGGTGTTTATAGTTCTCTTCAAATCAGTACATTTGTATGACTTCATTGAAACAACAGTATTAGTAGTAGATTATCCAACTTTTATTACTGTTTATTTACTTTTCTTTTTAAATAAATGTATGTATGTATGTATAAATCATTTTAGTTCATGCAAGTAATTTTTGTTTTTCGTTTTGTCTTACACAGCACCACGACCTAATTAAAACACATTGTCACCTTAGGAATAGCTTGAATACTATATATATTATACATATAATATAAAAATGGCTGTTTTTCTGCTTCCGTTTATAACTTTGTTCTTTGTTTAGATTACATAACAGTCTTCAGATATGCTTAGGTAATCCTTTTGGTTGTCAAGATTAATCAGGCTTGAGAAGCAGTTTTTTCCATCTTCTCCTCTAAATAAAATGTTCATAATTTATAACAACACCTTTTATAATGACAATCTTGGGCACTCTTATTTTTACAAAATAGTAATTAATACCTGCTACTTTAATATTGACATATGTGATCTTATTCCAAGTCTTAACAGTTCATTTTAAGAGATACAGTTTGAATCAATGAAGTGAAATTTACATTAATATAGAATTTGAATTTCATCAGTAACATTTTTTGCAGCATGATAAAAATATTCAAAGCAGCGATATTAGTGGGTCATAAGGTATGTGGTTGACTCAGTTGCATACCATAACTTAGTGTATACAATAACACTATGAAAATCATAGAAACGTGTAATATAAATCAATACTCAATCCACAGCTCATATAGGTGGAGATATCCCATAGTGAGGTGTTGTTATCCATGAATTTGACCTCGGCTCAACATAACCTCTACTTAGCCTGACAGACAGAGCTGATTAGACACTCACTCTGCTAACAAAGACAAATAGCTATTTTGTGCCACACATTTTAGCACGTACTCTCTCTGTGTCTTCACAACACCAATATTAGCTTTAGATTTTAAAAAAGAAGAATTTAACACTCACTTCAAAAATATTCCCTGCGTTGATTAAGTGTTTCAGAAGTGTTATATATCTCACTGATTATTGATCCAGTTCCATGGATTTGGCTCATTCAGAAAATGTGTGTGCAGAGTAATCCAGTGGTGTATAGTCTATTATCCCTCAAGTTACTTCTGCCGAGTGTAAATGCAAAGACAGCACAGCAAAGGAAGAATGCACGTGAACACAGAACAGTGTGCGGACTCTAACCCAGCAAAAGTTAACCATTACCAGCGACGTCAGATATCAACTAACTCTCAACCACAGGACGCATAGTATCATTGACCTATTATGCAATGTTGAAAGTAGCTTTCAATGGACAATCATGAGACTGACAGGCTAGTGTAATCAGGATTGAGCATAATAATAATCACAATGATAGTGTAATCACAGAGCATATCATTTCTTATCTTTAACCGCAACCAACTAAAACATTCATTCAAAAACATATTGTTTATTCATTTATGTGTAGATTTACTCATTTAGATGAACACAAAGAAAAGCATTTTTGCTAGCAGCTTAGAGGTCTTTGAAGGTAAAAAGAACTGGACTCAGAATTGTGCAACCGGGCCCCAGCCAAGCTTAACACAGTCAGCTAGTATCCTTCTCTACCTTTCCTTTGCTGTTTGTCTCGCCATAACATTTCACTCTCTCTCTTTCTCTCTCTCTCTCTCTCTCACACACAAAGGCGCCTTTAGGAAAAGCCTCGTCTCCCACAGAGTTAGAATGAGCAAGTGTAAACAGAGAGAAGGAGAGAGAGCAAAGCAGGAGCAGGGAACGAAAGCAACCCTGGAAACCCAGCTCTGGCACAGGGGGGCAGTAAGTGCTGGACTGAGTTACAAATGGACTCACACACACAAACACATACCGAGGGAAAAGAGACAGAGAAGGTTACTAATGGACATTCAGAACTACTCAGTTCTTTTCACTTGACTAAACAGCACTAACAAGGATATATTTCTTTCACTAAGTTGTATTAAATGTGCTTTTCTACTTACCATGTTAAACTACTACTTCAACTTACTATAATGTTTCTAAAAGAGTCATTAGTTACATACTATAATGTAAGAAAATAGATGGTTATTTCACCTTATAATACTGTGTGTTTTCTATAAAAATCATCCAAGAAACAACCAACCTGATTCTCTGGCAGTTGTTGTTAGAATTACTATTGAACTTACTGCTCATTTTTAAAAAGCTGACAGCCAGCTATTACTCAACAATCACTATCAAACCTTGAAGGGTGGGGTATAATGTAGTAGGGATGATTCAGGTGTATATATGATATCATTCTTAATGACATAATACAACATCCTCTCCAATCGTAATATCCATGCTCTCTGCTGATTGAGGCACTCTGGATGGTTGATGGCTGTATTTATGCAAAGACACAAATCAGTGTATATACTATAGGATAAAGATTTTAAAAACCTCCTGCAGTATACTAACTGAATTAATTCAAAACCACCCCATAATGAAGTAAATTCATTTCAATTACATGATTGATCACATCAGTGTTTATAGCACTAATATATAGAATACATAAATCTAAATCAATGTATATCACAGTCTTACTGTTATCGACAAATTAAATCAGACACACTGGAGGTTACCTTGGTTTAGTAACTATTGTGACTATTGATTATTTATTCCAGCCCTAGAAAGTCAGCTTAAAATAATAATATTAGTAGCCTATTTTTACTTAAAAACCATTTGCCAGCTTATATAAGTTTCCATCATCAGTCTACTGTTGATACCTTCAATCCAATGGGACAGAAACATACTTACTGAAGTTACTAAGACGGCATGTAGGACAGCAAGACAAAACGTAATGCAGAACAGTGACAGTGTTAGCAGGCTGTATGCAGCAGTCTCAGTGGTTTATTCTTTAGGCTTAAGTAAGTATTATTAGTATTAATATTAGTATTAATATTATTTCTTGTAATTTATTACTCATTATTTATCATTTGCATTTTGCACTATTCTTTCTCTTAAGCATAATAACAAAAAACAGTAATTGCTTTTTTTATTATTGGAACATCCCATTCTTGATGCTGGAACAGAATAAAAGACTTTATGTTGAAAAATATTAATATCATTGATTTATGTTTTGCCTTGATCTCAAAATTGCTATTGAGTATTATGGAATACCACTGGTACTGGTATCGACTAACAAATTTCTGGTATCGTGACATCCCTAATCCCTAGCCAGAAACATGGACATCCCATTAGTTGAGAGTTTGTGTAACACAATAGGATCAGTGAAACAATGAGTTACTATTTTCACTGAAGACAAATGAGTGGGAAAGGAGCAGATTAACTGTCCAATAACACAGCTCCAACTGACCTACATTCACTACAAAACACTTTGTACATTCTGACAATATAAACAAGAGATAAAGCCAAAAGCGTATGGCTTTTAATAATGGTGGATGCAAAAAATACATGACATTATTGGTTTGAGTCACATAAACACTCTATAACATGCACTCCAAGACCCTTTCGTTTGAAAAATTAAGGCACTTAATTGTTTTAGATGGTAAGTAAAATACACCCCAGACCATTCAAATATTAAAGCTAGTCGAGTAAAAGTCAAATGAGCATAAACAATCAGGATATTCTGTTTAAAGTAATACAGTTGTTCTTAAATGTCATCACAATCATTGGGAAATATCATTTCCAGTGAGTAGCTTTAGATTGAACTCATTTACCTTATGAACCACAACAACAGCAGTAGGTGAGCTGGTAGGAGGAGATGACTGTCATAAGGTTGATGATTAGATTGCAGTATTGGTGGTTCAAACAACTACACTCAAACCCTAAGCCCACCCCCACGCCAGAGCATTAACAAACCCAAAATGTTTAGTACTTGTGCTGTAAAATTATATTACTGTACAATAAATTATCAAAGTTTGTACGACAGAATACATTAAACGTATTTTAAAAACTGTATAACCCTATTCTGTGAGCAATAGAGTGGATGAGATATTTGCTAAATGGACTAGACTCATTATTATATATTCAAAATGTGGAAATATATAAAGGGCACGCGTCAGCAGAGAGTAGAAACAGTGACAAACTAAAAAAGTTTTATGCCTGAGTGCCACTTCAGGAACACACAAACCTACTTTGAGAACATGTATGTTAGAACAAAAGCCACACTTGTCACACTTGAGTTCTCACCTCCTGCATTGGACACAGCGTTAATACACATCCTGGACCCTCAGCCACACCCTTACACCAAGCACACAAACATACACTGTCCTGCTACTCGGCCAGCATACCTCTTGGGTGTCATGGTGTCCCCATGGCAACCTATATTTACACCACTCAACTGCAGAAGAGAGCCGACCTTAGTTTAGCAGCAGCTGTGGACTCTGGGCGCATACAAACAAAGCGTGATCAAGAAAAAAGAAACAGAAACATAAATGATACAAAAAAGGGAGCAGACAAATAAATATCTTCTAGTGTAGAAGTGAATATTGGAGATATATTTGAGCCGAGCAAAGCATTTGTTTGCAGTTGCTAGGTACACAACTGCCTAATTCAGCATATGCCTTGATTCTCATGTTACTAACCATGTAGTTTAAAACCACAACTGACTGCAATAAAAGCACACTGACTGCAGAATAATGCCAGTCTGACCTTCTGCATTGACACTATAAAGGTGGTCAACCACCATAGCAGCAATGCATTTATCACCTCCATAGTAAATAATGTTATAAATTAGACACACTATGTACATAATGTAGGCATATACTGTGTATGCTTGAATCTATGCCTTTACTGTGCAGTTTAAATTATTGTGATAGTTTGGAAATGGAATATCTTATATCATATCTATATATTTTTATAAATCAACTTCTCTCACTTTCTCTCTTACTCAAACATAAAAATGAATTAGCGATGAACATCTACAAAAAGTAGCAAGTATTGATGCATGCATTATCATTAACAAGATGAGGGTAGACATGCTACATGATCTTATACCAATATTGCATTACATAATATATTTAAGAATAGCAAGGTAACAACAGTGCTAACCACTACATCTGGGTTTGAATCATCGAGTTACCAGGTGCCTTTCTGTGTTGCATGTTGTCCCTGTGGGTTATCTCCTGGTACTCTGTCTTCCTTCTACCATCCAGATTAGCTTAAGGGTTAAGTTTGGGTTAGGCTTAACCAGTGACTCTAAATTGTCCAGTGGTATTACTGTGAGGGTGAATAGTTGTCTGTCTCTATATGGCAGTCCTGTGATAGACTAGATTATTCTTTAGTGGAAAAACAGGATAATAGATAGAAATATGGATAGCACATCATGACGTTCTCTAAAATCCATAATGAACGTAATTATACATGTATATCTTATGCCCTACACACCTTTGCATGCTTTATATAAACTATCTAACATCTACAATGATGTTCTTATGATATGAGTTAATAAGCCTTTAATTAGCCTTTTAACAATATCTTATTAGTATAAAGAATTTCAATTAAGAATATATTTTTTTGAGAGACTTTGAGAGGTTGCTTTTTCTGTTACACAGGACTGCAGTATCTCACAGACACTTAATAACCCACGGGAGTTTAAAAAACACCACCACACCTGAGGTGCTAAATAAATTGTTACTCACTGGGATCAATTAGGCTGCTTACACACTTAACAATTATTTAAAGGTTTGATATCCAGGATGTAATATGTTCACCTCAAACTGAGTCATTCACAAGTGATCCAGGAGTGTCTGATTCACACATTCTTAAAGGAGAGAAGTTCCAGCACCCCACCCTACTCATCTCCTGTTCTATACTGTCCTTCCTTAAAATATGTAGTCATCTTGTCCTGTTGTGACCAGTGACACACAGGCACACTAACAGATTAGCACAAGACATTTTCCAAGACAATAGAAATTCTCCAAAAATAAGAGTAGAAGGCCATCTTACTCTGAGGTCTGAACAGCTTTAGGCTTCATTATTTGACAAAATATGTCCATGACTTGTGGACAAAAATAAAGGGAACAGAACGGGATAGTGGTGTGGACATCAACATTAGAGAAAAAAGGAAAAGGAGATGGAATGTGAAAGCAGTAGCATAGAACAGCAGAAAAAAAGTCTGTTGTCTATTCACAAAGTGTTATGTTTAATCAGAGAAGGTTCCTGCTGACAAAAAAAAAACACAAAGAAAAGCACTAATGTTACCAATATTGTTTTAGTAGACAGGCAAAGTTCATCTCAACCCAGGACCATTAGATTAGGAAGGAATAACACAAATAATGTTTATCTGTGTCTAAAAAATTTAAAACAAAAACAAAACTCCTTGCTTCTCAACAGTTAACCATTAGCTAGGAAAATAAATCACCAATAGAGTCAATAGAAAGGCAACACTTAAAGAGCATGGTACCATCATAAAAATGTGCATATGCTTCCTGCTGACAGTGTCTCCTGGTTCAGTAATAATATCTTCAAAATTATACATGTTAGTAAATTACTGCCATTGTGGCATTAAGTGGTTATACTTTGATTTCTCTGTAACCAAGAAAGTAGCTATGTAGCGGCAGTGGTAAAGGTTTAAAAATATGAAATGAAAAAAACATATCCAAATTCATTCTCAACTAAGACACACCTCTGCCTTATCAGGCGATACTGCAGTAATGGTAAATCAGTTGGTGTTAGAGGAATCTGTCCTATCTGTAACACACATGCAGTCCATCTGTCTTCCAAACCCACATACTACAGTGACTAACTTATGACAGCAGGCAGCCAGAAATAAACCTGAACAGTCCATAACAGCTGCATGATAACGTCAGATAGATCCTACTGTAAAAGTTTGACAGAGGCAGTAGTTTAGCATTAAAACTGTTGGCTAGTGTTTTCTTTCACCAAGGACAGGCACAGGAAAACAAGCTAGATAAAGTAGAGGTGTCTATAAGGAGCACAGCAGTCTATTAATACAGCCAGTCTAGATGTCTCAAATGTTTAGCATGTTTCCTGAAATGCTTTGGAGTAAATATATTAGGAGCGTTGGTGCTGCTTTGATTGTGTACAGACGAAGGACCTATTATTTACATCTGGCTTTATACATTAGCCACCACAGACAGTATTGTATTTTTTTATGACTTAAAACATTCACAGACCAGCATCTGTCTTGGGTCCACCACAAACTGTCTCCTTGTTGTACTCATAAAGCGAGCAATGGTTATAATGCATGCTTGCAAATATGTCTAATCAGTGTATACTTTGGTCCTTGTCTTCTCTTGCAAAACAAATTCATGGACGCACTGCATCCACACCCTGTTGGATGGCCTGGGAAATGGATTCAGATATTAGTAGATACAGTCCATACTATACTGCTGCCAACACTACATAGTCTCAAATCTCACTCTCTGGTGTCTCTCAAGTTTCACAGGAGTTAAATTTAACTCATACTAAAAAACTACCAGTAAGTATCCAGATGTGACCACACACACAGACATTTTCCTCTTGGCCAAAAGTACATACAGTATAGCCTTCCAATAAAAGAGAAAAATAGGGAACCCCCTTAGTCAGCATTGCCAACCACATGAACCTTAAATTTCTAAATAAAGTAAATGTTTTGAAGGGTGTGTAGTTTGGGAAGGATGTGCCTGCTTCTGTCTAAAGATCTTCCTCTATGTAAGACCATGGCAGAGAAAAGAAACAGCACTGAGGGGTAATATCATCTTACATTACCTAGTTTATCTGAAACCATTTAAAGAATGAACAGATGACAGACTATATGGCAGAAAGCATGTAAAGGATGAGATTGACATTACAGTCCAGTGGGCACAGTTTGAAATTCATGTTTACACTGCAGATGGCAACAGGTGTTAATGTACCTTCATACAGAGAGCTTGTGAGTGCCCACGGGCATTTACTGTACACACAAACAGGACAGTAGGTGGCCAATAATTATCTCTGGGTGTGTGCTAAACCATAAACAGACAATTATGTAGAACACTGCACTGTCTCGAGCTGTACAATTTGTCAGGTCTTCCTGTGGAAGTGTTTTAAAACTGAACATATACAGAAACAAGACTAGTATAACCAACAAATGCATTTAAAAAGAACGGTGACATGTCAACAGTCAGACAGGTGATAAATAGTGGAACAAATCAGGATGCTAAAACTGGTTAGTGAGGCGTTGCATTTCTTTGCAGTATTCACAAGGTACAAATTCTAGAAATAAAAAAGTGGCAAGCTTTTGTCCCAAAAAGTTTCTATAAGCAAGTTTGTGATGATCATAACTGGGTACTGAACCATGTGACTAGAGTAAACTCACAATGTTAGACCTGGTTGTGTCTACTAAAAATAAAAGCAGAAAGACAGTAAAGACCTATTAAATTTCAAACAGGTCTTTAAATCCTTTGGAAGACTTGAAAAGCATCCTGTAGAATTAAGTTCTTCCTTCTTTATATTAGTCTGTTTCTTCCTTATTGCTTCAGTGGGAGTGGATAGTAAAACTATAACATGTAACAAAACCACATTAATCAGAGGCTTCTGAGCTAAAGCTCACTCAACACACTAATAGGCACACAGGCCCAGACATGTACAGGAAAACACCAGTGAGCTAATTAAGACTGCGTGTATATACCTTAACAATCTACTACTCTCATCAAAATACAACATGTTATTAAGTATTAAGTATTTAGTAGATTAAGTAAAACATACTAAAGAAATTGCCACATTTTCAGCTAGGTTTGATCTCAATGCAGTTTGAGAAGTCAGTGCTCATTATATTCCTGGGAGAAAAGCTAGTTATCTTTTGTGTCCATGCTTTATTAGATGCTCTTTCCACCAATCCTCTGGTGTGTGCTGAGGCTTGACACACATTCACATGCACACACACCACTACTCAGATTTCAATAATCATGTACAAACAAATTTCACTCCCTTTAAAGAGCTGTCTCTACCTTCCTCAGCTGTCTGCTCCGTGACAATGAGTGTGTGTCTGTGTCAGTGTAATGCAGTTTTATGAGGTGGTTTTATTTAGGACTATGCTGTGTGGCAAAGTAGCTATGGCCTGTCTGATGACGGAAGAGAGATCACCACACAAAGGGAGTTGTCATGGTAATTTATATGGACAGAAACGTTGCACAGACTGGATGAAAAGGCATTTTGGTTTCACCATAACACTGCCAACTGACTCTGAGACCAGTTTCCTTTGTAATTTGACCAAATAACTCTTGAGTATCTGAAATCACTGTGTTTACGTATCCAGCTAAAGGGACCTTTCCTGAAAGAGAAAGAGAAATAGGCTAACTTAATACACTTTATCAACATTCACTTTGGAACAGTATCACACGTCACCCGTGTTAAAAAAACTATATTTAGCTTATTTCTGCACTCCACGGCTGACAAACCTTTACCACACATCTGCACTACATATGGAGGAGTTAAGAGGATTTTATAGCATTCATGCCTTTAGAGTACAGGACACACAGAAATCCCTTCTTTTAACAATAATTACAATGCTGAGTTCAGAAGTGATTCACTTAGGAGGATCTGTCCATTGACTACACAACTGTTACTATAAAATCACATCTAAGGAGTGCATAATTACTGATGCACTTGGGTACTCACAAAGACATCCAAACTTTACTGTTATAAACAGACAACCCAGTGAAATCTATTGGGAAAAAAAACTTAACTCAGCGTTACTCGCATTTAATAAAAACATGCATACTGATTCTAATCATACTTTTATATTTAGAATAGAAATCCCACACATTCACTGTGAAAGGTCATCTATGAAAACTGCTATGAACAAGTAGCACTGCATGGACACTGGAAAATGGACCATTGTCAATGGCATAAATTGGTATTCAACCATTCCAGAAGAGATAATACAGTGTTGTCTGTTGAATAAAGGCAACAGGACTCTTTCAGAGCAGACCTTTTGATTTTAGTTTATCTAATTATACAGTAAAAAAAAATACAGGTGTTAGTAACAACATTAAGGGCAGCTCTCTTAGTGCCTTTACTACTGGGACGTGACAAAAATATCTCTTGTGAAAGGCCTATATTGATATTTAGGCAGTAGTGGCAGTAAGACATGGGTTCATCTTATGTGATGTAAAGACCGGAGACATGTCAACTCCAGCGACGAGCCACACCTCACAATTAGGAGCACACTGGAGACAGCACCCACAGTTGCTTTTGTTGTAGTTCAGCCAGCAAAGGGCCTTGTGGCTTTCTATCTCCTCTAGCAAACAACTCCACTGCTGCATTGTGCTTAGATCCTGATCTGTTTGTACTTTTTTTTGTTTTTTGTCTCTGAGTGGTAAAAACGCTGTAGGGAAACTGAGAGCTGCTGGAACAGTCTGTTGTCACTGCTGACTGCACACATGCTTTGGAAATAGTTGCTGTGGACACATCAAAATAGGAAATATGGACAAGAGATGGCTGCAACTCAGCATAGCCCAAATAAGCCCAGTGTTGTTTTACACCCATTAACTAAGGGGAAAGGTTTCAATTGTTAATATTGTTATTAATATTATTATAGAAATGTCACAGTCGAGCCACATGTGATACAATAACTTAGTCAAGAGGAATTTTAGCTAGTGTTGACCAATGGCACTCATTTTTAAGTCAGTCAAATTAACACTAAAAGCTTTTTCTGAGCTGAAATTAATCTAATTACCTACAAAGCTCGTTGTAACCTCTTTGTAAGCGTCGGAGAGGAATAATTACCAGTAATAATATATTCTAACTCACCCTAAAGGAGGTTTGGAGGACTCAGCCATTGCCGTGATTGCGTGATATCCAACTTCGGATGGCAGCGGTCCTCAACTCCGCTGTAGCTCTCAAACTCGGTGGAGATTCATAATGCTACCACCTGCTAGTTGGGCACATTGGAATAGAAATGACTTCTCCTCCGTCGAGTTTGCACCGATAAAAACGCGTTGTCCTGCTAAGAAAACAACAACTTCGTACTGACTGGGACAGCTCCGACAGGTGACAGCGCGGAGCGGCGGCGGCTCAGTGGGACCCGAAGGAACAGTTACTGTTACCTACACCGTGAAGTGACCGTTGACACTGACCACAGACACACTGCTCGACACACCCTTTGTGCTTTTAAGTCAGACTTGCTTCAGTGCTCGATATCTTTGGCGGCCCCCTCCCGGACTGCCTCACTTGTCCCGTCCACCTGATATAATCTTCGTATCCCCCGGCTCATCGGCACTCGAGCACCCTCGATTTCATTGGAATAATACATGGAATTTCCGGTTTGACTTTTCAAAATAAGATGACTCATCAAACTCGCGATAAATGTTTTCTTTAGTTTCCCACTTTTCCACCGCACGTATTACTGATACAAAAACTATTAGAAACCGAGGTTTTTATGACATATATAACTTGATCGTCTCACATATGGCACTGAACCTTATTGTTACATTTTATTTTCCATGCTTTCCGTGTGTTTATACATGCAATAAGGCTGCTAAACTGCATTTATACCGCTCCCTAATGTATTTGAGACTCCCAGTTTTATTCGGGAGGCAGTGTTTCGTGGATCCTTGCTCTCTGCAGCAACTTGACGGAGCTCACTCCAGACAGGCCGCCTTCGTGGAGCGTCAGCTGGAGGGCGACAGCGACATCCATCCATCCGATCTACCACTACGCCCCAATCACAACGAGATTAAAACTACCAGTACTCAAGCTGGGTATGGGGTACGTGCATGTTATATATCACACGATATGAATTTAAATGTTTTCCCCCGGTTTGCCTTGTGCTGTTTTGATCGGTGTATAGTTATATACACCCACAGTAGATGCCTCCTGACCCCCTTCTGTCCATTGGCGTGGATGCGTCATCTCGGCCGCCATGTTGGATCAGGGAACCCCCCGCTCTTAATGCATGAAGTATAGAGGCAGAGGTTTATGTACAATTAAAATCGTCATAACTCACGGATTTTGCGATTGATTTTTCAGCAGTTGGGTTAGTGACAAATGCCAGAAATATATTTTATGATACAGGGATTGTTGGTTCAATTTCAAATGCGGGTTATTTAATTAGTTTATTATTAATTATTATTATTTCCTTACTGCATTGATCGTCCGGTCCTGTCTGAATGTTCCACCTTTAAACTACAGCTGCAGAAGCTACTTGTCTGTAACTCCTTGTTTATGTCTTTGTATGTCATTATCTTATCTTACATGATTCTGAGGTGTTTTGTAGCTTATGTTTCAATTCAGACCTAAGTCGTTTAAGAATCTAATTAAAGTAATGTAGGGGGTCCATACTAGATAAATAATAAATGTTAACATATTATGTTAGTTCAAATAAAAAGCTATTTAAAGCTTGACAGTTTAACTTTGTAACGTTAATGTATTTACTTTACTTACAATTTCTAAGATCCCTTCTCGTCTGTGAAGTAATATTCCTCATTTATTGGCATAGAGCAGCCTAAACCAGCACAAAAGTCTCAAAAGTCTGTTGTTTGCCATTACTTGACCTGGTCAAGACGGGACAGTGCCCTGCTCCAATATGGCGTCTCGACAGACGCATTTCAGAAGCCCCGGTGCAGCATCTACGTGTACATATCTGTGTGTTTTGATCACGCAGCGCCTCCCTGCAATAAATAAGTATTACTGTCCACCACAAGATGTCACTCACAGACCACTCTAACTCCTCACAGCCAGCACTGAGTGCATGGAAATGATGAGGAGGTTGTGTTTTCTGCATGGTACTGTGTATTCCATGAAAACAAGAACAAAAACACTCTAAAATCAAATCAATTACCTCTAGATAGAGTACAGTTTGATTGTAAAACCTTTTTGCAGCTATAACAGTAATAATTAACTGACTTATAATGAAACATTTAAAGAATCATAATAGTCTATGACCAAAAACTAATACAGATTACAAAAGTAATAAAGTAGAGTACAAGATTACATTACAAAATAATATAATAGTATATACTTTATGGAAAAGTGATGTTGTGCCATTGTTTAAGCTTAAAGTATGAACTCTGGACTGGTAAAGATCTTACACTCGCATAAAGGGGTCAGGAAGCAACACCTGCACTTCTATTGCTGTTGTGTTATTATTAGGGCACTGCTGACATTTTAGTTCATTAGCGTGCATTTGAGGACACTGCATTTAAAAAGAACCTTACAGAGAAAAAGAGAACTAAAAGTGAACCACTGACACTGGAAAACGTGTCTCACCATATCATGTGACTGCATTTTTAACAACTATACCGTTTTTGTTTTTTATGTCCTAAGTTGTCGTTGGCTTTTGTCAATTTTCTATTAAAATATAAATATATTTTTTTGGTTTAGGCTATTGTATGCTATTCCTTTTTAATTTCTATTTTTGTCTTGATTAATCAATGTTTTAAGGCATTTAAATTCTTTTGAGCAATAGAAAAGATTGTGTGCTTAATGTATATATACATGTACCTACAAATATGTAGGTGGCAGGGGTGGCATGGTGGTTATTATACCAACAAGTTCACCCAGGTTACACTATTGGAACACTGACCCCTGAAATGATCCTTCAAATCTCTCCACAGATGACGTGAGGAAGACTCTACGCAGAATCAACCCACGGAAGGCTGCTGGTCCAGACAACGTTCCTGGCAGGGTGCTCAGAGAATGTGCAGAACAGCTCGTGGATGTCTTTACTGACATCTTTAACATCTCCCTGAGCAGTGCCGTTGTTCCTACCAGCCTCAAGTCAACGACCATCGTGCCGGTGCAGAAGACGTCTACTGTCTCCTGCCTCAATGACTACCGCCCTGTTACACTCACACCCATCATCATGAAGTGCTTCGAGAGGCTGGTCATGAGGCACATCAAGTCCCAGCTTCCACCCTCACTGGACCCTCTGCAGTTTGCATATCGTCCAAATCATTCCATGGACAATGCCACCACTACAACTCTCCACCTGGCCCTCACCCATCTGGACAACAAGGACACATATGTTCGAATGCTGTTCATAGACTTCAGCTCAGCATTCAACACCATCATTCCCCAGCAGCTGATTGGGAAGCTGAGAACTCTGGGTCTGAGCTACTTTTTCTGCAACTGGATCCTGGATATCCCGACTGGGAGACCCCAGTCAGTTTGGATCGGGAACAGCGTCTCCAGCACCACCACACTGTGCACTGGGGCCCCTCAGGGCTGTGTGCTCCGTCCACTGCTGTTCACTCTGCTGACCCACGACTGTGTAGCGATGTACAGCTCGAATCAGATCATCAAGTTCGCTGATGACACGACTGTAGTGGGTCTCATCAGCAAGAACGACGTGTCAGCGTACAGAGAGGAGGTACATCAGCTCTCAGCCTGGTGCAAGGCCAACAACCTGTCTCTAAGCGTTGGGGAAACTAAAGAGATGGTTGTTGACTTTAGAGCACAGCGTGACCTCTCTCCACTGATCGTCGACGGAGTGTCAGTGGAGATCGTCAAGAGCACCAAATTTCTTGGTGTTCATCTGGAGGAGAACCTCACCTGGTCACTCAACACCCGTTTTTCATCGTTTTTACAGTACATCAGATGTACATTGTACATTTCAGCTACTGGTCGCTGCTGTTTTTGTGTTTTGTTTTGCACTGTCTTCAGATGTCTGTCTGCACTTTCTCTTTGTGTTCTTGCACTGTTTGCACTAGGTTGCACAGGATGCACTTTATGTGGCTAGGACTACTTAGCAGTCCTCGGCTCCATGTTCTGTCTTGTTACTGTCTTATTTAGCACCATGGTTCTGGAGAAACATTGTCTCATTTCAGTATGTACTGGTTCAACTATATGTGGTTGGAATGACAATAAAGCTGAGTTTGAAAGAAAATGTTATAAAAGGACTCTTATTGTGAAACAGTTGCACAGTGACACAGTGTATTTTATTGTGTTCTCTTTGTGACGAGGCCATGGAAGAAAGCAGGAAGTCTCTGTATGTTTGTGGGTTGTTGCTGTGGCTATGATGAAAATAGCAAAGTTCCAAATTAGCATGCAGACAATTTAATGTTAAGACTTCTCAAGCCATGGCCAACCCAGTGTGTTACAGGCTCTGCTAGTGAACTGTATCATTTTCACTCATAGTTTTTATACAGCGTGGAGTGTTTTGCTCAAGGACACACCTGGTGTCTATGACAGGGTTTGAATGCCAAATCTAAGGCCAATGATTGTGGTTAGACAGCTGCTAGACGGTATGGCAGCATTACACTACAGGGTACTCAGTGTCTTGTCCAAGGACACCTCAGCAAGTAGCCAGGAGGAACTGGGAATGAACCACTCACCCTGGGGTTCGTAGGCAACTGCTGTCTATTGTAATGAAAGATGTAAATGACTTTACGTGGAGCTATATTCCCTCTTAACATTGTTGAGCCTCTGGTCTTGTTGAAGAACTGAATTTGTCTGGTGTATTTGTAGTCCTTATGAAACTCAGATGTTGTTATATTTTTCTTTCTGCTATGTGACGTGTCTGGAATGTGGGTGGTGCAGTTGGGTCTGCTGCTTTTCACTCACATTTTCCAGTTCCACTTTCATGAGAATAAGGACACTTTCTACTTTAGGAGAAACTTTACTTGAAGACATACCAGACTGCAGAAAAAAAACAAACTGTTCATTTAAAGGAAATGGGTATTTTCCAAGCAGTTGACCATATCTGCCTTCATTGGAAGTGAGAATCATTTTCTAGAAGACTAGCAAGGGTAAGATTGAGTCTACAGCTAACACACACACACACACCACTTTATTTTGTTCATTATTTTGCCATTTTGAATTATTCTGTCTTACTTCCTAGTGCTCTTTCCCTTTAAAGGTAGGAGGATTATTTGACATATTTGTTTTTTTTAAACATAGTGTAGATGTAGTTGATAAGCATGGTGGAAATATCCTAATCATTATCATTTATGGTTTTGATAGTTTACCAGCTTTACTGCAGCACCCTGTCACACTTTTAGGATCAGGCTCCATAACCAGAGATGACTCGAAAGACAGGATGAGGTAAAAGGGTTTATTACGAAAGAATATAGTATTAATGTGAGGAGGTCTAGTGACGTCACAGCGGCAGCGGGGTTACTTCAAATGTGGGAGGAGGTCTATAAGAGGAGAAAGGGTTAGATAGAGTCACACAGTAGAATACTGATGTAATAAAGAAGAGTAAATGACCTGACCCGGGTTCGTATCAGATAAGCAGTCCAAAGATAAATGCTGGATAGTATTGCTCTCAGATCAGTGTGAGACTATCTGTCAAACAGGAGACTGACAGGCCTGCTAATAAAAAGGACAGGGGAGACACAGGTGCAGACAATCAATCAGCAGGTCACCTGACAGAGGAGGGAGAAAACAAGGAATAGGCCAAACCAGGAAATCAAGGACAGACAGGCAGTCTGTCACAAAATATGACTACTTTTCTGATTAATGAATACTTTATTGATCCCCTTGGGGAAATTACCCTGAGGATGACTAGGGTGTGGGTACGTGGGTCATGGGGCCAACATATTTCTAATGCAACTAGTCCCTTATAGCCAGAGAGGAAATACTCACACTGGTTTCTTCAGTGCAACAGGGAGGACACCAGTCTCTTGTGGAAATTGTACTGATTCCCCATGAACAGGTAAAAATTTTACAGGAACTGGCAGCTCATTTTTACCGGTGAAATAGGTGGCCCACTTATTTCTGCTTTTCCCTGACAGCACAAGGAGACTTGTAGGTCTCCCTGTGTCACTGCAGGGTGAAGTGATTTCCTAAACCACAAGGTCTAGCTAACTAACAGGGTAGGGACCCTGTTGCTGTGTTTTGGCAGTCTCAGCCCTGGTTTTGCCTCAGCTTTGGCAAATATGGTATGTGTCAGAGTATGGAGGTATCAAATGTTGTGGGATTTTCTGACAGTCTACAGATTACCCACAGTCATTCAACACATTATCATTTAACATATTATAGAATAATATACATAAACACATAAACAGTAGCCCCTCCCTGAACTGCCACCTTACTGTGGTGGAGGGGTTTGCGTGCCCGAATGACCCTAGGAGCTATGTTGCCGGGGGCTTAAGCCCCTGGTAGGGTCTCCCAAGACAGGTCCTAGGCGACGGGCCAGACTAAGAGCAGTTCATAAACCCCTTATGACGAGTGAAAAATCAAGGTCGGGTACGTCGCCCAGATTGGCGTCACCGGGGCCCCACCCTGGAGCCAGGCCTGGGGTTGGGGCACGTAGACGAGCGCCTGGTGGCTGGGATCTCTCCCACGGGACCCGGCCGGGCGCAGTCCGAAGGAGCGACGTGGGACCGCCTTCCCGTAGGCCCACCACCCGCAGGAAGGCGCATAAGGGGTCGGTGCAGTGTGGATTGGGTGGCAGCCGTGTGGAGGTGCCTCGACAACCCAATCCCTGGACAAAGAATCTGGCAATTGGGACATGGAATGTCACCTCACTGGGTGGAAAGGAGCCTGAACTTGTGCTGGAGGTTGAGCAGTACCGGCTAGAGATAGTCAGGCTCACTTCCACACACAGTCTGGGCTCTGGAACACAACTCCTTGAGAGAGGTTGGACCCTCTTCTACTCTGGAGTTGCCCATGGTGAGAGGCGGCGGGCAGGGGTGGGCTTGCTTATAGCCCCCCAGCTCAGCTGCCATGTGTTGGAGTTTTCCCCGGTGGACGAGAGAGTTGTTTCCCTGCGCCTTCGGGTAGGGGATAGGTCTCTCACCGTTGTTTGTGCCTACGGGCCAAATAGCGGTGTAGAGTACCCGGCTTTCATAGGGTCTCTGGAAGGGGTACTGGAAGGTGCTCCGACTGGGGACTCTGTCGTCCTACTGGGGGATTTCAATGCCCACGTGGGCAATGACAGTGATACCTGGAGGGGCGTGATTGGGAGGAACGGCCTCCCTGATCTGAACCCGAGTGGTGTTTTGTTATTGGACTTCTGTGCTAGTCACAGCTTGTCCATAACGAACACCATGTTCAAGCATAAAGGTGTCCATCAGTGCACGTGGCACCAGGACACCCTAGATCGACTTTGTGGTTGTGTCATCTGACCTCCGACCATATGTCTTGGACACTCGGGTGAAGAGAGGGGCTGAGCTGCCAACTGATCACCACCTGGTGGTGAGTTGGATCCGATGGCGGAGGAGGGAGCTGGATAGACCTGGCAGACCCAAACGTATTGTGAGGGTCTGTTGGGAACGTCTGGTGGAACCCTCTGTCAGAGAGGTCTTCAACTCCCACCTCCGGGAGAGCTACAATCAGGTCCCGAGGGAGCCTGGAGACATTGAGTCCGAGTGGACCATGTTTTCCACCTCCATTGTCAATGCGGCTGTTCGGAGCTGTGGCCGTAGGGTCTCTGGTGCCTGTCGTGGCGGCAATCCCCGAACCCGGTGGTGGACACCGGAAGTAAGGGAAGCCGTCAAGCTGAAGAAGGAGTCTTATCAGGCCTGGTTGGCCTGTGGGACTCCTGATGCAGCTGATGGGTATCGGCAGGCCAAACGTGCCGCAGCACCGAGGTAGTCAGTAAGCTCCTCGGTGGCAAGGCACCAGGGGCGGATGAAATTCGCCCCGAGTACCTTAAGTCTCTGGATGTTGTAGGGCTGTCTTGGTTGACACGCCTTTGCAGCATCGCGTGGAGATCGGGGACAGTACCTCTGGACTGGCAGACCGGGGTGGTGGTTCCTCTTTTTAAAAAGGGGAACAGAGGGTGTGTTCCAACTATAGGGGGATCACACTCCTCAGCCTCCCTGGGAAAGTCTATTCCAGAGTGCTGGAGAGGAGAGTTAGGCCGCTAGTCGAACCTCGGATCCAGGAGGAACAAGTGCGGTTTTCGTCCTGGCCGTGGAACACTGGACCAGCTCCATACTCTTGCTAGGGTGCTCGAGGGTTCATGGGAGTTCGCCCATCCAGTCTACATGTGTTTCGTGGACTTGGAGAAGGCGTTTGACCGTGTCCCTCGTGGCATCCTGTGGGGGGTACTCTGGGAATACGGGATTTGGGACCCTTTGTTAAGGGCCATTCGGTCCTTGTATGACCGGAGTAGGAGCTTGGTTCGCATTGCCGGTAGTAAGTCAGACTTGTTCCCGGTGCATGTTGGACTCCGACAGGGCTGCCCTTTGTCACCGATCCTGTTCATTACCTTTATGGACAGGATTTCTAGGCGCAGCCAGGGGTCGGAGGGAATCCGGTTTGGGAATCACAGGATTTCATCTCTGCTTTTTGCAGATGATGTTGTCCTGTTGGCCTCATCAGACCGGGACCTCCAGCAGGCACTGGGGCGGTTTGCAGCCGAGTGTGAAGGTGCTGGGATGAGAATCAGCACCTCCAAGTCCGAGGCCATGGTTCTCAACCGGAAAAAGGTGGCTTGCACCCTCCAGGTTGGGGGGGAGATCTCCCTCAAGTGGAGGAGTTTAAGTATCTTGGGGTCTTGTTCACGAGTGAGGGAAATAGGGAGCGTGAGATTGACAGACGGATTGGTGCATCGGCAGCAGTAATGCGGTCGGTGTACCGGTCCGTCGTGGTGAAAAAGGAGCTGAGCCGAAAGGCAAAGCTCTCGATTTACCGGTCAGTCTACGTTCCTACCCTCACCTATGGTCATGAGCTTTGGGTCATGACCGAAAGGACAAGGTCGCGGATACAATGAGTTTCCTCCGTAGAGTGGCTGGGCGCACCCTTAGAGATAGGGTGAGGAGCTCAGTCACCCGGGAGGAGCTCGGAGTAGAGCCGCTGCTCCTCTGCATCGAGAGGGGCCAGTTGAGGTGGCTTGGGCATCTGTTTCGGATGACCCCGGGACGCCTCGTAGGGGAGGTTTTCCGGTCCTGTCCCACCGGGAGGAGGCCCCGGGGAAGACCCAGGACACGTTGGAGGGACTATGTCTCTCGGCTGGCCTGGGAACGCCTCGGTGTCCCCCCGGAAGAGCTGGAGGAGGTGTCTAGGGAGAGGGAAGTCTGGGCATCTCTGCTTAAGCTGCTCCCCCTGTGACCCGGCCCCGGATAAGCGGATGAGAATGGATGGATGGATGGACATAAACAGTAGAGTATTTAGAGTTCCTCCTCTTTATACTATTGCTGTGAGTGCCCCTCTGTTCATTACAGATGTGAATCTGAAAGTGTTGTCTCAGTTCACATGTTCACATCTAACATTTTTGTATTACTTTTACTTTTGATGTGTTAGTCTTAACATCTGAGAACTGTCGACATCTGCTGAGGATCTCAAAGTCACATTTGGAAACATACAGGAAATTTGAAAGGAAGGGAAGAAAGGACGTTTATTTGAGGATATCAAATCCAGACAGAGAACAAAGAGACCTGAAGTTCAACCACAGACTGACAAAGTGAAATCCCACCATGACAGGTAAATGCATTTTTAACAACTAAACATTTTTTTTTCAATATCCATAATGTTGAGTATTGTAGGCTTGTTAAAAAATATTTTTATGTAATAACATCTGATGCTAGTTGTTTGACACATTGTTTTATGTACAATGGCAAGAATTATTATGCAAACTCTTTGGAATTTATTGTTTCTTGCATTAATTTGTCATGAAATGTGAAATAATAACACAAACAAATTTTGATCTTTTGTGTCATTATTGAGAACAACCATAAAAACCTCCATAGTGCAAGTGGAAACAATTTTTAAACCCTTGAAATTTATAACTGGTTGACCCCCCCCTGCACATCAGTCAGGAAGAATTTTAGCCCATTCTTCCTGCAGAGCTGCTTTAGCTCTGTCATATTCTTTGGGCGTCTCATATGTGTGGCTCTTTTCAAGTCATTCCATAGCATCTCTATTGGTTTGAGGTCTGGGCTCTGACATGGCCACTCTAAAATGTGGATTTTGTTTTTTGGAAGCTATTCTGTTGTGTGTTTTGGGTCATTGTTCTGTAGCATCACCCAACTTCTACAGAGTTTCATATGACATACAGACATTTTCACATTATGCTGAAGAATTTTTGATACAATGGGGATCTTCCTCTTAATCACTGCAAGCTGATGCAGCAAAGCAGGTCCAAATGATGATGTTTCCTCTACAATACTTTACAGTTGGGATGATGTTTTCATGATTAAATGCTGTGCCCTTTTTATGCCAGATGTAGTATTATGGGATCTTTCAAAGTAATTTTGATATATTTTCATCAGTCCACAAAACATTTTGTCAATGTGCTCTTTGGCAAACTTCAGGTGTGCAGCAATGTTCTTTTTAGTAGGCAGCAGTTTCCTTCATGGTGTCTTGCCATAGACACCCTGTTTGTTCAATGTTTTACCTTCTGTAGACTCATGAACACAGATGTTAGCCAGTTCCCATGATGACACTTTCAAATCTTTGGCTGTCACTTTGGGTTGTTTCTTTACCTCACTAATGAGTGTTTGTTGTGCTCTTGGGGTCATTTTGACTGGCTGTCTTCTTGGCAGAGTAGCCACAGTCCTAAATTATCTCCATTTGTAGATTGTTTGTCTTAACTGTAGGCTGGTGAATTTCTAAAGTCTGAGACACCACTTTGTAACCCTTTGTAGCTTTATGTAAATCAACAATTCTAGATGATCTAAAAGCTCCTTTTGGCGAGGTATGGCTCACATAAGCGTATTCAAACTGTCTGAGTGTTTTTTGTCAGTCAAAGTAGCTCTAGTCCACTCCTCCAAACTCATTTTATTCCAGGTATGCTCCAATTAGCTTTTTGATGGTCACTATTTTGGAGGTATTTATGGTTGTTCTTAATAAAGTCATGAAAGATCAGAATTTGTTTGTCATTATTTTGGGCACCTTATATTTGTTCACACTCTTGACTTAGATGAAGATCAGATCACATTTTATGACAAATTAATTCAGAACACCATTAAATTCCAAAAGGTTCACATAGTTTTTCTTGTCACTGTATGTACTGTGTTATCAATCATTATGTTTATTACAATAGGCTATATCACATTTATTTTGGAATTTCATTCGGATTGTTATTAGGCAAAAATGTAATAAAGTATTTTGTTTATGTTTTCATATTTTAAATTTTGTATTATTTATTTATCATTTTATAGTTTTTGTGAAAATTATGAAAGAGCTAAATGAATACATAAATAAATTCCATAAATAATTTAGTCAAGCTATCCCTTTATATTATAGACTGTCTTAAAAGAGGCATCTGCTAAAAAATGTTGTTGCATGATGAAACCGTGTACAGATAGATTTTATTTTTATTATTTGCAATTGAATGTGACCATTATGTAAATCACAATGAGATTTAAATTATTTAAAAAAATTCTTTGTTGATAAATGTGCAGCCATTGCAAATGTTTTCTACAATAAAGTAAATTCCTTGTTAAGACCAGCACTTTGCATAACAAAAACATTATCGTATATATCGTATAGTTTACTTGAGAACTTGCAGCGATCACAGGAAACCAGAACCTTTCTACTTATTAACTCTTTTCTATAATATAACAATGATACTGTAGCCAAAATAATAAGATGAGTTGTTGTATTAGAAATTGTTGAAAATATGTCTGTCTGCAGAAATTGAAACCTATGACAGTCTCACCACGCCGGCTGATTATTCATCATACTATGATGAAAACTTCTCAAGCTTTGCTCCTTGTGACAACGTTGATTTGAAGAACTTTGGCCAAGTGTTCCTGCCCACTCTCTATAGTTTGGTTTTCATCCTCGGCTTCCTAGGTAGGTTATGCATATTCACACATGTCTTTATTTCCTTGTCTGGACACATTTTGATCAGATAAAGAAAATATTTTGAGGGCTAAGACTGGGTTTTACAGTTTTGTGAATGGTTAGGTTTAGGGTGAGGCAGACAGTTGAGATGGTTGTGGGTTTGGGGTAAGGGGCTAGGGAATGCGTTATGCCAATGAGTGTCCTCACAAGTATCATCAGATAGGACTGTGTGTGTGTGTGTGTGTGTGTGTGTGTGTGTTTGATGCATTGTAATCTGACAGTTTCCATGTTGTTTTCCTCCTCTAAGGTAATGGCCTGGTGGTGTGTGTCCTGGTGAAGCACCGCAACCAGACCAACTTTACAGACATCTGCCTTTTTAACCTGGCCGTCTCTGACCTCGTCTTCGTCCTCACGCTTCCTTTCTACGCTCATTTCTCTGTGGTCAGTAAATGGACCTTTGGAGACTTTATGTGCCGCTTTGTCTCTGGCTGCCACTACACCGGGTTTTTCAGCAGCATTTTCTTCATAATTGTCATGACATTGGACCGCTATGTGCTCATCATACACCCTAACACTGTGGGAAGATATCGCACTTTGAGAGTGGGCATTGCTTTTACCATGGTTGTGTGGCTGTTGAGTTTCAGTGTCTCCTTACCAACTTTCATTTTCACTAGAGTGATAAATGAGTCGCACGGCTTGAGTTGTGGCTATGACCCGGATGAGGAGGCCGAGCGCCCGTACGTCCCCTTAGCAACAAATATATTAGGTCTCATGGTTCCCCTTACTGTGATGGTAGTTTGCTACTGCAGGATCATCCCCACACTGGTGAACATGAGGACTGCAAAGAAGCACCGTGTTGTCAAGCTGATCATCGCTATCGTGGTTGTTTTTTTCTTGTGTTGGGCCCCATACAACATTTCCATCTTCTTGAGATTTCTGCACAATAAAGAGAAACTGCCAATGGATCATGTAGCTTCGACAAAAATTTAAGACTGTCAATAACAGTGACTGAGACCATTGCATACACTCACTGCTGCCTGAACCCGATCTTATATGCTTTTGTTGGCCAGTCTGTAAAGTTTATGAAACGAGCCATGCATCTGCTGAGTCAGTGGTTACCTGGGATGCGTCTTCCCTCCACCAGAGATGAATCAGACAGCTCATACGTGAAAAACTCAACAGTGTCCCCGTCTTTTAATATCACCTCAACTTTTGATATGTAGGAGGGGAAAAGCAAGTATTTTTATGGACATTTGTATTTTTTTTTCCAGATTATTGGTAAAGTTGGTTGAAGGACATTCATGCTTCTGAAATCTTAAGCAAAATGCTCTTTTACCACAGAGGTGGTGAAACTAACACTGAGTTAATTAGAACTTATTGCACATTCAAAGATCATCACTTGTCATAAATTTAAATGTTTATTTGGAACAAATTCTGATGCACCTTCAAGCCAACATTGTCACATACAGTATTTTCCCATTTTATTATTTGCCTGATCTATACACACATATTTCCATGTGCTGCAGCAACCTTTTTATTCCATATAATATTGATGCTTAAAATAATAAAAAAGCATATCAATCAATAAGGAATGTTTGTGTGTGAATTGCTCAGTCTCATCAGGCTCAGGTACCAACACTCTGTTCAATGCAGAATAAAACAAATGTTATACTGCAAGAGAATGTAATACTGATAGAACAAATTCACACTAACATGACTGCCAATAGCACCTCTGTAAACTAATAACAGAAAACAAAGTCAGATCTATTTCTGATAAAGACTTTATGTTTGTTAATAATAGAGATTACCTACCTAATAACAATTATATTCTACTTTTGGAATAATGTGTATCACTATAATTTGAACTATTTTGTTATTCTACTGTGGAAGGCTCACTATTACTGTGAAATTTGCTCCAGACAGCTGAACATTATTTCCCCACTACCAAACATACAAAACACACAAGTAAAAGTATAAAGAAAGGATTTTAGTACTCTAAAGTTACATTACCAGGTAATTGTGAAGAATGTGCTGCAGATACAGTATGTTCCTAATATGGCAACTAATGATATTTGGACAAAGAAATAGGCAGAGACAAGTCATATAAAGAAGAAAAATAAAATACTACTACTACTACTAATAATAATAATTATAAGAAGAAGAATGCATGGTGGCCTTTTTCAAATCCAGAATAGGACTGCAGTTAATGCTAAAGTCTATCAACTTACATAGACAGAAAAAAAAAGTAATAAATAAAATAAAACCTGACCAGTAAATTATGCTCTTTTTAATATTAAATGGAAGATGGCACAGCCAGCTGTAAATTGCACTATTTACACAGTCATTTGTTATTCGTGTAGGTCAATGTTTCCATGCAACAACCCTGTGTATCATTTTTTACTACATGGGGTCACTCACAGACTGTAAAGTTTTACCTAGAAACCTCTTTGGATGTTCTATGAGATGATTGATAATGGCTAGTCAACAGCATGGGTATACAAATAACAACAAAAAGAGGAAGAAGAAGAAGAAGATATCAGTTAGAACAGCAGAAACTATTACAAACACATTTCAATTTAGCTTCACCTAAAACAGGACAAAGTCGAACAGCACAAACAATACAAGGCCGTCACTCAGAGAACAACCGCATTTTGAACATGTCACCCCTGATTGAGAACCAGATGCTTTAATATCATAATAATTACACCGGACTAAATGCTTATTTATTTTATTGTATTACAGTATAAGTAAGTTAAAAGAAAGAACATGTAAAACTACAATCAGTTGGAAAACATACTAATGCTTATTTTTTGTGAATACGTTTGTGTATGAGTCTTTATGGTTATAAAATACAGTTTGTGTCATGACATTTAAAATAGCTGTTATTTCATTAAAGTGTGTACATCTAACATTTTTGTAGTACTTTTTTTTTGACGTGTTAGTCTTCATGTCTGCAGTGTGGACTCTATTTGTGTGACAAGGAGCTCAGTCACATTTGGGGACGTACAGGAAACAACATCAGGTCTTGTGTTTCATTATTAGATGACTGCTAACTATAGGACAGTTAGTTCATCACTATACATTTGAGGACATCACATCTACAGAGATCCAGGCAGGAGGGAATAAAAGAGCCCTGAAGTCCAGCCACTTATTAACTGACTGGAAAAGGCATCAGTGAAATCTCACCATGGCAGGTGAATTGCATTTTTAACAACTATAAGGTGGCTTGCACCCTCCAGGTTGGGGGGGAGATCCTCCCTCAAGTGGAGGAGTTTAAGTATCTTGGGGTCTTGTTCACGAGTGAGGGAAATAGGGAGCGTGAGATTGACAGACGGATTGGTGCATCGGCAGCAGTAATGCGGTCGGTGTACCGGTCCGTCGTGGTGAAAAAGGAGCTGAGCCGAAAGGCAAAGCTCTCGATTTACCGGTCAGTCTACGTTCCTACCCTCACCTATGGTCATGAGCTTTGGGTCATGACCGAAAGGACAAGGTCGCGGATACAAGCGGCCGAAATGAGTTTCCTCCACAGAGTGGCTGGGCGCACCCTTAGTGATAGGGTGAGGAGCTCAGTCACCCAGGAGGAGCTCGGAGTAGAGCCGCTGCTCCTCTGCATCGAGAGGGGCCAGTTGAGGTGGCTTGGGCATCTGTTTCGGATGCCCCCGGGACGCCTCGTAGGGGAGGTTTTCCGGTCCTGTCCCACCGGGAGGAGGCCCCGGGGAAGACCCAGGACACGTTGGAGGGACTATGTCTCTCGGCTGGCCTGGGAACGCCTCGGTGTCCCCCCGGAAGAGCTGGAGGAGGCGTCTAGGGAGAGGGAAGTCTGGGCATCTCTGCTAAAGCTGCTCCCCCTGCGACCCGGCCCCGGATAAGCGGAAGAAAATGGATGGATGGACAACTATATATATTATATTATAACACATTGTTGTATGTATTGTGGTCTTGTTCACAAATATTTATGTTTGATGCTTTATTAACACATTGTTGTACGTTTCTGCTTATTTTCCATTAAAATTAAAATAGGTTTCTTAAAGAAGACTGTACCACATATATTTTGTATTTCCATTTGAAACTTTAATAATAATGATAAAACAAATCTTATGTAATTTATTGCTTATATTATTTCATCCTTGTAAAGAAACGGGAAATTTAGTGTAACTGTTGTAATGCCCTTTACAGCACATGCTATTTGTTGTTATACAGCATACAGAGAAACCTCTACTAGATGCATGTTATTCCAATTTGAAACCACGAGGGATATGAATGACACTTATGTAAATCAACATTTTAATCATGTTGAGTCTTTAAAAAAAAAAAAAGCATTGATCACAGGCAACCAGAACTTTTCCGCTTATTAGCTCTTTTCTATAATATAAGAATGATACTGTCGCCTAGAAATTAAGCTGAGTTGTTGTAATTTAAATTGTTGAAAATATGTCTGTCTGCAGAGTTTGAAACCAATGACAACCTCACCACGTATGATTATTCATCATACTATTATGACAACTTCTCAAGCTTCGCTCCTTGTGACAACGTGGATTTGAAGGACTTTGGCCAAGTGTTCCTGCCCATTCTCTATAGTTTGGTTTTCATCCTCGGCTTCCTAGGTAGGTTTTGAATGTTCACTCATGCCTTAATTTCCATGTCTGGACACATTTTGTTCAGATACCATTGCTGTGAGGACATTTTAGCCTCACAAAAAGAGGAATTTTAAGGGCTAAGACTGTTAAAAACAGACTGACTGACGGGGACCAAACGGGTAAGAACAAAAGGATATTTATTAGAGAAAGGGCAAGGGACACAGGGAACTAACACCAACAGACAAAGTATCAACTAAAGACCCAAAAACACGGTGGAGAGATGCAAACAAAACCAGAACCTGACACACAAAGTAACAACTGAACCACTGTGGAAACACAGGCAAAAATACTAACTAGAAACTGAACACACTATCGTGAACAGAACACAAAAACAAACTCATGAATAAGAAATACAAAGTAGCAAACGAAAATCACTGCTTAAGGCAGGAGAAAACGAGAACAAACATACGAAGCTAACAGGACAAAGTATCAACTGAAAAACACTGCATGAACGCAGACAGAACAAATCAAACCTACAAACCAAAAACAGACAGGTGCCTTACGGACAAACGAACAGACTGACCAGATATGTGGAGGAGTAGTGTGCAGCATGAATGAATAAGCAGAAGTGACAAACCAGCACCGAACTGAGGACTGAGGGGTGCTTTTAAAACAGAGGGATGCACAGGTGAACTGAGTCTGTAATTAGTCCGGTTGTGGAGTGGAGAGTGGAGGCAGAACAAAACAAAACCAAACCAAAAGACAGGGCCAGAGGGAGGAACTGTAACAAAGACTGGGTTTTACAGTTAAGGTTAAAATTTGGTTTTGTGAATGGTTAGGTTTAGGGTGAGGCAGACAGTTGAGATCGTTGTAGGTTTGGGGTAAGGGGCTAGGGAATGCATTATGCCAATGAGTGTCCTCACAAGTACCGTGAGACAGGACTTTGTGTGTGTGTGTGTGTGTGTGTGTGTGTGTTTGAAGCATTGTTTTCTAACTGATTTCATGTGTTTTCCTCCTCTAAGGTAATGGCCTGGTGGTGTGTGTCCTGGTGAAGCACCGCAACCAGACCAACTTGACAGACATCTGCCTTTTCAACCTGGCCGTCTCTGACCTCGTCTTCGTCCTCACGCTTCCTTTCTACGCTCATTTCTCTGTGGTCAGTAAATGGACCTTTGGAGACTTTATGTGCCGCTTCGTCTCTGGCTGCCACTACACCGGGTTTTTCAGCAGCATTTTCTTCATGATTGTCATGACACTGGACTGCTATGTGCTCATCATACACCCTAACACTGTGGGAAGATATCGCACTTTGAAGGTGGGCATTGCCTTAACCATGGTTGTGTGGCTGTTGAGTTTCCGTGTCTCCTTACCAGCTTTCATGTTCACTAGTGTGATAATTGAATCGCACGGCTTAAGTTGTGGCTATGACCCGGATGAGGAGGCCGAGCGCCCGTACGTCCCCTTAGCAACAAATATATTAGGTCTCATGGTTCCTCTTACTGTGATGGTAGTTTGCTACTGCAGGATCATCCCCAAACTGGTGAACATGAGGACTGCAAAGAAGCACCGTGTTGTCAAGCTGATCATCGCTATCGTGGTTGTTTTTTTCTTGTGCTGGGCCCCATACAACATTTCCATCTTCTTGAGATTTCTGCAGAATAAAGAGAAACTGCCAAGATCATGTAGCTTCAACAAAAATTTAAGGCTGTCAATAACAGTGACTGAGGCCATTGCAAAGACTCACTGCTGCCTGAACCCTATTATATACACCTTTGTTGGCCGAAAGTTTATGAGACGAGCCGTGAACCTGTGGGAGTAGTGGTTGCCTAGGACGCTTCGTCCCTCCACCAGAGATATGCCAGACAGTTCATACAAGAAAAGCTCAATTGTGTCCAGGTCTCCAATTTTACCATGTAGGAGAGGAAAAGCAAATGTTTTTATGGACATTTTTGGTTTTTTTATGTTTATTGGTAAAGTTGGTTGAAAGACATTCATGCCTTTAAAATAATAAGCAAAATGCTCTTTTACCACACAGGTGGTGAAACTAACACTGAGTTAAGTAGAACTTATTGCACATTCAAAGATCAACACTTGTCATAGATTTAAATATGTTTATTTGGAACACATTCTAGCCCACCTTCAAGCCATCATTGTCACATTTTTTCCCATTTTATTATATGCCTGATCTATACACACATACATACATGTGCTGCAGCAACCTTTCTTCAAATCCCACCAGAGATTTTCTATAGGGTTCAAGTCAGGTGACTGTGACAGCCACTCTAGAATCTTTGAGGACCTCTTCTGCAACCACACTTTGGTGGTACACTTGGGATCATTGTCCTGTTGGAAGGTTGAAAGGATAACCAAGCTTCAGCATCCTCACAGACTCGTACTCGTCAGACAGGCACGTTTTTCTTGTAGGACATTTTAATACTTGAATGACTGCATCTTGGCTCCAATGTGCTGTCGTTTTCAAGTGCCAGAGGAAGCAAAGCAGCCCCAGTTCATCACTGAGCTACCACCATACTGCTCTGTAGGCTGGTTGGTCTGAGACCAACTGTATACTCTATTTTACATGTATATTATTTCATATTATATTGATGCTTAAAATAATAAAAAAAATCATATCAATCAATGTTTGTGTGTGAATTGCTCAGTCTCATCAGGCTCAGGTACCAAGGTACCTCAGGTATTTGGAATAAGCTACTTTTACACACTCAAAAAAGTTTTTGAAAAATGGTCAAATTGTAGCATTTGGAAAACTCAGAAGTGTAAGGTAATTTCCCTTCTGTCTTCATACCATGTAACTAATTTATGTAAAGTATTTTGAAAGATTGACCTGTAAATTTCTGAATGATAATTGTTCTATTAGTATGACGACAGTACAATGTCAACCTGACTTCTGGTTCTTTAAACTAAATTAAAGTAAACCATAAATGTGTATCTGGACTATTACACAGATTACAATTCCACCTGTAATCAGGATTCCAGTCCAGATGCGTCCAATGGATTCCTGGTCTTACCACTTCTTTACTACATGCTGTGTTGTCTAGGTCTGCTGGGTATGTTCATAAGGGCCAAAGCTTAAAGGACAAAATGAAATCTACATTAGTCTCTTGAGACATGTTGTACATTTGCTGTTTCCCACTGGAAACAGTAAGAAATCCAAATAATTAGTAATTAATAACTGATTTCACAGGTAATATCATCGTTCTCTATGTTCTCCTTCGGCACATCAAGTTGAGAACTATGACTGATGTATGTCTTCTCAACCTGGCCCTGTCTGACTTCATATTGGCTGTATCCCTTCCACTGTGGGTCTACAATTCTCAGAGCCTTGCGTCATGCAAACTGATGACAGGAGTCTATCAGGTGTTTTTCTATAATCTTTAAAAATAATCTTGCAATCAAACAATGTCTAATTACTTATATTTTTAACTATAATTACTGTCAGTAATGTATTTCCTGCAAAGTGCAAAACAAAATTAGCTTTTAGTTTTTCTTCACATATAGTACAATTCGTTTTGTTACACTGTACAATGTTCATAATGTAGAAATTGTTCACACCCTGTGTGGCCTCATGTTCTAACACTGATTGTTCTTCTGCTCACATGAACAGTTGGGTTTCTACAGTGGAACCTTGTTTGTGACTCTCATGAGCGTGGACCGTTACCTGGCCATCGTTCATGCTGTGGCAGCCATGCGAACACGGACACGTCGCTATGGGATCATAGTTAGCATCACTATCTGGGTTGTATCTGTCAAACTGGCGACCCCTCAGGTGACATTTGCCGACTTGGAGCTAGATGCAGATGACAACAGGTTCCAGTGCCAGCCACTGTACCCAGAGGACAGTCAGCTTTTTTGGAAGATGCCACGAAACTTCACAGAGAACACTGTGGGTCTTTTTGTGTGCCTTCCCATCATGATTTTCTGCTTTGTGAAAATCCTTATTGTGCTGTCCAAGTCCAGGAACTCTAAAAAGGACAAAGCTGTGAAGCTGATATTTATTGTAGTATGTTTGTTTGTGGTGTGCTGGGTTCCCTACAATGTCACAGTTTTCCTTCAGACTCTGGAGCTGTTGGGAATTCTGAACACCTGTGAGGCTTCAAGAAACATTAGTACTGCCATGAGCTTTGCTGAGATCATTGCACTGTCCCACTGCTGTGTAAATCCAGTCATCTATGTATTGATAGGGGAGAAGTTTAGAAGGTCATTGAGCAAAGTGCTGACTAGATCTTTCTGCTGGAGTCACCAGAGCAGAGGGGCTTTCAGCCTCAGAGACACCACAGATAAAGAGACATCCAATACACCTGTGAGATCGGATTATTAAAAATGTTGAACAAACTATTTCTGTGTGGTAGTGCTGGTTTGTGTGTGTGTGCTTGCAGTGAGTTTCAGAGACTACAAAATAGCAGTGTGTGTAGTTTTGTGCACGTGGTTGGTGCTTCTAGAGCTGCAATATGGTAAGAATTGTATTAAGCTTTTCTTGTACACATCATATGTTTCAAATTTATTCTGTAACTTATTTGTTTTATAAACTAAAATAAAAAATAAAAAATCTGAATGCTCTTTCTGAATTCTGTTCACAGGAGGTGAGAAAACAAAAACACTTTTAGTCTTTGGTCAGTGAGTTTGAACCATTGTTCTGCTGTGTGTGTGTGTGTGTGTGTGTGTGTGTGTGTGTGTTTATTATGTGTGTAAAATGTCACAAGCTACTGTAATCCTCTTGTCACTGTTTGTTCATCTGGTCCTGCAATTCAGTTTAAAAAGGTGAATAATCTCTGAAATACAACAGTCCCATGTCAAGTAGCCCTTCAGGTATTAGTCAGAAGATTTCCCTGTATAGAGAAAGTAATTGACTTCCTCTACATGGTGCCGTTTGTTGCCAGAAAACTGTTACTCACTACATTGACTGAATGACATTTTTCATGCAAAAGAGCAACTGTGAAGTAATATTCAGCACTGAAGTTTTTTGTTTGCTATTATTTGACCTGGTCAGGACGGGACAGAGTCCTGATCCAATATGGCGTCGCGACAGACACTTTTCAGAAGCCCCGGTACAGCATCTACGTGTACATATCTGTGTGTTTTGATCACGCAGCGCCTCCCTGCAATAAATAAGTATTACTGTCCACCACAAGATGTCACTCACAGACCACTCTAACGTTTGACTCCTCACAGCCAGCACTGAGTGCATGGAAATGATCAAGAGGTTGTGTGTAATGCATGGTACTGTCTATTGCATGGAAATAAGTACAAAAACACTCTAAAATCAAATCAATTACCTCTAGATAGTGCAAGCGTTTGGTTTTGAACCTTTTTGCAATTATAACAGTAATAATTAACTGACTTATAATCAAACAATTAAAGAATCATAATGGTCTATGACCAAAAACAATTACAGATTAAAAAAGTAATAAAGTAGAGTACAAGATTACATTACAAAACAATATAATAGTATATACTTTATGGAAAAGTGATGTTGTGCTATTGTTTAAACTTAAAGTATGAACTCTCTACTGGTAAAGATCTCACACTCGCATAAAGGGGACAGGAAGCAACACCTGCACTTCTATTGCTGTTGTGTTTTTTGAGGACACTGCATTTAAAAAGAACTTTTACAGAGAAAAAACAGAACTAAAAGTGAACCACTGACACTGGAAAACGTGTCTCACCATATCATGTGACTGCATTTTTAACAAGTTTTTTTTTTTAATGCCCTAAGTTGTTGTTGGTTTTTGATTAATTCATGTTTTAAGGCATTAAGATTATTTTGAGCAATAGAAAAGATTGCGTGCTTATTATTTATATATATATATATACAATATTGAAACACTTACTGATAGTCAGCTATTTTAATTATTTAAGTATACAACCATAATAAACTAGGACATGAAATCTACTCATACACAGCTTATGATAAATGGCTTCTTTTTAAGTTTGTATGACAGCCAAACTAAATCTTCTGTTTTTTTTTAATTTCATATATAAAATTATTTCTTAACTACTTATCAAGAGTCTGTGTGAAATGCACTTATATTACAGAGTGTACTATTTGCCTATGTAACACCAAGCTTACAAGTTTTCACACAGAAAACTGCAATGATGTAGGCATAGGGAGGAAGGCAACCTTGTGCCCACCTTCAAACAACTGAATGTCGGCACTGTCTGCGTAAAGCCAACACAATATTGTTTGCTTGTAATTGTTTACTAAGTGAAACATTGTCTCTTGTGATTGTTTTGTACTGCTGCAGATGCTGGCCAACATAGGCATACAGCATTTATAGCAACATTACAGCCGTTACAGCATGATGAAAATAGCAAAGTTCCAAATTATAGCGTGCAGACAATTTAATGTTAAGACTTACACACTCAGTCGAGAGTCTAACACACTCAAACAAAACCTTAATGTACAGCTCTGCACAGTAGTGAAAGATGTAAACGACTTTACAGGGAGGTATATTCCCCATTAACACTGTTGAACCTCTGGTCTTGATGAAGAACTGAATTTGTCTTTTCTTGACTTTCTACTTTAAAAAAAAATGAACTAAATTGCAACTGTTCATTTTAAGGAAATGGCTACTGGGTATTTAAAAATATTTTCCAAGCAATTGACCATATCCACTTTCATTCGAAGTGAGAATCATTCTCTAGAAGACCAGCAAGGGTAAGATGGAGTGTACAGCTAACACACACACACACACACACACACACACACACACACACACACACACACACACACACACACACACACACACACACACACACACACACCTCTTTATTTTTTCACTATTTTGCATTATTTTGTCTTACTGACTGTTTTGGCAGTCTCCGATCTGGTTTTGCCTCAGCTTTAGTAAATATGGTATGTGTCAGAGTATGGAGGTATCAAACGCTGTGGGGTTTTCTGACAATCTACAGATTACCCACAGTCATTCAAAAGGTTAACATATTATAGAGTAATATACATAAACAGTAGATGTATTTAGAGTTCCTCCTCTTTATACTATTGCTGTGAGTGCCTGTCTGTTCATTACAGATGTGAATCTGTACAGTAAGTGTTGTCTCAGTTCACATGTTCACACCTAACATTTTTGTAATACTTTTACTTTTGATGTGTTAGTCTTAACATCTGAGAACTGTTGACATCTGCTGAGGATCTCAAAGTCACATTTGGAAACATACAGGAAATTTGAAAGGAAGGGAAGAAAAGAACGTTTATTTGAGGATATCAAATCCAGACAGAGAACAAAGAGACCTGAAGTTCAACCACAGACTGAAAAAGTGAGATCCCACAATGGCAGGTAAATGTATATTTAAAAACTATACAATTTTTTTTTATATCCATAATGTTGAGTATTGTAGGCTTGTTAAAAAAATATTTTAATGTAATAACATCTGATGCTAGTTGTTTGACACATTGTTGTGTGTACAATGGCAAGAATAATTATGCAAGCTCTTTGGAATTTATTGTTTCCTGCATGAATTTGTCATGAAATGACACAACAACAAACAACAAACAAAAACAAATTCTGATCTTTTGTGTTATTATTGAGAACAACCATAAAAACCTCATAATGCAAGTGGAAAAAATATTTGAAGCCCTCGGAATTTATGCCAGATGTAGTGTTTCAAAGTAATTTTGATATATTTTCATCAGTCCACAAAACATTTTGTCAATGTGCTCTTTGGCAAACTTCAGGTGTGCAGCAATGTTCTTTTTAATAAGCAACAGTTTTCTTCATGGTGTCCTGCTGTAGACACCCTGTTTGTTCAATGTTTTACCTTCTGTCGACTCATGAACACAGATCTAAGCCAGTTCCAATGATGACACTTTCAAATCTTTTGCTGTCACTTTGGGTTGTTTCTTTATCTCACTAATGAGTGTTTGTTGTGCTCTTGGGGTCATTTTGACTGGCTGTCTTCTTGGCAGAGTAGCCACAGTCATAAATTGTCTCCATTAGTGGATTGTTTGTCTAACTGCAGGCTGGTGAATTTCTAAAGTCTGAGACACCACTTTGTAACCCTTTGTAGCTTCATGTAAATCAACAATTCTAGATAATTTGAAAGCTCCTTTTGGCCAGGCATGGCACACTAAGTGTATTCTTCTTTTTTTTCTTAAAGTTTTTCTCTCTAATTTTGTCCATTCTTTGTTGATAAATGTGCAGCCATGGCAAATGTTTTCTACAATAAAGTAAATTACTTGTTAAGACCAGTAGTTCGCATAACGAAAACATTATCAGTTTACTTGAGAACTTGCATTGATCTATAATATAACAACGATACTATAGCCAAAATAATAAGATGAGTTGTTGTAATAGAAACTGTTGAAAATATGTCTGTCTGCAGAAATTGAAACCAATGACAACCTCACCGCGTATGATTATTCATCGTACTATTATGATAACTTCTCAAGCTTCGCTCCTTGTGACAATGTGGATTTGAAGGAGTTTGCCCAAGTGTTCCTGCCCACTCTCTATAGTTTGGTTTTCATCCTCGGCTTCCTAGGTAGGTTATGCATGTTCACTCATGCCTCTATTTCCTTGTCTGGATAAATTTTGTTCAGATACCACTGCTGTAAGAATATTTTGGTCTTGTGAGGACATTTCAACCTCACAGAAACGAGCAATTTTAAGGGCTAAAACTGAGTTTTACTGTGTTTTCCTCCTCTAAGGTAATGGCCTGGTGGTGTGTGTCCTGGTGAAGCACCGCAACCAGACCAACTTTACAGACATCTGCCTTTTTAACCTGGCCGTCTCTGACCTCGTCTTCGCCCTCACGCTTCCTTTCTACGCTCATTTCTCTGTGGTCAGTAAATGGACCTTTGGAGACTTTATGTGCCGCTTCGTCTCTGGCTGCCACTACACCGGGTTTTTCAGCAGCATCTTCTTCATGATTGTCATGACACTGGACCACTATGTGATCATCATGCACCCTAACACTGTGGGAAGATATCACACTTTGAGAGTTGGCATTGCCTTAACCATGGTTGTGTGGCTGTTGAGTTTCGGTGTCTCCTCACCAACTTTCATCTTCACTAGAGTGATAAATGAGTCGCATGGCTTGAGTTGTAGCTATGACCCGGATGAGGAGGCCGAGCGTCCGTACGTCCCGTTAGCAACAAATATATTAGGTCTCATGGTTCCTCTTACTGTGATGGTAGTTTGCTACTGCAGGATCATCCCCAAACTGGTGAACATGAGGAAGCAGGATCATGTTGTCAAGCTGATCATCGCTATCGTGGTTGTTTTTTTCTTGTGCTGGGCCCCATACAACATTTCCATCTTCTTGAGATTTCTGCAGAATAAAGAGAAACTGCCAAGATCATGTAGCTTCAACAAAAATTTAAGACTGTCAATAACAGTGACTGAGACCATTGCATACACTCACTGCTGCTTGAACCCTATCACATACGCTTTTGTTGGCCAAAAGTTTATGAAACGAGCCATGAACCTGCGGGAGTAGGTGGTTGCCTGGGATGCTTCGTCCCTCCATCAGAGATGAATCAGACAGCTCATATGTTAAAAACTCAATTGTGTCCCCGTCTTTTAATGTCACCTCCACTTTTGATATGTAGGAGGGGAAAAGCAAATGTTTTTATGGATATCTGTGTTTTTTTCACGTTTATTACCAAAGTTGGTTGAAGGACATTCATGCCTCTGAAATCTTAAGCAAAATTGTCTTTTACCACACAGATGGTGAAACTAACACTGAGTTAAGTAGAACTTATTGCACATTCAAAGACAATCACTTATAACACGTAAATGTATGATGTGATTTGCTGCTTAACTAATGTTTTAACTTGCACTAATTTAGCAGTAGTAGTTGATTAATGCTTTAATTTGTACTCATCTAGCATTAATAGTTGAATAGCATGTTTTATAAAGACAAGAGTAATATGCACAAGTGTGATTTAATGTTAACCATTATTCACTATAGAGTTAATGAGAGAGCACTAAAACACATAATATGAATTGCTGTTGACTATTAATTACTGCAATGTTAAAGAACTGGGTCAGGGAAAGATAGTCAGTCAGACTTCGTGATCTGATACACCTTGTTTGTCAGGGATAGGAAGCTTTAGACCCAGAGCTCTGTATGCTTTATTCATTTTGCTGCTAATATTCATTTACTTTATTAATTAATTGTTTAATAAACTGATTACTTGAGACCGAAATATCTCCTCCTATTCCTTTATAAACAAGCATGCAAGACTTGGCTGTCACATAGAAGAAAGTTTTGCTAGTAGATTGAGCCACAGTCCAACAGTGTGTGAGTGTGTTTTAAGCATTGTAATCTGACAGATTTCATGTGTTTTCCTCCTCTAAGGTAATGGCCTGGTGGTGTGTGTCCTGGTGAAGCACCGCAACCAGACCAACTTGACAGACATTTTCCTCCTTTGCATACGCTCACTGAACCCTATCATATACGCCTTTGTTGGCCAAAGGTTTATGTAATGAGCTGTGAACCTGCTGAGTAGGTGGTTGCCTAGGATGCTTTGTCCCTCCACCAGAGATATGCCAGACAGCTCATACAAGAAAAGTTTAATTGTGTGCAGGTCTTTTGACGTCACCTCCAATTTTGCCATGTAGGAGAGGAAAAGCCAATGTTTGTGTTTGTGTTTCTTCTAGTTTCTGCTGTTAGAACGGATATTTTCTTCTTCTTTCTCTTTTTGTTGTTATTTGTATACCCGGGCTATCCACCTCTGTTGACTAGCCATTATTAAACATCCAAAAAGGTTTCTAGGTAAACTGTTACAGTGGTCTGTGAGTGACCCCATGTGGTGAAAAATGATACAAAGAAAAACTGACCTACATGAATGTGTGGAAACTGTGAAACCTGTTACTTATGAAAACTCATGAATAACAAATGACTGTGTAAATAGTGTAATTGACCGCTGGCTGCACCATCCTCCATTTAATCTTAAAAGGAGCATCATTTAATGGGCAGATTGTATTTTATTTATTACTTTTATTTTTTTCACTTTTCTCTATATGTAAGTTGATAGATTTTAGCATGAACAGCAGCTCTTTGTGTGTTGTATGTTTGGTAGTGGGGAAATAATGTCCAGTTGTCTGCAGCAAATTTCACAGTAATAGTGAGCCTTCCACAATAGAATAACAAAACAATAGTGCAAATTATAGTGATACACACTATTCCAAAAGTAGAATATAAATGTTATTAGGTAGGTTATCTCTATTACTGACGAATATAAAGTCTTAATCAGAAATTTTCTGTTAGTTTACAGAGCTGCTTTTGGCAGTCATGTTAGTGTAAATTTGTTCTACTATCAGTATTGAATTCTCCTGCAGTATAACATTTGTTATATTTAGCATAGAACACAGTCTGGAATGTGTATGGTGTACTGTAGTTGGCTCTGCTACTTTCAGGCAATTGACCATATCTGTCCTTGGTTGGTAGAAGCGTTAGGTTACAGGGGGCTGAGGTGAAGAAGGTAAAGGTGTTTAGGTACTTGGGGTCAACAGTTCAGTGTGATGGGGAGTGTGGAAAAGAGGCAAGTGCAGGCAGGTTGGAGCGGGTGGAGGAAAGTGTCAGGAGTGTTGTGTGACAGAAGAGTGTCAGGAAAAAGGAAAGGTCTACAAGACAGTGGTGAGACCAGCTCTGCTCTATGGGTTAGAGACGGTAGCTGTGAGAAAGAGACAAGAGGCTGAGATGGAGGTAGCAGAGATGAAGATGTTGAGGTTCTCCTTAGGAGTGACCAGGTTAGACAGAATAAGGAACGAGTACATCAGAGGGACGGCTCACGTTGCCTGTGTTAGCGACAAAGTCAGAGAGGCCAGACTGAGATGGTTTGGACATGTTCAGAGGAGGGATAGTGAATATATTGGTAGAAGGATGTTGGAAATGGAGCTGCCAGGCAGGAGGGCAAGAGGACGACCAAGGAGGAGATATATGGATGTCTTAACAGAGGACATGAGGTTGCCTTGTGTGAGGGTAGAAGATGCCCACGATAGAGTGAGGTGGAAAAGGATGATTTGCTGTGGCGACTCCAGATGGGAAAAGCCGAAAGAGAAGTAGTAGTAGCAGTATTATCATTATTTTCTTACTGCATTGATCGTCCGGTCCTGTCAAAATGTTCCACCTTTAAACTACAGCTGCAGAAGCTACTTGTCTGTAAGTTTTCTTTGTACATCATCATCTGATCTTAAATGATTCTGTAGTGTTTTGTAGCTTATGTTTCAATTTAGACCTAAGTTTCAGTGTGCAATATTAGTGTCATCGATATGTTTAAGAATCAAATTAAAGTAATGTAGGGGCTCCATACTAGATAAATAATCTACATGTACATATGTGTCTTTTGATCACGCAGCACCTCCCTGCACAAATAAGTATAACTGTACACCACAAGATGTCACTCACAGACCACTCTAACGTTTGACTCCTCACAGCCAGCACTGAGTGCATGGAAATGATGAGGAGGTTGTGTGTTTTACATGGTACTGTCTATTGCATGGAAACAAGAACAAAAACACTAAATGCTAAAAACAAGCGTTTGAATGTAAAACCTTTTTGCAGCTATAACAGTAATAATTAACTGACTTATAATCAAACATTTAAAGAATCATAATGGTCTATGACCAAAAACTATTACAGATTACAAAAGTAATAAAGTAGAGTACAAGATTACATTACAAAATAATATAATAGTATATACTTTATGGAAAAGTGATGTTGTGCTATTGTTCAAGCTTAAAGTATAAACTCTGGACTGATAAAGATCTCACACTCGCATAAAGGGGACAGGAAGCAACACCTACACTTCTATTTCTGTTGGGTTATTATTAGGGCACTGCTGACATTTTAGTTCATTAACGTACATTTGAGGACACTGCATTTAAAAAAGAACCTTACAGAGAAAAACAAACTAAAGTTGAACCACTGACACTGGAAAACGTGTCTCACCATATCATGTGACTGCATATTTAACAACTATAACGTCTTTTTTTTAATGCCCTAAGTAGTTGTTGGTTTTTGTCTATTTTCTATTAAAATATAATTTTTTTGGGGGGGTTTAGGCTATTGTATGCTAATTCTTTTGGATTTCAATTTGTGTCTTAAATAATCGCTACCTACAAATATGTAGGACGCAGGGGTGGCATGGTGGTTATTATGCCATTAAGTTCAACCAGGTTACAATATTGAAACACTTACTGATAGTCAGCTATTTTAATTATTTAAGTATACAACCATAATAAACTAGGACACGAAATCTACTCATACACATATTATGATAAATGGCTTCTTTTTAAGTTTGTATGACAGCCAAACTAAATCTTCTGTTTTTTTTAATTTCATATATGAAATTATTTCTTAACTACTTATCAAGAGTCTGTGTGAAATGCACTTATATTACAGAGTGTACTATTTGCCTATGTAACACCAAGCTTACAAGTTTTCACACAGGAAACTGAAATAATGTAGGCATAAGGAGGATAAAAACTACAAGTCGAATATCTGGGGCCATACTTATACAAGACACATGCAAAGAAGCAAACATCTCTCTGGCTCTTACCTGTGGTTGAAATGAAATGAAATACACTCCAAAGGTGGCACCTACTGACAATATGAGTTTGAAAGAAAATGTTATAGGGACTGCAATTGTTATTGTGAAACAGTTGCTGGGTGACACAGTGTATTTTATTGTGTTCTCTTTGTGACAGGTATGACAGTGTTTGGACATGCAGTGTGAACACGAGGCAGTGGAAGAAAACAGGAAGTCTCTGTATGTTTGTGGGTTGTTGCTGTGGCTATGATAAAAATAGCAAAGTTCCAAATTATAGCGTGCAGACAATTTAATGTTAAGGCTTGTCAAGCCATGGCCAACCCAGCACATTATAGGCTCTGCTAGTAAACTGTATCATTTTCACTCATAGTTTTTATGCTTTTTGGGTAAATCTAGAACAGTTTGTGTTTAAAGGCATCTCAACAGCACATTTGCATGCATTCTATGTTGCCCTCTTAACTTTTGTTGGACCTATGTCGGCTCAGGACAGGGAAAAAGGTGTCAGAGTAAATATTTGAATCTTTTCAAATGTATTCATACAAAGTTAGGATGATACTGTAAGTTATGCACCAAAGCTATTCAGGAGCTTTTTGTTGTTTCTGAAAAATACATTTTTGATTCACCTGTTAATTTGATTTTGTTGTTGGACTAGACTTCCGATAGGCCATGTTTATGTGAGTATCAAACACAGCTGGCAGTCAGCCATTTATCTTCATCCTCTCCTTGGTCCAGCACTTAAAGGGCTATGCTAAACTCAGGTGCTACTCTATATGATGACAGCTTTGACTAGATTCTCTTTATTATATGGAAACTGTTAAACCGGAAGGTGTGACAGGATGCAGAAAGTCAGGTTGACCAAGAACAATGATGATGTCATAACCACTCACCCTGGGGTTCATAGGCATCTGCTCTACCACCTGAGCTACGAAAGATGTAAATGACTACGTGGGGCTATATTCCCTCTTAACATTGTTGAGCCTCTGGTCTTGTTGAAGAACTGAATTTGTCTGGTGTATTTTTAGTCCTTATGAAACTCAGATGTTGTTGTATTTTTCTTTCTGCTATGAGACAAATGTGTCTGGATTGTGGGTGGTGCAGTTGGGTCTGCTGCTTTTTACTCACATTTTCCAGTTCCACTTTCATGAGAATAAGGACACTTTCTACTTTAGGAGAAACTTCACTTTAAGACATATCAGACTGCAGAAAAAAACACGAACTGGAGTGCAACTGTTCATTTTAAGGAAATGAGTATTTAAAAATGTTTTCCAAGCAATTGACCATATCCGCCTTCATTTGAAGTGAGAATCATTTTCTAGAAGACCAGTAAGGGTAAGATTGAGTCTACAGTTAACACACACACACACACACACACACACACACACACACACACACACACACACACACACACACACTTCTCTTTATTTTGTTTATTATTTAGCTTTTTTGAATTATTCTGTCTTACTTCCTAGTGCTCTTTCCCTTTACGGGTAGGAGGATTATTTGACAGATGAGTTGTATTCACATACCATAACAAAACATCTATTCTGGTTACATGTTTTCTTAATATGCATTTTGTTATGTTTTTTTTCTTTTTTTTTACATAGCATAGATGTAGTTGATAAGCATGGTGGAAATATCCTAATCATTATCATTTCTGGTTTTGATAGTTTACCAGCTTTACTGCAGCCTCCATTTGCCACGGGCTCCCTGTGCTCTTCACAGATGAAAGCAGGTTCACACTGAGCACGTGTGACAGCAGGACAGAGTCTGGAGACGCCATGGAGAACGTTCTGCTGCCTGCAAAATCCTCCAGCATGACCGGTTTGGCAGTGGTTCAGTAATGGTGTGGGGTGGCATTTCTTTTGAGGGCCCCACAGCCCTCCATGGTCTCGCCCGAGGTAGCCTGACTGCCATTAGGTACTGAGATGAGATCCTCAGACCCCTTGTGAGACCATATGCTGGTGCGGTTGGCCTTGGGTTCCTCCTAATGCAAGAGAATGCTAGAACTCATGTGGCTGGAGTGTGTCAGCAGTTCCTGCAAGTCGAAGGCATTGATGCTATGGACTGGCCCGCCCGTTCCCCAGACCTGAATTCAATTGAGCACATCTGGGACATCTTGTCTGGCTCCATCCAACATCACATTGCACCACAGACTCTCCAGGAGTTGGCGGATGCTTTAGTCCAGGTCTGGGAGGAGATCCCTCAGGAGACCACCGCCACCTCATCAGGAGGATGTAGAGCATTATGGTGAACTGGTATGTTTAGATGCCGTCTTCCCCACTCTCATTGATCACTCAGGTTTGTTGACGATGAAGTGTTTGGTTGCTCTACATCCCAGGGAGCCCTCATGTCATATGAAATAAGTATTTGATCCCCTATCCGTCAGCAAGATCTCTAGCTCCCAGGTGGATCTTATACAGGTAACGAGCTGACATTGGCAGCCCTCTCAGCTCGTTACTTGTATAAAAGAGACCTGTCCACAGAAGCAATCAATCAATCCAGATTCCAAACTCTTCACCATGGCCAAGACCAAAGAGCTTTCCAAGGATGTCAGGGACAAGATTGTGGACCTACACAAGGCTCACCTCGTGGAGTTTCAATGATAATGAGAACGGTGAGGAATCAGCCAAGAACCACTCGGGAGGAACTTGTCAATGATCTTAAGGCAGCTGGGACCATAGTCACCAAAAAAACAGTTGGTAACACACTACGCCGTGAAGGACTGAAATCCTGCTGTGCCCGCAAGGTCCCCCTGCTCAAGAAAGCCCATCTACAGGCCCGTTTGAAGTTTGCCACTGAACATCTGACTGATTCAGAGGAAGACTGGGTGAAAGTGTTGTGGTCAGATAAGACCAAAATCGAGCTCTTTGGCATCAACTCAACTCGCTGTGTTTGGAGGAGGAGGAAGGCTGCCTATGACTCCAAAAACACCATCCCCACTGTCAAATATGGAGGTGGAAACATTATGCTTTGGGGGTGTTTTTCTGCCAAGGGGACAGGACAATTGCACCGCCTCAAAGGGAGGATGGATGGGGCCATGTACCGTCAAATGTTGGGTGAGAACCTCCTTCCCTCAGTCAGGGCATTGAAAAGGGTCGTGGTTGGGTACTCCAGCATGACAATGATCCAAAACACACGGCTAAGGCAACAAATCACTGGCTCAAGAAGAAGCATATTAAGGTCATGGAGTGGCCTAGTCAGTCTCCAGACCTTAATCCCATAGAAAATCTGTGGAGGGAGCTGAAGGTTCGAGTTGCCAAACATTGGAGAGGATCTGCAAAGAGGAGTGGGCCAAAATCCCCCCTGAGATGTGTGCAAACCTTGTGGCCAACTACAAGAAACGGCTGACCTCTGTGATTGCCAACAAAGGTTTTGCCACCAAGTACTAAAGCACGTTTTTCGAAGGGATCAAATACTTCTTTCCTTCGTGGAAATGCAAATTAATTTATAACTCTTTTTGAAACGCATTTTTCTGGATTTTTTTTGTCATTGTTGTGTCTCACTGTTCAAATACACCTACCATTGAAATTATAGACTGATCATTTCTTTGTTAGTGGGCAAACTTACAAAATCAGCTGGGGTTCAAATAATTTTTTCCCTCACTGTATACTGGACCGCCTGCTGCCCAAGCACCTGCTCTCTGGATCTGATCCCCTCTACTCTTCGTCAAGCTATTGCACCAACACTAATATCAGCCATTACACAGATCATCAACACCTCTCTCACAACAGGCACCTTTCCCACCTCGTTCAAGTAGGCCCAGATTAATCCACTGTTGAAGAAGCCTTCTCTGGATCCCTCCCTTGTGGAGAACTACAGACCAGCCTCTCTTCTTCCATATCTGGCCAAGACCCTGGAACGTCCAGCCTTCAATCAACTCTCTGACTTTCTTTTCCGGAACAACCTCCTCGATGTCAATCAGTCTGGCTTCAAGAGTGGTCACTCCACAGAAACGGCCCTATTGTGGTAGACCTTACGGGTGACAAAAGCTGCAGGTAACTCTTCTGTCCTTATTCTATTAGACCTATTAGATCTGCAGCCTTTGACACTTTGAACCATCAGATTCTTATGACTGCACTCTCAGACTTGGGCATCTCTGGATCAGCTCTACCTTCGGTCTATCTTCGGTCATAGTTGTCCGAACGAACCTTCAAGGTATCCTGGCAGGGGCGTGTTTCTGACTCTCATTACCTCTCCACCGGTGTACCGCAGGGCTCAGTCCTTGGTCCTCTTATTTTTTCCATCTATACTTCTTCTCTAGGCTCTATCATCCATTCTCATGGCTTTTCTTATCACTGCTATGCGGATGACACACAGCTCTTCCTGTCCTTTCCGCCGGATGACTCTACTGTCTTGTCTCTCTGACACTCTGCCTGGATGAGAGAAAGACACCTTTAACTTAACATTCCCAAGACTGAAGTCTTATTCTTCCCTTGGGACAAAACATCAGCATTAACATTGGATCTGCGGTGATTGTCCCAGCTAAGACTACCAGAAACCTAGGGATCATCATTGATGATCGGCTGACCTTCATGGATATGTCTTCCACAACATCAGAAAGATCAGACGCTACCTGACGGACAACCCAACTCATTGTACAGTCATTGAACATATCTACTACTGACTACTACAATGCACTGCTAATGGGGTTACCAGCAAACTCCTACTGACGATCCAAAATGCAGCAGAACACGTCATTTTCAATCAACCAAAAAGGTCTGATGTAACGCTGCTCTTCAGATCTTTGCATTAGCTTCCTGTGGCTGCAAGGATCAAGTTCTGTCTCTTGCCTACAGAGTGGGCAGAGTACAACACTTTTCTGCTCTTTTGTACTCACATCTCTTGAAACAGAAACACTTTTTTGACAGTACTTTGCTTTTATGTTTTTTCTCCTTGACTTAGATTTTGTTTACTTGCCTTGTTCCTCACTTGACTAAATGAAAATGTAAACATAGTATGTAATCACCCATATGAGGATGTGTTCCCTGTTGAGTCTGGTTCCTCTCAAGGTTTCTTCCTGTTGCTTTCTCAGGGAGATTTTTCCTCGCCCCCTCGGCTTGCTCATCAGGGACAATTTGATTATTATGATTCATACACATGTACATGTAAACGTCCATAGTTTCTTCAAAACATCAACACATATAATGTTTGTGTACTATTATTTTAAGAAGGCTGTGTTTTGTATTGTTGTGACTTAGATGAAGATCCGATTACATTTTATGACAAATTAATGCAGAAAACCATGAAATTCCAAAAGGTTCACAAAGTTTTTCTTGTCACCGTATGTACTGTGTCATTAATCATCAATCATTATGTTTATTACAGTAGGCTACATCACATTTATTTTAGATTTTAATTTGGATTGTTATGAGGCAATAAAGTAATAAAGTTTAAAGTAATTTATTATGTTTTTATATTTAAAATGTTGTGTTTATTATTTATTTATTTGTCATTTTACAATTTTTGTGAAAATTATGAAAGAGCTAAATGAATAAATACATAAATTCCATAAATAATTTAGTCTACCTATCACTTTATTATATACACTGTCTATAAAGAGGCATCAACTAAAAGCTGTTGTTGCATGATGAAACCATGTACAGATTGATTTTATTTTCATTATTTTATTTATTTATTTCATTATAAAATTTAATATGACAATTGAGATTGAGATAAAAAAAAATTATCTCTAATTTTGTGCATTCTTTGTTGATGTAATAGAAACTGTTGAAAATATGGCTGATTATTCATCATACTATGATGGAAACTTCTTAAGCTTTGCTCCTTGTGACAACATGGATTTGAAGAACTTTGGCCAAGTGTTCCTGCCCACTCTCTATAGTTTGGTTTTCATCCTCGGCTTCCTAGGTAGGTTATGCATGTTCACACATGTCTTTATTTCCTTGTCTGGACACATTTTGTTCAGAACACGTTGCTTTGAGGACATTTTAGCCTAACAATAAGAAAACATTTTGGGGGTTAAGACTGGGTTTTACAGTTAGGGTTAGAATTAGGTTTTGTGAAGGGTTAGATTTAGGGTGAGGCAGTCAGTTGAGATGGTTGTAGGATTGGGGTAAGGGGCTAGGGAATGCGTTATGCCAATGAGTGTCCTCACAAATATCATCAGATAGAACTTTGTGTGTGTGTATGTGTGTGTGTGTGTGTTTGATGCATTGTTATCTAAATGATTCCATGTTGTTTCCTCCTCTAAGGTAATGGCCTGGTGGTGTGTGTCCTGGTGAAGCACCGCAACCAGACCAACTTGACAGACATCTGCCTTTTTAACCTGGCCCTCTCTGACCTCGTCTTCGTCCTCACGCTGCCTTTCTACGCTCATTTCTCTGTGGTCAGTAAATGGACCTTTGGAGAATTTATGTGCCGCTTCGTCTCTGGCTGCCACTACACCGGGTTTTTCAGCAGCATCTTCTTCATGATTGTCATGACACTGGACCGCTATGTGCTCATCATACACGCTCACACTGTGGGAAGATATCACACTTTGAGAGTGGGCATTGCCTTAACCATGGTTGTGTGGCTGTTGAGTTTCGGTGTCTCCTCACCAACTTTCATCTTCACTAGAGTGATAAATGAGTCGCACGTTGTAGCTATGACCCAGATGAGGAGGCCGAGCGCCCTTAGCAACAAATATATTAGGTCGCATGGTTCCTCTTACTGTGATGGTAGTTTGCTACTGCAGAATCATCCCCACACTGGTGAATATGAGGAAGCAGCACAGAGTTGTCAAGCTGATCATCGCTATCGTGGTTGTTTTTTTCTTGTGTTGGGCCCCATACAACATTTCCATCTTCGTGAGATTTCTGCACAATAAAGAGAAACTGCCAAGAGAATGTAGCTTTGACCAAAATTTAAGACTGTCAATAACAGTGACTGAGACCTTTGCATACACTCACTGCTGCTTGAACCCTATCATATACGCCTTTGTTGGCCAAAAGTTTATGAGACGAGCCATGAACCTGAGGGAGTACATGGTTGCCTAGGATGCTTTGTCCCTCCACCAGAGATATGTCAGACAGCTCGTACAAAAAAAGCTCAATTGTGTCCAGGTCTTCTGACGTCACCTCCAATTTTGCCATGCAGGAGGGGAAAAGCTTATGTTTTTATGGACATGGAAATCTTAACCAAGCTTCAGCATCCTCACAGTACTCATCAGACAAGTACATTTTCTTGTAGGACAGTATGATATTAGAATGACTGAATCTTGGCTCCAATGTGTTGTCATTTTCAAGTGCCAGAGGAAGCAAAGCAGCTCCAGTTCATCACTGAGCCACTATACTGCTTTGTAGGCAGGTTGTTCTGAGACAAACTGTATACTCTTTTTACATGTATATTATTCCATATTATATTGATGCTTAAAAAAATAAAAATGCATATCAATCAATAATGACAGTGTTTGTGTGTGAATTGCTCAGTCTCATCAGGCTCAGGTACCAACACTCTGTTCTATGCTTAACACAAATAATGTTACAATGCAAATTCACACTAACATAACTGTCAATAGCATCTCTGTAAACTAATAACAAAACAAAGATAGATATTTTTCTGATCAAGACTTTTTGTCTGTTAAAATAAAGACTACCTACTTAAAAAGAATTGAATTCTACTTTTGGAATAATGTGTATCATTATAATTTGCACTATTGTTTTGTTATTCTATTGTGGAAGGCTCACTATTACTGTGAAATTTGCTCCAGACTACTGGACATTATTTCCCCACTAGCAAACATACAAAACACACAAGTAAAAGTATAAAGAAAGAGTTTTAGTACTCTAAAGTTACATTACCAGTTAATTGTGAAGCCTGTGCTGCAGATACAGTATGTTCCTAATATGGCAACTAATAACATTTGGACAAAGAAATAGGCAGAGATAAGTCATTAATAATAAGAAGAATAAAATACTATTACTACTACTACTACCACTACTACTAATAAAAATTCAAAATCCAGAATAGGGCTGCTGTTCATGCTATGAAGTCTATCAACTTATGGAGAAAAAAAATTACAGTAATAAATAAAATACAACCTGATTAGTAAATTATGCTCTTTTTAAAATTAAATGGAAGATGGTGCAGCGAGCGGTCAATTACACTATTTACACAGTCATTTGTTATTTATGAGTTTTCATAAGTAACAAGTGTCACACATTCACACATTCATGCAGGTCAATGCTTCCATGAAACAACCCTCGGTATCATTTTTTTTTCACACATACATACATGTGCTGCCGCAACCTTTCTTCAAATCCCACACGGAGTGTCAACCAAATACAACAAAGACAACAAAATAAGAAAATGAAATGCATACAAAAATAATTCATTCATCTCTGTCACTTTCACTGTAAGAGTTTCCCATTCTGAAATGTCATCCAGTTCTACTTGAGTTATCTCAGATGAATCAGGGGTTTTTACATACAGGGATGTTTGATCACCTCCCATGATTCCCAGTCTTATCTCTTTTAAATAGACTTGTCCTTTGTGACATGGTGACGTCCTATCTTCCGTCTGTTTTCCTGGTCACGTTTTTTGCTGTGACAATAGATGGAGATGTATAGGAGCCGTTGTTCTCTCCTTGATGATTTTGTTCTGTCCCATGCATAATAACCCCCGTTATTATGATGATGAAGGCCACCAGACAGGTCCAGCGTAGTATTCTCTCAGTCCCCAGCCATCGTTGTAGTGGAGGCATCATGTGGAACAGGTTTACAGAGGGATGCATGAATCCACAGATCCCTCTCTCCTACCCAGACTGCGGTTGGGGTAGTCAGCAACACCTGGTATGTTCCTGTCCACCGGGGCTTTTGCCAGTGCTTTCCCCTTAAGTCCTGTACCACAATCCAGTCACCAGGTAGGATGTTGTGGAGTTGGCCCACTGCAGGCTCAGGAAGGGCAGCTTTTACCTTAGAGAAAATGTTCTTAAGAGTATGGTTAAGTTCACAACAGTATTACATCTCATCATCCGTGCCTGTCAAAGTCAACCTGTTTTGGGGAAAGAGTGTATTAGTCAGCCGCATGGGCCGACCAGTAAGTATTTAATATGTAGAGAGTCCTACTGTTTTATTTGGGCGACCCCTCATAAGGTTTTGAGTGTGTCTATAACAGCATCTTGGTTGTTCTGCCAACATTTTTTGTAGCACAAATTATATTATCATATGGATCGTTACGTTTCGTTCTTTCGTTCATTTGTCACGACAGCTGTAGGGGCTGTGGACTGAGAAACAAGGAAGTGAATGATGTCCCATATCTGACGTTCATTTATTTGTCACCTGACGCCTGACAAACATTATTTATTCATGTCATTATAATTAATTAGTGGTCTTTTATTCTAATAGATGTGTGTAGTGTTATTGTGAATATAATGTAAATTATGTTTGTACATAAATACTTTCGAGAATTATATCAACATGTAAATTGTGTTATACTTTATACTTTATACCATAAATTAATAAAATATAACATTATTAATAACAACAACAACAACATCAATAATAATAATAATAATAATGTCACGTTTGGGACACAATAACTGCACCATTGTTACTTTTTGCTTTAAAACTCTCACTAATTGTCAAAATAAGTTTTACTTTCACTCTTCCTCTACCAGCCGTCACGTGAAAGGCAGCTCAGGCTGCAGCAGCAGCTCACTCGTTCATCACAGATCTGAGTCAGTGAAATGAATCGAAGTCTGTTTTCCTTATTTTTGTCCTCTTTACTTTACTCTTCCATTTTTACCATTACTCTAATGGCTGATTTCTTTTCCCATTTTTGAAAAGCCTGTCAGTTTTATTCTTCCCTACTTGCTTTACTTTCACTTTTAACTTGCGCCTCCCCCTCTTCTAATATAATCCTGCAGCGTTTTAAATGATCTGTGTAACATAGTGTCAGAGTGGAACATCCTCAAACACGCTGTCCCCATTTTTCTACCATTATTTAGCAGGGACTGTAAGAGGATCAGCCAATTTAGCCAGTTTTCCTGTTTATTCCCCATGTTCACTAATGTATTGGTAATGGTGCTTTTAATTCAATGGGCTTCATCATATCATATCATATCATATCTCATCGTACGGTCGATCTTATCACACATTCACTAACTCTGGACAGTCTGTCCTATGAAGTGCAGTTATTGCAAACTGGACACTGAAGGAGTCACAAAGCTTGTTTCAGTTGTTTTCAGTCACACGTCCATTTTAATCAAGTGGGACTTAAAACTAGACTCTTATATATGTTTCATTACTTATTCAAGTACTTCTATTTTCTAGGATGATATTTATAAATAGTATACAAGTATATAAGACATAGACAAACATATACTCAGTCCACAACCGGCGTTACGCGGATCAGATTCAGTTCAGTACCCGGTTTTACGCGTCCACCTTGGTCCTGTCCTCACTTTGAGCGTCTGCTGTCCGTCGCCTGTTTCCGACGTCAGTCTGGATCCAGTCTCCGTTTGTCGGAGTTTAGTGCGCTGCCGCTCGGTGGACGTAGATCTCGAGACAGTTGCAAAACTCAGCATAACACCGGCAGTAACCTTCAGTCTGGATTCAGGAGCCGATCAACAGAACATCCATCTCAGTGGGACCTGCAAAAAATGTCGTGGAAATTTCTCACAAGAATCAAAACTAAACGACAGCGTGAGGATCCATCTCATGTTTACTACATGCAGCATGGAGAGAGGACATCACCAGTGTACAGATAGGCCTACTACATGTCTTATCACTGATCATCCCTTACATTCTTTAGGGTCGTAAACACACAGGTGGGTTTTTGATCATAGGGTGTCCTTTCTGTGACTTTTCTTTCCCTGAGTTAGTTTGTTTGTTGTCTCTCGACCTAACAAAACATTTTCACTACACCTCTTTGTAAGCTCTATATGATTGATAATGGCTGGTCAACAGAGGAGGACAGCATGAGTATACAAATAACAAGAAAAAGAGGAAGAAGATAAAGATATCAGTTCTAACAGCAGAAACTAGAGCAAACACATTTAAATTTAACTTCGCTTAAAACAGGACAAAGTCACAAAGCATGAACAATACAAGACCATCACACAGAGAACAACTGCATTTTGAACATGTCTCCCCTGATTGAGAACCAGATGCTTTTATATCATAATAATTCTACTGGACTAAATGCTTATTTATCTAATTTTATTACAGTACAAGAATGTGTCAGTGTACAAAGTAAAAAAAGAACATGTAAAATTACAATCAGTTGGAAAAGGTACTGATGCTTATTTTTTGTGAATTAATTTGTGCATGAGCCTTTATGGTTATAAAATACAGTTTGTGCTATGACACAAATAGCAGTCTTGTCATCAAGTGTCGACATGTCAGAAACGTACAGGAAACAGCTGTTTCAATATGATGTACTGTTGTGTTGATTGACAGTTAGTTCCTCTCTATACATTTGAGTACATCTCATCTACAGAGATCCAGACAGGTGCAACTGGATAAGGCATCAGTGAAATCTCACCATGGCAGGTAATTTATCCATATCTACAATCCATAGGTCAGTGTATATTGTAGGCTTGTTCAAAAATATTTATGTGACCGTATGGTATATGCTTTTTTTAACACAATGTATGTTTCTGCCTATTTTCCAATAAAATCAAAATATGTTTGTTACAGTAGGCTGTTCCACATATATTTTGTATTTACATTTGAAATTTTATTCATAATAAGACAAAACAATATCTTATGTAATTTAGTGCTTATTATATTATTTTATCATTTTTGAATAAATGGCAAATTTTGTGTAACTGTTGTAATGCCCTTTACAGCACATGCTATTTGTTGTTATACAACATACAAAGAAACCTCTACTAGATACAATTATTCCAAGTTGAAACCACTTGGGATATGAATGAGAAATAAAATAAAAAAAATCATCATTTTTATTAAATGTTGGCATTATTTTGTCTATCCTTTGTTGATGAATGTGTAGCTGTGGGACAATAAATATATTAATATTAAAATAAATATATTATAGTTAAATAAATATATTATAGTTACATATATCTCATTTATTTGGTTTTACTTCTAGTTTACCTCATTTGGTCCAATGTAGCGAAGAGATGATAGACTTCCTGTGACTCATAATGCTACATGGTATTTAAAACACCTTCGTGTGTTTCCACAAATAGTAGACAGTGGTTAGTCTGAATAATCATGTTGAGTCTTTAATTGAGCAAGCATTGATCACAGGCAACCAGAACCTTTCCACTTATTAGCTCTTTTCTATAATATAACAATGATACTGTCGCCTTAAAATTAACATGAGTTGTTGTAATTGAAATTTTTGAAAATATGTCTGTCTGCAGAAAATGAAACCAATGACAACCTCACCACGTATGATTATTCATCATACTATTATGATAACTTCTCAAGCTTCGCTCCTTGTGACAACGTGGATTTGAAGGACTTTGGCCAAGTGTTCCTGCCCACTCTCTATAGTTTGGTTTTCATCCTCGGCTTCCTAGGTAGGTTATGCCTGTTCATGCATGTTTTTATTTACTTGTCTTGACACATTTTGTTCAGATGCCGTAAGAACATTTTGGTCTTGTGAGGACATTTTAGTCTCACAAAAAGAGCAATTTTCAGGGCCAAGACTGGGTTTTACTGTGTTTTCCTCCTCTAAGGTAATGGCCTGGTGGTGTGTGTCCTGGTGAAGCACCGCAACCAGACCAACTTGACAGACATCTGCCTTTTCAACCTGGCTGTCTCTGACCTTGTCTTCGTCCTCACGCTGCCTTTCTACGCTCATTTCTCTGTGGTCAGTAAATGGACCTTTGGAGACTTTATGTGCCGCTTCGTCTCTGGCTGCCACTACACCGGGTTTTTCAGCAGCATCTTCTTCATGATTGTCATGACACTGGACCGCTATGTGCTCATCATACACGCTCATACTGTGGGAAGATATCACACTTTGAGAGTTGGCATTGCCTTAACCATGGTTGTGTGGCTGTTGAGTTTCTGTGTCTCCTCACCAACTTTCATCTTCACTAGAGTGATAAATGAGTCGCATGGCTTGAGTTGCAGCTATGACCCGGATGAGGAGGCCGAGCACCCGTACGTCCCCTTAGCAACAAATATATTAGGTCTCATGGTTCCTCTTACTGTGATGGTAGTTTGCTACTGCAGAATCATCCCCAAACTGGTGAACATGAGGACTGCAAAGAAGCACCGTGTTGTCAAGCTGATCATCGCTATCGTGGTTGTTTTTTTCTTGTGCTGGGCCCCATACAACATTTCCATCTTCTTGAGATTTCTGCACAATAAAGAGAAACTGCCAATGGAATGTATCTTCAACAAAAATTTAAGACTGTCAATAACAGTGACTGAGACTATTGCATACACTCACTGCTGCCTGAACCCTATCATATACGCCTTTGTTGGCCAAAAGTTTATGAAACGAGCCGTGCACCTGCTGAGTAAGTGGTTGCCTGGGACGCTTCGTCCCTCCACCATAGATATGTCAGACAGCTCGTACAAGAAAAGCTCAATTGCGTCCAGGTCTTCAGACGTCACCTCCAATTTCGCCATGTAGGAGAGGAAAAGCAAATGTTTTTATGGACATTTGTGTTTTTTTCATGCTTATTGAAAAAGTTGGTTGAAGCACATTCATGCCTCTGAAATCTTAACCAAGCTTCTAAACATCTAACATTTTTGTAGTACTTTCTTTTGAATACTTTGTTTTTTTTAGTCCAAATGTCTGCAGTGTGAACTGTAGCTTTGTGATAACAATCTCACAGTCACGTGTGGGGACGTACAGGAAACATACTGTGTTTCCAGAGATCCAGACAGTATGGAGAGCCCTGAAGTCCAGCCACTTATGAACTGACCGGCATCAGTGAAATCTCACCATGGCAGGTGAATTGCATTTTTACAACTATATATATTTGTTTGTTTTTTTATCCATATCTAATATCCATAGGTCAGTGTATTGTGGGCTTATTAAAAAATATTGATGTGACCATGTGGGATGCTTTTTTGACACAATATATGTTTCTGACTATTTTCCAATAAAATAAAAATGTGTTTGTTACAGCAGACTGTTCCACAAACAGCACTGTGCAAAAGTGTTAGGTACAGTTAATTTCTTAACTATGCCTAAGACTTATTTTAAATGTTGGCATTATTTTATCTATCCTTTGTTGATGAATGTGTGGCTGTGGGACATTTTTTTCAAAATGGTAAATTTACTTGTTATGACCAGCAGGTGGCATAAAAACCACATGTTTAGTTGACTTTGAAGGTTGTTCACCTAAATTACGCATCATTGCAGTGTAGTGGTAGAGATGTCCATGCAGATAGTTATTGTCTTCTTATAAGAAAGACTAATACATATATTAGTTGCATTTATCCAATTCATTTGGTTTTACTTTTTGTTTGCTCTGTTTGGTCCAATATAGCTAAGAGATAAAAAGACTTCCTGTGACGCTTATAACGCTACATATCATTTAAAACACCTTCATGTGTTCCCATAAGTAGTAGACAGTGGTTAGTCTGAATAATCATGTTGAGTCTTCAAAAAGTGAGCAAGCAATGCTCACGCATGACAGCGTGAGGATTCATCTCATGCTTACTACATGCAGCATGGAGAGAAGACATCACCAGTGTTCTCTGACTCTGTCATCTACACTTCCACTTTTATAGGCACAAAGAAACAACCCCGACACAAATACAGATACCAAATGTCTTATCACTGATCATCCCTTACATTCTTTAGGGTCGTAAACACACAGATGGGTTCCGTCTGATTTCCTGGTCACGTTTTTTGCTGTGACAATAGATGAAGATGTATAGTAGCTGTTGTTCTCTCCTTGATGATTTTGTTCTGTCCCATGCATAATAACCCCCGTTATTATGATGATGAAGGCCACCAGACAGGTCCAGCGTAGCATTCTCTCAGTCCCCAGCCATCGTTGTAGTGGAGGCATCATGTGGAACAGGTTTACAGAGGGATGCATGAATCCACATATCCCTCTCTCCTACCCGGACTGCGGTGGGGGTAGTTAGCAACACCTGGTATGTTCCTGTCCACCGGGGCTGGTGCCAGTGCTTTCCCCTTAAGTCCTGTACCACAATCCAGTCACCAGGTAGGATGTTGTGGAGTTGGACCACTGCAGGCTCAGGAGGGGCAGCCTTTACCTTAGAGAAAATGTTCTTAAGAGTATGGTTAAGTTCACAACAGTATTACATCTCATCATCCGTGCCTGTCAAAGTCAACCTGTTTTGGGGAAAGAGTGTATTAGTCAGTCGCATGGGCCGACCAGTAAGTATTTAATATGGAGAGAGTCCTACTGTTTTATTTGGGGACCCCTCATAAGGTTTTGGGTGTGTCTATAACAGCATCTTGGTTGTTCTGCCAACATTTTTTGTAGCACAAATTATATTATCATATGGATCGTTACGTTTCGTTCTTTCGTTCATTTGTCACGTGACAGCTGTAGGGGCTGTGGACTGAGAAACAAGGAAGTGAATGATGTCCCATATCTGACGTTCATTTATTTGTCACCTGACGCCTGACAAACATTATTTATTCATGTCATTATAATTAATTAGTGGTCTTTTATTCTAATAGATGTGTGTAGTGTTATTGTGAATATAATGTAAATTATGTTTGTACATAAATACTTTCGAGAATTATATCAACATGTAAATTGTGTTATACTCTTCCATAAAATAATAAAATATAACATTATTAATAACAACAACAACAACATCAATAATAATAATAATAATAATAATGTCACGTTTGGGACACAATAACTGCACCATTGTTACTTTTTGCTTTAAAAGTCTCACTAATTGTCAAAATAAGTTTTGCTTTCACTCTTCCTCTACCAGCCGTCACGTGAAAGGCAGCTCAGGCTGCAGCAGCAGCTCACTCGTTCATCACAGATCTGAGTCAGTGAAATGAATCGAAGTCTGTTTTCCTTATTTTTCTCCTCTATACTTTACTCTTCCATTTTTACCATTACTCTAATGGCAGATTTATTTTCCCATTTTTGCAAAGCCTGTCAGTTTTATTCTTCCCTACTTGCTTTACTTTCACTTTTAACTTGTGCCTCCCCCTCTTCTAATATAATCCTGCAGCGTTTTAAATGATCTGTGTAACATAGTGTCAGAGTGGAACATCCTCAAACACGCTGTCCCCATTTTTCTACCATTATTTAGCAGGGACTTTAAGAGGATCAGCCAATTTAGCCAGTTTTCCTGTTTATTCCCATGTTCACTAATGTATTGGTACTGGTGCTTATAATTCAATGGGCTTCATCATATCATATCATATCATATCTCATCGTACGGTCGATCTTATCACACATTCACTAACTCTGGACAGTCTGTCCTATGAAGTGCAGTTATTGCAAACTGGACACTGAAGGAGTCCTCACAAAGCTTGTTTCAGTTGTTTTCAGTCACACGTCCATTTTAATCAAGTGGGACTTGAAACTAGACTCTTATATATGTTTCATTACTTATTCAAGTACTTCTATTTTCTAGGATGATATTTATAAATAGTATACAAGTATATAAGACATAGACAAACATATACTCAGTCCACAACCGGCGTTACGCGGATCAGATTCAGTTCAGTACCCGGCTTTACGCGTCCACCTTGGTCCTGTCCTCACTTTGAGCGTCTGCTGTCCGTCGCCTGTTTCCGACGTCAGTCTGGATCCAGTCTCCGTTTGTCGGAGTTTAGCGCGCTGCCGCTCGGTGGACGCAGATCTCGACACAGTTGGAAAACTCAGCATAACACGGGCAGTAACCTTCAGTCTGGATTCAGGAGCCGATCAGCAGAACATCCATCTCAGTGGGACCTGCAAAAATGACAGCGTGAGGATTCATCTCATGTTTACTACAGGCAGCATGGAGAGAGGACATCACCAGTGTACAGATACTACATGTCTTATCACTGATCATCCCTTACATTCTTTAGGGTCGTAAACACACAGGTGGGTTTTTGATCATAGTCTGTCCTTTCTGTGACTTTTCTTTCCCTGAGTTAGTTTGTTTGTTGTCTCTTGACCTAACAAAACATTTTCACTACACCTCTTTGTAAGCTCTATATGATTGATAATGGCTGGTCAACAGAGGAGGACAGCATGAGTATACAAATAACAAGAAAAAGAGGAAGAAGAAGAAGATATCAGTTCTAACAGCAGAAACTAGAATAAACACATTTCAATTTAGTTTCAACCTAAAACAGGACAAAGTCGCACAGCATGAACAATACAAGACCATCACACAGAGAACAACTGCATTTTGAACATGTCACCCCTGATTGAGAACCAGGTAAAATGAAACGCCTTTTTATTGTCATTTGTCACATTTACATGTTACAGATGAAATTGGTTTTCTGCATTGAACCCATCCCCTGTCTGTGACAGGGTTTGAACCCTGAACCTTCTGTATCTCAGGCCTGGACTAAATGCTTATTTATTTAATTGTATTACAGAATAAGTATGTGTCAGTGTTACAAAGTAAAAAAAGAAGAATATGTAAAACTACAATCAGTTGGAAAACATACTGATGCTTTTTTTTGTGAATGAATTTGTGTATGAGTCTTTATGGTTAAAAAATACAGTTTTTGCCATGAGACTAAAAATAACACTCACGTCATTTGAGTGTGTACATGACAGACAAGTACTTTCTTTTGGTGGTCTTTATGTCTGCAGTGTGAACTGTAGCTTGATTGTGATCTATGATTGTCACAGTCACATGTGGGGACGTACAGGAAACAACTTGACAGACAAAAAGACAGTTAGTTCCTCTCTGTACATTTGAGTACATCACATCTGAGAGATCCAGACCGGGGGGAGTAAAAGAGCCCAAGCCAACTATTAACTGACTGGAAAAGGCATCAGTGAAATTTCACCATGGCAGGTGAATTGCATTTTTACAACTATAGCTTCTTAAAAAATATTAATTAAAAATATATTATTATTGTACCACATATATTTTGTATTTCCGTTTGAAATTTTATTCATAATAAGATTAAACAATATCTTATGTAATTTATTGCTTATTATATTATTTTATCTTTTTTGAATAAATGGCAAATTTAGTCTAACTGTTGTAATGTCCTTTACATCACATGCTATTTATTGTTATACAACATAAAAAGAAACCTCTACTAGATACAATTATTCCAAGTTGAAACCACTTGGGATATGAATGATAAATAAGTAAATAATCATTTTTATTAAATGTTGGCATTATTTTGTCTATCCTTTGTTGATGAATGTGTAGCTGTGGGATAATATATATATTAGTTGCATATATCTAATTTATTTGGTTTTACTTCTTGTTTACCTCATTTGGTCCAATATAGCTAAGAGATGAAGATACTTCCTGTGACTCATAACGCTACATGGCATTTAAAACATCCTTTGTGTGTTTCCACAAATAGTAGACAGTGGTTAGTCTGAATAATCATGTTGAGTCTTCAAAAAGTGAGCAAGCATTGATCACAGGCAACCAGAATCTTTCCACTTATTAGCTCTTTTCTATAATATAATACTGATACTCTCGCCTAAAAATTAAGATGAGTTGTTGTAATTGAAATTGTTGAAATTATGTCTGTCTGCAGAATTTGAAACGAATGACAGCCTCACCACGTATGATTATTCATCATACTATGATGAAAACTTCTCAAGCTCCGCTCCTTGTGACAACGTTGATTTGAAGAACTTTGTCCAAGTGTTCCTGCCCACTCTCTACAGTTTGGTTTTCATCCTCGGCTTCCTAGGTAGGTTATGCCTGTTCATACAGGCCTTTATTTCCTTGTCTGGACACATTTTGTTCAGATACCACTGCTGTAAGAATATTTTGGTCTTGTGAGGACATTTTAGCCTCACAAAAAAGAGCAATTCTCAGGGCTAAGACTGGGTTTTACTGTGTTTTCCTCCTTTAAGGTAATGGCCTGGTGGTGTGTGTCCTGGTGAAGCACCGCAACCAGACCAACTTTACAGACATCTGCCTTTTCAACCTGGCTGTCTCTGACCTTATCTTCGTCCTCACGCTGCCTTTCTACGCTCATTTCTCTGTGGTCAGTAAATGGACCTTTGGAGAATTTATGTGCCGCTTCGTCTCTGGCTGCCACTACACCGGGTTTTTCAGCAGCACCTTCTTCATGATTGTCATGACACTGGACCGCTATGTGCTCATCATACACGCACATACTGTGAGAAGATATCGCACTTTGAGAGTGGGCATTGCCTTAACCATGGTTGTGTGGCTGTTGAGTTTCAGTGTCTCCTCACCAACTTTCATCTTCACTAGAGTGATAAATGAGTCGCATGGCTTGAGTTGTAGCTATGACCCGGATGAGGAGGCCGAGCACCCGTACGTCCCCTTAGCAACAAATATATTAGGTCTCATGGTTCCTCTTACTGTGATGGTAGTTTGCTACTGCAGGATAATCCCCAAACTGGTGAACATGAGGACTGCAAAGAAGCACCGTGTTGTCAAGCTGATCATCGCTATCGTGGTTGTTTTTTTCTTGTGCTGGGCCCCATACAACATTTCCATCTTCTTGAGATTTCTGCACAATAAAGAGAAACTGCCAATGGAGTGTAACTTCAACAAAAATTTAAGACTGTCAATAACAGTGACTGAGACCATTGCATACACTCACTGCTGCTTGAACCCTATCATATACGCCTTTGTTGGGCAAAAGTTTATGAAACGAGCCGTGATCCTGCTGAGTAAGTGGTTGCCTGGGACACTTTGTCCCTCCACCAGAGATATGTCAGACAGCTCGTACAAGAAAAGCTCAATTGCGTCCAGGTCTTCAGACGTCACCTCCAATTTCGCCATGTAGGAGAGGAAAAGCAAATGTTTTTATGGTCATTTGTGTTTTTTTCATGCTTATTGAAAAAGTTGGTTGAAGCACATTCATGCCTCTGAAATCTTAACCAAGCTTCTGAACATCTAACATTTTTGTAGTACTTTCTTTTGAATACTTTGTTTTTTTAGTCCAAATGTCTGCAGTGTGAACTGTAGCTTTGTGATAACAATCTCACAGTCACGTGTGGGGACGTACAGGAAACATACTGTGTTTCCAGAGATCCAGACAGTATGGAGAGCCCTGAAGTCCAGCCACTTATGAACTGACTTGAAAAGGCATCAGTGAAATCTCACCATGGCAGGTGAATTGCATTTTTACAACTATATATATTTGTTTTGTTTTTTTTATCCATATCTAATATCCATAGGTCAGTGTATTGTAGGCTTGTTAAAAAATATTTGTGTGACCATGTGGGATGCTTTTTTGACACAATGTATGTTTCTGACTATTTTCCAATAAAATAAAAAAATGTTTGTTACAGCAGACTGTTCCACAAACAGCACTGTGCAAAAGTGTTAGGTACAGTTAATTTCTTAACTGTGCCTAAGACTTATTTTAAATGTTGGCATTATTTTATCTATCCTTTGTTGATGAATGTGTAGCTGTGGGACATTTTTTTCAAGATAGTAAATTTACTTGTTATGACCAGCAGGTGGTATAAAAACCACATGTTTAGTTGACTTTGAAGGTTGTTCACCTAAATTACGCATCATTGCAGTGTAGTGGTAGAGATGTCCATGCAGATAGTTATTGTCTTCTTATAAGAAAGATTAATACATATATTAGTTGCATATATCCAATTCATTTGGTTTTACTTTTTGTTTGCTCTGTTTGGTCCAATATAGCTAAGAGATAAAAAGACTTCCTGTGACGCTTATAACGCTACATATCATTTAAAACACCTTCATGTGTTCTCATAAGTAGTACACAGTGGTTAGTCTGAATAATCATGTTGAGCCTTCAAAAAGTGAGCAAGCAATGCTCACGCATGACAGCGTGAGGATTCATCTCATGTTTGCTACATGCAGCATGGAGAGAAGACATCACCAGTGTTCTGTGACTCTGTCTTCTACACTTCCACTTTTATAGGCACAAAGAAACAACCCCCACACAAGATACCAAATGTCTTATCACTGATCATCCCTTACATTCTTTAGGGTCGTAAACACACAGATGGGTTCCGTCTGATTTCCTGGTCACGTTTTTTGCTGTGACAATAGATGAAGATGTATAGTAGCTGTTGTTCTCTCCATGATGATTTTGTTCTCTCCTTTGCATAATAACCCCCATTATTATGATGATGAAGGCCACCAGACAGGTCCAGCGTAGTATTCTCTCAGTCCCCAGCCATCGTTGTAGTGGAGGCATCATGTGGAACAGGTTTACAGAGGGATGCATGAATCCACAGATCCCTCTCTCCTACCCGGACTGCGGTGGGGGTAGTCAGCAACACCTGGTATCTTCCTGTCCACCGGGGCTTTTGCCAGTGCTTTCCCCTTAAGTCCTGTACCACAATCCAGTCACCAGGTAGGATGTTGTGGAGTTGGCCCACTGCAGGCTCAGGAAGGGCAGCTTTTACCTTAGAGAATATGTTCTTAAGAGTATGTTTAAGTGCACAACAGTATTACATCTCATCATCCATGCCTGTCAAAGTCAACCTGTTTTGGGGAAAGAGTGTATTAGTCAGTCGCATGGGCCGACCAGTAAGTATTTAATATGGAGAGAGTCCTATTGTTTTATGTGGACGACCCCTCATAAGGTTTTGGGTGTGTCGATAACAGCATCTTGGTTGTTCTGCCAACATTTTTTGTAGCACAAATTATACTTTTTAGACTGAAAACCCTGACACATACCATAGTCTATTTACAAAATGTAAAATGGATCTCAGTAGTACTGGGAGACCCTGTGGATCTACCCCAGACACCTGAGGAAAGGTTTTTTGCAACACTTCTTTTTCCAGGAAGCTTGTTCACCAGCATCAGTCCCTGCTTGCAACAAAGAAACATCATTAAGGGAAAAAACATTATCTTGGAAAGAAACGGGCATTTGCAGAATTGGGGAGACAGGAGAGAGATTGACGTTTTCATACTGCTACTGATGTAGGAAGCAGGAATGCAATCAACAGGTTAAGGATGAGAACCTGATAAGCTATAGATTTACCTGTAGAAGTTGGAAACCCATGGTTTTTAGACAAGTTATGACACACATTTAAAAGCATATTGTGAATCTGTGTAAACTGTGATATTTTTTTTCAGCTCTTAGAATGAAAGCACGAGTTAGAGCAAACAACTCAGCTGCCTGAGCAGACAAATTAACAAGCAATCTGGCACTTTCACTGTTGCTACATATGGCATAAGCAACACAAGGTGAACTATTTGAGAGATCCCTCTTGCAGATCAGATTGCACAAAGGTGTGTTAAACAAGTTATCACGTGGAGTTGTCATAGTTTCTACAACTTCTATACAGGAACGTGGTTTTCCATCTTCAGCTACGGGAAAGAGTTGAAGGATTAAGAATAGCACATGATTTTAGTGTGACATGCTCTCAAACATGCAACCACAACTCGCTCTGTTGTTGAAAGGTATTTTGAATGGTACCCTACAGGTCTTTGTTTGTTATCCTGAGATTTTGTGTAAGAACAGCGACATGAAGTCATCACGTTCAGACACAAAAAGATTAAATGGTTTGGTGTGGTCTGGAAGTCTGGTGTGCTTGCAAGAGCTTGTTTCAAGTCATTAAATGTAGTCTCTGTGTCTTTAGTCCAAGTCAGATTGGCTTTCATGGCCATCTGTTTTTCCCCATGTGTGATGTCATACAGGGGTTGGGAGATCTCCACATAATTTCTAATCCATGGACGGCAATAGCCTGCTAGGCCTAAAAAAGACAATATATATATATATATATTTTTTTTTAGCACATCCAAAATTACCTGGATGCATTCAGGACCCAATTTACGACCCTCCAGAGTTATTATATGGCCAACATAGCACACAGATTGCGAGGCAAGTTGTAATTTGTCTTTAGCAACCTTGTTACCCTTGATAACTGGAGCCGGAGCGATCTCGACGGCTGGAACCGGAGCTGGAGCAGAGGAGGATTCAGAGCTGGGGACCGGGGGAGCTCTGGGTCTCGGATGTGGGCATCTGCGTTTGGCAGGCGTGGTGCCTGCCGCAGAGAAAGACGGGTTCCCCAGTAGGGTGAGTTCTCAAGTTCGCTGGAGACCCGGAGGTCTAGTTCTGGGGCTGACGAGGCTTTCAGCTGGTTATAGATGTCCCAAGCCTCTTCGGGACTCAGGGCAACGGACGTCAGGGGAGAAGGTGTGTGTGTGTGTGTGTGTGTGTGTGTGTGTGTGTGTGTGTGTGTGTGTGTGTGTGTGTGGAGCGTAGCTGGCTTAGTGGGGAGGTCATGACCACAATGAGTAGGATGGGCTAAGGGAGTAGCAGGCCGGCTATCAGCAGGGGAGGCCAAAGAGTCTGGATCGGGCCTGTTGTGGTGGAAGGATGAAAGAACACGGGATTTTGAGGGTGGACGGGATGAGGTCCTTGAGGCGTCTGAATTCTGAGTAGTTCGTGAGAAAGTCCTTCTCTGTGAGGGTTTTTATGGCTAATTGGTGATGGACGTGACAAGCTCTGGACTTCCTGCTGAGTCCAGGCATTTAAACAGATAATCTGCTGCACCATGCAGGTCTAAGTACTCTGCCCTGGACCGTCACCAGAGAGCAAGTAGGTTAACGACGACTGGTGGGTGGAGTCGAGAGGGAGAAGGAGAGGAAGAACTGGGAAAAATCCAAAGCTCCGAAACAGTGACACCCTGATCTTTGTGGAAACCATCTAACAGTCACATGTGGAGAGGTACAGGAAACAACTGTGTTTCAATGTTATTGTACTGTTGGCAAAAAGACAGTTAGTTTCTCTATGTACATTTGAGTACATGACATCTACAGAGATCCAGACAGGGGGGAATAAAAGAGCCCTGAGATCCAGCCACTTATTAAGTGACTGGAAAAGCATCAGTGAAATCTCACCATGGCAGGTGAATTGCATGTTTACTGAATGGTCTAATATATATATATTTTATATATATATATATATATATATATATATATATATATATATATAATATATATATATTTATCCATATCTAAAATCCATAGGTCAGTGTATTGTGGGCTTGTTCAAAAATATTTATGTGACCGTATGGGATGCTTTTCTAGCACCATGTATGTTTCTGCCTATTTTCCATTCAAATCAAAATAGGTTTGTTACAGTAGGCTGTTCCACATATATTTTGTATTTAAATTTGAAATTTTATTCATAATAAGACAAAACAATATCTTATGTAATTTAGTGCTTATTATATTATTTTATCTTTTTTGAATAAATGGCAAATTTAGTGTAACAGTTGTAATGTCCTTTACATCACATGCTATTTGTTGTTATACAACATAAAAAGAAACCTCTACTAGATAAAATTATTCCAAGTTGAAACCACTTGGGATATGAATGACAAATAAGTAAATCATCATTTTTATTAAATGTTGGCATTATTTTGTCTATCCTTTGTTGATGAAAGTGTAGCTGTGGGACAATATATATATTAGTTGCATATATCTCATTTATTTGGTTTTACTTCTTGTTTACCTCATTTGGTCCAATGTAACGAAGAGATGAAGAGACTTCCTGTGACACTCATAATGCTACATGGCATTTAGTAGACAGTGGTTAGTCTGAATAATTATGTTGAGTGTTTAAAAAGTGAGTAAGCATTGATCACAGGCAACCAGAACCTTTCCCCTTATTAGCTCTTTTCTATAATATAATACTGATACTGTAGCCTAAAAATTAAGATGAGTTGTTGTAATTGAAATTTTTGAAAATACGTCTGTCTGCAGAATTTGAAACCAATGACAGCTTCACCACGTATGATTATTCATCATACTATTATGACAACTTCTCAACCTTCGCTCCTTGTGACAACGTGGATTTGAAGGACTTTGGCCAAGTGTTCCTGCCCACTCTCTATAGTTTGGTTTTCATCCTCGGCTTTCTAGGTAGGTTATGTTCATGCAGGCCTTTATTTCCTTGTCTGGACACATTTTGTTCAGATACCATTGCTGTAAGAACATTTTGGTCTTGTGAGGACATTTTAGCCTCACAAAAATAATAACTTTAAGACTGGGTTTTACTGTGTTTTCCTCCTCTAAGTTAATGGCCTGGTGGTGTGTGTCCTGGTGAAGCACAGACAGCTCATACAAGAAAAGTTCAGTTGTTTCCAGGTCTTCTGACGTCACCTCCAATTTCGCCATGTAGGAGGAACAAAGCAAATGTTTTTATGGACATTTGTGTTTTTTTTCAGGTTTATTGGCAAAGTTGGTTGAAGGACATTCATGCCTCTGAAATCTTAAGCAAAATGCTCTTTTACCACACAGTTGGTGAAACTAACACTGAGTTAAGTAGAACTTATTGCACATTCAAAGATCATCACTTGTCATAAATTTAAATATGTTTATTTGGAATATGTATTTGTCCATATTTGGACTCATCAGACAAGCACATTTTCTTGTGGGACAGTATGATATTTGAATGACTGTATCTTGGCTCCAATGTGTTGTCATTTTTAAGTGCCAGAGAAAGCAAAGCAGCTCCAGTGCATCACTTAGCTACCACCGTACTGCTTTGTAGGCAGGTTGTTCTGAGACCAACTGTATACTCTATTTTACATGTATATTATTCCATATTATATTGATGCTTAAAATAATAAAAAGGCATATCAATTAATAATGACAGTGTTTGTATGTGAATGTATTTGCTCAGTCTCATCAGGCTCAGGTACCAACACTCTGTTCTATGTTGAATACAAAAAATGTTATAATGAAGGAGAATGTAATACTGATAGTAGAACAAATTCACACTAACATGACCAATAGCTCTGTAAACTAACAACAGAAAAAAAAAGAAGATATATTTCTGATCAAGACTTTTTGTCTGTTAAAATAAAGATTACCTACCTAATAACAATTATATTCTACTTTTGGAATAATGTGTATCATTATAATTTGCACTATTGTTTTGTTATTCTACTTTGGAGGACTCACTATTACTGTGAAATTTGCTGCTGGCAACTGGACAATATTTCCCCACTACCAAACATACCACACACAAGTAAAAGCATAAAGAAAGGGTTTTAGTACTCTAAAGTTACATTACCAGTTAATTGTGAAGCCTGTGCTGCAGATACAGTATGTTTCTAATATGGCAACTAATAAAATTTGGACAAAGAAATAGGCAGAGATAAGTCATTAATAATAAGAAGAATAAAATACTATTACTATTACTAATAATAATTATAATAATAAGAATAAGAAGAATACATGTTGACCTTTTCAAAATCCAGAATAGGGCTGCTGTTCATGCTAAAGTCTATGAACTTACATACAGAGAATAATAAAAAAATAAAAGTAATAAATAAAATACAACCTGACCAGTAAATTATGCTCTTTTTAACATTAAATGGAGGATGTTGCAGTCAGCGGTCAATTACACTATTTACACAGTCATTTGTTATTTATGAGTTTTCATAAGTAACAGGTTTCACAGATTCCAGACATTCATGTAGGTCAATTTTTCTCTGAATCATTTTTCACCACATGGGGTCACTCACAGACTGTAAAGTTTTACCTAGAAACCTCTTTGGATGTTCTATGAGATGATTGATAATGGCTGGTCAACAGCATGGGTATACAAATAACAACAAAAAGAGGAAGAAGAAGAAGATATCAGTTAGAACAGCAGAAACTATTACAAACACATTTCAATTTAGCTTCACCTAAAACAGGACAAAGTTGAACAGCACAAACAATACAAGGCCCGTCACTCAGAGAACAACCGCATTTTGAACATGTCACCCCTGATTGAGAACCAGATGCTTTAATATCATAATAATTCTACTGGACTGAATGCTTATTTATCTAATTGTATCACAGTACAAGTATGTGTCAGTGTTACAAAGTTAAAAAAAAGAACATGTAAAACTACAATCAGTTGGAAAACATACTGATGCTTATTTTTTGTGAATTAATTTGTGTATGAGTCTTTATGGTTATAAAATACAGTTGTTGCGATGACATTAAAAATAGCTGTCACGTCATTTAAGTGTGTACATCTAACATTTTTGTAGTACTTTCTTTTGACGCGTTAGTCTTCATGTCTGCAGTGTGAACTGTAGCTTTGAGATAAGGATCTCACAGTCACATTTGGGGACGTACAGGAAACAACATCTGCTCTAGTGTTTCATTATTATTGGACTGCAAACTATAAGACAGTTAGTTCATCACTATACATTCGCGAACAACAAACCTATAGAGATCCAGACAGGGGAGAATAAAAGAGCCCTGAGGTCCAGCCACTTATTAACTGACTGGAAAAGGCTTCAGTGAAATCTCACCATGGCAGGTAAATTGCATTTTTACAACTATATATATTTGTTTTTTTTTTGTTTTGTTTTTTCCATATCCAAAACTCATAGGTCAGTGTATTGTGGGCTCGTTCAAAAACATTTATGTGACCATGTGGGATGTTTTTTTTAACATGTAGGCAGAATATGTATGTTTCTGAATATTTTCCATTAAAATAATTGTTACAGCAGGCTGTACCACATATATTTTGTATTTCCATTAGAAACTTTATTCATAATAATGATATTGCTTATTATATTATTTTATCCTTTTTGAAGAAATGGCAAATTTAGTGTAACTGTTGTAATGCCCTTTACACCAGATGCTATTTGTTGTTATACAACATACAAAGAAATCTCTTCCAGATACAGTTATTCCAAGTTGAAACCACTAGGGACATGAATGACAATTATTTACATCACAATTTTTAAATGTTGGTATTATTTTGTCTGTCCTTTATTGATGTATGTGTAAACATGGGAATCTTTTTCCAAGATAGTAAATTTACTTGTTATGACCAGCAGGTGGCATAAAAACTACATTTTTAGCTGACTTTGAAGGTTGTTCACCTAAATTACACATCATTGCAGTGTAGTGGTGGAAATGTCCATAGTTATTGTTTTCTTATAAGAAAGATTAATACATACATACATATTAGTTGCATACATCTAATTTATTTGGTTTTACTTCTACTACTAGTTTACCTCATTTCGTGTAATATAGCGAAGAGATGAAAAGACTTCCTGTGACGCTCATAACGCTACATGGCATTTAAAACACCTTCGCACGAATAGTAGACAGTGGTTAGTCTGAATAATCATGTTGAGTCTTCAAAATGTGAGCAAGCATTGATCACAGGCAACCAGAACCTTTCCACTTATTAGCTTTTTTCTATAATATAACAATGATACTGTCGCCTAAAAATTAACATGAGTTGTTGTGGTAGAAATTGTAAAAAATATGTCTGTCTGCAGAAAATGAAACTAATGACAGCCTCACCACGCCGGCTGATTATTCATCATACTATGATGAAAACTTCTCAAGCTTCGCCCCTTGTGACACCGTGGATTTGAAGGAGTTTGGCCAAGTGTTCCTGCCCACTCTCTACAGTTTGGTTTTCATCCTCGGCTTCCTAGGTAGGTTATGTTCACTCATGCCTTTATTTCCTTGTCTGGACACATTTTGTTCAGATACCATTTCTGTGAGGACATTTTGGTCCTGTGAGGACATTTTAGCCTCACAAAAAGAGCAATTTTGGTTAGATAGATTAGGGTTAGAATTAGGTTTTGTGAATGGTTAGGTTTAGGGTGAGGCAGACACTTGAGATGGTTGCGGGATTGGGGTAAGGGGCTAGTGAATGCATTATGCCTCAGAAGTATCATCAGATATGACTTTGTGTGTGTGTGTGTGTGTGTGTGTGTGTGTGTGTGTTTGATGCATTGTAATCTGACAGATTCCATGTTGTTTCCTCCTCTAAGGTAATGGCCTGGTGGTGTGTGTCCTGGTGAAGCACCGCAACCAGACCAACTTGACAGACATCTGCCTTTTCAACCTGGCTGTCTCTGACCTTATCTTCGTCCTCACGCTGCCTTTCTACACTCATTACTCTGTGGTCAGTAAATGGACCTTTGGAGTATTTATGTGCCGCTTCGTCTCTGGCTGCCACTACACCGGGTTTTTCAGCAGCACCTTCTTCATGATTGTCATGACACTGGACCGCTATGTTGTCATCATACACGCTCATACTGTGGGAAGATATCGCACTTTGAGAGTTGGCATTGCCTTAACCATGGTTGTGTGGCTGTTGAGTTTCAGTGTCTCCTTACCAACTTTCATCTTCACTAGAGTGACAAATGAGTCGCACGGCTTGAGTTGTGGCTATGACCCGGATGAGGAGGCCGAGCGTCCGTACGTCCCCTTAGCAACAAATATATTAGGTCTCATAAGTTCCCCTTACTGTGATGGTAGTTTGCTACTGCAGGATCATCCCCACACTGGTGAACATGAGGACTGCAAAGAAGCACCGTGTTGTCAAGCTGATCATCGCTATCGTGGTTGTTTTTTTCTTGTGCTGGACCCCATACAACATTTCCATCTTCTTGAGATTCTTGCAGAATAAAGAGAAACTGCCAAGATCATGTAGCTTAGACAAAAATATAAGGCTGTCAATAACAGTGACTGAGACCTTTGCATACACTCACTGCTGCCTGAACCCTATCATATACGCCTTTGTTGGCCAAAAGTTTATGAAACGAGCCGTGCACCTACTGAGTAAGTGGTTGCCTAAGATGCTTCGTCCCTCCACCAGAGATATGTCAGACAGCTCGTACGTTAAAAACTCAATTGTGTCCAGGTCTTCTGACGTCACCTCTAATTTTGCCATGTAGGAGGGGGAAGGCAAGTGTTTTTATGGACATCGTTTGCATGGCATCCTTGTTAATGGTTCATGCGTTCTTGTATTTGAGACTTCTTTCAACATTTTTTTCATCACCAATCCTATAATCTGATTTCTTGTACCTGCACAGCCTTACTTTACACCTGTTGGAGCTCATTTGTACTGTGATATTTTGTTTTGACCATAACAAACTTCATATGATGTCAGTTGTTTTGTAAATGCTATGCTCCTCCTTTTCCTGTTGATATTGAAGCAAACCTAGCAGGACATTTAGTCCAACCCCTTGTTCGTCACAGTGTGTAACCACAACATTATTTGGCCCTGATGTTTTTTGAACATGAGTGTTTTGTTTTGTTTTATTTTTTTCAAATTCATTGTTGATGTTGATGTAAAGACATTCGTGCTACATGGAAAATACGGTTGTTTTTTTATAAGCAAAATGCTTTTTAACAACATGGAATTTTTAATTTTTCACTTTCTTGTTGAAAATGTTTTTGTTCAAATGTCTGATGATGAGTCAAATATCTGATGGTGAAACTAACACTGAGTTAAGTAGAACTTATTGAATATTCAAAGATTATCACTTGCTACGAATGTTGATTTGGATCAGATTCTGGCTCATCTTCGAGCCATCATTGTCACATATTTTTCAAATGTTATTAAATGCTTCATATATATGTATATATGTGTGTGTGTATATATATATATATATATATATATATATATATATATATATATATATATATATATATATATATATATATATATATATACCTATATATACACACACACACACACACACACATATACATACATATATATATATAAATATATATATATATATACACACACACACATATATATATATACACACACACACACGTTTTGTTTTGGTCTGTGTGCTATTGATTGTGTTGATGATTTGTTATTGTGGTGGTTTACTTGGTTGAGATTATTAAAGTGTTACCCCCTCACCTCATCTTCACCCTGTTGTAACCCTGGGTTACCAACTTTTGTGTGTTTTCTCCTTTTAAATCTTCTTTTATCAACAACATATGCATCATTGACTTTTTTAAGGACTGCCTTTTTCAGCATGACTGTGTGATTGAGACCTTATCTAAAATAATCAGAAATGTACCACATTCTTAGAAACGTATTCACTGCACTTTCATTTTGGAAACTAGTAGGTGTGCTGCTGGTTGTTCATTCTATAAGCAAGACTGAGTTGACTCATTCAGCTTTTTTCACTCTAGTGACTGTGGCAGGTTGCTTCATTTCAAGTCTCAAGTTTAGCTGAGAAAATTAAAAGAGATACTTTTTAACATAAAGATAATTTAATAGGATTCACAAATCAGCATTAGCTAATTAATTATTAATTTGTGCTGTGGCCTGTTAGTACTGTGTACCTTATTTTTATTTTAGTGGACAAGTAAATAAAATACTGGCGTTCCAGCATATTTATATAGTAATTTTACATAGTACTTGAAAGTCACATTTAAATTTAAAACATCATCTATAATTCTGGAGGCATCAAATGTTGTAAGTTCATGTGTGTCTAACACATAGAAGTGGGTGTGTAAATTGCTAAAAGAACAAAGGAAAAGCGCTTCATTAGAATACATTTCCCCTGTTCTTTTTTTTTTTTTGCCACATGTTAAGACATAAAGGGACATTTCTCAGAAAACCACGCTGACACCTCTTTGCAGGTTTGACACAATGCAGAGGAAACAACAAAACCCAGAGTTCACGTTACCAGAAATGAGCTGTGCAGCAGGATTTGACACAAAAAGCGAGCAATACAAGTTGACGGGATGACATGCAAGCTTGAGGCGCAACACAAGAACATACAAACTCAGGAGCACTGATTTTGGCAAAGACTGTGGTAAGCACATTAACATTTGAATTTTTAAATGTTTGGTCCCTATTTACTAGATATCTCTCACCTCCTACACCTTCAAACAAAGCATGTAGTTGAGGATTATGCACACACACGTGTGTGTGTGTAAACAAAGTCAGCCACAGGAAGCGAGGGTCGGCATGGGTGTCAAAGCAGGTGGTTCTGGTTTATGTTGATAGTGAGAGGAAAAAAGTTTGAGATGTGGTTTAAAGTAGATCACGTGAATTTGATTATGGTCGCAATAGAAGGTGGTTTGTGTTATTAAAAGAAATACGAGCATCGAGTCTCCATTTAGGCTTGTGGATAGAAGTTTCAAGTCGTAGCAGCTGAAATTCTAAATGTTTTTCACAGAAGCTTTTCATGGGTGACTCATAAAATGATGATTGGATCTGAAAAGTTCAACTTAAAGGGCAGGAAAATCCAGTAATATCTTTGAAATCCCTCACATTTAGACTTAAATGTTTTTCAGATGATTTCTTCTTTTTTGAAGTTTATATCTACAAACTGTTCATAGTGGAACATATGATAGTACTGATGATGGTGTGGAACACTGTGTTTATCATAATGAAGAGGAGAAACAACCTTTATTCTCTTCTCGTTCTGTTTATTGGGCATTTGTGAGTCGAGGAAAGTTTCTTGAGAGGACGATCACAAGAAAAGTGGATCAGGAGTGAAAAGATCTCATTGTTGCTGAAGTATGTAGGTAGTAATTTTATTTCTATATTTTAGTGGTTTTGCTAGTTGGCTTTTCATTGACAAGAATTAATAGGTTTTATTTGGCTCATAAGCAAAGATCGTCCCATATGATCAGAATTTTCTGCCAAACCTTCATTTAGTTGGCAAGATTGTGGCATTCATGACTATTGCTAAAGTGAATTACTGTTTTTGAGAAAAGCTACATGAATTAGTACAGGGAGGTTTGGACTTCTCAGTGTTTCTCTTGTTGTTATTTCTTAATGAATTGAAGGTGTGAGATTAAGATTAAAGTCAGATCTTCCAGAACCAATTCAAGTTTCAGTGGTTTCTCTTAAAGGACAAAACCACAACTCCACTGTCCAATAAAGTTTAAAACATAGAATTTCACACTCCACTTTGTTATGCGGAAGGCCTCAGGTTAGGTGGTGCCGAAATTTGGAATAAGCTACTTTTAAACACTCAAAAAGGTTTTTGAAAAATGGTCAAATTGTAGCATTTGGAAAACTCAGAAGTGTAAGGTAATTTCCCTTCTGTCTTCATACCATGTAACTAATTTATATAAAGTATTTTTAAAGATTGACCTGTAAATTTCTGAATGATAATTGTTCTATTAGTATGGCGACAGTACAATGTCATCCTGACTCTGGGTTCTTTCAACTAAATCAAAGTAAACCATAAATGTTCTGTTCCTTCTCACGCAGCAGCATGAACACCACAGAGAACGATTCAATAATGTATCTGGACTATTACACGGATTACAATTCCACCTGTATTCAGGATTCCAGTCCAGATGGGTCCAATGGATTCCTGGTCTTACCACTTCTTTACTACATGCTGTGTTGTCTAGGTCTGCTAGGTATGTTGATAAGAGCCTAAAACTTAAAGGACAAAATGAAATCTACATTACTCTCTTGAGACATGTTGTACATTTGCTGTTTCCCACTGGAAACAGTAAGAAATCCAAATAATTAGTAATTAATAACTGATTTCACAGGTAATATCATCGTTCTCTGGGTTCTCCTTCGGCACATCAAGTTGAGAACTATGACTGATGTATGTCTTCTCAACCTGGCCCTGTCTGACTTCATATTGGCTGTATCCCTTCCACTGTGGGTCTACATTTCTCAGAGCCTTGCGTCATGCAAACTGATGACAGGAGTCTATCAGGTGTTTTTCTATAATCTTTATCGTTCTTCTTCACATATAGTACAATTAGTTTTGTTACACTGTACACTGTTCATAATGTAGAAATTGTTCACACCCTGTGTGGCCTCATGTTCTAACACTGATTGTTCGTCTGCTCACATGAACAGTTGGGTTTCTACAGTGGAACTTTGTTTGTGACTCTCATGAGCGTGGACCGTTACCTGGCCATCGTTCATGCTGTGGCAGCCATGCGAAAACGGACACGTCGTTATGGGATCATAGTTAGCACCACTATCTGGGTTGTATCTGTCATACTTGCGACCCCTCAGGTGACATTTGCCGACTTGGAGATAGATCCAGATGACAACAGCTTCCAGTGCCAGCCACTGTACCCAGAGGACAGTCAGCTTTTTTGGAAGATGCTACGAAACTTCACAGAGAACACTGTGGGTCTTTTTGTGTGCCTTCCCATCATGATTTTCTGCTATGTGAAAATCCTTATTGTGCTGTCCAAGTCCAGGAACTCTAAAAAGGACAAAGCTGTGAAGCTGATATTTATTGTAGTATGTTTGTTTGTGGTGTGCTGGGTTCCCTACAATGTCACAGTTTTCCTTCAGACTCTGGAGCTGTTGGGAATTCTGAACACCTGTGAGGCTTCAAGAAACATTAGTACTGCCATGAGCTTTGCTGAGATCATTGCACTGTCCCACTGCTGTGTAAATCCAGTCATCTATGCATTGATAGGGGAGAAGTTTAGAAAGTCATTGAGCAAAGTGCTGACTAGATCGTTCTGCTGGAGTCACCAGAGCAGAGGGGCTTTCAGCCTCAGAGACACCACAGATAAAGAGACATCCAATACACCTGTGAGATCGGATTATTAAAAATGTTGAACAAACTGTTTCATTGTGGTAGTGCTGGTTTGTGTGTGTGGGCTTGCAGTGAGTTTCAGAGACTACAAAATAGCAGTGTGTGTAGTTTTGTAAATGTGGTTGGTGGTTCTAGAGCTGCAAAATGGTACGAATTGTATTAACCTTTTCTTGTACACATCATATGTATCAAATTATATCTGGAACTGATTTGTTTTATAAAGTAAAATAAAAAAAAAAATCTGAATGCTCTTTCTTAATTCTGTTCACAGCAGGTGAGAAAAAAAACAAAAACACAGTCTTTGGTTAGAGTGTGTGTGTACGTGTATTATGTTTGTAAAATGTCACAAGCTACTGTAATCCTCCTGACTTGACTCTAACCTTGAAATGATTGAAAACTTTTTCAACAGTCATTCATGGCAACTTGTAGTTATTTGAGAAGAAATGTGTAAAGCATATATAGGACCCCGGTGTTATATATCGACAGTCGACTAACTAACATGTCACTGTTTGTTCATCTGGTCCTGCAATTAAGCTACTGACTGACTCAAAATGAAGAATTATCTCTTAAATACAACAGTCCCATGTCAAGTAGCCCTTCAGGTATTAGTCAGAAGATTTCCCTGTACAGAGAAAGTAATTGACTTCCTCTACATGGTGCCATTTTCAGAAAACTGTTACTCTGTGTCACTACACTGACTGAATGACTTTATTCATGCAGAAGAGCAAAAACCTGCATGCAGCATCCTGCAAGCACATTCGCAAATGACAAGCACACCTGATGCAGAAAATCGAGGGCATCCTACCTGAACTGGCTTGGGGTTTGCTGAGTGTCATGTTTGACTGCATGTTAGAATAATGGCCAAAGAGTCCAAAGAATTGTCAAAAAAGTCAAGAGAAGAGATCATTTCCTTTTGTAAACAGGGAAAAGGAAATAAAAACATAGGGGAAGTACTGTTTCTTTGCAACTGCAGTTCATAAAATCAAAGTTAAAGGAACAGTGGCTACACCACCAGGGCGTAGCAAAAAAGGGAAGTTATTGGGGGCTGCAACCAGATTTCTGAGGAGACAGGAAGAGAAAACCCTCAAGTCTATGTAGAGGGCTTGGTGGCAACAGGAACTGAGGTTTCCGTTTGCACAGCAAGTTGCAGACTAAACGCTGAAGATATCCATATCAGGACTACCAGAAGGACACTACTACTGACCCAAAAGTACAAGATATGTTGGCTCCAGCATATTTAACATCACTTAGAGAAGCCACAGAAGTTTAGGAATTCTGTTCTGTGGAACTTGTTGCCTGTTGATCAGCAGCATGTCTGGAGGAACAGAGTGCAGTGAAACGTGGTGGTGGCTTGGTGATGCTTATGCTTCCTCTAGCACTGGAAAGCAAAGTGGATTCACTCAAGTATCAGGACATTCTACAAGAAAACATCATGCTGTCTGCGTGTAAACTGAAGCTTCGACGTCATTGGACCTTCCAACAGGTCCACAAGTCCAGCAAGGCTTGGTTGCAGAAGAAGAAGAAGAAGTCCTGGAGGATTCTTGATTGGTCTTCACAGTCACCTGACTTGAACCTCAGAGAAATTATCCAGTGGGATTTGGAAAAGGGTGGTTGCAGGATGCAAAGCCAAATGTATTAGTGAACTGGAGGCCATAGTCCATGAGGAATGGACTAAGATTCCTCAGGAATCACCATAACAACGAGAGGGTGCCATCAAAAGTTTCATTTTGTGTTAAATTTGAAGGAAACACGTTTAACATTAGTTGCGTTGAGCTATATGAATATTTTTTTTGTTCAATTTGTTCATTGCAAACAGCTGAAAGTCTGTAAATGTTGCCAATACACCTAATTTGCAATGGTGGTTAAAAGTTTTTGAGTGCAACTGTAAAGCTGTCATGTGTAAACCCACAAGTACTGTACAGACTGGAAGCTTGCGGAGGAGATTTATATACTGTATAAAATGGTGTGTGCACTTCTCCCAACTTCTGTTTTTAGTGTACAAACCATTTCTCACTTCTCCCATGTTGTAATACAAAGCTAAACGTCTTTGAAGTGACCTTAACACCAGCAACTATCTTCTCTCCAGGACTGTCAGGTAACTTTATTTTATTTCTCACTTTGACATGCAAATGCTTTTACTGTATCTGTCTTATATGATATGTCTACAGCATTTTCAAACACAGTATGACATAGTCTATTAGTGTCATCATTAATCCAGTCATTTACGAGGCTCAGTTGTTGTTACAACATTTAATACAAAATATATTGTAAAGATAAGAAGTCAATGGGGCAACTCCTGTACTCCTGAAGTCTTCAAACAGCAGCACTGCTGCCAAGCTCCAGGCTAATTTAAGAGGCATATTGGTTCAATCTTAAAAGGTATAAAAAATCCAGTTTTTACAGTTGTGGCCACCATACATAATATTAAGATATGTGCACAGTGTTAGTCTTCAGTGACCAGGTTCTTAACACACCAATGTAAACTGACCAAACATATAAAAGCTTTCTATAAGCTGCGCCTTCATAAGCTGTACACAAGTTTTATCTGTCCTGAAATGTTTGTATGCTTTAATATGTGCTAGCCTTCTGTTTTTTGTCGTTGTTGTTGTTGTTTTGTATAAATCTGACCACAAGATTGTTACATATATACACACAGAACATTAAACATTACGTACAAGTGTGTGCTAATCATTAATGTTGTGATAGAGGTGCTGCCATCATCTGCTTCACTGAGAGACACATTTCCTGTTATTCTTAATGAAGAACAGAATTAATCTAGTGTCTTTTAACTCTTGGTGAAACTTCTACATGTTTTCATCTGCATCACCCGCAGCTGGTTTAGGTTTCAGATAATAGGTCAGGTTTTCTTTTTAATACACTCTATAAATAATGCACTCGTGATACGTTTTTTGGCCTTCCTCTTTTGTACACCACCACATTGAATTTGAAATGAAACTCAGAAGATGTGAGTGAAGTCTTTCAGCTTTAATTCATGGGGTTTGACAAAAGTGTGACATTAACCTTCAGGAATTACAGCCAATTTCATACATAAGCCCCCATTTTTGGAGTCTCCTAAATAATGGATAAAATGTCAAAGGTCATGTCAGTTGTCTGATTGCAGTGCAGTAGAACCATCTATTGTCTTGAGTTGGAAATCGAATCACCTGAACTGTAATACTTCTAAATACTACTATTACTACCCTGATGATTACTAGGGGAGGTGGTTATGTGAGTATCATGACCAGCTCTCTTTAGTTCTTTCAACTAAATCAAAGTAATCCATAAATGTTCTGTTCCTTCTCACGCAGCAGCATGAACACCACAGAGAACGATTCAATAATATATCTGGACTATTACACGGATTACAATTACACCTGTAATCAGGATTCCAGTCCAGATGGGTCCAGTGGATTCCTGGTCTTACCACTTCTTTACTACATGCTGTGTTGTCTAGGTCTGCTAGGTATGTTGATAAGAGCCTAAAACTTAAAGGACAAAATGAAATCTACATTACTCTCTTGAGACATGTTGTACATTTGCTGTTTCCCACTGGAAACAGTAAGAAATCCAAATAATTTGTAATTAATAACTGATTTCAAAGGTAATATCATCGTTCTCTGGGTTCTCCTTCGGCACATCAAGTTGAGAACTATGACTGATGTATGTCTTCTCAACCTGGCCCTGTCTGACTTCATATTGGCTGTATCCCTTCCACTGTGGGTCTACAATTCTCAGAGCCTTGCGTCATGCAAACTGATGACAGGAGTCTATCAGGTGTTTTTCTATAATCTTTAAAAATAATCTTGCAATCCAGCAATGTCTAATTACTTATATATTTTAACTATAATTACTGTCAGTAATGTATTTCCTGCAAAGTGCAAAACAAAATTAGCTTTTAGTTTTCTTCACATATAGTACAATTAGTTTTGTTACACTGTACAATGTTCATAATGTAGAAATTGTTCACACCCTGTGTGGCCTCAGGTTCTGACACTGATTGTTCGTCTGCTCACATGAACAGTTGGGTTTCTACAGTGGAACTTTGTTTGTGACTCTCATGAGCGTGGACCGTTACCTGGCCATCGTTCATGCTGTGGCAGCCATGCGAACACGGACACGTCGCTATAGGGATCATAGTTAGCATCACTATCTGGGTTGTATCTGTCATACTTGCGACCCCTCAGGTGACATTTGCCGACTTGGAGATAGATCCAGATGACAACAGCTTCCAGTGCCAGCCACTGTACCCAGAGGACAGTCAGCTTTTTTGGAAGATGCTACGAAACTTCACAGAGAACACTGTGGGTCTCTTTGTGTGCCTTCCCATCATGATTTTCTGCTTTGTGAAAATCCTTATTGTGCTGTCCAAGTCCAGGAACTCTAAAAAGGACAAAGCTGTGAAGCTGATATTTATTGTAGTATGTTTGTTTGTGGTGTGCTGGGTTCCCTACAATGTCACAGTTTTCCTTCAGACTCTGGAGCTGTTGGGAATTCTGAACACCTTTGAGGCTTCAAGAAACATTAGTACTGCCATGAGCTTTGCTGAGATCATTGCACTGTCCCACTGCTGTGTAAACCCAGTCATCTATGTATTGATAGGGGAGAAGTTTAGAAAGTCATTGAGCAAAGTGCTGACTAGATCTTTCTGCTGGAATCACCAGAGCAGAGGGGCTTTCAGCCTCAGAGACACCACAGATAAAGAGACATCCAATACACCTGTGAGATCGGATTATTAAAAATGTTGAACAAACTGTATCTGTGAGGTAGTGCTGGTTTGTGTGTGTGGGCTTGCAGTGAGTTTCAGAGACTACAAAATAGCAGTGTGTGTAGTTTTGTGCATGGGGTTGGTGGTTCTAGAGCTGCAATATGGTACGAATTGTATTAAGCTTTTCTTGTACACATCATATGTTTCAAATATTATCTGTACCTGATTTGTTTTATAAAGTAAAATAAAACAAAAACAATCTCAATGCTCTTTCTGAATTCTGTTCACAGGAGGTGAAAAAAAACCAAACAAAAACACTTTTAGTCTTTGGTTAGAGTTCGAACCATTGTTCTGCTGTGTGTGTGCGTGTGTGTGTGTACGTGTATTATGTGTGTAAAATGTCACAAGCTACTGTAATCCTCTTGACTTGACTTTGACATTGAAATGACTGAAAACTTTTTCAAACAGTCATTCATGGCAACTTGTAGTTATTTGAGAAGAAATGTGTAAAGCATATGTCGGACACCGGTGTCATATGTGGACAATCGACTGACTAACATGTCACTGTTTGTTCATCTGGTCCTCTCTTCATCTCTGAAATACAACAGTCCCATGTCAAGTAGCCCTTCAGGTATTAGTCAGAAGATTTCCCTGTACAGAGAAAGTAATTGACTTCCTCTACATGGTGCCATTTTTCAGAAGACTGTTACTCTGTGTCAGTACACTGACTGAATGACTTTTTTCATCCAAAAGAGCAAAAACCTGCATCCAGCATTCTGCAAGGACATTTGCAAATGACAAGCACACCTGATGTTGCAACAGGTGCAACAGAGGGCATCCTACCTGAACTGGCTTGGGGTTTGCTGAGTGTCATGTTTGACTGCATGTTAGAATAATGGCCACAGAGTCCAAAGAATTGTCAAAAAAGTCAAGAGAAGAGATCATTTCCTTTTGTAAACAGGGAAAAGGAAATAAAAACATAGGGGAAGTACTGTTTCTTTGCAACTGCAGTTCATAAAATCAAAGTTAAAGGGACAGTGGCTACACCACCAGGGCGTAGCAAAAAAGGGAAGTTATTGGGGGCTGCAACCAGATTTCTGAGGAGACAGGAAGAGAAAACCCTCAAGTCTATGTAGAGGACTGGAAACAGGAACTGAGGTTTCTGTTTGCACAGCAAGTTGCAGACTAAACGCTGAAGATATCCATATCAGGACTACAAGAAGGACACTACTACTGACCCAAAAGTACAAAAAAATATTGGCTCCAGTATATTTAACATCACTTAGAGAAGCCACAGAAGTTTAGGAATTCTGTTCTGTGGAACTTGTTTCCTGTTGATCAGCAGCATGTCTGGAGGAAACAGCACATGCTGCAAAGAAAACCCTGACTACTGTGAAACGTGGTGGTGACTTGATGCTTATGCGTCGTCTGGCACTGGAAAGCAAAGTGGATTCATTCAAGTATCAGGACATTCTACAAGAAAACATCATGCTGTCTGCATGTAAGCTGAAGCTTCGGTGCCTTTGGACCTTCCAATAGGACAACAAGTCCTGGAGGATTCTTGATTGGTCTTCACAGTCACCTGACTTGAACTTCAGAGAAATTATCCAGTGGGATTTGGAAAGGGTGGTTGCAGGATGCAAAGCCAAATGTATTAGTGAACTGGAGGCCATAGTCCATGAGGAATGGACTAAGATTCCTCAGGAATCACCATAACAACGAGAGGGTGCCATCAAAAGTTTCATTTTGTGTTAAATTTGAAGGAAACATGTTTAACATTAGTTGCGTTGAGCTAAATGAATATTTTTTTGTTCAATTTGTTCATTTCAAACAGCTGAAAGTCTGTAAATGTTGCCAATACACCTAATTTGCAATGGTGGTCAAAATATTTTTTTTTTACTGTAAAGCTGTCATGTGTAAACCCACAAGTACTGTACAAACTGGAAGCTTGCGGAGGAGATTTATATACTGTATAAAATGGTGTGTGCACTTCTCCCAACTTCTGTTTTTAGTGTACAAACCATTTCTCACTTCTCCCATGTTGTAATACAAAGCTAAACGTCTTTGAAGTGACCTTAACACCAGCCACTATCTTCTCTCCAGGACTGTCAGGTAACTTTATTTTATTTCTCACTTTGACATGCACATGCTTTTACTGTATCTGTCTTATATGATATGTCTACAGCATTTTCAAACACAGTATGACATAGTTTATTAGTGTCATCATTAATCCAGTCATTTACGAGGTTCAGTTGTTGTTACAACATTTAATACAAAATACAATTTAAGTACAAGACGTCAGACAGCTAATGCAAAACACTAGTATACTGCCAAGCTCCAGACTAATTTAAGAGGCATATTGGTTCAATCTTAAAAGGTGTAGAAAATGCAGTTTTTACAGTTGTGGCCACCATACATAATATTAAGATATGTGCACAGTGTTAGTCTTCAGTGACCAGGTTCTTAACACACCAATGTAAACTGACCAAACATATAAAAGCTTTCTATAAGCTGCACCTTCATAAGCTGTACACAAGTTTTATCTGTCCTGAAATGTTTGTATGCTTTAATATGTGCTAGCCTTCTGTTTGTTGTTGTTGTTGTTGTTGTTGTTGTTGTTGTTGTTTTATAAATCTGACGACAAGACATAAACACACAGATAGACACACAGAAGAGACACATTTCCTATTGCTCTTAATGAAGAACAGATTTAATCTAGTGTCTTTTAACTCTTGGTGAAACTTCTACATGTTTTCATCTGCATCACCCGCAGCTGGTTTAGGTTTCAGATAATAGGTCATGTTTTCTTTTTAATACACTCTATAAATAATGCACTCGTGATACGTTTTTTGGCCTTCCTCTTTTGTACACCTCCACATTGAATTTGAAATGAAACTCAGAAGATGTGAGTGAAGTCTTTCAGCTTTAATTCATGGGGTTTGACAAAAGTGTGACATTAACCATTCAGGAATTACAGCCAATTTCATACATAAGCCCCCATTTTTAGCGTCTACTGCCTGACTTTGTACCTTGTATAAACTTGTAAGTCGCTTTTGATAAAAGCGTCTGCTAAATGACTAAAATGTAAATGTACAAACCACGCATATTGTAATAAACCTATCTAATCATACATTAAAGATTTTACATAACTTTTCAGAACACTGACAGAGGCTGATACAAGTCTTCTGAACTGGAAGAAGCTTTAGCCAAAATGTCTGTAAACAAATCCGGGTTTAGACGGATTAACAGTGGAATTGTACAAACACTGTTGGCCACATATTAAGTGTATGTTACTACATACTTTCAGAGAATGTCTCCTTCCATTAACTTCCAAAATCGGGTAAAGATCTCTTGCTTGTGGAGGCCTATCACACTCCTAGTTCATAACTATAAATAAGAACACAGTTTTTATGTATAACATGTGAAGTTTTTTGCTTGTCAGCTCTTGTGATGCTGTTTAAATGCTTTCTAATGACATTTGCATTAACTCTCCAGTCTGGTATCACTTCACTTTTAACTTCACTTTTAACTTCAGATTTAGTCATGTTACTGAAGTAGCTATTTGGGGTCATAACTGTACTCATTTGGTTGGCAATTGCATTTTTTTTTTATTTCAAGCTTATGCATAAGCTTTGAAACTCATGTGTGTTGGTATATATGCAACATTATCCTTTTATATGTAATATTTATTTGTATGTGCTATTTGTCTGTGGACTGATGAATACAATATTAAGTTGTGCCTGAATGAATAGAAAAGTGTGGAGAAGAAAAGGAATAACTCATGATATAAAACCTACTCCATCTTGTGTCAGACGTGGTGGAGGCAGTGTTATGGCATGGGCATGTGTGGCTAATGTATGGAACTACATCACTGGTGTTTACTAATGTCCCATCTGCTGATACAAGTATCAAGATGAATTCTGAAGTGAACTGGGCTACACTCTGTGCTCAGAGTGCAATTGCAGCCAAATGCAGCAAAACTCAAGGCAAAGAAACAGAAATGGGATATTCTTCACTGGCCATGTCAGTGATTGCAGCCCAGTAGAACCATCTATTGTCTTGAGTTGGAAATCAATCACCTGAGTTGCAATACTTCTAAATACTACTATTACTTCCCTGATGACTACTAGGGGAGGTGGGTATGTCAGTATCATTACCAGCTCTCTGTAGTTCTTTCAACTAAATCAAAGTAAACCATAAATGTTCTGTTCCTTCTCACGCAGCAGCATGAACACCACAGAGAACGAATTCATGATGTATCTGGATTACAATTACATATTTAATCACAATTCATGGCTTACCACTTCATTACTATAATTGCCTAAAGCAAAAAATACTATACTACATTACAATATTACATTACTCTTGAGACGTATTGTTGCACATTTGCAATTTCTCACTGGAAAAAGTAAGAAACTAGTTACTAATAATTAGTAATTAATAATTGATTTCACAGGTAATATCATCATTACCTGAAGAAGTTTAGAAAGTCATTGGACAAAGTGCTGACTAGATCTTTCTGCTGAAGTCACGAGATCAGAGGGGCTTTCAGCCTCAGATACACCACAGATAAAGAGATGTCCAATACACCTGTGAGATCAGATCATTAAAAATGTTGAACAAACTGTTTCTGTGTGGTAGTGCTGGTTTGTGTGTGTGGGCTTGCAGTGAGTTTCAGAGACTACAAAACAGCAGTGTGCGTAGTTTTGTGCATGTGGTTGGTGCTTCTAGAGCTGCAAAATGGTCTACAGATTATTCACAGTAAGAAGGGAAAGATTCAGAGAATTGTATTAACCTTTTCTTGTTCACATCATGTAATTCAAATAATATCTGTAACTGTTTTGTTTTATAGTAAAATAAAAAAATAAAATCTGAATTCTCTTTCTGAATTCTGTTCACAGCAGGTGAGATAAAAAAAACACTCTCAGTCCTTTGATCTGTGAGTTTGAACCATTGTTCTGCTGTGTATGTGTAGGTGTATTATGTGTGTAAAATGTCACAAGCTACTGTCATCGTCTTGACACAACAGTGTTGTATTGCCATGCAGGACCTTAAAATGATAGATAGATCACTATATATATGTATGTTAATACAGAAGAAATGTGTAGAGCATTTGTAGGAACCCAGTGTCATATATTGACTGACTAACATGTCACTGTTTGTTCATCTGATCCTACAATTTGGCTACTTATTGACTCAAAGTGAGGCAATTAAACATTAAGATCTCTGAAATGCAATAGTCCCATCTCAATTAGCCCTTCAGTTATTAGTCAGAAGATTTCCCTTTACAGTGAAAGTAATTGACTTCCTATACACAGTGCTGTTTTGAAAGCACTGCCACTTTTGACTACCCTGATGGTTGTATCACACTTTCCATGCAAAAGAGCAAAAAACCTGCACGCAGCTTTCTGCAAACCTCCAGCTTTGTGTACCTGCAGGTCTGGTCCGAGTCACCTTGCATGTTTTACAGCTTGCAGATGTGGACTTGTGGGTTTGTGTATCCGCAGACACTGCGGGCTCTCACATGAAGGGTTTAAAAGCCTTCTCAGGAAGTTACAAACCATATACCTTCTCATATGCAAACCCACAAGCCCACCTTGAATGTTGGTTAGGGGATGGGTATATCTTAGAAAATGGTATGCACACTTCTCATACCTTCTCTATTTTGGTGTACAAACCATTTCTCAGTTCTCCTAAACTGTGCATAATACGATTTGATGCACAGTTGATCACATCTTTGAATTGGCTTTATATTCTGAATTACAATGAACGCCACTATCAGCTATCTTCTATCCAGTAATGACAGGTAACATAATTTTTATTTTTCACTTTACATGCAATTGCTTTTATGTGTCCTATGTGACATGACTGGAGCATTTATACAATGTAACACATAGTTTATTAGTGTCATCATTAATCCACTTATTAGAGAGGTTCAATTATTGCATTGTTATAACATTCAATACAAAATACGTTTCAAGTACAAGACGTCAGAGAGCTAATGCAGTAAGCAAAAAACATGTATATTTATTGTTTTGTTTTTTTTTATTTTTAAAGAAACTTATTTGGAGAGCAAAAATATGTACTTTATATTACATTCCTTGCATCTAGCCAGTAGATTTTGTTGTTTCTATGTCAGTATTTGCATTTTAGTACTGAGGATTTCAGGGTATTTGCCTCGTCTGGATGTAATGGAGCGTGAAAAAATTGTCTTCATCACACTGCCAAACTTTGCCTATAGATGCTTTGAGGAAACATTTTTTAAAAGTTACAACACCCTGGTCATCAATTAATCTATTTTTAACCAATGAGCAATTATCTTCTCTTCACATTGGCACATCATTGCAGAGACAGTAGTGGTACATCTGTTATAATAATTAATAATATAATAATATAATAATTAATACCTATTATATTATTATAATTCCTCTATTCTTGAATTGTTTAAACAGTGGTACCAAAACTAATTAAAGAGACATACTGGTTTGATGTGAAAAGCCTTGAGTTGCCAAGTCAACTTGCAGTTTCTCACATTGTGGTCAGCATACGTAATGTTACATATTACATTTGCACAGATTAGAATATTAACACACCCGTGTAAACTGGTAAAACATTATGCAAGGCTGCATAAGCGGCACCAATAGATAACTTTTTTTTTTTTTTGTAGTGACAGGCCTCCTTTTTCATAATTTTTAATAGCAACTTGTTAAATATGTACATATATATATGCACAAACAAAACATAAAGTCTCTGATTAGTCTGTGTTGTAATCTGCTTCACCAAGAGACACATTCCCAGTTGTCAATATTCAGTCCCTGGTCTTGTTAAAGAACAGAATTAGTTCTGTTTCTTTTCACTCTTGATGAAACTTCATCAATTTCTGTCTGCAAAGTCATACACTTTAGTTTCTAAGCTTAACATGCGCAATTCAGTTGAATTACAGAAAGCCACATATAATAATAATAAATTCCTGTGACTTTAAGAGGTATAAAAACTAAAGAGAAAATGAACTGGAACAACATCTGGTTTTCATTTCAGAAGTAGGTCATGTGTTCTTTTTTTTTATTCTCCAGCCAGTCAACTATGGATGCGTCCAATTCTACAATCAGTGCTTTCAACAAAACTGAGGGTTACACTTCAGAAAACACAACAAGGTAAGATTAAATCTACAGTTGGCACATACACACACCCACAGACCTCTATATTTTGTTTATTATGTGGGCTTACTTTATTCACACTCTATTTTTTGTTCTATTTTAAGCAGCTTCCTTTCTTCCTATTCACTCTAATATGTCAGCAGACTTTGCATGAAGTAGACAGCTACAGTAAACCAGCCAGATTGTTGCAATACCAGTAACTTGAGTTTCCTAATAAGTATTTTTTCTTTTTTTTCTGGTTTTGATGTTTCCTGCCAGCACTACTACTGAATATTACTATTACGATTACCCTGATGGCGACTTTGGGAGGTGTGTCTATGAGCGACTAGGGGCCAAATTTATTCCAACCCTCTATGCAATTTTCTTCATCCTGGGCCTTCTGGGAAACTCTCTGGTCATCTGGGTCATTGCTTGTGGAGTGCGACTCCGCAGTATGACCGACGTGTGCCTTCTAAACCTGGCCATAGCTGACCTTCTCTTGGTGTGTTCCCTTCCCTTCTTGGCCCACCAGGCCCGGGACCAGTGGCACTTCGGGGATGCAATGTGTAAGATAGTCCTGGGCATTTATCATATTGTCTTTTACTGTGGCATCTTCTTCGTCAGTCTAATGAGCATTGATCGGTACTTGGCTATAGTACATGCTATTTGCGCTATGAGAACACGGACAAGGTCCTTTGGAATGATTGCAGCTGTTGTTACGTGGGTGGCTGGATTTCTGGCTTCTTTCCCTGATGTGATCTTCCTCAAAGAGCAGTCTAATGGTTCAGTTCAGTACTGCTACCCTGACTATTCTGCAGTTTCTGGGAATGATGGCAATACTCACTTCTGGAAGATCTTCAGCCTTTTTAAAATGAACATTTTGGGTCTGTTAGGCCCACTGCTCATCATGGGTTTCTGCTACTCCCAGATCATCTGGCGGCTTCTGTTCAGCCACTCATCCAGGAAACAGGCCATCCATGTGGTCATCATAGTGGTAGCTGTTTTTATTTGCTGCTGGGTCCCCTACAATGTTGCATCATTCTTCAAAGCTTTGGAGCTAATGCATGTGTATACAGGCTGCGACACAAGCAAAGCTATCTTCTTGGCTTTGAATATCACTGAGGCCATTGCCTACTCTCACAGCTGCCTCAGTCCCATCCTGTATGTGTTTGTCGGAGAGAAGTTTAGGAGGCATCTGCGGAAATTGATAAATAGGACTCCCTGCAGACTGTGTCAGATGATCAAAGTCTACCTTCCTCAGGACAGAATCAACGGCTCAGTCTATTCACAAACTACCAGCTTGGACGAAAAAAGTACAGCTGTGTAACGTGGTACAGGGGTATGGAACCCTGGGTCATGGCTTTTCATTTTACTTGCGGTCATCTCTTCAGTCAGAACATCTATTATGAAATGAAAAAGAGATAATTGAAATCTGTTTCAAGTTACAATGTGAGTTAGGTTAACAAATAAATATTTGAGTTTGGGGACTGAATGGAAATAGTGTTTGTCAGAGGTGTACCTTTAAAAATATCAGGAAGAACATGTGACTATGTCTGATCTTATTGCCTTGGGATGTTGTAAATACAGTATAAGTTGTGATTTTTCTTTTAATTACTATACATTTCTATATTTGTAAGTGTTCCAGAATGTAATGTTAAACGTGTAATGTTAATGTAAACATGGTTTAGAGCACTTTGTATTTTTTCTTGAGATGAGAAGAAAACCGTTTCTTTCAGAACCTGCAATTTTAAGTCAGTAATTGCTTTGAATTGATTGTTTTCCGTTGTTGATCACATGAAGCTGTCACAAGTGTCAGTCCCAGCAACCTCATGTGTGATCTGCTGTCGAAAGAAAGCAAATCAAAACAACAACCATCCTGCAACAAGCCTAATTTAGACACTGACCCCATTCCCTTACATTGGTAGACACAATTTTTAAAAGAGAAACAAATATGGATTTTGCACAGGACCAATCTTACACTTGCATCAGTTTTGTGTGTTTCAAATTGTCATGCAGCAAAAGGTCCTCAGTGCAGCTGACAACCTGTACGGCAAGTTTCATAGCATCTGTAGCAGCAGATTTGCACTTTACCCAAGCCTACAGAAAACCACAACCTGAAAGGGGAAGTATATAACCAAGTCATTGTAACCTTTGCAGACAGTGTGCATGTATTTTGCTGCCAAATCTTTGAAAACATTGTTTCAACATTTGCTTAAAATCTGCATTGCACTAGTGCTGAAAACATGTTTTTGTATTTTGTTAATTGATCGTGCATGTGGCAAACTGAATTGATTGGACATAGCAGATTAAAAAGTATGGATGAAGCTATAATAACTGCAAGGGTACAAAAAGGAAAAAGAATTATACTGTAAAGTGCTCCAAAGAGCAGAGTCGCCAATCTGATGACACATGCAGGACTTTTTTTTTTTTTTTTATCTGAAAGAGTGAGATAAAAGCTTGTAGCAAATGAGCAGATAAGATAAATGCTGTAACTGTTATCAGAGGAGCAGATATTTCAGATAAGGGGAATATTTTGTCATTATAGGTCACCAAGTGCGCATTGATGGTTTTGTCTTGGTTGGTTTTATCCGTTTAGAATTAAATCTACAGAGCTGTATGTGACATCTAAAGACTTAAGTGGATATTGATGCTTTCAAATGTTAATCACTTTAATGTTGCAGCTAATAATAATGGAGCTTATTTCAAGACTTATGTGTGCAAACAACATATCTTTTATTAGAGCCCCCCCTGCCTTGTATATTTCCTATCCATCTTTGCTAGGCAGGTTTTTTCTATGTGCAGCCTCAGCGCTAAAGGCGTTACTATGACATCATCAAGGGCTTTATTCAACGCAAGTTCATTACGGGTGGGGGTGGGGATGGTTGGCATTCAACTAAGACCACAACATCCACCTTTCTCTTCCTGCAGCTGAGCTGCACTCTGTCCATTGATGTTTCAAAATGTCTTCCTTCAAACAGAGAGAGAAAACTTTAATGTTAATTAAAGTTCCTTTAATGCCTTTGCAAAAAAACAGAAGTTTTCAGCCTGGCATTTAAAGTGCAGTAATGGTTTTTAGGCTGAGGCAGTTTTAGAATGATAACTTCCTGATTTACATATTATCATTGTGGTTTTACAGCATACATCACTCATGTCCAGATACTTTTGTAATGCTGATGTTTTAGTAAACATTAAACTCTTTGCTTTTATCAATAAAACTGGATTAATGAAAATATCTACAAATTGTGTTTGTTTTATTACACTCACACACACTGATTGTATTTTTGCATGCATGTGCCATTAAGACTCATGACTCATGTGCAATTAAGACTCGTGACACCCAGTCCTGTGCATTCTCATTTGGGAGGATGCACTTGATATGATCACACATCAAAACATAACCTGAGACAGACTGTGAGTTGATCTGAAGTGATTCCTTCTTCAAAAGCCAAAGTTTTAAGAATGAGCTCCCTGGCCAGAGAAAATTGGCATCCTCCAAAATAGGACAAATGTACCACAAGCACGTACCCCTTCACATTGTTGTAGAGAGCAGCTTTTACTTAGATGGCTTGTGGTTGACCTCATTGATGTCATCATGTGTCATTCTTGTGTTCCTATCAGAGTCGACAGTGATTAATGTTTTGTGAGTGATAAACTTTATCAGCGTATTTGTGTTGTTTTTGAAGGTGACGTGCAGTGTTTTTTTCTAGTAAACAAATGTTCTCTTTACAAAGGCAGTGTGTGTCTCTTTTTATCTAACTTCTTGAGTACATTTCCTTCCTCATAAAACAGCCTAATGAAAATTCTTTTTTTATTTTCTTCACAACATAGACTCAACATAGCTTAAGTCCATGTTTGATAGGCTGCAGTCTCACTGGTGCATCGCTGCATATTAGTTATTTAGTCGCCACCTATTGATCAATTGATGCAATAGACGGACACCAGTGACGGAAGTGTTTTTTTTACATCACCCACATAAACAAGAGGAACATGCGTGCATAGGTCTAAAAAATACACGAAGGGTTGGGGGGTGGGGGCAGAATTATAATTTAAAGAAACAACACCGATCTAAAGACATTAAATACAACTGCGGAAATTACAAATGTGATGTCTTCAATTTAAATTAATAATAAAAAGAATGAAATGAAGCTAAAGACATATTCATATTGCAGCCATCAGTTAAAAGGGGAAAAATACTAAGATGATCAGGCCAGACTGAGAGCATCTGTATGTCATAAAACATAACTTGTGTATGTGCGTATGTTACCTCCACGAATCCCTCAAAACACCTGTGAAAGTGTGGGAGACACTGTTAAATACAATAATAGTTGTGCAGTGCCATCTAGTGATGGTTCTTGAGGACATGTCACCATAGGCATGTATCCTGTCTGATACTGATCTCACTGCAAGACTACTGAGAAAATCTCTGTCACTGAGCTTTAGATAAATTGATTTATTGCTTGCTTTATCTTTTCTAATGTTTCACTTGTTGGAGGAAAACAATTGACAGATAGGGCTTTCTGTGCACTGCTCAAAGTTGAATTCAAGATGCCTTTTAGAAAAATGTTTCCTGAATGCTACAAATTACACATTTTCACCAAAATCCTGCAATCATTGATAAAGACATAACATAATATTGGTGTGCAGGTCAATCAAAAATGTAAAAGCAGAACGTAAGGTTAAATTGTAACACAAAAGAAGAGACACTACAGGAGCATGCAACACCTTCATGCTTCACAGCTTTTGCACGAGATTTTGATCAAAAGATAGGGTGTAAAGATGGCAGATAAGACCTCTGTGGTCACATGCAAAATAATTGTTGCTGCTAAAGCTCAGAAAAACAAACTGGATTTGACACCTGTCAAGAATAGTGACTCTTTTCACACAGGAACGTGTGAAAACCGTGTTCTCACTTACAGACATGCAAATACACAGGTAATAAAGGTGAACAAGAGTAAACAGATGGTTAGTTACAAGGCTCCCATTTCTTCTACTATTTTTACCTACTGACTTTAAAAGTTGGCCAGTGCACATCCGTTTATTTGCCCCACATTACACTTTCTATGATTTATTCAGTTTCTTCAAATGACAAATGCACAATAAATTAAACTCTCTTCACTGGTAACTTATCTCATTTGCTCAATGAATAACAGAAGAAATAGCAGAGGTGGTTTGAGTTGGTGGGGAAATGACAATGTCACGGTAGTGTACTGATTCATGCACAGCAGCAGCATCTGCAGAGGGGAGATAAGATCAGAAACATCCCCTCAATGGTTCTTTTTTATGGGCTATCGCAGCTGCAGATCTTCATCAGAGTAAATTCATGCACTCTGTATTACTGAGTACAGTGTCTGGACCTGATCTTATCACCTTTACTGACATTTTTTAGTTCAAGACTTAAATTCATCACAGCGACCTTTATGCGCAAATGTAAAAAAGATCACTAAAAGTGTGAAGATGATAACAGCCCCTCTCGGGGCACTTCAAAATGAACAAATATCCTGTGTAAAAATCAGCCTTTGTGTCGTGCAAGATGTTCATCACTGCAGCTTTCCAGTCATTTTAACGGTCTGTTGGCCTGAGTGGTGGCGGGGGGTTCCCTGGCTTCCACTCATACCAGGAATAATGCTCAGCCTCCATCTTCCAACCAAAGTTCCAAACCTCACAGTTTATGGGAAAGATTATTTAATGAATGGCAGTTTCGAGACTGACCACACATTGACGTACGTCAGTCTATTGTCGGCACACAAACAAACCTTCAGACACAAACCAGTCGTTCCTTGTACGTTTAATGGCAAAATAACAGAGGACAAAATAAAAATATTTACAGCACATAACATGTAAACACAATCTTCTGTACAAAGAAATATACATGCAAAAATAAAAATAAGTCATAATAAGACATTCAAAATGACATTGCTGCAGTCTTGTTCTATGTGTATTTAAAATACGACGTCCGTATGAGGTTTACTTTGTGGGTTTGAGCAAACTGCTCGACCCTCTCTGTACATCTTTACATCACGAATAGGCTGAGTTTCCCAAAGACACTGTATTAATTAGATCATTCTTTTTTATTAATAGGCTTTAAGAGAATTTCATAAACATGTTAACAGCATGATTTTGGGAAACCCAGACTCATACCAATAAATAAAAATGACACAAAATGAAAGACTGTACGGACTAACAACGTGTTTTTCTTTTTTACTTCTTCAACATTAAAACAATAATCTGACAGTAACTATAGCAACCTTTCAAACTAAATAAATGATGCATGATTTTTTTGTTTCGCCCACCTCTCTCGGTTGACTCACTCTACTGGCACTTAAAAAAAAAAAGGTTTTCAACAACTTCTTAACTTAAAAACATCAGCACATTCAAATTAAAAATAACTAGAGGAGTTCTCCTTCATGACACACACGCCTTTTAATGCTGAATGCGAATATTTATCAAAGGGATTTCTTTGAAAAATTTGGTTACTTCCTAAAAAGTCGGCGTTTCACGAATATTTAAAACTCACTGCACTTCCCACTGATGAGCAATTTTCCAAACATATTTCTCGGTAAAAATGTCAAATGATGATGTCAAACTGAGATGCCAAAGAAGTCAAATTAAATTAAATTAAATCTAGTGACATACAACAGCATCTACCTACAAAAGCCAAACAAACTTACACAGCAAACCACTTTGTGCACAACTTGAAAAAAAGACAATTGAAATATTGTTTTTTTTTTTTTCCAGCAACATACCACCAAACAACTTCTTATTACAATAAGAATAAATAAAGCCAGACTGAACCTATGTAAACACTCCTATGTCTGGGTTCCTTGTGCTCTGTTATAACTTAACATGAAAATCTTTTTTTTTTTTTTTGTTAGAAAATAACCAGGAGAAGAAAGCATTGTCAACTTTGGTATTGTTACAGAAAACAAAAGCATAACAGTGAAAAAATGAAAGCATAAGTGCCTATATTTTAGAGATACACATTTTTATACATTATTTCTCAAAACTCTCCTCTTGTGTGGGGGTTTTGCAGATATTAATACTGAACTTAATACATAAGAGTTAACACAATACAGACATCTACCGCAGTACCAGGTACGTACATGCCTTTTTAGGAATATAGCTACAACACAGGTCTTCATAAATAGTTGCATAAATGTTAAAGCCGCAACATTGCACATGGGAATCGATGCAAAATACGAGTGCATTTTTAGAAGCAGTTTTATTCAATTCAGCTGCTGAGGGCCCACTGGAAGGGGCTGGCCTCACCAACTGCATGGGCTCATCAATACTCGGCAAATGAAACAGCTTTTTGCTCATCTGAGACAACTTTTTCAAAATGAGAATGAAAGGCAGGATTACGTTATTTACAGATAAGGCGGATGCAGGTAGAAGTCTGAATAGCTTTAATGCTTATTCAATATAATTTATTTCTCTTAGTATCATAAACTGAAATGAAAACACCTTTCAAACTGAAATGGGGGCATAAAGATAAGCAAACTATTGCACTGAATGTACAAGTACAATGTGTTTCTGGAAAACATGGTTTTGGTCTTCACTTAGAATACATGGACCCTGCTGACGGGTACCACTTTGTTCACACATCTCATTTGTCTTGTTTTCTTTCTACTTACTAACTAACCTTTGTTTTCCAAAAAGTTATGAATAAAGACAGTTCTCTGTTTCCTCACTGTACATTGTTTCATTTACAAAAAGTAATCTCTCGTTACAAATTAAACAAAAAAAAAAAAAGTTCTTGTGTTCAACCGAAAGCAGCCTGAATAACTCTTATTATACAGTATTTCTAAGTTCTCTGTTAAACACTGTCCAAAACACAAGACTTGCTCACGCTGGGTGTTTGAGAAAGCTTGGTTTTCTCCCTGCTAAGTCAAAGTTTGAAATCTCAAACAGATTCCAACAGTTTATTTGTTGTGCAGGCATAATGACAATATGCCAAGGTTAAGGAGAGGAAGGGAAAGTCAAAGGGTTTATCAGCAGAGTAGTTAGTCAGTCAGCAGCAGCAGGACTTTTGTGGCTCAGTGAGGGAAAAGGAAATCGTGGACATGTTGCTGGTGGTCTTCCTCATCTGATCCAGGTTACTCATCCACTTCAGTTTGCTAGGCAGCCATTAATTGAATCCTTGAATCCATGAATCCTTCTAAAGTACAGCAATGCAGGAAACAGCAGCTACAGTGCACGCTGCTCCCACGTCAGGTGTGGTTGAGCAGGCGACTGTGTAAGAAGGCCTTGATGGTACCAATCGGCCGAATGTCATTCTGGTGTTTTCGTCTCTCGATGAAGGAAATGAGCCTGGAGGTATCCAGATGTGTTGTGTGATGATTCTGAGATGACAGCTGTGTGTGATTTAAGGTGGGATGTCCAGTGTCTCTGTTTATCATACCTCGAGGCTGGAGCCAGGGCTCCTGGAGGCAGGATGCTGCAGAGGGCCTTCGTTCTGGCTCGCCCTGAAGCAACAGGCAGACAAAGTCCCTGGCAGCTGGGCTCACACCCTGGAAGTAATCCTCAGGGAAGCTAAAGTCCAGGCGACAGATGTTCAGACATGTCTCCTCTAGACTCTCATCCAGGAAAGGAGAGGCGCCGCTTAATACAACGTATGTCACCACGCCTGTAAATCATCCAGTCCGTCAATAAACAGGTCAGTCGGTAAGTTACTGTTTAATCTCAAACAGTAGGTTAGTAGCAAAATACTAAATTTATATAAAATGTATATTTATTATATAAATGCCATGTTGTCAGGTACAAACCTAAGCTCCAGAGGTCAGACATCAGGGAGACAGGCTGACCCAGGACCAGCTCAGGAGCAGAGAACTCTGGACTCCCCAGGAGAGGGTGGATGTAGGAGCATGGAGGGCTCAGCTGAACGGCATCACCAAAGTCTGTCAGCTTGATCACTGGCTGGGACGATGCATGTTCCACCACAATGTTCTCGGGCTGTTCATTATTAATAAAACAAATATTAATACAAATGAATAGTTTAAACACAAAGATGTTAGTGTTTCGTCCTGATTCACTTGTTAAACCTGTTCCTGACTAGAATAAAACTGAATTCTGTGATATTCCACAGATTTCTTGAGGAACCACTGTGCTCTAGTGTAAAAATCAGTATTTACTTTGACATCAAGGTGCGCTATTCTCCAGCTGTGCAGGAAGCGGAGAGCTTCAAGAATATCTCTGAGGTACAGAGCCACTTTCTCCTCCGTCAGGTTGCCCCAGCTCACTATATAGTCCAGGAAGCGCCCCTGGTCTGCCCTGACAACAGAGATAATGCACTGGTGAGTCATTAGCAACTTGAAAAATCATAGACAATCAATTCACACACTGTCCACAAAAAAACAGTCACACACTCTAATATTTCGTTGGATCACCTTTAGCTTTGATCACGGCACACATTCACTGTGGCATGATTTTGACACCAACAAGTGGTTTTATCAAGGCTCCACAGCCGTTTAATCCCAATCCCTTGATTTTCCTTTGCATTGAGCATGTGGCGAGTTCTACTGTTGTTTTTCTTCGATTTGCTTTCACCAAACATTTAAGTGATTGCTGATCACGATCATTCAAGATTTTTTTTGGACTACATTTCTTCCTTGAAGGTGATTGTCCACGACTATACCTTCAGTTTTTAATAATGCGTTGGACAGTTCTTAACCCAGTTTTAGTAGTTTCATTAACTTCCTTAGATGTTTTCTGAATCAGATTAACATCCGTCTTCTGACATGGATGTTAAAGAAATGAGAAGCTACTCACTGCATCAGTTAGGGTTAAATAACATGTTGCCAGCTGAAAACTTTAATCATCCATGCTGTAATTATCCAATGGGAGGCTCTTATCTATTTGCTTAGTTAAATCCAAGTGGTGACTCTTTTTTTTTTTTTTTTTTTTTACAGCCAGTGTACTAAACTAAACAGCTACAGAGCAACACAGTACTTACATCTCTAACACAAGTACATAGCTGTTTGCCGTCTCATACGTGTCCAGCAGCTTGACCAGGTTGGGATGGTCCAGAGTCTGTAGGAGTCTGATCTCCTGCAGAACCTGTTCTCGACGCAGCAACTTCTTGTTCACATGTTTTGCCGCTAGTGTCCGTTTACTCCCCCTCTGGTCACACCGCTTAATCACTGAGAACCGGCCTCTGTAGAGGAGAAATGAAGTTTTGTGGAATATTTGAGGACTATATTTAATATTGTGTAGCATCCTTACACCTACACTTCTTAATGTTTTTTTTTTCAGGGCCACTTTGTCCATTTGTCAGTATATTGTCTATCTATTGTGGATTTGCACTTCTTTACTAAATAAAATCAGCTGTGCATGATACCTGCACATAAACTTGTCAAATCCTTATGCCACAAGGAAGCAGACACTGTCAGAAAAAAAGAACTAGCTATTTCTCCAAATATCTGAAGACCTGTTGCTTCACTTTACCGCAGCATCAGTACTGCTACTGCAAATGTAAAGAATATCAGAAATATAGAGAAATTTTAAGCTTTGATGTGGTCAGTGACTTGTAACTACACCAGACAGTCAAGCAGAGAAAGACATTAGTATGTTTGATGTGTCATCATCAGTATACTCTTACCTTCCTAGTTCAGTGATCTCTGTGTAGTATGACTCAAAGCTGCTTTTAAATAAAACGTCATTGTCATCACCAGGAATCCCTGAAAACACGTATTCAGAGTGGGTTAAGTATTCTAATAACTAGTTCCATGTTTTTCAGGAAATCACGCCTATTTAACTAGCATTTGCTTGTACATGAAATGGGTTTATAAGATGCCTCTCACCCGACACTCTGAGGCTGGCAGAGGAGGTGACAGAGCCCGCTACATTCGTGGCAACACAGGTGTACACACCACTATCCTCCAGAGACACTCCCAGGACTCGCAAAGCTGCCTCTCCCGTTTCACTGCAGAAAAACAGAGAGAAGGAGAAGTAAACAATCACACAGGATGTTCAATGCATGCATGATGAAACCCTGTGAACAGCAGAGTAAAGGAGCCATTTCAACGGCATTTTTACGCTCTTTGTTTTGTTTTTAAAGGATTTTTTTTTACGTGCCATTTTTGTTGGCGTGTTTGCATTCTCGTAGCGCTTAACAAGTTTGAACCTGTTACATTTTGTGTTAAGCACTACACAATAAGTGCTAAAGAAAAACATACGCTATAACCTGTAAGTGATGCTGTAATGTCCGTGACTGCTCAGGGTGCTGTTGTCAGGTCCTCGCCAGGTCACAGTGGCCCGTGGTCGACCACATACTTTGCACTTCAGAGTAACACTGTCACCACTCTCACACGATACATCACTAACAGGGATGAGGAACTCTGGAGGAGCTGGAGAGAAAGTGCAGATGTTAAAGTCTAAGCAATATTGCACATTAAATACTAGACTAACATGATAGAAATCACAGCTCTTAGGAAAAGATAGATGAAGGAATTCTTCAGGAAACACATTATGACCAATTCACACATACAGATTTGTATTATCTATGGGTTCACACACACTCTCATCCATTCCTTAGCCAAAATGTATAACATGTACATACCATCATAGATGAAGTTGGGATTTAGAAGCTGTAATGAAAGCACACATTAATTTCTTGCAACAAATAAAAGCAGATTTCAGAGAGGAGCAAATTAATTATTATTTTCTACCTTGACTGACACTTTGTTGCCTAGGCTGTCCTGAGACTTGCGGTAGCCATTCTCCATTTTCCTGCCTTCCTTGTCTCTTTTTTCAGATTTTCTGCGGATACGAAGCGCCGTGTGCCACGATAATGATTTTCTAAACCAAAGAAGGCCAAAAGGAAGAGTTCACAGATTTGATTTTGTTCATACAAAGCATGGTGAAAACGGACATTTTGCTTGTTGTTGTCTCAAGAAAAGGAGAAATGTGACTTGTTCTTACTTAATGGTTCCTTCAGGAAGTTCGGGAGTGATAGAGGATGAGGTATGTCCTAACACATAGCCAGGGATCCACCCCTCAGCTGCAGGGCAGTGCTCGTTGGCTGCCCGGTACACCAGGAACATGTTCTGCTGGTTGCTGGCCAGCATTTGGACAACCTCACCCTGCACCACACTGATCTCATCCTCCTTCACTGCCACATAGTCCTGGGTCACCAACATGGTGGACACACTGCTGCTGCTACTGCTTTCACTCTGTCAGAGAAGAACATGGTATGGGTTTTAACACATCACTTGCTTACTCATAGTTGCACATGTACATGTCATTCAAAAAAGGGAAGTATACACATTTATCAGTGTTTAAGTAGCTTTACACCAATCAACCGTGCAACTTCACTGATGCATAAAAGACCCTGCTGATATGCCTGATGGCTGCCACAGAGTAAGCATTGCAAAATACTTATGAGAAGTTGTAAAGCAGAAGTTGTGATTGTCAGGTTAAAAACACAGAAGCAAGAAATTCTTTCCAATATTTATAGAGGAGACACTATTAGTCTAAATGAAGACCAAACAAGCAGAAGTGAAACAGACAGCAGGTAGTGAAGTCGCAACCATAACAAAGTTCAACAGTGAAAAGACGGAAAGAGGTACTAGACGAAACGAAGTTTCCACCAGAGATCACAGATAATCAAGTGTGATTTTTCCTGTGAATGAAAAACATGAACAGTGTTTTTATAATAGTTTGAAAACTGTTAGTGTGTATTAGCTGCATCAGAGAAGCAGACACATACTGAAGCTCAGTACTCAGTACTCACTGAGTATGTGTCTAAGTAAGCAGAGACAATAGTTGTTCTATGAGTCAGACCAACACTGTGGTGGTTAGTACACTGTGGAAGGGCCAGATATTCTTTTGCACACAAGTTAGTGCACTCGGATAGCTGTTAACCTCCACTGTAATAGTTGTAGCATGTGCAAGCCATTCTCACAGCCGGTGGGACGGTGACTGACTGACAGCCAGTCAGTCAGCGTGCTGGTGTTAGTTACTAGTCAGTAGGTCTAGGCCTCACTGAAGTCTGGGCCTCGATTTGGCATCTTACCCCGTTGCTCTGGGTGGAGTGTATGGACTGCTCGCTGGTGGATGAACAAGTGCTCATGCGGTCTATGTCCTTACTGTGGGTGGAGTGGCGGTGATGAGAGAGAGACCCGTGGCTTCCTTTTCCCAAAGAGTCCCCTCCACCAGCACTATCACTGGGGAAGGAGAAGGAACTAGACCAGCTGGCAGGAGATGGAGACGCCATAGCCCAGAAAGTGTTGCTTTTATGAGCTGGGCTAGAGGGAACAAATGCTTCCTTTTCCCCTCCACCGGGGGACTGTGGTGAAATCAGTGGGGCAACTGTCATGACTCGAGGGTTTTTTAAGGGCATATTCAGAGGAGCCACAGCCATTTGTGGTATCCCAGCAGTTTGAGGTTTCTGGGTTTCTTCACAGCTCCCCACAGCCTGTCTGACACTGGCCTCCATGTTGCCTGATGCCCTGTTACTGTTATTACTGTTACTTCCATGAGGACTATCCAGCATCCTCATTTTCGATATGTCTGTGCCTAACCACTCTCCATTTGTGGCGGTGTCTGGGTAGTGTTTAAAAGGGAGGGACTGAGGGGACTCAGGGTGGCAGGGTGACCACATACCTGCTGATCTGTCAGGCCCCTCAGGGCCTGGGGGGTGGTGGTGGTGGACAGGTTGGGGGAGGCGTGAAGATGGTTGGGGGATGCGGGAGGGTCGCGAGCGAGGGCCGCACAGAGAAGAGGAGCTGTCCCCGGATCCTCCAGAGCCACCGCCGCCACCTCCCCCTCCCATGGAGGTAGTATTGGAGCTGCTGCTGCCTCCTGGCAGGCCTCCAGTACTGCTGCTGCTACTGCTGGGTGGACCACCTGGCCCACCGCCACCCACATGGTTCCTCTGATACTCTATGGGAGATGTCAGAGCTGTGGGAAGGATGGGGAGCAAGATTATTATTCATGTGACAAAATTCTAGTTGTGTAACATCTTGTATGTTAAGATAAAATAATGAATTAATGAAAAATACAGTTACGAAAGGATGAATCCCTAGAATTTCGTACTTATTTCCAGGAAATTATTTAAATCTAAGCTTGACATTTTGTGTGCACTGATTCTTTTACCATTGAGGAAATTGCGCTGGTTCTCCAGTATCTGGCTGACTTGGTGAATCCAGACTTGACTGATTCCAGGGCTAGTTGAATGGAGGGTGTACCTCTCCAGGTTACCACTAGATGATCTGGAAGTAAGTGTGAACTTGCAAGGGTCTTCTGCATTTTCTTCTAGACCCAACCAGCTCACCTGCAGTAATGGGGGTGTGGAAGGAGAAAGAGAGAAGAAGTTAAAGAGATGAATTATTCTTAATACATTTATATGATTCAACACTTGAATAGTGGCAGATTTGACTGCAACAGTAGCTTTCTTCAGTTTTATCGGGCCACACTCACCTTGATGCTGTTCTTGAAGAGGTAGCCCGGAGTGGAGAAGCCCTTCTTTTTGTCTAAGGGCTCACTGAAAATGACTATCTGCTCAAACAGGAAGACTCGCCTCTCTTTCATCCTGGACAGAAGTCCTCCATCTTGGTCTGAAACCATGAAGGTGTCTTGGAGGAGCAATCTGCCTTGAGCTACAATTTTACCCTGAAGAAGACGTCGAAGAGAGAGGCAGGGAATCAGAGAACAGACAGTGGAGAATGAGCACACTCGTTTAAATTACCAATCTCATAACCTAAATCTGGAACAGGCATAAGAAGAAATAGACAAAACCAAAAGAAAGGTTCACACAAACAACCAAACTAAAGGAAGAGGGGCAATGATCACGTTTACAATGAGCGCACACTGACACCATGTGGCAACAGACTGAAATTACAAAATGATTTTTGAGTCGTATTTCACATTTAGTCTTGTACACATGCAACGAGTTAAGAGTATAAAGAGCATTCTTACATCGAAGCCTTGAAGGCGTCCAACATTCATCATGTCGTTACAGCGCTTGGGAACCACACACATCACCTCCACAGCTTTCTGAAGTAGAATATCAGAGTAAAACAAACCATAAGTGACACACTGCTTGCAAGAGAGAAACATAAAATAATAGAGTATTCACAGGTGTGGGTCAGGCAGTGAACAAAGAGCACAAGCAGTAACAACGTTGTCATTCCTCATTTTAATATAAGTCTAGAGCTGAACCGGGACAGTTTTTCTTACCTCCAGATCTGATGTGTCCACTCCAGCCTTCTTAGACACTTTCAAAAGATCCTATCAAAGAGGTAACGTGCATAGAGAAATGATGATTCATTTTATTTTGTTGAAAATTATGTTAATAAATGAGTTCAAAATGTATAAAGTTTTCTAGTACAGTAGTATAAAGGATTTACCTTCAGTAGTAGCTGGTACTTCATTATACGTTGCACAGGTTTGATTAGCAGGTCAGTGATCTGCAATCTGTGGCCTAATCGCTGTTTCAGGTCCTGATGAACAAAACAAATATCATTAGCTCTAGGAAATCCCAACCACGTGCAAAACACAACACAGAGATCGGAGAGATGCAGGTTTGGCTATGTGTAAGAGGGTTCTTACCTCAAAGTAAGTGTCGATGTACTCTGACACAATGTGCTCTGATTTAGGCTTGTTCTGGCAGTACACGATGTACATGTGCAGCCTCCGCTCCTGTAAGTGGAATAAAGTCAGAAGAAAAGAAAAATTATATATATTACAACTGTTATTTTCTTACACAGGAAGTAGAATCCAAGTTGAATTTCATCCTTCTACATTAACTTAAATGCATACTGTATGTGGAAAGGTTTCCCACCTGTTTAACAAATAAAGGCGCCAGTCTGTCAGGATCCTCCAAACACTTCTCAAGCTCTCCCAGGAAAAAGCTGTGAACAGACCAAAAGAGAAACACATACTTTCTTCTGCCAAGGAACATGGTACCGTTTGTAAGATTTTACATGGTATGTCTCAGTGCTGGTGTACATATACAACATTTTTGAAGTGGGCCCGTTAACTGCTAAAGACCATCAGCTTACTCTTTGTGCCAGTCGTAGATCTGATGGATGTTTCCGAAGACGATCTTGTCTTTTCCTTTCATGTCATCTGGAACTCCTTCCTCTTTCATCCTGCTCATGTAGCCCTGCAGGGAGCAATAAAAGTAAAATATACAGCAAACACTAACCAAAATCAGCCTCTGAAAATCTTTTTAAGATCATTTAATTTTATTTTTACCTCCACCACTGATCCAAGGTCTCTCACGTAGTCCCTCTCTGTTTCCACAAGCTCCAGAAGTATGTAACTGATAGACAGAAAACAGAAAGTGTCACTGTGATACAAATGTACACACTCTGCTGTGGATGAACATCAGGAAGGTTCCATATAAGCACACAAATATACGGATGTGATTACCCGATTGATCTCAAGCAGCTTTTGTTTATTGAAACACTAACAAGATGTAGGCTTATAACTCACTGTCTCCTCTTGAGGAAGCCAGACTTGCGCTCCTCCACTTCATCAATGGGTGAAGAGGAGGACAAGAGGGAGTTGTCAGAGGGGTTGAGGGAGGGAGAGCTGCTGTCGCCCTGCTCCACTGACAGGGAACTGGGACGATCCTCCAGAGACTTGGGAAAGAGAAGTGGAGAGGCGAAAAGGGGGAGGAAGACAGTGACAAACAACAAAAAATAACATAGCTAAATAAAATTATTTTAAAAAAGCAGCAGCTGCAAAGGTATTTACAGTATGTGATCTCATCATTTTCACAGCGTGTTTCATTTACTTAACCAAGATCAGTACAAAGCTGTATGACTGCAGCATGAACTGTACTGTGCCTGCATGTGTCTCTATGTAGGACAGTGGGCATAAGTGTGTTATGCTATCAGCCAGAGTGCAATGCCCATTTGTTGGAACAGTGGACAGCTGGCACAGTGAGTCACAGTCCTAACAGATGACTAGTTCTCTGTCAGCAACACCACAGAACAAGTGTGTTTGTGCCCATGCATACATCACTGGAATTACTCTGTGTACAAATGTGCGAGTTGTTGAGTCTCACCATTTTGCTCTTCACCAGCTCCTCGATGGCACTGACCAGTTCGGCAGCACTGGGCGTCTCTGAACTACTGGGACGAGCGGAGAGACGAGACGCAGACTGGATAAGAGAGAGAAAACATAGAGGAGAGAAAAAGAAGTTAAAGGAAGGCACGAACTGTAAAATCTGGCGGTGCTGCATGAATACAGGCATGATACATCTTCACTGACTGCCACTTTGTATGTGATCGGGCTCACCATTGTCGAGTTTGGACTGCGATATTCCACATGTCCACATAAGGACTGGTTTGTGTGTGATCTCCCTAATAAAAGGATTAATTGGGGGCCACGGTGGAGCCAATCACAGGCTGGTCTTGGGAAGTAGGTTATCAGGTGGGTTTGGGCCAGGGGTAAGCTCTGGGACTGGACTGCTCTTCAAGCAGGAGCACTGTGATTGGTCGAACAACTTGCATAAAGCAAACATTGTTGCTTAATACTCCACGGGAAAGAAAGTGCGTCTCTGCAACAGAGCCCAGTCTGAGGTCAAGATTTAAGAGGATCCCTTGTACACAACCAGACTTACTGGGAATTTACCATTTAGATCCACAAACACCTCAATACTGCAGAAGCACGTGAATGGAGTATTCACTTCAGCAACAGCAGAATAAGTACAGTCCACAGGAATGACATTTAGTTGGTGGAAGACAGGAAAGAAAACAGCAAAAGAAAATGAATTAAAGAAGGATCAAAAGTGGAGATGTTAAAGTGATATTATATGGAGAGATAGGGAAACTGGGAAAGAAGAGAATCAGAACAGAAATCAGCATAATGCTGAAGGAAGGAACATTCAACATGCATCAAGACAATAAGAGAAGAAGAGAAGAGTTTATTAGTGCCAAAGTAAATGTTTAGCAGTGTTACTGTAAGCTCTCTGCGCAGATATTTATACAGCTCTATTTGGAAACACACACTGAAACCTGGCTGCTTAAATTAAGACTAAGGAGGATATTAAAATAAATGTATTTTAAATATTAAAATAAAACACTGAATCATAATTCAACCACTTAATTCTTACATTGCTAGAAAGGAAAACAAGATGAATATTTGTCTTTAAAACCCCATGTATCTACTGGATGAAGTGCCTCAGTAGGTATCTTCCTGTGAAGAGCATTTTATTGCATATTTGTCAACACTTATCAACAGAATGTTATTTTTACACATGCAACACTCCCTCCAATTATCATCCTGTCGCAGATGAAGCAATGGCACTTATGGCTTATTTAAAATAAAGTACAATAACACATAAATCAAGTGTGCTCTGGTTAGGCATAAATAGAAAGCACAGCCTGTGTTTGTCTCAGATGGTATTGTGCATTGTTTTTTATTCAGCATACCACTGTCTGCCAACATCTTACATATCTGTGACCCACCTTGTCGTCCTGGGAGTCGGGCTGCAGCAGGCTGTGTTGCTGGATGGCCATTGGTGGAGGCAGCGGCACGGCGTCAGCCCCCTCCTCGCCTTCTTCTTCGCCACAGCTTTGCATTCCTGATGAGGAAGACTTGGACAGAGTTCCACTGCTCAGCCCTTCATTGCGCATACGCTGATGAGAGAACAATGTTTTTCAGTTGGTAATTGAACCAGAACTCTGTTTTTAAATGTTCTGATATTGTCACCGTTCGCATCTTCTGTTCTTACTTCCTCCAGGGTTTCGTCCTGTGGTGTAGCGGCGCTGTCATCTGAGTCCTTCTGCGAGCCGGGAATCGTGTCCATGTTCTTCCTCGCCCCATCACGGTTCTTCTTGTGCTTATGGGCGAGCTTCTTGACGTGGCCGTCAGCTTTTCCGGAGCTGAGCCGCCGCACAGGGCTGGTCAGCCACTTCCTTAGCGTGTTTCCGGGACGCTTGGGGCCTGGTGAGCTGTGAGGGCCCAGGGTTTGACTAGAGCCTGGCTGCAGAGCGTCATTACTGGATACGGACAATGTGTCTAAAGGTGAGGGAGAGAGAAGAAAGAGAGGGTTTATAAAGATATTAACACAAATATAGAGGCATAATCCATGATCCAACGGAAGAGAAACATCTTACCAACAAGTAGTGCACAAGTTAAACACTGACTGACAGGTTTTTTAATTCCGAGACCAGACTAGACTAGACATCTAATCCAGATGATTAATGTTGTCTGGTGCTGCTTACGGTTTATTTATGTCACAATATAGTCCTGCAATATGAAAGGATGCAAATTTATTTGGTCAAAGCTATTACAAATTCAACTTAAGCTGTCATTAAAAAGACACCTAGCAAATAGTAAATATGCATATTTGAATTAAGATGTGGTAAAAGATGGAGAAAGAAGACTGGACTGTATATGATAGGAGGGGGTGTGCATTTGTTGTTTAGTCCTGTTTTTTAGTGATACATGGATCAGGCAGGCTTGCCTCCCCCTCATAATGATAGTCACTCCTAGGGGAATCTGGAGGAGGTAAGCTCTTCTTAGACTAGAAGGGGAGCAAAGAGGGAAGTAAGGATAAAGGGCAGCTCGAAGCTTTGTCTGAATACTTCAAAGATACATCCACCTTTCTGGTGCTTCCTTTAGACGACCCCTTTCTGCAAAACCAGGTGTATCTGTATGAGGGCTAAAGTTCACTTGACACCTTCTTACGACATCACTCTGCATTGAATTGTTTGCATCACATCACATTGATAATTTATGTGTTTGTGAAAGATTCAAGCTTCAGCATTTTTGTCATTTAGCTAATAAAGGGTTAAAACAATGCAGCTGCTTAAGATTAAACCACTTGACTGAGCTGAATGGTTCTTCTGAATGGCCCGTGTGGTAATTCTGCCTTCCCTCGCTGCACACTCCTGCACAGACTCCCACTGTTGAGTGTGTTTGTGCTTACTGCTGAATGAACACATCTGCACGTGAACATGAGTGCGTGTCAAACACTGAGTCTTTGGGAGATGTTTCTTTTTTTTTTTTTACTGCACTCCGCTGATATGAATCATGTGTTCTCACATCGCATGTAAAAAGAACAAGAAAGCACAGTACTCTGAACAACAAGCATCCCACATCAGTGCTTTATGAGACTGCTCGCACTTCTCTCACCTTGCCAAAGACCAAGTCGAGCCAAAAAATACAGGTGCTCACCAGGCCTTTAAATTATTGTTTGTTTTTTCTTAATACGTTGGGTATATAACTGTTAGAGGACACCTAAGCATTGGTAAACTGTTGTCCTGCTCATGTCCTTTGAATGACACGACTAAAATCTTCACAGTCTGACAGGTATAGGGTCAAATACAAGCTCTAATTAGAAGGAAGAGGTTGCACTAACAGGGGTGTAAATGGATGAAACATGGAGGTCAGTAGCCTTGACACATTCCTCCTCAGTGGAAAATAACCCTCGAGACAAACACGCACACACACAGAGCACGATCTCTGACCTTTGAACCCCAGGGTGTCTTTCATATTGGAGACACCTCAGGAACAGCTGGTCAAGCTCTCACTTGTGGGAAACAAAAATAGGGGGGGTATAATTGCTTTGCAGGGGGGATGCTAGCTAATAGTGTCCATCTCTTCTTATCATTGTTTTTATATGATGTTTACTTGCATATTTTTTGTCAAGATTAAATAGCAGTAAAACCTTTTATTTTTACATTTATGTTAGACTCTTTTGTCCCTCAGCTATAATAAACGTGAAGATGACACGATCTCTTTAAACATACTAATTTCTACACTGACACTCAACACGTCAAGATAAAACAGGTCTATATTCAGTCTTCTCATAATAGACTCCTCTCAGTTTACCTGAGAAAAGACCAACTTAGAGTTCACTAGTTGCTCTGTACTCCATCCCCTGATGTCTGCTGATTTTTCTGCGAGCGCACTGGCACTCCACCATAACTCAGTCACTAGAACATTTTAAATTTACAGCTCCCAGTGTGTGACTGTGCCTCAAAATAGGAGGGAGGGGAAGGGCTGTACAACTGAAATGATCCCGAGAGTCGGCACAGCTCCACAGAGGCATGCCTAGGATTCCAGAGGTGTCACCAGGGGAGCATCCTTCGTGTGGTCTTATCCAGGAGGACCGATGGAAGCACACACACACACACACACACACACACACACACACACACACACATACACACAAGCATCAGTTGGCGTGGCTGGAGACGTGCTTTTAAGGGAGGAGGTGCAGCGCATGTGGCAAAGCTGTACGGGGTTTTGGCTGGCAGCTCTGTAAAAATGTGGACAATGCTGGAGAAGACTTGCCACCAACAGCCATAGTTAGTGAGGGTGTGGAGTGAGGATGTGAGTTACAAGAATTTAGAGGCCCCAGTCTCTAAAGTTAAAGTTGTCTGATATTTTGCTCCTGATTTGTCTATTCTAATTAGCTTGACCTCATTATTTTCCCTCCTCACTGGGGTCTACAATAACACGTTCTTCCCATCTGTGCAGTGCCAGCATGTCCTGGCATCCCGATAGGCGCAGAGACATAATATTGTCAAAGTGATGTCAGTAGATTTAATATCTCATCACATCACGCAGTGCTTTCGCCAAATTACTTGCAGTGCAATAATTCCACCATGTAATCCACACTTGAATACCCTCTGCGTTAAACCCATTTGAAAAATAGCTGCTGTCAAATCTCAGGCAAGCAAGGACAAGCTGTCGAAAAACAGAACTGCAATTGTTTCTTGCAAAAATAGTGTTGCTGTGTTATCGTCACATTTACAAAGGTGGATTTTATATCCATCTGTTTGACCTTGTGTCTTTGTGTCATACGAACTCCAGTAAAGCCTATAACTGAGGTTTTACCACCACAATCAGCATGATTAAATGAACAAATACTAATTAATCTAAGCTGGTAGTCTACAGAAATGTTGTTTGTTTGCACTGGCAGAAGAGCAAGAAAATGATTTTCATCCTACACATTATGTTGTTGTTCATGTTGCACATGACACCTACCCAGATCCAGCAGCCAGAACTTGCAGTTGTTCCCTCCCTGCGCCGAATCCATGGAACAAAACGGGTTTAGAGACACTAAAGACTCAATTCCATGGGCCATGTCAACCGTCGGTCAACTGTCAAGCCTCTGAAATCCCAACGCGAAATATTCCCTCACAGGACTTACACAGGTATGACATCTGACTGCGAACCGCGAGGCAACACCTAAAATAGTTTGTGAAGTGACTGAGTGAAAGAAAAATAATTCCGCAGTAACTACGTCGCTGAAATTCCAGGGACACAAAGTGAAGTCTGGTGCAGAGAAAAAGAAAAAGTCCAAATGCAGCATTTGAGAGTAGGATGTTTTCTTTTTCCTCTCTCTTTTTATCTCCTTCCCTCCCTCATGAGTGGGCTGCTGTGAGGATATTGGGCAAGCCTCCACTGTGCCTCTCCTGTTCCAAAGGGATGTCTGGAAACATGCAGCACATCTACCGTATAACCCTTTGTAGAAGCACCCACTCAGTTTGCGTGGGAGGGCGCATATTTTACAGGCATTAGGATGCACACTAGTTGTGCACTATAGTTGGAATAAATATAGACTTGGTTATAAAATCCAACAGAAATGAACAGTACAATCTGTGTCATATTCCGTGGTTGGTTACAAGCTGTTTTTGCAGAATTCAGAATCTCCACTGGGTCTTTTCAAGAGACTGAGATATGTAATTACTAGTAAATATATAAGTAACACACAGTTATGTTTTCCAACATCTTCACTTTACCTGATAATGGCCTTATGCACGCTGAACAGTTATGCAGGCAGGATGCACAAAGACTCCTATGTTTAACCATGCCTGTTTGTTTGTGTGTGTGCGTTTCTGTTTTGGCTTTAAATGCTGTACACACTTTCCTGCAAGAGCACGGATGCACATGCACGGTTAGTCTCCCTTCTTATAGATTCCTTTTATAAACAACACTGTCATTAAGTGGGTCACCCGAGTTTAACTTAACTTTAACCGTTTCATTCTGAGCGGCACTAAGAGTCAACTTTCACTAGCCACCATTAACGTCATCAGTATGTATGGGAATGTGGTTGAAACCTTATATTACAGTAACATGAATGTGCAGTTAGCTGAATAACACAGGAGTTTGAGTAAACTACTCCTATTTTACACCAAAACATCCCATAATAAGAGCAGCTGCAGCAGACAAGCTGCCACATACACACTTTACGGCCTCGTTCTACGATTGTGAACTATTCTATCCTGTTGTTCCAGACACAGACATCTGCCCTCAACAGTTAATTATTCCTCGCTGTGAGACACAACAAGAGTAGGGGAGATTTCCCGGACAAACTATTTTAATCCCCTTAACCGTCACCCTTCCACAACTCTGGACAAAGTGGTCTACATAGTTGGCTAGAAAACCCAGAAAAGGCTGACAGAGTAGCAAAGACATTTTGTCATTCCTGTCTTGCGCTTCCTCAGCAACAGCCTTTTTCTGACCACAGCAAAGCGGCGAGAAGTTGCCTTTCATCACTCCCACTGACCGCACAAATACACAGATGCAAACCAAGAGGGCTAGTTATGCAGAATCAAGAAACCAACGAGGAGACAACAGATAGAAACTAGAGCCCCTGTAAGCAAAACAGAGATGAAAAACAATGAAGCTGGAGTTGAAGGCATAAAGTAAGTAGTTAGAACTTTTACCCTCTCCAAAGTTCCTGTGTATACAGACGGAGCAACCTATAATTTTAAACACAAATGCAGACTTTTTTAGAACTGACTACAAAGAGGCTACCAGCACAATATTTATATGCAGTATTACCATAGAGACAAGCAGCTCTCACCCACTCTCCCAGATTAAAGAGGGAAAAGCATAAGAACAAACGTCTGTCAAGACGTGACATGATAGCATCTCACGACGCCAACCAAGCGACGAGGGTCACGTTCCTTTGTTTAGTACATTATCGCTGGGTAGATGATTTCAAATGGTTTTTGGTAGGCAAATACAGAACGCGCATTATGATTATCTAAGCTCCTGTGTGGAATTTGAGTTCGGATCAGCACATTGTAGATGTCCTACATAGTCTAAGTAGTGACGTGTCAAACAGTGTGACAAGCACACATTGAACTGATGCTCAGGGCAAAAAAAACAGAGCAGTTCAACCTGTAGAAGAACCAGTCACCATCACAGCAGCAGAACCGACTGCAATTCTTAACAATATGGAAACAAACAGCACCACTGGACACTATTCCCACTAACTAGATAAAGACACCATTAGTATAATGGTGTATAGTGACACCATTCAGGCACAACATTTACACCACCTGCTGGTTTTAATGTAGACACTTTATGAACTACTACTGGCTACGCAGCTCTATATGCAGCCTGTGTGTGTTTTGAGACCTCTCGACCATTGCAAGCATTAATTTAAAATGCTGACTCCTCTCCACAACAACACTTTAACCACTAGCTGTTGTTTTGGCAGATCGGTGAAAGACGTTGTACTCGTAATTATGACACAGTTCATTTTCTAGGACATGATTCAGCAACATTTTGTCACTGTAACTAGAGGTGGTGCATTGCTAACGTACACAAAGAAAGGAAATATGTCTATGTTTCTTCCAACATAGAGGCATTCTGCTGCACGTTTCAAACTAAATTAAGATTTCTGGTGTTAATAACATATGTGGATGTTACCAGTGGCTGGAAAGGTGGAATTTATTTTAAGATAATTAAAAGAGATCTGGGCTTTAAGCAGAGTATCCACAGTTGCATAGCAACACAGAGACATACATTGACTGTACATGCTTCTCCAGGCAGCTGCTGAGTGAGAAGTGATGGTTCTGTGGATCATCAAGGCCATGTTGGCAAACTGGAAAAATACATCCTATTAGCATATCTTAATGCATTAACTGTCCATATGTGACAAGCAGTTGTTTGGTGAGACAACAGGACAACCTGCCGATGTGGGTGTGAATTTGCTACCTTTGTGGTTGAAGAGTCCCTCCATTTCCATGGAGGACCTGGAGTGGGCGATGCAGAGCATGGAGCAGGGTACGATGCCCTCCTGTGCTGGAGAGTGGTCCGTGGTCCTCACCAGGCACCAGTCCGGTTTGTCGTGGAGTCGCTCCAGAACCTCCACAGTCTGGCCCCTGCGCACCGTTAACTCCCCGCTGCTGCCATTACTGGCCACAAAATCGTGGATGACCACAGTCAACTCGCAGCCACCGGACAGCTGAAATGAAAAGAGTATTGAACAGAAATCTGTTATTTTAATTTGTAAACTCTCTCTCTCTGTGTCTCTCTGACTTTGGTTAGTAGATTGTAAATTTGACAAATCAAATGACATACATTTTTTTTCTGCATTTAAACATGTTTCCATTGTGTTAAAAACACTCTCAAACTGATGCCAACAAGCATGAGCATTAAGTAAAGCATAAATGGAGATATCAAGATGGAATTTATAGACCCCTCAACAAAATGCAGATGTTCTCACAGAACATCATTTGCTAACAGCACAGGTACCTACACAGCGCTGTAAAGAAAAGATGGTTGGTGACTCATTCTAGCACAACGTCACTCTAACTATGTGACTCTGATCATCTGAGTGTCTATACAACAAAGCTATATATAGAGAAAGCCGTGGGAACATGGTGGGTTAAGGCATTTTGCTCACAGGTTTCACTGACTTCTCTCCGTTTAACATAAATCTAAAACAAGATGCAGATGCTTGTGATGATGAATCCTTCTACCGTATGTCTAATACAAGCGGGGTGTTCTCACAAGAAGATATGCAGTAAGAGCACACCAGAGGGTGCACAAATCCTGTTGCTGCACGAATATGAAATACGTGTACAAGTAAAGATATACAGAATTTCTTCACACAGTCTGCAGCATGTGGTTGAATGAATTGGCAAAATAAAACCACAACTGTCCTATGACATGCACTTTATCCAGTTTGTTGTGCAGAGCATCATACATACTTCTGTTTTATGTTAGACTTCTTAAGTCTAACATAAATTATCAACACATTTTCAGTTCATGTCTACCATGGTGAATTTTTCAAGGACAAGTAACATTTCAACAAATATTCTGAAGCAGAAAATCTTAGCTGAGTGCAGTTATCTTTACATTTATTTTAAACACAATGTAACAGCAGATGAGCAAAGTCTTATCCAGTAAGTACAATTAGTAATAGCTACATACCCTACACTAAAAACCTTCACAGAGTACATCCTTTAAAAGACTCCCTACTGCTTAAATAGGACGTGCGTGCTTATTTATAACACGGTGTTGCACGTTCATTTCAAACTGCATTAATGTCCCAACGAAGCTTTTTTCTTTTTCAAACACTGCAAAACTCATTATTTGCAACATACCCTTTGGTAGAGTGGTAAAGCCAGAGAGTTGAGGAGCTGAGAAATGGGATGTGAGCTTCTGTCCTCCAGTCTCTCCATTGTTTTCCACTCCCTCATTGCGAGTTAAACGCTTAACAACTCACACACATAGCAGCTTGATTTCTACAGCAATCCACTACAGTTGTCCAGTATTACTTTGACACTCACTACATAAACATACGTACATATTTTTTCTTTTTTCTCTTTCATGGAATGTTTCTCCTTGTAATTCAGTCCCATGTAATTACCATCCTGATCTATTAAAACATCCTAAGGCCCATAGAAAAGTTGCTGCTGTCCTTTGTGACAGTGAACAGCACTCCTCTGTGGGTGCTTACAAACTGACTATTGAAGCTTCTATGGTTCCCTGTTGGGCGCCGCTTTCCCGGAGTGAAGCAGTTAATCCATCCGTGTCTTTAAACAACCGTTTCCACAATTGAGCGCATTACTGTCCATTTATCAAGAAAAAAAAAAAAACTAATACCAGAAAATTTGAGGTAAAAAAACAAAATGAAAACAAACAACAAATAAGAACAAACACTGCTTTTTCCAAATCGTTCTAGGTTTGAAGAGAAATGTGAGATCGATAGCTGTGAGGAACAAAAACTGTGCTCTCCTGTCTGGCATACAGACGAGCATCCTCTGTGAAGAGAGCGTGGGAGGCTGAAGCGGCTGACACACAAGTCACTCACTAAAGCATAGGCACACACGGGAACACAAACACACCCCTGTCACTGCCTCTGAATGAGAGGTCTCACTGAGAATCCTTGCACAGAGAGAGAGAGAGAGAGAGAGATAAAGAAGCATTTCAAAAGTGAGAATTATAAAAAATTTAGATTTGCATGTCGTGTTTAGGACGTGAGCATATCCTAAACAAAGTGAACAATGAATTAATGAGTGTCTGCGACCGTTTCAACTCAAGTGGATAAACTTAGACGAGTGGACAGGAGACACACGCCCCACTCCTCACTCTTTCAATAAGTATTTTATTAAGTGTAGCAACCACAGAGCTCAGCTATTGTAACTCACACTAAGCTAATTTTCTTATTTTCCTAATTACACAAGTGTGTGAAGTCAAGCTGGGGAAAGTCCAATTCAAGTGTGAAAATAATGACTCTGTAAGAGTCTACTGCTACAGTTTATAATTAACAAAAAAAAAAAAAAAAAAAAAAAAAAGCATAGAAGCATTTAATCCGTATATGCTGGTGTATGTGTGTGTTTACAGCTTTACAGTTGCTCATACTGAGCGTAGGAGGACAAGCCTTCTGTGGTGCTATTACCAGATTTAACCACGGCCGAATGTCCCTGTTCGGAGTGAGTTAAGATTCTCTCTCTCTCACACACAAACACACACACACACACACACACACACACACACACACACACATAAACAAACACACACGCGTTGCTTTAAATCTCTGTCAGATGGACTGTTCCTCCTAACTCACACACACTTTCACAGGAAATAACTTGCACGAAGGCGCTTGCATCCACCCGGGATGCACTGCTGACAATCATGCCATCATGTGACAGCAATATTAGATGTGAACAAAGCATAGCTGCATACTGACTGCATGAACTGACTACACATAGGAGGGACATCTCTTTTTTACTTGTTTTTATATCAAAACAATATTTCCTAGTGTGTTTTCGGGATACAGTTTCCTGGAGATGTGTGTGTCTGTGTTTGTGTTCCCACCTTATCACTGTCCAGTGTGTTCTGGGAGGTCCGTGAGGCGATGGAGATAGTATCCGGCTGGCTGCTGGCATCTCCCTGGCTGTCCAACTCCTCTCCATCCCTGCAGGCAGACATCACGTTACAGTGACGGTTATAATAATTATAGTTTTAACAGGTGTATTATCAGAAATATAAGTTAGTTAATGCATCCTAAGATGTTTCTTGCTCTGTAGTCACTTTTTGTCTGGATTAGCTTCACTGTCAGCTTACCGTCTGCCTTTATGTTTAGCTGTGGTGGCCTTAGGGATGTGGATGGGCTCTTTCAGAGCTCCACGCAGGTGGATAGTTCGCTCCTGGATGACCTCTCGAATGTGTTTGATCCAGTCCTGCTTGTTCTCGATACTTGAACCCTGGGACACGAAAGGTGATTAATAATCTTATTACTGTATGTGCAGCTGTTAATGCAGCAGTGTAGCGGCGGGCTTTTTCATGCATAAAGGAATATTTGGAGGAGTTTTCCTGATCTAATAAGGGTGTCTGGAGACTGATCATCATCATCCTAGATACTGCAATCTTGTACTTCAGCCACACATCCATATACAGGCACAATATTAAATGGTGACAACGGCATCTCCCAAGCTCCACTTCAGGTCCAACAAAACAGACGACGGTCATTTATTGTTAGTCCTGTGTTTGTTTACGTCACTGAGCCAATTCGTAGACACCGTCTTTAGCATATGACTACCCCTGCATGTGTCTATTTTCCCTCCTTCACTTAGCAACCAGCAGCACCAAGGCTGCTGTGGCACCGTGTTACATAAGACGCAGCTTAAGACGATCATGAAAAGTTATGTAATAAGACAGACAACTGTACAGGACACATTCACACACTGTAGCACACAATTGCTGTGATTCCTTCTGTCAGTCTGAAAAACAAACACACATCTATGCTCACACCCTGAATAAAACATTGCTTCTGACTCACTGTGCGAAAATTACTAAGTTGCCTGTGAGTTTGGATTATGATCCATCAACTGCTGTGCTAATGTTTTTTGGGCGATGAATGGATAAGTAGCAAAAAGTAACACTCCACCCCCCCACTGGGAGTAAACTTGCTCGGCTAAACAAAGGGAACAATGTAGGATTTAGTGGGGGTGGACAGCAGACATAGACTCTTCCTCTTTATGTGTGAACGATCTGACCGCTCCTGCAGTGGGGGAATCACACGGTGGTCTACTTTACACGTCATCATTTAGATCTGTCAAATGGTTAAACATGAAAATCAATAAATACATAAGTGCTTTTATCTCCAGCAATACAATGACCATGTTTATACCTTGAGAACTATCTTGTTGTCTGAGGTTGGCGTCCTGCCCACCCACAGGGCAAACTTACAGGGGTCTCCCTCCACATGTTCTGTCACTCCAAGTTCTGATGTCTGAGGAGACATAAAAAAAAAGGGTTTGGAACCATTGTATTGCAACTTCCTGTTCAGCAATGATATAATCTATTGTTTTGAGTCCAACAGCACAGTACTTACAAAGAGCTTGCTCTTGTAGAGGTATTTGCTGCGCCCATTGGAGTCTTTGACTTCTTTGCTGAAGACTAAGGACATTTCAAAGAGGAAGAGGTGCCGCTCACGACCCTTACGGATAAGAGTCTTGGGATCCCATACCTGGAAGGACTCCTGGAGTATCAGCTCTCCCTGGGAGTCAATGTTCCCATCAAAACCTAAAGTTGTGAAGTGAGAGGAAGAAAAAGACATTTAGCGTTTGAATGTGTGTTTGCTTTATGTACAAACATGTCGCTGGAAATTGAAGGGAAGCTGAATGAAAGTTGTGTCTGACTCAGAGCTGAGTAATTTGCGCTAAACGGCTATTGAGAGTGATTGACGTGATTCCATTCACAGACGCAAAGCAAAGTGAAAGTTCAATCAATAGCATGAGAACACACACGGTGAATCAAAAACACAAACAACAGAGAGTTCCAGCGGTAGCAGAGACGAGTGTACGTCTCGGTGGGTGCGTGCCTACCTTCCAGCATTGAGAGGTGCATGGCATCATTAGCTTTCTTGGGGACACTGAGCATCACTTCAAGACCATCCTTAATCTCCCCTTTTCCCTCCTCACAGCATGTTAACAACTCCTACAACAGGCAAACACACACAGTGACATTTAAATAGAAGCATGTAGGACATATTCTGACAGAAGTAATTCTGGTGGGGGATTGTCTAACAAGTTTCTTTGCCTGAAAAATCAGGGGTTATGTTAAACCACAACTCATTTCTTGTACATACACAATGTGTGAATTAAGGATGTACCTTGAGAAGCAGTTGATACTTAGTAATTCTCTGGACTGGCTTGATCAAGTAAGAGGAAATGGAGTTGGCGAGACGATGCCTTTGCTGGATTTCCTGTAAAACCAACAAACAGACAGATGTATTACACAAGCCAAGGTCTTCATTACTCTCGACTTACAGACATACTATGAATGCTCACAAAGTGAGATCAAAAAAGCTATCGAACATCAAACAGCATCAATAGGTACTTACATCGAAATAGGGTCCAGCGTGCTCCAGGATGAGCTGAGTGGAATCAGGCTTGTTCTTACAGTAGTTTACATACATCTGGAACTTATCAGCCTGAATGGAAGAAATAACATCGGTACTTCACTCATAAGACATTAGAAGACTTGGGAGCCAAAGAAGAGAAGAAGAAGAAAAACGTGTAATAGTACACTCTATATGTAATGGTATCTAAACACAGTATGGCCCGAACTACATAGAACAAAATGCTGATGACAACAGGACAAAAACTAAAATATCACAACTTGTACAGCAGAATTCGTACCCAGGTCACAAAACAGTGACCGACGTCCTCGGGAAGTTGTTCATACTTCTCCAGCTCCTTCAGGAATATACTGTGTAGAGACAGAAAAGTTTTAAGAAGGAACAATCAGATCCTGTATATTTTTAAATCAAGAAGCAATACATCAATCACTGCTCTACTGACTTGTGATGAAACTCGTAGAGATCCTGCATGTTTCCAAATATGATGTGTTCCTTGTTTACAATACCAGGAGGAATCTCCTCTACACCACTGGTCATCTCCCACAGGTACGTCTGTGCAGACGCAGACACACACACACACACACACACACACACACACAGGACATAATGAATTCATTATAGAAGCCTCATCAGATGCAACACTCGATCATCACGTTATATATTTCAACTAATCGTTCACTTTATTGTGAGCTACCCATTTAAAAAGTTAAATGTAGTAAATTTCAAAGGAAGATATCTCACCTAAAACTATTAAGAAAAACACATGAGGTAAAATTAAGATGAACATATCAAACTAAACTCCTAATTTCAGTATTTTTCAGGTAAATTAGTGTCTGTGTGTGCGTTTCCTCTAATACTTACATCCAAACACTCCCGCAGATCTCTCACATAGGCTTTCTCTGTTTGAATCAGTTCAGCCATAATAAATCTGAAAATAAAAATGTGAAAAAATGTAGTGCTACACCCAAACAACTCATCTACTATAACATACAGTGAGGGAAAAAATTATTTGAACCCCAGCTGATTTTGTAAGTTTGCCCACTAACAAAGAAATGATCAGTCTATAATTTCAATGGTAGGTTTATTTGAACAGTGAGACACAACAATGACAAAAAAAATCCAGAAAAATGCGTTTCAAAAAGAGTTATAAATTAATTTGCATTTCCATGAAGGAAAGAAGTATTTGATCCCCTATCCGTCAGCAAGATCTCTAGCTCCCAGGTGGATCTTATACAGGTAACGAGCTGACATTGGCAGCCCTCTCAGCTTGTTACCTGTATAAAAGAGACCTGTCCACAGAAGCAATCAATCAATCCAGATTCCAAACTCTTCACCATGGCCAAGACCAAAGAGCTTTCCAAGGATGTCAGGGACAAGATTGTGGACCTACACAAGGCTGGAATGGGCTACAAGACCATCGCCAAGCAGCTGGGTGAGAAGGTGACAACAGTTGGTGCAATTATTCGCAAATGGAAGAAACATAAATTAACTGCCAATCTCCCTTGGTCTGGAGCTCCATGCAAGATCTCACCTCGTGGAGTTTCAATGATAATGAGAACGGTGAGGAATCAGCCAAGAACCACTCGGGAGGAACTTGTCAATGATCTCAAGGCATCTGGGACCATAGTCACCAAAAAAACAGTTGGTAACACACTACGCCGTGAAGGACTGAAATCCTGCTGTGCCCGCAAGGTCCCCCTGCTCAAGAAAGCCCATCTACAGGCCCGTTTGAAGTTTGCCACTGAACATCTGACTGATTCAGAGGAAGACTGGGTGAAAGTGTTGTGGTCAGATAAGACCAAAATCGAGCTCTTTGGCATCAACTCAACTCGCTGTGTTTGGAAGAGGAGGAAGGCTGCCTATGACTCCAAAAACACCATCCCCACTGTCAAATATGGAGGTGGAAACATTATGCTTTGGGGGTGTTTTTCTGCCAAGGGGACAGGACAATTGCACCGCATCAAAGGGAGGATGGATGGGGCCATGTACCGTCAAATGTTGGGTGAGAACCTCCTTCCCTCAGTCAGGGCATTGAAAAGGGTCGTGGTTGGGTACTCCAGCATGACAATGATCCAAAACACACGGCTAAGGCAACAAATCACTGGCTCAAGAAGAAGCATATTAAGGTCATGGAGTGGCCTAGTCAGTCTCCAGACCTTAATCCCATAGAAAATCTGTGGAGGGAGCTGAAGGTTCGAGTTGCCAAACATTGGAGAGGATCTGCAAAGAGGAGTGGGCCAAAATCCCCCCTGAGATGTGTGCAAACCTTGTGGCCAACTACAAGAAACGGCTGACCTCTGTGATTGCCAACAAAGATTTTGCCACCAAGTACTAAAGCACGTTTTTCGAAGGGATCAAATACTTCTTTCCTTCGTGGAAATGCAAATTAATTTATAACTCTTTTTGAAACGCATTTTTCTGGATTTTTTTTGTCATTGTTGTGTCTCACTGTTCAAATACACCTACCATTGAAATTATAGACTGATCATTTCTTTGTTAGTGGGCAAACTTACAAAATCAGCTGGGGTTCAAATAATTTTTTCCCTCACTGTATGTCTTAGAGTTACAACACACATAGCTAACACTGTTGGTGTATGTGGATGTGTTACGGCTTCTGAACAAGCTCTTGGTGAAATTGCTCCATTCTGTATGAATTTACCATATAAAACATTTAATAACAAACTAATTCAAACAATTCAACATAATAATTTGACATTAATTTCCTCATTGCCAGCAACACTAACAATTTCAAATTGAAGCCTGGCTGCAGCTATAAAATGTTAATTAATTGAAAAAATAATATGTTTTTCCCTGGTGGCTGGAAAATGGTTGGATGACTCATTAAGGCATTTATCCAGGGCTGCGTAGGAAACCTGTGAGGCTGAACATCAGGTAGTCATCAGGAGATTACACGCCAGAGAAATGTCTGTTCCACTTACTCCTTCCTTCGCGCTGATTTCCTCTTCTCCTCGTTGAGTTCATGGGCTGCATCCCTCAACTTGACCTCTGACCCTGGAGCACTGGCGGGGATGATGTCCAGTTGCAGCTCTTTACTCTGCAAACACAGGAGACAGGCATGGCATTCAGCAGTCGACACCCCGATGTATTGTGTATTTGCTTTCTCTTAGCACCACGTCATTAAAATGAACTGCTGGGAAATTAGGTTTACATACAGTGGGAGCGTGCAATCATATAAAATCTGCGACATATTTCCATCTGACCACCCGGTGCAAGCTCACGCACTTGAATTGATTTCATGAAATTCAACACATACAGCAGAGGATGATTATGGCTGGAGGATAAGGTCATATCCTTATTAATATAACCTATACTGTGTCCACAGCTCTCATAGTCTGTTATTATACTACATCAAGCCAGTGTTAACATACAGTAAACTAGATGAACAGAATTTGATCACACACACAAGGTTTAGAGCCGATCTGTACTCACAGCCTTATTGGAGTCAGAGGAAATGCCGAGTGCCGTTTCCAGACAGTTTCGGTATTTGTCCATGCGAAGAGAGAAGTCCCTGTAGCGTTTGTCCACTGAGGAGACCCATTTCTTTATCTCCAGGGCATGGGCGTGGCCCTTGTCACAAAACCCATCCGCCAGCTGTATCAACAGCTTTACTCGCTCTTTGGTTTGCTGTCAATAGAAAGACATTTAGGGAGGGGATAGAGAGGAGAGAGATGGGCACAGAGCGACAGCACCGGTAGGGCAAAGGTATAAAGAGATAGAGACAGAGGGAGAGTCGGGAACCAGTGTGTTGCTTAACGGACACAATAGCTTTTTCTTTAACACAATAACAGTGACACAGCAAAGAGGAATCAGGACAATACACAGCCTAGGGAATGGGCCTCACAGCAGAGCACAGGACTGTGCCAACACCCACACAACAAGGAGAGCAACAAGCACAAAAATGCAGTTACACATAAAGTTTCTCAGTGCCCGTTTTAAAACCACAAACATTAAAAACACACACACACACACACACACACCAGATCATACCTTTGCTGTGATCTGGAAGTCTTCGTGCTCTTTTAGCAGCTCCTGTGTGTGGTGAATGCTGGAGCCAGTAGATGTGTGTGTGGACAGGTAAAACTCCCCGGTGTCGTGGATCCACTCCAAGGCCTGAGGAAACAACCCGTCACAAGCGAATGCACTGAAACTGCAGGGATTGTAATTACACCGTTCTTATCAGCAGTCTCTTATCAGTTGTGCTAATCTGATGAATTGGTACAAGCTGGTACATTTGAAACTCCTGAGACTACATTAAAATATAATTCAGCTCACCACCATCCATCCAGACAAGTCACGTAAAGTCATAGGTTGTTTACATATGTAATCCAATATCACAGTTTACAGTAATCTATGAATCTCTTTTTAATATTCACTGATCATATTCAGTGAAATTCAGGATTAAGAAAGACATATAGGCATATTTGGACACAACAATGACACATGTTGAGTTATACATTGATCTAACTTTATCATATTTGGCTTCAGTTTTTCAGTGTCTGCCTACTTAGTAGCAGCAGAAGGGGCCCAGTCAGACAGTGAGACCAGAAAGCACTGGGCCCTGGGGATAAAACCTGGATCGCCCTAGAATAGCCATGTCCTAGAAACAACTATGATGTCATCTGATTTTATTAGTTAAGCGCATTGCTGTGTGCCTGCACTGTGCTTCCCAAACACCACAAGAGGGCACCAAGTGTCTGGTCTTCACCCAGCACTAGCTGTGTTAGGCAAACACACATTTAAAAGCTGCAGGTGCCACATATTCCTACTTGCTTTGGGGTCTTGGCAGTCAAAGTTATGTTTAAATAAACCATTCCAAATGTCAACTTAGTCGGGGGTGTGTGGAGACTCCTGTCTGCTACTGACAAATGTACTATTATATACTATTATCTTTAAGATTTACAATCCAAATCTGAGAGGCTGTAATGTTCAGCATTGCCTAACAGAGAGAAAAATAGGTGGTTGGAGAAACACTGCATGTTTGGTAATATGCTATAATAAAACGTAGCGTTTCACTATATTATGCCACATAATGATAGCCGTCTTTCAGACCGTCATTGCTGCAAACATAGCACTTCCACTATATTTGAAATGTATCATTACTAAGAAAATATAGACAAAAAGAGAAACCAAATAAGATGGAAGTTGCAAGTGTATGTTAACTGAGAAAAATCAATGTCCCGATTCAGTTCCCATGCAAACAGGAGCCAATCATGTAACAAGGTGGAGGCTTGTTTCCATTCGCTCTGTCTGCAGTGAATTGAATGACACAATGTACCAAGCTGTTCGGTGCTATCTTCTCAGTGTGCTTATTGCCAGTGCGCACAGAAACATACAGTCCAAGATACACCAGCACGCACCTGCTTGGCGCTGCGTTCAAATACTACGTATTGCTGGCACTGGTCCAGCCTCCGCTTCCTCATGGTCCAGAAGTGGAGCACTCTGTTCTCTCTCTGCAGCAGCTCATTCAAGATATCTGATGACACAACACAACATTATACGTGAAGCTACTGAACAGCTGAATTTAGAAGTGAATAAATTAGGGAACATTCAGGAACATTCAGATGTGACGAGGGGGATTACTGAGACCTCTACTTACTCTTAACCTGAGTCTCTGGTGCTTTGACGTGGGACAGCATGCCAGGCATGTTGACACTGTTTCTGTGCAGGTACTTCAAGAAGACATCAGCATTACGCCTGGCTAATGTGCAGGCCTGTGCATGTGCAGAAAGAAAACAGGTGTCACTTGAAGGGTCATTATTAATATCCATCTAACAGATACTGTACAAATGATCATAGAAAAAAGACAAATGAGGGATTTAAGTTCATCTTTCTCACCTTGAGGAAGGCTTCTTTCTGCTCCAAGTGTTTGCTGATCATGGGAGTGACGTGGTCCGACTCACTATTTGGGCCTAGTTTATCGGCACCACCACACCAGTCTTCTTCTCTTTTGTACTCCTGCTCCAGGCTTTCCAACACACTGCACACCTGAGACATTGATAGTATAGCAAATAAAAACTAGTGTGAGATGAAATGCTAACCCTCATGCAACCTGCACAGCTTCAAATCGAGAGGCATTATTTCAATCATGCTCTCATACTGTAAGTCCCACATCTACTGCTTCTCAAAAAGAGAAGTAGAATTTCCATAACCCATGTTGTAATTTTCATTCATCTGGTTCAAGATTGTCTGACACACTTATGATAATATTTGAGTTGGATGTCACTCAAACTCAAGCACATACCTGTTCAGAGGTCTTGTAGAATGCCACAGAAGCATTAACCAGCTTGAGCCGGTCCTCCATCTTCAGCATCAGCTGCTGCCAGTGGTCTGCGACCTTCAAGTCAAACGAGACCGTTTGTCACTCACAGCTTTAAAAGAGCTGCTGCGCTGCCAATGTTTGACACTCTTGTTTTTCTTCAGTGTGAAAAATTGTGAGAGAGCATTACCTTTTCTGCACAGTCTCTGATCATATCCATGTCGTAGTGATTGGCCTGGAGCAGGGCTTCAGCCTTCTGCTGTACCTGTAGTGCACTCTGATGGGTTTTCTGCATTGGAGATAAGGCGAGATCAAAATATAATGAAATTCAGGAGTTATATGAATCTCCGGGGTCACAATGATTGCTTGCAAAATACAAACCCAGGTTCCTATTGGCCCTGCAGGGCAGTTTGGTTGAAAGTGAAAGACGGAGGAGGAACGACAGAGGAGAGGTTAAAAAAGTAAGGCTAGTGTCTGATTATAGCCATGTCATAAAGATAGTCCTGGAGCGAACACTGTGGAGAGGAAATTAGATAAAGGGATAAAAGACAGTATCGGGTGATTTTTGTGTCATAGTGCTTAGCTACGAAAACAGCTGAGCAAAATTTCTGCCTTTTGCTGGACTCAGAACAGAGATAAAGGAAGAGTGAACGCTTTGGATAACGTTAGTGTGGAATAACTGTAAATGTCTGCAGCACCTCCGTGGTACGGTCAGTGAGGACATTCCTATATCACTTGCTCTTTCGCCACCATGCAGAACTTATCGTGGCCTTCAGGAGCTACAGTTATGACATGCTCACATAGGAACTAATCTTAAACTCAGTTGTGAGGTTGCTTCTTTGTGTGAATGTGTGCGCTGTAAAAAATTAGGTCAGGTATAGGTTTGCATTAGAATTTGCCAGGCTCGACTTCAAAGGAACATGGACGCCGCAAATTCAATGGTAAGAGAGAGAAAAGCCAATATAACAGAGAGAGAGAGGTAAGAGAGGCAGAAATTACGTATTCATGATTCAGTTTCATGTGTGACATGCAGGTGCAGGCAGACATGAACATGAGTACAGTTGTGGAAAGGCAAAAGGTTGAAGAACTATAAAGGGCAACGAAGGGGCAGAGACACAGAAAGTGTGGAAAGATGAGTGAAAGAAGAAATGAATCCACAGAAAAACAGTGAAAGGGAAGAAAAACAACAAAATCTATAGTATAAGGGAAAGAAAAAAAACTTCATGAACAGAGAGGCTAAATTACTGACTAGATACAGGGTTATTTACCTCTATCGCATGTTGGAACTGTTCATGCTCTTTCTGCAGCTGTTCAGCTTCTTGTAACGAGCTGGCTGTGATCAGACCAGCATTCAGCATGGACTCTCCATTCCGGATCCAACCCAGCACCTATGACACACACACACACACAGAAAGTTTGCTTAATATTATGCCTTTATGTTCAGGAGACTGATATTATTTGAGCAACTTACATAATGACAACACGTTGAATTTCACACTCAGATCCGTCTGTTCTTTTATTTACTGTATCTCTCGCTTTACCTCTGGCAGCTCTTAAACATTTTCATTCCATGTGGCCTCCTCCTTCCCCTTTATCTGTCTCTTCTCACGCTGTATATTTTCTTAAATACGTCTTCAAACCTTATACCTCTTCATTCTCCTGCATCTCGTTCTGTTCCTGTTTTAATCCATCGTGTTTAAATGTCAGCTTGCAGCCTTTTCGTTTCCTCCTACCTCTCTCAATCAATCCATCGTATCTCTCCTCAGTATCCAGTCTCTTTAACTACTACTGTATACCAAACCCCCTGTCTCTCACACAGACACACACGCTACTGGATGCACACTAAATCCCATTTGCTCTTAGTTTTGTTGGCCCAGTTCTAGCCAAAGGGTAGCCTCTCAAAGACACCTCTCTCTCTGACTCAGCAGGCACACCTGCTGTGTGGGTGACAGGCAGTGGTACTGAAGTTCGGCTCTAAAAGTGATGATGCAACACATGTTCGACTCTTGTCTTTAAGCAGCTTCAACGGGGCTCATGTTGCCATTGCATGTCCACGGACATCTGCAATGTCCCGTGGCTTACTTACTGAATATCAGATGTGCCATACGTATGCATGGTATAGGTCTAATGCATGAATTATTAGTATATTATACTATTAGATTTAGATAATGCTGTATATTCCAGTATTTCACCATCACTATAACTGACACTTTACTGTATTCACAGTACTTTTATCTTTTTTAATACCCACTGTTCTATCCTAATCCCTACTTTTACGCTATATCATTTCATAATAACATATAGAAATCAACAAAGCAACACATAGCCACCTCCAGCACTGGGACATTTAAAGCCAGAAAAAGAAAAAAAGAAAACACACTAACAATAGCAACTGTAGTGCAGTGGTAATGTTTGGCCAGGAATGAAAGGCTGAAATATTTCTAAATAACTCAGGAGCAGAAGTTTACAGTCTACAATTACCAGATTATGGTTGCATCCAATTTTAGTCGCACAGGGTTTGCAGTTATTTTCCCAGGATTCAGTGCAGGGGGTGTAATAGCTAAGCTTCCCTATGTGGAGCAAATGATGGCAACAGGGGTGTAACTGTATACATGGAAAAACTGCAGGGTAGCTTGTAAAGTGAGTTGAATGGGATGCAAAAATATATGCTGGATTTAAAAAAAGAGCCACAGTCACGCATACAGTAAGCGTTTTTTTATCTGCACATATAACACTGCCTCTCTGTGGGTAGATGAGAGTAAAAATATTATACTGTCAGATTTGGTCGATCAGCGCAATGCTGAAATGGTTATTTCAGTCTCAATTTCATAACTCCCACCACTTGTGTCCAGTTTTTCATTAATGCTAACCCACGTTGAAGCATAAAGCCTGTTGTTATTTGGCTGCACCGATATGATAACAGCACTTGTTATGAAAGCTGCCTCTGTTTGTTTCTGTTTTGCTTTGAAAAATGACTAGGCTGCACTGCAACAGCAGTCCACACAGTTTTCTTGTTGTGACTGTATTCAACTGCTGAATGAATACTGGAAAGGAATCACTAGTTGACATGCTATCATCTTATCAACACAACAATTCTCTCCCTATCAAGTATGATTCTCCCTCGTCCATTTGCTTTTTTTTTTCTTTTTTTTTTGCATTTCCAATTATCTCTCTCTCACTTTTTTCCTTGGCTTAACATCTGCATTGCTTTTTCTATTCGTGTAAGTGAAACACAGAACTCCAGAACAGATTGCTGACTCAAGATGAGTCATCTACCCATGGTGATGTGCAGGCAAAAGATTCTGCATCCTTACATTCCTTATGTAGCACATGGTGCATGTATGAGCACTACTTTCACTTCTATATTCTTAAACGTGTATAGTAAATAGTGCTGTAAGTCTACAAAATATATCAAAGCTATAGTACAGGAATTACTCCTTCGTATTATGTGTGAAGCTTTTTTGTAGCTTATTTATTTTAGGTTGCTTTCAAATCCCACCCACAATCCCCAGTCACTGCTGTTTCATTGTCTGTCCCTAATACGCTCTTGTGCTCTTCTTCAAGTACATACCTGTTTGACTTCTGCTTGTAAATGCCTTAATTGGACACATTGCTCCAGATGTCTCCTGTGCTGCTCTGCTGCCAGGTCCAACTCCTGCTGCTTCTCATGGAGAAACTCCAGCAGGTCCTGGACCCGCGTGGCCATGTCCACATCTCTGTCACATAAGAGCTCCACACCTGCAAACAACAGACAGACTTCAGAATTAATAAATAAGTGAGAACTTAATGACGTAAGGATAAACAAGGGGATTGAATAAAAATATCTTCTGCACACATCTCTACTATATACTGAATGGAAAATATGAAATATGTATTTCTTATATTTCTCTGTTATCTGCATTTGTAAAATAGTAACTTTTTGGACGGCCACAGATAGATTTCATATTTGTAAACACTCCAGCGCTTCCATCATTCATTTCTTCCACTCTCTTATACCTTCTCATCTCTTATTTCAGTCATTTCATGTGAGTACTATTTGTATGTGGTGCATTTGCATTTGTGTAGATTACTTCTATTCCCTCACGTACCAGACGCCTGGACCTCTGTGACGTACTGCAGCAACTCTTGGCCCTGGTGGATGACGTCGAAGGTGAGGTTGTTCATTGTCAGGGCCTTGTCTGCATGATGCTGGAGCCTCTGCTCGGCCAGCGTCAGGTCCTCTGTGTCAAAGTCGCTCATCTGCTGTGACAGCTCCTCATTCCATGACTCCAGATCTGAGATGATCTGTGGAGGAGGAGAGATGGAGAGGATAAAAAAAAAAAAAACAGGAAGAGGACATTTTACTAGCTCATAAAAAGGACTGAGAGAAAATGAACATAATTAGTAATTAAACTGAAGAAAATAGGTGAGGGTAATGATTAAGAGCATATTGAAATACCAACAGTCTAATTTCTGTAACCCAACACCTCAAAGTGAGTGCCATTATAATGGATATTATATTACACTGCTGACGCATGGTTGGTTAAGTACGGCTGGTAAAACAGATGTATGGAGATGTCAGCGCTTGCCTCTGACTGCCCACGCAGATTGAATCATGATACCAGGGGCGTCTTGATCCTGGCAGCATCCAGCACTGTCTGTCTATGTGTTTTCTTTTTGTTTTGTTTTTTAATTGAGGAGTCTACACTTTGTTTTAGAATTTACCCACCTCTTGCCCTGGGGCATATGGAGTTAGTGTAAATTGCAAAACAGTGTCTCATACCGTTATTTACTGTAAGTAGAGACAGAATACAGGATACACTTTTCCCTGGCATTTATTAGATGACATCAGCACGAGGTGTTCAGTTGTATTAAAAGCATCGTTGACAAAGAATCAAGTTTCAATAAGTCAGTTTAACTTGCGCGTGACAACAGTATTGCTACTAAAATGCAGATTCAGTATATATGTGATCGAACTTGTCAAAGTCTAGTGCTACATTTGAGCTATAACAATTTACTGCAGTTGAGTGTACATTTATGCTATCTGTCATATATAGGGAACAGCAGGGAATACCTAGATAACCACTGCTCCTAAGAGTTAGTGCAGTATATTACAGTATAAATCATTTCAGAAAAACTAACACGTACATTAATTGACTACTTGGCTGTAAAATTGCAATCGCATTTTATGCCCTTGCTCTCCTACTCATATTTAACCCTTTATCTGTGAAAGGGTTGTGTTAGTGCTCTGGAGATACCATACCTTCAGGAAATATGGTACAAATGTTAAACAAAAAGCTCTGTTAGAATAAAAAAACATTATACTTCAGCTATGTAGAAACAATTAACAGGAATTCAGGATTCACGATTCAACGATTCTTCCTATAGAGATTTCTGGGCTAGAAGCAGAACAACAGAACAGCCATGAAATCAATATGAGAATTTAACAAAAATACAGAGTTTTACTAAGTAGAAACTTACCAAGCACTCGTCTGCACTCTGCACTCCTCTCCTTTTACAGTTTAGCAAAATGTCCTCTGTGTGAAAGAAGAGCATCTCCCTCTGTTTCTAACACTGTGAAAACTAATTAATGGAAGAGATAAGCGTCCTCTTTGACTATGTTTTATTCCAGCTGGTGTGCACAATGCATGTCACCATTCAACTGGTGCCCTCACCTTAAGCACACACCCCCACAGTCAAGCCAGGAGGGCGTGTCATACTGCATGCTCATGTCTGTGTGTGTGCAGGGAATCGAGGGAAACAAATGCCTCCTCCACCCATCTTCGTGCTCAAACACTGTGTCATATTCATCCCTCTGTGTTTCTGTGTGTCTACATGTGGGCGTACTTCTACATGAGTGATTAGCAGATTTACCAGCGTTCTTTGACCTGACATGCAGAGCTAAAAAGAGACTTATCTGTTCTTTTGGACTTAACAGTGCAGACATAACAATCTTAAAAGCAGTAAGCACACAGCAGAATTCACACATGGGTTCATATGTTTCACATCGTTTATTAGATAAATTAAATTTCTAAAAGTGTCTTCACTGACTGACTTAATTGTATGCACTGAATGTATTTCACTGAAAATAAGTTTTAGCTAATGCAGAATCAGACACGCTGACATCGAACATCCCATGTCTAACACAAGCTCTAGTCAAGAGAACTCGGCTGCGTTTCTGTACAGAACTGATGTTTGGCTTCCTCCTTGTGTAATAGAGTTTCAGGTTGTGTTTGTAGATGCATCAGCAAACCGTGTTAAGTGACGGTTTTCCCGAGTAGTCTCAAGTCCATGTGGCTATATTTAGAACTGTAATGGATATACAGTAATGTGCTTATTACGTTTTCATTCATGCACCACAAGCTCACTATGGCTGGTGCATTTACTTTCCACAGCCCTTCTTATTACTTACACTGCCATCATGAATTTAATCCTGCTTCTCCGCTTCGGGCTTCTGCTTCTAACTGACAGAATATAATTCATCTGTCAACTTAGTAGGGCTCAACAAATAATAAACCAAATCCCGACAAACATAAACAAATATTTAAAAAGCGCAGCCATCATATCTGAGCACCAGCTGAGAAAAAGCATTCACTCTCACAGTGGGATGTTAAAGAATTAGCGGATCCAATGTAGCCAATAGCTGTCTGCGGTGGGCGGGGGGGAGTCAGTGGATGAGACGCGTCAAGTGGAACTAAACACCTTTTTAATGTAGCACACACAAGAGAGTATGGCTGTGAATTCATCCAAGCTTTGAACCAGGAGGAACCCTCACTACAGAACTGAATCAGAGTCACAGTCATTTTGCTTTGCCAGCATCTCACTTTCATCTACATGTAATTTAAGTTTTTCTATTCAACTCTCCGAACGGATTCCACTTTCCACCTCCAAAACGTTATGTTCAGTGATTCTTCGAGGGCTCTGGTCCGTGCATTACAGGCTCTGTTCAATGCCAGCTACAAGTGAACCAGCGATGAGAAGAAAACATGACCGAGTTCAAAGCAGTTGAACTTGCAGTTTGAACCAAGTTGAGAGTTTATTATTATTTATTATTTTTATTACTTGATATATTACATTGTGTGGATTTTATCTGTTCTAATCTCTTTGATAGTAAAGTAACTTGTAACTTTGACAGTTACTTGTGTGCAAATTTAATCCTATTAATACTTGTTTTTTACAAGCTAAATACCAACCTAAGGTCCTGTGTTGCGTGAGAAACAAATAATAAAAACCTCTATCATCCTCTTCCCACCTTGGCTGCAAAATTTTCTACACACTGCATCATACTCCATGCATCCATCCCCTCCCGTCTACTTACGTCAATTGCGTCCCTCTCAAAGATGCGTAGCTGGAGGAAGAGCTCCAGTTTTATCTTCCTCTCCTGGAAGAGCTCCTCCATCTGGCCCTGGGCCTCATCCAGCTGCTGCAGCACACTCTCGATGTGGGCCATGGAGCTGTTATGGGGAGTCTTGTTGCTTGAGATGGCGGAGTCTCTGTGTAATGAGTCAAATCCGGGGAATTTAGAGGTACAGTGTATACCGTGCATGGTCAGAGATGTGGTTTCAAGTTCTAAAATAACAACTACATTTGGTAAGTTGTTTTTAGAGAAGACAGGCTTTCATTATTGTTGCCACTGAACAATTCTGAATACAACTTAAAAGAGGCTATTTGCACATATTAATGCTCACCATAAGATCTTACCCTGGTGCATTACTGCATGTACTACAATGTTTTATTTCAGTGTATTCATTGATTTGATTGAATTGACACCTGAGCTGTTGAATGAGGCCTTCTCCCTCCTTGATGACATTGACAGTAGCCTGCAGGGTGGTCTGCTGCTGCTGGCCAAAGCGCTTGATCAGGTCCTGCACTGCTTCCACCGACTCTGCGTACACATCATCCAGCAGTTCCTTCTGAAGCTCCTCCAACCACGTCCAGAGCTTACAGCGATTGACAGAACAGGTACGTCAGTTAAAATGTAGGTCACACTTCACAGGGAAGAGAAACAAGAAGGAAGCAAGCAAGGCTGGAAGAGGGATCTGCAGAGCACTTTATAAGAACCGACAGACAAACTGCCAAATGGACAGACAGAAGATAGGAGAAAGAAATTCATTTCGACCAGTTATGCTCAAAGCTGGTGTTTTGTGAATGGTCATCTTTTCAACAGATTAGCCATCTGGGTGTGTTGGCTCAACGTACTAAAGCCCTGGCACACCACCCAGGCTGCAGGAGAGAGACCCTGGCACCCTATGGCTTGTCTAACACCCATACTGCCAGCACAAACACACATGGACTAGTGGTATTGTTACTATCAACCACTTATAGTATGTTACATACTCCCTGTAAGACATCACAAAAAACAACTCTCTAATAAAGACGTGTAGCAGTTTATTATTATTATATTAATGTTATTGTAATTGTAGATAAGGATGGACTACACTAGAGATTTATATTGTAATAGAAGCTGGCTTTTATCTAGAGTAACTTGATCTGATTGCTTCATAAAAAAAAAAATCAGTGCAGACAAATACCCTCTCCTCCAATGTAGTTTGTGCTCTTTTACACCAGTAAACACTTTGATGCCTTCCAAAACGCTGGATGCCATCCAAACCTTTCTAGGAGAACTAGGAGAGGTGATGTGCAGGGAGGCTGGAAACAATCACTTGTACACACATACGCACAGGAGAGGATTTACACGTACAGGCACACACACACACACACACACACACACACTCAATGGCTCACACATACGCAGGCACAACACACGGTGACATGCACCAGCGTGAGATGACAGATGGGAAGAAGGAGATTGGTCCATATGGACATTAAAGACTAGCTTCATTAATAACACCATGGCTCGGACTGTCTCTATGAGTCTATGTAAACAAGATGTAGTGTTAACACATGCAGAGCACAGTGCTCTGTCAGGGTGGAGAGGTTAATTTTGACACTCAAACATGTACAGAGAGAGATTATCATAACACTGTGAGAAAAATTATGAGAGACGGGCCACGTTTGATCTGTATATGTACATATAGGTTTCCTCTGCTGTCTTGTGTATCTTAGGTGCTCTTTTTGATGCTTTGTTCTTCATTTTACAGTTCCAGCTTACTGTAATTGTACCTCAGATTTAAGATAAAAGCAAAAATATCCCTACTACTCCAGAGTGGAGTAGTGTACTGTAGAGTAGAAAAGAACAGAGCGGAGAGGAGAGGAAAGGATGCACACCTCTTTGACGTGTGTGTGAAAGGCCACAGACATGTCCAGCAGGACTTTGCGTTGTTCGACGCGTCGCACAAAGTCCTGGATGCGATCTTCTAGCTGGTGGGCAGCCTGGTAAATTTCCTCTGGGTCACATTCCCCTGTCTGGGCCAGCTGCTCTGCCGCTTCTAGCAACTTGTCAGCATTGGTGTAGGTGTTCTGAAAAATGAACGTCAGTATATTTGAAACACGAGTACAGTACATCACATCACATACAGTGACTCTTCTTCTCTGAGAGCTGTTTTTTTTTTTCCAAACACAAAAACAAAACCCACCTGCGCAACCTCTTCAAAGTCTTCATGTCTCTTCTGCAGAGCCCTGGCCCTGTGCAAAGATTTCCCAACACCAGTATGTTTGCTGAGGAACGCCTCGCCATGATTTTCTATCCAATCCAGCACCTTGAAAAACAAAACAGTATCACTACCTTTGAAACATGCATCATAAATCGAGAATGCAGTATACATTTCAAACAGTAGGTGGAGCAATTGACTGGAATGGCTGTATGAAGATCACATCATAGTGTCAGTAGTGGATAGATGTCATCACTCACTCCCTCACCCCTCTGGCTTGATCATCCCTTCGTTATTTATTCTTTTTCCCCATTTGCAGTCTGTCTTATTTAAAATACACAAGCATGGAGAATTAAGTTTTTCTTAATAGGAAATCTGGAGCAGTACAAAGTGTCAACATTTCCACTGTGGATAAGATTAGGTATAAATCTTTGTACATAATTACCTTATTATCTATTAAACAGATGGCTATACTCCATCTGTTTCCATGTGAGGAAATGAAAGAGCTTTTCATGATGTTTTCAAGGTCTCTGGGAGAATATTTGTGATGGGACCAGCACACATGAACACGTGCACAATGCCCTCGACACTTTATGTGACACTAAATTGCATCACCATGGAAACCACTACCAAGAGAAAGGGTGATGAAAGAGCGACTGGAAGAGGTGAAAGACAGAAGTACAGACATACAGCAAGGAAGTGTGTGAGAAGAGAGAGAGAGAGAGAGAGAGAGAGAGAGAGAGAGAGAGAGAGAGAGAGAGAGAGAGAGAGAGAGAGAGAGAGAGAGAGGTAGGGGTGGAGCAGAGAGACATAGAAGTGTTCATACCCAAAGGGGAGAAAGGCAGAGAAACACCGGCGCTGTAGTTGTGATCTACGAGCTCTGCCATCCAGGCAGTCATATAGAAAAACAGGGATTCTGACAACCCAGGGGAAAGTGGAAAAAAGGCTTTGAAGAGGCTGGAGCTGATTATTTTAGATCTTTCTTACGCTGCTATGCAGTATGGATACGTACTCACAGTACATTATCCAGACTGTAGGCTTATAATAAGAAACTGCTAAGAAACAAACTGCTAGAAAAACTGGTATATAAATAATGTATAATAGAGCTGTTTGCTGTTTATGTATTGACTATGAATACCCCAGGTACTAGTAAATAATATTTATTTTTATAGCAATACCATCCCTACGCTTAGATCAAACACTAGAAAATACAAGCTTAACAGATTTGAAGGCTTAAAATTGAATTAGCAAAATGTTGCCACACAATGACAAGCCTTGAAATAAGCTCAATAAGTAGATTAATACCAGTAAAAATTATTGGTAGGATGGATGTGTATACTACCAAGCATTGTATACTCCTGTATATTAGTAGTGTTTTATGTTATGTAACAGGAAAAGCCATAGGCAGCTTTAATGTGCAGGGAGGTTAACGGAGAAAGGGCAAGTTGAGGCAGCATTATATATGTGTGCAAGCAAGTATTGCTCTATCCCTTGCTGCACATTCAAGCTGTCTATAGATTTTCCATTACATAACACAAACTTGTATTACTCGTTTTGTGGATTTTACAGAGTTAGACAAAAAGTTCCCATGATGCAAATCATTACATTTTTAGGAGAAGATGATATATGTGTGTGTGTGTGTGTGTGTGTGTGTGTTTCAGGTCTTCAGGTCTCATTGCAGTTGCACTTTGCTAACGTCCGAATGTGTCTTACTTGCTGTACATCCTGCTGAAAAACACACAGCTGCAGGCGCTGGTGTAGGCGAACTTTGCGATGCTGCCAGATGTTTTCCAGCTGCCTCTGGTGATGCAGCACTTCGTGGATGATGTCCAGGACATGGTGTACAGCTTTGGAGTAGTTAGCTGAAGCCATTAGAGAATCTGCACTTCCTGGGGTCAAAGGTCGCTGCAGCTTGTCCAGTAGAGACTTGCCATCCTGGCTGACCTGTAAAGGTTTGACATTTGACACATGTCATTTGAAATAGAGACATAAACTCACAAAGAATCTCGTTTGATATTAATGAAATGACTGAAGTCTCATCTGTTGAATTCCTGAGATCCACCACTGAACCAAAGATTTTGATTATATAGATTCCACAGGGTTCTGTGTTTGGGCCGATTCTTTTTACTCTATAAATGTCCCCCCTAGGCAATATCATTAGGAAACACTGTATAAATTTCCATTTCACATTCACATTTGATACCCAGCTATATTTATGTATGAAAGCAGAAGAAACTAATCAATTAATCAAACTTCAAGCATGCTTAAAAGACAAGGCCTGGATGTCCTCCAATCTCCTTCTCCTAAATTCAGACAAGACAGAGGTTATTTTGTTTGGTCCTAAAAACCTCAGAGACATTATGTCTTATCACATTTTTACCCTAGATGACGTAGCATTGGCATCAAGTAACACTGTGAGGAATCTCTGAGTTACCTTTGACCAGGATATCTCCTTAACATCACACATAAAAGAAATCTCCTGAACTGCCTTTTTCCACTTGAGGAATAATGGTAAAACTAGGAGCATCCTGTCTCAAAGTGATGCTGTTAAACTAGTCCATGCATTTGTTACTTTCAGACTGGACTATTGTAATTCATTATTTATAGGATGTCCCAACAACTCTGGAACTAGTAAGAGTGATCATGTTTTTCCTGCGTTAACTTCTCTCCATTGGCTCCCTGTAAAATCCAGAATTGAATTTAAAATTCTTCTCCTCACTTATAAATCCCTTAATAATCAGGCTCCATCTTATCTTAAAGACCTCATAGTTCCATATTTTCCCAGCAGAACTTCTCAGACTGCAGGTTTACTTGTGGTTCCTAGAGTTTCCAAACGTAGATGGGAGGCAGAGCCTTTAGCCTGTGGAACCAGCTCCCAGTTCAGGTTCTGGAGGCAGACACCCTCTTCACATTCAAGACTAGACTTAAAACTTTCCTTTTTTATAAAGCTTATAGTTGGAGATGAGGTGACTCTGAACCATCTCTTAGTTATGCTGCTATAGATTAGTCTGCTGGGAGACCTCTACTGAAACACTGAACTCCTCTCCTCTCATCTATCCATTCAAATGCCACCGTTGCATGTCATTAACTTTGTCTTTTCTCTCTCCTGTAGTTGTTCTTTCTCCTCTCTGTCTCTCTCTCTCTCTCTCGCACTCCTCTGCAGGTATCCTCAGCCTTGGAGCTGTATATCTCCAGAGTGCAGATACTGGTCCTACCAACCTGCTCAGGGTTTTTGCTGCTTGCTGTTGTGGTTTTTTGTTTTGTTGTGGCCGCCCACCCTGAGCCTGGTTCTGCAGGAGGTTTCTTCTTCTAATGGGAGTTGTTCCTCTCCACTGTTGCCTAGTGCTTGCTCAAGTGGGATTGTTGGATTTTCTATATAATTCTGTATACAATTATAATTCGTATTTATAATTTGTTAAACCTCACACTGTACAGTGCCTTGAGATGACTTATGTTGAGCTTTGGTGCTTTACCAATAAAATTGAATTAAGTTAAACAAAAAAAAATCCCATTGGGCTTAAATTTCTCATTTAATTTAAAGAACACATTCAAACAGGGCTTTGTTTCTTCATGCTACTATTTCTTTGACAATGACATGACTGCTTAATAATATTTACAAAGAAGCAATCATTAAGTCACTTCATGCTTTTCTGCTCTTCTGTTTTTAACTTGTGCAGGATACATGATTTAGATAAATATCACTACTATTTTGTACTGTAGTGGAAGGATCTGGCATCTGTCTGACACGTGTCTACTGACCTCAGAGTATGCGGTGGTAATGTGCTCATATAGGCCCTGGTGATGATGGATTGTATCTTCTAGGTCCTGGAGTTCAGATGGCAGCTCACCTTCACCACACGCCTTACACCATGGTTCCACTTTACTCATGTACTAGGATTAGAACACACAGCACAAATACTGCATAACATGAACCCATTTACAGTATAGTGGCTTTAAAAAGTGCTGATGGAAAAAACAAGTTAGCATTTGCATTTATTGCCTAATTGATCCTCATTTGGCAAGAACAACCTCAAACAAACACACACTTTCTATAACTGTGGATCTGCACAGTGCTCAGGAGGAATTTTGCACCGCTTATTCTTACAAAAATGCCATTTTCACATTCTCTCATAGCAAATCAGTGAATCAAGAGTAGAGACTACAGTATTGTGTCACACATATAAGGTGGAAGCATACAATATCTTGCCTGTGGCAGCTACATTGACAGCAAGGGAATATCAATAGCTTACAAGGAAGTCTTGAGCATTAAAGTCACCCAACACTAGTTGTCAACAACTAACTCATGCATTGTTAATGCAACCGTAAGCAAAACAGTAGTATTGATCCGTGAAATTGACCTTTCAGTCTGTTAAGGTTAAAGAAAGCTGGGGTTGTAAATTGTAGATCACAAATATGTTTTTTCACCTTTTTCTGCTTTAATCTATATATTTCATGTAAACAATATAAAATGATAATGATGTTCTGAGAAAGACGTGACAAAATGTCTTATCAGCATCTAACATTGTGCACTACATTTAATACTATGCTCCATTAAGTCTCTCATTGAAATAATATGTGCTGTACATGTGTAACAGTGTGTTTTGTTTTTGCATTGTGATTATGTGTGAATAAACTAATGTTTTCGTTTGTCGACGTCATCGGAACTGCACATACTTTGAAGTGTGTCCCTCTGCATTGCCTGTCCGTACCTGGTCTGCTTTCTGATGGAAGCTGGCAGACATCTCCAACAGGGTGCTGCGTTCATCCAGTGCTGCAGCGAAGGCCTTCCACTCCTGCTCCAGCTGGCCTGAGATCTGCTGGATCTGCTGGGAGGCGTAGTGACCCGACTCCAGGAGTCGGTTCCCTACTGACATGATTCGATTGATGTTCACATACACATTCTGTGTTTAAGAAGAGACAGAGTAGAAGTGCATTAGGATTAAAATACCAACTAAAAGTAATTGTTTTTAATTCAATCAAATGCCTAATTATAATAATTGATTGATTCCATTTTCCTTAGACAAGGCTGTTACAAATTCAGAGGTTTAAATCTAAAGAAAGCTTAACTTGGGCCCTGCTAGCTATACAGTTTTTCTGTGTAAGGGTAACATGCTGGCATCAAGTAAACAGCCATCTGCTGCCATTGGTTTCATTTAAGGTGCCATGATGCATGAAGCTACAACTATGTCTTCAAACAACCAAGACGGTGTATTATTATTATTATAATTGTTATTATCATCCTATGTAATTAAGATTGCAATTGTGAAACATACAGGCTACAATTACGATTTGTTGGGTTACATGTGTGTTTTGTTTCTTATGTGAAACACTTTGTAACACATGTTTAGAAAAGTGCCCTATAAATACATTTATTATAAATATTATAATTGTTTTTATATGCACAGTGAGAATAGAGTCAATACATGCACCCTTGTCATAAGCTATCCCTAACAATGCACACATTCAACCTTGTGGATATTAAAAAGTCATTCACGTTGGAGGCATATATAAATAATGAAACGAAACCCATTTGCGTCTCAACTGTTCCGTCTTTTTCTAATATATGGGCTCCCACCTGTTTTGTGTAGATAGGCATGGATCAGCAAACGCTAATTAACAACTCTGTTAAAAGCTTGTTATTATTCTATTCAATTACTGCTCCTAGTGCTTATTATGTCTCTTAGTTCCCTTTTTTCAATCACAACGGGAAGGAAAGATGAACCAAGCACCAGCTACAGCCCTCAAACAGCAGGGCGTTGGGAAGAGTGATTCTACCAACACAATGCTGCAGATACGGGAGTGATGTTTTGTATTATTTAACCTATGAGATGATTTTTATGTCTTTTTGAAAGTGGGGGTTGGAAATAGTGGTGAATAGTTTTACATCACGTTTACTTTATTTCATTTATTGTTTTCTTTACTTCTCTGTTAAGAAGTCAAAGGAGACCAGCTGCTCTCTAATACACAGTACCACAGTAGGTACGCTGAGATGCACATATCTTTGCAAAGAAAACACAGGAAGTGTTATGTCCATGCTGGTATTATACTTCAGGAAAATGCAAGGATATTTAGAGGAAAAAAAAACACAAGCAAACAGACAGGAGAACACCGGTCCATGAGCACATATGCAAAGAAACACACAATAAATAAACAATGAAGAAGGGAATGGGGAATTAGGGGGAAACAGAGTGACATAGTCACCACCAATAACCCCGAAGGCCTTCGCACCATCTGCACAACATTATGAATTAGATTAAATAACAGAGGCTGGACTACTGAAACACACTGGGTGGTAAAGCCTTAATCCAAAACTGATGGACAGAACTGCTGTGGGTGGGGTGGGGGCATGATTTAAACCCGAGTGCCTCGGGAAGATAAATGGTGAGATAATAAGATAGAGAGAAAAAGAGAGCAGGCAGAAAATAAGGAAAAAAGAATGACAAGACCTTTTGCCCAGAACTAAAACAATAAAATTTACTTTATCAATGGATGAACAAGATGAAAAACTGTCAATAACAACAATAAGCAGCAGATCTGGACTGCACGCTGGCCAATGAAGCACACACACACTCTACAAAGCCACACTAGCATCGTCCTGCAGAAATGTCCACTGAAATCTCTGTGTTGATGGTACTTTCATCCCATGTTTCACCCTTATACCATTACAAGTGCTGACTTTTGCACTTTTCACTCATGATAGTCTGGATGCATTTGTCAAGTGCCTCCCACAGAGGGCGGTAATTTAAGAATAACATAACATGACATGCAATCGTGCACGATTGAAACAGTCACCATTAGGTCCTTCACTTAAAACTGATCATTCCTATTTCATTCCTATGCCTATGCCTAGCAATGATCACTAATCTAAATGCAAAAGCAATGTTAATGTTAAAAGTGTTTTCTCCATTCTACCATAAAGGTTCATTTATTTTGGAAATACACACAGAAACAACAGGACATCAGCAGTAGCTGTATTTTCACAAATGCACATAAATACTCACACACACCCTGACACATGTACTTCCACTCAGCCAAGCAGGCAACAGGAAGAGGAAACGTTGCTTCCTGTGGAAGAATGGATGGAGGGGGTGTTGTTCACTGGCCCAACTGCATGTGTGTATTGGGAGTATGTGTATGAGTTTATGTCTCAGTTCCATCTGTCGCCTCACTAGTTCATCTCAACCAGTGGTGTTGACTCAACTGGCTGCCACTGAAACTGCCTGTGGGCCTTCATGTTGACACTGCACTGCTCACTGCAAATGGCTCCTAACAATAGTGACACTGTGAGTGGGAGGATTTAGGCCATGGGCACCGCTTTCCCCTGATGACTGATCCCCTTTTGTTAGACTAAGATAGTTTCACTGCCAATGAAAAAAACTTATCATTGCCGGTTAGGACTGGGATCATTTTATTGTCCAAATCAGAGGTAATGGGCTAAACATGTTAACTTAGTTTCCTTTTTTTAATCACATGGTTTTCAGTCTAACACACGACACAAATCCAACAGACGCAACATGTATCAAGGTACAGGTTTTTCTGATACATATCAGTTGGTTTAAGCTTAATCTAACTCCTTACTTATGTCCTCAGAAAGGCACCACGCAGCATACTATTACATGTTACGAGGGAGTAACAAGGAGAGACGCTGGATGGTACAGAAGCCCAGAAGTCACTGAGGCTATGCAATAAAAATGGACTAAAACTGTGACAATGAAAGAGAAATAGGCCAGAGTACAGTTTAGATACAGTGAAAGACAAAGAGAAAATCTTTCAGGGAAAGATGGAGTATCTTTGCAGGAACCACCACCGTTGGGGGTTAAAGGCTTTGGTAAGAAAAAACTGTAACACAGCAGAGTCGATACAATACACTGTTCGCAATGACACATATTATACAACAGCAGAGCTCCCCCAACTACAGGAAGGTATGAGAGAGAAGGGGGGAAATACAATAGAGGGCAGCTAACAGCTATGGGAGGGGCACAGAGGCAATATGGGTCAATTATGGGAACAGCGCTGTGACGGGACATGACAGAGTGGGTCAGAGTTGAGGCAGAGTGGAAAACAGCTGAATAATATGAGATAGAGAGTGTCAGGACATAAAATACCAATTTGTAGTAAGTCACAGTTCCAAAAGAAAGAATAGTTTTAGATAAAAGAGTCTTACCATGCAATTCATAGCAAAGTGGTTGTGCTGGGTCTGCAGCTCGACAGCATGCTGGTGGTTCCCTCCGATCTCGGTGTAACTGGTGAGGAAAAGCCCCTTGTTGTGCATGATCCAGTCAAACATCTACACATGAAGAGGGGGGAGAAGGCGCCGCAAATAAAAAAAAATGGGTCTTTCCATCTCCTGTTCACTCGCTGCAACAGCAGTGAGAATGAGAGGGAGCCTGTTGTTTGGTGTTTGTAATTAACCCAAGCCTTTCATCACTCACCGACTTCTGCACCTGACTACTTTAGTGAAGTCATTTTCAAGCTCCACACAACAAAATAGGGCTTGAAGTTGTAGTAGTAGAGTAGTTTCAGTCCACCAAGGCACGTATTCAGCTGTTAAGCTTTTCCACTATATACTATACATACACAGTCTCACTAATCTGGCCTACATGGGGATGAAAGTTGATCTGAGGCTTAAACGTCTGGATAAATGTAATGTTTTCAAATACCCGGCTAAAAGTGGCACGAATGAATGCGCACACATCACATTACTGCCTGTGGTGCCTCAAATACCTGTATGCATCAAGAGTTAGACTACAGCGTTGGCACATATTAACATAAAAGTAAAAAGGGGCAAATGCAAAGAAGTAGACAGGAACCAACTCATTTTATCCCCTAAATGAAATGATCATCAACAGATGCTGTAAACAGCACACTTACCTTCTCAGCGTCCTGTTCAAACAGTCGTAGCTGGAAACACTGATCCAACTTCAGCTTCCTCATGTGCCACAGCTGCTGTAGATTCTGTCGCGTCCCGTGCAGCTTATCCAACAAACCCGTCACTTTAGCCACTAGGTTGTGTGCGTCTGCATGCAGGTGGAAACCGTGATGGTCGTTGGAATCCCCGCTAGCTCCACCAGCCCGGTTGCCATACCCACATTCACCACTACTGCCACCTCCTGCAGTGTGTGACTGTAGTCTTTGGAGCAGCCTTCGTCCCTGGGTGTCCAGCTCCTCTACTGATGCCTTAGTGGCCCTTTTCTTTAGTGCTGCATGTTCTTCCATAAGCCGACGAGCCCCTTCCAGGTCCCGTGGGAGATCACGCTGGGATAAAGTTTCCTGGAGCTCTTCAAGGCGTGCCAGAGCTCGTGCTGCATCGCTGGCAAAGGTCTCAAATGCGAGCCGCACCTGAAAGGAAAGTTGAAAGCGTCCTACATTTTCCAATTTTTCTAAAGACAAGACTTACTGATAAAGTCTCAATCTAATGTTTTCTGAACTAAAGCCTATAGTAAAAATAGTTTTCTTCTGTGTTACTCCTAAAGTGTGTAAGGGAAGTGAAACAAAGAAAAATATAATATCCAAACCTCAATCCATTCATCATGATTGTACTCCAAACTGCCCTCGAAGTCAGCAGTCAGCTGGGATGGATCCACAATCTTGGATAAACCTTCCAAGGAGACCATCACTGTCTGGTGTGGATAGGTGCATGTGGATCAACAAAGAGGGAGAAAGGGTGAAAAGGCGATCAGCGTGGGTAAGGGAGGATGAGAGAGAGCGAGACAGTGAGGAAGACCACCACAATTTACACATCACCATATTCCAAACTAATCTGAATCAACATGTCAAAATATTTAGTATTATTAAAACCAGGTTTTGAGAAGAATGTGCCGATTCAGTGGTTCTATTGTCAGGATAGGTGGGGTGACCTAACAAAAACATTCCAGACATTTAAAGTCATATTAATGTTATCATTAATAAGATGGAAATACACAGACGTAAGCTCTTAGGAAGTAAAAACAGAAAGGTTCACCAGGGCAAACACAGGAAACTAAACCAGCACCCAGGCAAGAGCCTACCTGAGAACTCTTCTTATGAATTCTACAGTAAATTTGGATTATTTTAATATCTTTTCAACTGACAGCACATTATGACACAGTTAAATACAGTAGTGGCTCCACAGAACACATCTTCATCATTTCACTCAAACCAACACTGTAGCAATCATCACATCCCAACACATACACTGAATGTCTGACATAGTCAAAAAACAACAAGTGGCCTGTCCAAAACCAGTTCACCATTTTTAGGATAAAGTGTCCTATATAGCCTGTTTCCATAGTAACTGGGTCAGGACTAAATATACCAGCACCACATGCCCACACGGGACAGAACAGTGCCGCTGTCACCAAGCAGCAGTCCAATTAGAGCTGACAAATTAAGACCGGTGGCAATGTTATACTAACCAGGACTCTAACAGCTACAGCTAACTGTTCATTTCAAATATATTGATAATCATCAATAACGCAATAAGCACTGCCAGTATCTATATATATTTATATAGACATACATTTCTATTTATTAAAGCCTATAATACTAATAGTAAAATATCTACTACATCAAAACCCAATATATAAACAGGAGGGATTAGTTTTGTATATTAGAAGTAGTTAAAGCGTGTAGAGGTGCACTCACCTCAAATTCAAACTTAGAGCTGCCAAAGTTGGTCCTCTGCTTCTGCCAGAAGTTGTCTGGCTTGATGATGAGGGCGACGTGGATACAAGAAGGAAAAGACTCCTGAAGGATCTTCAGCAGAGGCTTGATGCTGTCCCACTTAGAACCACGCATGTCCACAATAACTGTGAAGCCATGTCTGACCACCTCCTCACTGCAGAAACATAAATAAAGAGGTCAGTTCCCAGGATGAAGAATAAAAGAACACAGGGGAAGATATAATGCCTTTAAATCATTTTATAACACAAATCTGTGAGGGCAGCAGTAAAAGTAACAAGAGGACAAAAGCACTCAGATGTGGCTGATTTGAGGCAGAGCAATCGATTAAGCTTAAAGAAATCACATCATTGTCACTGCCCACGTAGAAGAAATAGAGATGCTATTAAACAGCAAAAGAAAAAAAAAGACTCGCTTTAAAAAAAAAATCTATTTAGTAAAGGGTCTGTTGTAACTGAAAATGCCAAAATATAAGTCAAAGATCTCCTACAAATCTCCAGAGCATCTGGGGAGGAAAAACATTAAAGCGTTGAAATTTCCACTGCTGCTTACCAGGAGTCCCGCTGCTGTATAAGTCCATAAAAGGTTGCTTCTCACTGTTAAAGACCTTAATCTCAAAGTGTCTAGCTAGGAGACAGACCCAGACGCAGGCCCTCCTGCTCTAACTCACTCTGACCTCACTCTCTGCAAACAGATCGGCAGCCAAACGGGTAGAGAAAAACAGAGCGGAGAGAGGATGGAGAGGATGGAGATGAGAGGGAGGGTGGGAGGTGGAGAGAGACACAGAGGCAGATGTGATATAAAAAAAAAAAGGAAAAAGGCAGAAGATAAATTTGAACAGGAGAAATAGAAATCTAACTCAGGGGAGGATGAGGTCCTTCTTCTGAGTTGGTGACATTTGGTTAGTTCTCAGCATCCAACCAGATGACTGGTCACCTCTGTGAGCTCTTGTATCCTCGCTGGTCTTATTGCATAACACACTTTCTGAAGATTTGAGCGTATGTTGGGATTCACAGCAGCAAAGCTGTCTTTTACTGCTTTACCAAAAAAAGGCATGTTTGATTTTAGTTTTAATGAACTTTCATAGTGGAGCTATCTGCATTTGAAAGGCAAAGGCAAGCAGCTGGGGAGTATTTCTTTATTCCTTTGTACCTGAGCTGGACTACCTCTCACCTCAAGACAAATCTACTGTGAACTCTACTCTGCAAAGGACTTTAAAGCACTAGGACTGTACAAGTACAAGATAGTGCAGCATAGGGGAGATCAGAAGCAGCAGATCAGACAAGTGGAAGGTCTAATCGCTACTGACTCCAAACTGAACAGCCCGAAGCAAAGTGTCAAATGTGACAGAGAGCTGCTTCAAGACTTAAACATGAGCTTGCACAGAACAAGCACAACTGTGCAAGAACATCCTGTGGCAACATGTTTCCTGCACAGACTCTAGTCCATACGACAGCACAGCGAACAGTGAAACAGGAAACAAAAGTCAACGGGGGCCTAAAGAGAGAGAGAAAAATAAAGAGGTAGCGGTCTATTTGGAACTTTTTAAAATTAGAACTGAGTGAGAGAGGGGAGAGTTGGTAAACAGGAATGAATGAAAACAAAAGAGTAATAGGTTTTTCTACAGAGCTAAGAGGAAATGAGAAGGCGGGAGAGAAGAAAGGGACCGAATCTTCTCAGAGAATCTAAAATAAAACCATTCCACCGCTTTGTTGCTTCAGGTTATGGCATTTTAAATCCAAGCAAGGTGGAAAAGTCTGACACAAAGAAAGTGATGAGGTGTGTGTTCATGTGTATGTGTGTGTGTGTGTATGTGTGTGTATTTGTGCATAAGAAGCCAAGAGGAGTCTGGGCCAAATTAAAGCAGAATGAAGAAAAGGTCTGAAAGTCAATGAATGTGCATTTGATTGTATAGCTACATATACCCACAGTTTAAAAATGTATGAATCCTCCACTGAAACCCTGTGTATATGTATTTATGTGTAGTCAGTTTCCTACCTAGGGATAGTAGCCAAGTAGGCTATAAGCCTGCGCAGGTCCTCAGGTCGTATTCTATCATGGTTGCTTCGTGCTGGAAAGGTGAGAACGGGACCTCCACGTCTGTCTCTGCCACCTTAGGTCAAAAATCAGATGGCAAAGCCTTATTAAATAACAGCTAGAATATTATGCTGTGCTGATCGTAGCATCGCTGGTCCAAAGCTGTAGACATTATTTTACTTTCAGCTGCTTGAAATGATGCTACGGAGTTCAAGTAGGAAAACATAACCCACAGTTGTTCTCTGAGAGGACAGCAGCTCATTTGTATGGGTACCATCTGTGAATTTGTCCGCAGTTAGTGATGACTATACAGAGTCAAATTGAAGAGTCAGGGGTCAAATTAGTCTCACAATGACAAGGCTGGTAATAGGCTTTCAGTCAGACTGCAATACCAAACAACTCTGACGATAAATGAACAGAGACAAACACTCTCTCCGACTCACTTACAATTATGGCAGTGCCTGTGCAGTTAACACTAATGAGATAAAGGTCAGGTCAGAACCATAATGAGTCAGAAACAGTTCAGAGAAATAAGTGAGTGCACATAAGTAACAAGTAGCAATTACAACAAGGGCAACTGGAACATTCAAAACAGGGATATGCAATGTTGCAGCTTTTAGAAGACATACAGTATGTGTTCCAGTTTTAAATCTATCAATCAACAAAGTATGGGAACTGTGTTGATTTTGGTATTATTTTAAAAATGTGTCCGTCCAGATACTGAGTGCATGAATGAACATACTTATGTCCATTCAGAAGTTGGACAGTATATATCTGACCTGAGAGAAAGGCGACCTTCTCCTTGAGAATAGGAAGCACATCGATGGCCTTCATATCCTCATTGCGATGAAACCCTAAAACACAGAAAAACAGGGAGGTCAGCAAAGCAGGTTGACAACCAAAATCTTTAGACAAAGACAAACAAATAAAGCTGGTCACAACATCAGTTGCACCAACCATGTTTTAGTTTTTTAAGTGTTTTTATTGTCATTAACTCAGCAGCAAACATACTGTCAGCGCACCAACGAAATTACCACATTGTTGCAGCACTAAACATTTAGCCTAGACTATATATCCTGGTATATTGGTATACAAATGTCAGATCTTTTCCCTTGGCTCTTCAACAAATAAATAAACTGGTTACTGACTGAGCACTCAGCCATGAAGACGACTGACTAAGATGGTCCACTGAACATAATAATGTAGGGATGTATGATGGATGTGTGATATAGATGCATATTATATGATATTCTTTTAATACATTGTTAAGGAATATTTTATTATACAAAAAAAATGTCCTGAATGAATATTAGGAAATGTATATGGTATGATTATGCACTGAACAAACCTTACGCATCACATTTGTAACTCACAATTTAGCTAAACACCAGATTAGTGTCTTTATATAAACAATTATAAAATGCAATCAGCAAAAAAAACATTGCAATATAAGAAATATTTTGAAATATTTCAGTTCTGTTTTGTTTAACAGAGCTTAAGGGTCAAAAAGGGAGACAACGACTGCAGAGGAAAGAGATAACATCTCTACACAAACATTGTGCTGCTCTGACAGTTACAATATAACCATTTCATCACAGAGACTACGAATGTAAATGAGCTAATTAGGTAACGACTAGACTGCGGAGCGCCGAACCTCGCCGAATGTCCTCAAATAAAAAAAAATCTGTCATGATTCTAAATTCATTTTATACTAAGCAGAAGCCCCAAAATCCAATCAGAGCCAGTGATTACGCAGAGTTGGGTATTTGTTCTCAATATTGGGATTTTCTTACAGTGCATAGCTTTGTGGAAGCACGGCATGAAATAGTAAAACAAAGACATTTTTTAACACAAGCACCATTAAAAATGTCTATTCCAGTTCGCAATGGAGTTACAACCTGAAGACATAAAGAAAAAAAAAAAGATGTGACGGAATGCAAAGTGTAGACAGAGACAGAACGATAGATGCGTGGGCAGACAGATGACGAGATGAATCAAAGGCAGGCTGAGATGGAACTGGACAGTCTTATATGTATGCGGTATGAAATTATAGGAACAGAGAAGCCCAGACGGTAATGATTCAACAGAGACCATAGAGAAGAATGCCGAGACAGACAGAACTGCAGTGCACAGCGAGAAAGATAATAATACCCAGAGAGTACGCTGCAGAAAGACAGAGAGGCAGCTAAATAACTCCTACAGGTCTGAATGGCCCCCTTTAATATCGATTACAGCAGCACATTAGCTCACAAGTGGCCAGACTGGACACAACCTGACTCACGGCCAGTGTCACAACCAGCTGAGACGAGAGACAATAATTGTTTCATTCTCTGTCCGAAGCTGTTGAGAGGACAGAGCGAAACAATCTCTCACTCAAGGTTTGGATGATCTCAGTCCTTGATTCTTGCCCGTTTCTCACTTCTCTTATGTCGAAATAAGAAAACTCAACATTGCAAAAGTTGGAAACACGTTGAAAACAACAACAAACGACATTGAGTGTTTTCAAAAGAGCATTCCCTTGTGTGTAGTGGATGGGTGTGTGGACTGAACCTGAACACTACAGGGCACAACAATACTCTTCTTGCACTTCAGAGCTTTTGTGTGTGTGTGTGTGTTTCCTATGAAGTGTGGCCAGACAGAAGACGGAAGTTGCTGGAGCTGGCCCGAAGCCAAGACTGACGTCTGTTGTACTCCTGCAGTCCTTCCTAAAACCAGCCCCCAGATGCGATCGTTTGCATGTCTTAATGTCGGGATGCTTGATTTGATGAAAATCAGTGTGGAAAAATTCACATAAAGTGACACAAAAATGGAGAACTGTGATACCCAAACAGCTACTGATGAAGAATAACACGTTCATGACAGGCTCATTTCCTTTTGACGTCAACACAGTCAAATAGACACACGGACACATACAACCGCACATGCTTTCAGCCGTGGTTGTATGCAGCAGTAGTCCATACAATATCCCACAGACGTGAAGTATTACCTTACACACTGTGATTCATGAAATCCCATTATCGCTTCTCGCTATGCACACTAACACACCGGAACACACGACAGTCCTCCTCTCTTCACTACACACAAGCCCTCATTTACAAGTCTGCTGAGCATGAAATAAAGCTTTTCAATCACATACTGCTTGTTCCTAACACATTCATAATGAGAGCGATCCATTTTACTGGCAGCCTGCACTCAGTGCCCTGTAAAATAAGGCGAAATGTCCAAAGATCAATATTGGATATAGTGATCTTTATTGGAATTCAAGACATTAAAGGAAAAAGATGGAAAAGACCGTATTTCTTTTTCTTGTTTTCTCTGTGACTGTGAAACATATGATATATGTTTTTAGCATGAAAGAGAAAATGGTGTGATGAGAAGATCAACTGCACATATGACAGGTAGTGGATCATATAGACATAAGTAAAAACACATAGAAAAGGATAATCACATGTGCACATGTGCATACTCTCTGTCTTTGAGAGATTCTATGCATAAATCTATCAAAGGCACAATGACAGATTGTCATATGGAGTATGTTTATGCTACAGCTAGCTTAACAATGCAACCTCCTGGAATTTCATGGCTTTCATCTGTGTTTATAAGTCTACAGTAGGTAAAACATTAAACAAACTATATTAAATTATTTGGAAAGCGCCCACAACACCACATCTGGCATAGAATGTCCACTGCACATCATCATGAAAACATCATTCCAACTGTAATGTATGGTGGAGGAAACATCATGCCCTGATCCTGCTTTGCTGGATCAGCTTGCAGTGATTGATTGATTGAAAGAAGAATTGCCAAATTTATCAAAAAATTCTTCAGGATAATGTGAGAATGTCTTTACATTAGCTTAAACTCTGTAGAAGTTGGGTGATGCTACAGGATAATGGCCCAGACACCAGAACAAGTCCACAACAGAATGGCTTCCGAAAAACAAAATCCCCATTTTAAAGTTTTACTTTTTCTTGCCACTGTATTTGATAATGCTGCTTTTGAGCTATGTAATTTAAAATAAATTAAAACAAAGAGCTATAACTATTTGTTTTTACTCACAACTGTTCAAAACTGCTACTGTCTATCACTCATAGTTTCTTCAGTCAAACAGACACGGTTACAATTTGCACCAGTGAAGAGTGTTCTTAGTGATGGCAGCAACTAATTGCATTGTGTGCTTTTATGCTGCTCAAAGGTCAGCCAGCACTTCTGGTATAGCATCGACATACTAGTAAAACACAAAACCACAGAACACAAAAACTGCAGCAATGTGAAGACAGAGAATGACTGAGCCTATGGCACTGAAAGGTTTATGCTTAGTTTAAAAATAGTTTCTCAAGCTACATTTTATGAGAAGCTACAGTTTGTTTTTAGTCCCGAGGCTCTGCATGAGTTTAGAAAGCCACCAGAGATGGAGCAAGAAGCATTTCTTCTGGTCTTTATAGCTGCACTGCAAAGGACTGTGGCCTAAATCTTCAAATTCACATTGCTGTGTAGCAGAGGCAGTGCAGCAGGACACAGCCCAGAAAGTGTGTCAATCCATTTCCTTTTGCCCTCTTAACCCCAGGCTGGAAGAACTCACGTGCTGATCTGAATACATTACTACACAACAGACCGTGTTCGTGCCTTGTACCACTACTTCATGCCACAGACTGAAAACATCCCACATTTTTTAAGATCCAAACTGGGTTGCAGACTTGTTTTCAGAAAGCTTTTAACGAGACGTAATAGGGAATAAATGTGCTAAGTTTAGATCAGAGTGGAAAAAGTTTAAAACTCCTGACCAAAACTATAACATGTGCAGGGAGCAATTTCATCACCTGCATCGTACCCAAACTCAGAGCCTCAGAATGGACACAACTGCGTGTCTTCTTTCCACAGCACGTCAGAACAGGAGGCCATGGTGCACGGGGTCAATCCCTCTGCTTCCAATCCTTTAGACCACAGGCTAGACTGTACATGGTGTATCTGCACAGCATGGCACATGATGCCAATCCTCTGGCTCTTAACCTTGTAACCTCAACTCAGAGCAATTACAAGCTAAGGCTGTATATGTAGTAGAGCCACACAGAGCTACACTGCAGAAACACTGCAGCAAAATTTGCTTGGCTGTGGTCCTGACCATCTAAGTACAGACATGATAATATACATTCCAACTGCCCATGATGATAACTGTGGTGAGATCCAAAGGTTCAGAGCTGTAGTAACTATGAAAAACATTTTGTACCAGTGATATACACCCTACAACTGATCATTTAGTAATATTGCGTAGTACAAATGCATTCTCAATATTCACTTAATCACAGCTGTGTAAATGTAATCCATTTGAGAATTTAGTGTCTGCTATATAAAAAGATTTACAGTGCACTAGACAGTGATGGATTTCAGATGGCTCTTTCATACTTTGTTTCTGGGTCAGAGCCCACTATGAGAACCTTACTATGAGTTTGTGTGAAAAGAGAGAACTGAGAGGCGTTTGTCAGCCTGCTCAGCTTAGCTTGGTTCAGTTTGGCTTGACTCTGACAAGTTCTGACTGTGGGGATTTTTCCGGAACAGCGCAGAAACAGAGGAAGTGTGTACATGGATTCATTTTGTTATTACTGTGCTAGTGTAACAGGGTGTATGAATTTGTCTTGCAGTATGTTGGAGTCCATCCTGTAAGATTCTTCGGTTTGTCTATGCAAACAATGCATGTCTTTGCAAGCATACACTGGTAATCATTGTATTCCTGCATGCCAACCTGTGTGCACTGTATGTGTAATTGTGCCTGGGTTTCAATACGCAGCGGTGTGTCCGACACTCTTTGCATCACTCTAAGAATAGTGCTCCCTTGGAGAGAGAGGGTGTGTCACTTTATTAGGTTTTCTGGATAAAACTTGACAGAACCCAAGCAGAAAACAGGGCACAGGCCACTCTCAGACCTCGAGGGAGTTCACTTCAGCACTACACAAAATCGATTTCTCACTCGGAGAAAAGTAACATCGGTGTCATCCCAGAAACATCCAGACCTCAATGTTTTCGAGGTTGTGCTGTGGTTGTGGTGTCCACAGCCGCTGTCCACAGTATGATAACACACGACTTTAGTTTTTTTCTTTTCAAGCCTGTGTCCTGAGCTGCAGTGTTTCAAACTCAGTATGTCAGCTTTTCAGAAATTAACAAAAGATCCATCTGATTCTGTTACAAATATCATGTCACCGAGGAGCTCTGTGAGCTCATACTTAAAAAAGTCAAAGAAACAACAACGGCAAAAAAACATACTATAGTGATTGAAAAATATTTTTGGTCCAGAATGCTCAGTGTAAACTTTACATTTTGTAATTTTATTTTATGAAGAATAAAAACATCCTATCTATTATATGAAGATGTTATGGTGTGTGTTATTTCTGTTTACCCCCACAGTGTGTAGAGATATCAGGCTGCCATCGCCCTTGATGCAGTTGCGGGAAATTTGAGTGTTTAGCCCGAGTCTGGGCTACATGATGGGCTGTTACAAGCAGGTTGTTTGTCACGTCCCCTGTGTGACAACCCCGACTAGAATAACAGCAAGCGTGTGCTACGGGGTGCAACAGGGAGACAAGATAAACAACTAAGAACTCTATTCTCTCTTTCTTTTCTTGTCTTTCTCTCCATTTATCTTTTTTTTGTCCTCAACTGTAAAATATTTTCTTTTATTTATTTTCCTCTGTTTTACACAGACACACATACAGTTGCTGTATCCTGCCACTAAAGCAAAACCACTTCTAGCGATGTCTACTCTACTCAGTTCTGTGACCTTCATCCTGAGCTGGCAGGGGGCCTGGGGACTGTGGTGAGCTCAACTTTCATCAGGTTTCTCATATTGTTGTTACAGTGTGGCTTACAGCAAAAATAACACTTTGCTCCTACCGCAGCCCCTCGACCTGGATGTAACCCCTACGCACAGCAAAAAAAAAAAGGGTATGAATAAGTCATAACAAATGGGAAGGGTAGGAAACACAAACTAATCTCATAGTACAGCTCTGGCACTGTGCTTAAATGCTCAACTGGTAAGTACAATGTGATACCCAGAGATACAACAAATTATTTTCCATAATTAATTCAATTAATCGACTGTATTAAATAGATGTTAATGTTTTAACTGTTAGCATATCCACATGCTTTGAGTACTTTTACTCAAAACAAACAACCTAAGCGTAACCCTGAACATCACAATGTGGTGCATATAAATAATTTACAATGGAGGAAACACAACAAAAAAAAACTTGTGTGAAACAAGAATATCTTTGTCTAAATATGTCCTTAAGATTCAGCGGACATGTGAATGAACGTGTCACCACACACGGCCCGTAAATCATGTCTACACCATTCAGTGCAACAAATTCAACTTAAACCCTAATTATAACTCGTATGTAGTGCAGTGTGTGAATAGCTAAGGGTCAATGTTAGGATAAACAATGGTCAGCAGTCTTATGCATGACAGCGAATGTGCCTGTGAAGGCCATTTTACTGAGCACACACACACACACATACAACACACACACTTTAAAGTATAGTGCACTTGTAGTAAAAGCAGTTACAATTACAAAAACATGACACACACGCAACCTGGAGACGGCCCAAGGATGGACGCATGCTGCACGCTGCACTGTTTGTGTTGCCTTTAGCGTGTTAGCCGTTTCGTTTGTTATCTCGTTAAGGTCGTAACAAACCTTGACAGAATATAAGTACTGTTTTAGTGGTTATTACGCTTGTACAACTTGTTCTCCATTCCTTTCACACCTCACTGAGTCTGAATTACAACCTGAACTCTGTGTATAATTTACAAATCCCTTCTTTTTTTCCCCTCATCTCTCCTTTACATCCTACCATCCTGTCTTTCTCCCTCCATCCACTGCCTTCTTCCTCTTTTGACTATTGGGTTCTGACATAGTTAGTGTTCCCCTACGTCTCGCTATTGGCAACTCTCTGTGTCACTGCCCAGTTGTTAATGCTGAGTAGCAGCCTTTTCACTGGAAGCATAGTGTTTGTCTAACTTGCCACAACTGGATTATGAAAGTTGGAAAAGTCTGCAACAAAGTTTGATGGCTTGGATGACAAGTCTTTTCCTGAGCAGCGTATATTAGACACCATGATTATAGTTTATCTTTTAGACCAGATAGAAAGTTTTCAATTAATGTAACCATAGAAATAAAAAAAGCATTTCATTCTTCTTTACTGTATAAGAATAAAAGATCCACTGTCCCAAGAGGCAAAATAGTCACTAGTAATAACGTGGACCCATGATTTCAGGTTTTGTCAAGGGTCTTGAGGATGAGTGCTTTAAATTCAACTACACCAGGGGTGTGCGTTATGAATCCTCCCCCAGCTAGCCTTGTTGTGATATAATCCTGCACTGCTTCCTCATGACAAATAGCACCATTTCTCCTCACTGCCTCAGAGCAGTCATCTCCTCAGACATCTGCATTCATTACCCTTGCAGGAACCAAGTCTTGGTGACTGAGCAAGAGAGGATAAAAAAGAACACTTCAGTTTTTATTGAGAGTGATGGCCATTATGTCTTCTAGATGATCAGGGTATATCGGGAGGCCACAGCTAAGTTTGACGTCGTGGACTATACTTTACTTTTTGTGTGGGCACTTTTAGGTCCCACATATGCTTATGGACTAGGCCAGCTGTCCGATCGACCAGTTTAAGCACCTGGCACTCCTCCATGGCTTTTAGGCAGGGGGTGTGCAGGCTTACACACTGTTCAAATTGGGTGGTGTTTTCTATAGTATGCTCCTAACAGCCAGTAAACATAGGTGGTAGAGCATATACCAAGTGTGAGTATATTGTAGGTTGTTCCTGTTATTTCATCCTCATGGGAGTAGCTATAATTAGTAATAGTGTGCTACTTGTGTCCAGGAAAAACCACAAATATTTGTACAGGGTTAGTCTATCACTCAGTCATCCAACCATTCACTCCCCTAGCTCCTCTCAGACAGGGGTCACAGACATTCTAATGTTATGACTGCAGTCTCAAGTTTAGTAGACTGACACAGCCTACTGATAAAGTGCCAAACAGACTGCAAATGGATGAATAGTAAACGTTACATCTTCTTTCTTTAGTAAAGTAAAAAAAAAAAAAAAAAACTTCATTACAAAGAGATGTGGCCTCTACAAATGCATGACACCTGTTCAAGTAACAGTCATAATTTACTATTATGCAAAACTGATGCAATGCAACAATAATCTTCACTGTTCTATTTCAAAAGTAATCATTAAATGTGGGGAATGTAAAAAAAAATGTGCAGCTTGGCTAAATTAAAAACAACATCCAATGTATAAAGCCAAAATCTGCCATGCAAGATTATTTTTAAGGAACATCTATTCCCACATCAACCATATATTCCGTCAGGTTTACTGAGGTCAATGCTGAACCCGAAATTAGTCAACATACAATAGTGTATTTCTACTTTGTAACTACAGACATTTAAGTTGTAAATTTGATGTGACTGTACTCATCTATTTACTTCGACTGTAAAAAATGAAAATAAAGAGGATTATGAATCAGCACAATACATTTATGATAGAGAATACCCTACCTGAGAGTCTGATCAAGGTTTTTCCAGCCTGGGCGTACTGCCAGCTGTGATTATCCAGCACTGCCATTGTAATCCAAAATCTGCAATAAACAGTCCCAACTGGTCTAGGCCTACACTACACCCTACTGAAGACTACAGTGGTCATCAACCTACCCGTTCTAGCTTTCTAACGGTACCATTGTTGTATGGAGAAAAGGCAACTAAACAACAGCTGTGCCATATACAGTACTGGCCAACGCCCTGCTACCCACTGAGTTGTAGAAAACCAGAGGCACCGCCAGCTCCTTTTTTTCCCTTCACCCACTGGCTTTTCTTTGCCATGTCCCCCCATGTCACTACCCCTCCCCAAAACAAGATTTAGTAACAACTGCTGATTTGCATTAAACTGTTTCTCCCTTCACTGTGTGCCTGGCGATCTACTCACAGGGAAAAAAGTTAAGCCAGTCAAACAGTTGTCGCTGGGGGATTTGTGGGTAAAACAGGCTTTAATAACGATAATGTAATCTGCTTGCTGACTAATACTTCAATCCTGCTGGTTACTATGAACTATTGCACTGCGACCAATGTAAATTTCTTATCATGATCTTATCATTTTTTACCTCGTTTATCTTGTAAGACATGCACTGAAACAATCCTATACTCCAGTACATTCATTTAATTTTCAACAAACAAAGAAGTCTGAAGTACTAAGTAAGTAAGTCTTGGGTTATTGACTAAAAAAATAAAGTGGAGTTAGGATGTAAAACTTATATCATACAAAATATGTATTGAAGGGGGTATGGACTAGTAATGAATTTATAATCAAGTGTAAAGCATCATATTTCATCCTTTAAAACATCTTGAAGTCAATAAACCTCAAACAACATGGTCATCTGTGCATAACATTCATGGAAATAGAATTATCTTAAGTGTTTCCCCTTTTATGAGTTTGGCTAAATTTGACCCTCATGCATATCGACTTTAATAAAAGTTGCTTGATTGGGAGCCGAAATCAGTTTGAAACAGAACAAAGAGCTCTTTTACTGTTTGCTCCACAAGAAAAATTAAGTTTCATGAATGACATCTCTCAAAGGAAAAAGTAAAAGGGAAATCATTATTTTTCCAAATTGTGAAGAAAGCTTTGATGAGCTCTAAAATTAAATTTTAAACCATTTTAAATGTTAAGAAGTCATGATCCAGCAACTAAAACTCCAGTGATTAGCATGCCTCTCCAGCTATGCTGCTTTAAACATACTATTTTAATATAAATGGACAGGCTGCATTTGACCTAAATCTACTGACAGAAGTCTAGCAACATGAACATAACATATACAATGATAAACATAAACAACTAAGTAGAGGGAACCCAGTGAAGCATATGAGAGATTTATTAACTTATTCATTATGGAAAATGATCCAATATTTGTGTTGCATGTGGAAATCATTCCCTTCAGTGATGTAAACCTCTCAAGTAGCTGCACCAGGACTCAGCAGAGTTGTGAAGGAGAGGCACCACTGCACAAAGTTAACAGCATATGTAACAGCAAGTAGTGGACATAAAATGACATGCACACACAACTAATGAGGTAATTAAAAACATGTGATCTCAAATTTGAGAGAAAAAGGACAGGAGGACAGACTTGCCCATGGTTATCTGAGCTGAGTAGGTCTAGTCCTAGGAGTCAGTGAGTATACAATTCACAAATCAGACAACATTGGTGAATATCAGAATCTTAGTGAAAACATGCTGAAGTGGGTTTTAAGAAGACATGTTCTTCGCCTTGTGAAAGTTCATTGACAGTAGCCTTTAGCTGCTGATTGTGAAGGGTTCACAAACCTTCAAGTGCCACTGTACATTTCTCATTTTTATACAGTCTTCACTCCACAGGACTACAAGACTAAATCGGACCACCTACCAACTCTGTTGGCTGCTTGATGTGATTCTGAAGTCAGTCGACCTTTCCTGTCTCTTAGAAAGCCCATGTAGTGGAAATGAAACAACATGGTCAGACCAGCCATGTTCAGCATCACAGACAAGTGACAATGAAATGACAAAACGGAGCCTCCAAAAGTGATGAACCCATTGGGTGTATATTTTAACTTGCAAAAAAAGTATATATCCCAGAGAGTGAGGTGTCAAAAAAGTTCTCAGACGTTTTTAGAAAGTAAATCAAATAGTTATATATTAAAATAAATGTAAGCTTAGAGCCAACTATGTTTCACTGGTGATGTTCATGCCTTGTCTCAGAGACTGAGAGTTGACAGCCTTCTCTTGTCTCTGTAAACTGAAAGCATGCTCTGCTTTGAGTACTCTATGTATAAGTAAGTGGGCCAGGTCAGATATCAGACTGATCCTGCTGGAATAAATAACTGAGAGGGATTGTCACCTCTCAGTGGGAGACAGGGGGTGGCGAAGTAGTCAGCTGTAATGAATATATGAGAGAGGGATGCAGTTCCCTAGTTACTTACTATAGCATCTGTGTTAAAACGACTTTATCCAACACTATTTTTACTCCTTACTTTAACTTACTGAGATATTATTTTAGCATTTACTATATCAATTTTAATTAATAGCAAACAAACTCACAAAAAGGACAGAAATATTCTTTTCTCCAAAACACTATGCCTTTTCACTGTTACTGCAGGAGAAAGAGAAAGGGAATCGAGAGTCGAGCAACCGTGAGAGAAGTACAGCATGAGTGTGAGACAGATCAGCGCTATAAAAAAAAAAGAATAAAAGCCCTTTTCAGCATCAAGCATCCATGTGCATCGGTCTGCTTGTAAGCCCACAACAGTATATAGTACGAGCTCACTGGGCAGCCAGCTGAGTCGTATCAACACATCAATGAAGTAGAGAGGAGGACGCTTTGTACGGCTCAGGGAACACCATTCATCGGTTTCTTCTAACCAAACTGTGCTCTGATTGTCCCAACACACAACAAAACCAAGCCAATAAACCACAGCAGACCAAATAACACTTGACAGGACGGGTGCAGAAGGCAAAGAGAGAGAGAGAAAGAGAGAGAGAGAGAGGAGGCTTCTGTGGTCCACTGTGTTACTAACCACCTCAGATAAAAAGAGGACAGAGGAGAGAAAGGGTAGAAAAAGAGAATGTGCTTGAAACAAACAGCCCATCAACTGTCCTCTATTCAGCTGAGGCAGTGGTGACTGAAGGCAAATGCAGTATGATATCCTATAGTAGGGTGAAGACGGGGAGAATAAGCCAGAGAGAGAAGATATCTTTGAATATCAAGCAAACAGATAATGCTAGAGAAAACTCTAATGCACTCAACTTTCTCTCTCTCAACACAGTGCGGGAGGGACACAGTATCTGATAAGTGTGTACCTGCGTGGTACAAAGCATGACTCTCCAATGCAGCTGCATTGTGATATTGAGATTATTTATTCCTACAAAACCCAGAAATAACAAAAACAGAAAAAAACAATTCAAGATTAACACGTGATTAACTTAAAAATCTGTCATTAACTAAGCTGGAAGCTGAATGTTAGATATACTGGACATTTCCTGGTGATAAAGTACAACATATCTGTAGTTTCTGTCTCCACAAATCTAACAAACAGGCCAAAACTATCATAACCAAATCCAGCTGTTTTAGTGAGACAATATGTGTGTGTGTCTGTGTGTGTGCACGCACACATGCACGCACCTGCAGGGCTTCCAGTTTGCTGAAAACAAGGTAGTTCCTGTTTACAAGCCTCAGAAGTGAGCGCCACATCCCAGAGGAAGACACAAAAACACAAAGAGAAGACACACACACATATATATATATACAGACCTTTGGCAGTTCTGGGTGCTATTGTGTTATTACACATGACTGTGTGTGTGTGTGTGGGGGTGAGAATGTAGATATCTAGCGAGAGGTGCTGGAGAACATAAGGGATGAATCACTTTCATCTCTCCTGTCATTCTCCCCTCATCTCTAGTGTCTTCTCCTCTTCCTATCTTCATCTGTTCCATTATCCAGCTCACTCTCCTCCTCTGCTCTATTCTTTCCTCCCCTGCCTTTTCATCACCCATCATATCCCTCTACCACTCCTATAAACTCCAGTCATTTCTAATCCTACCTTCCCTCTCCTCATTTCTGCTCTCTGCTTGGCTCCTCGTCTCTCTGTTCCTCTGTAAATAGATTTTCACTAGACTAGTCCTCAACAAAGCCCAATCTCCTGTTGAGTACATAGCACATGGGGAACTACAGGTAATGGCTCCATAGCTTCTATCCAAGCCAGTAGGCAGCTAGTAAGTCCCACCACCATCCACTGTTATTACACCCCTGCAAACAACTGGCTTAAGTAAACAGGGAGTGACAGGACTATCTGATGGGATATCTGACTTATATGCATGGGTACACATGTGTATGTGGGCACAAACACACTAGGAAGAGCAGAAAGTTCAATATTTCTTTCTGCCTTAACCAATATGACAGTGACGCCTTCCATGCCTAATGTAAAACATACATGTGGATGTACACGAAATAACATGTTGCTGGGTCGACTAAAAAAAAAAAAAAAAAACCTAAAGAAAATGAGCTGTGCTTACTGGTGGGAGTGTGTTTGCAACTTGGCAGTTGATTTACAACAGTGTTTCTGCAGAGGGAAATACTTCACACCAATTTAGACTGCTGAGCAGTTCCAAATCTAATCTCACCTAGTTATTTTCATATTTGTTCAGGTTCCCGAGTGCCTCTGAGAGGAGGGAGGCTGGAGCACTGAGAGAGACAAAGAATCAAATAAAGGTGAGAAACCTGAGAAGTAGGAACAAGCACAAAACGAGAGAAACAAACATCAGTTCAGACTGGTCTGTCTCTCCCAATTTAGGATTCTCTCTTCAAGCCATTTAATTGTAGGTCTTTTTATGACTTTGGGGCTTCAAGTTCAAGCAAACAACACAGAACCACATCAGACTCCACCCTGACTGCATATAGACAGCATATCATGTGCATGTGACTTTGTTTTAATCTGCACAATTTCCCTGTGTAAAAGACCCATAACGATGATGCATATAATAACACACAAATAAACAGCATGAGAAACAGCCAGAAAGCTAGAGAGGGACCTATAACACTGACTAACTCTCTGCACTCTTAGTCTCACACAGTAGGGGTCACTACACCCTCCCACAAGTTTTCATTGGCAGAACTAGAACCTATAGTGTCTATTACATCATCAACAATAGAAATATTTCAGAAGTGATTTATATTAGTCCAGTAAAAACACTATAATTTGAATTTAAAACATAGCATGTTGTATAAAAAATGTGATGAGTTGCAGTTTCTGACATTTCAGCTTTTCTATTACTCAACAAACACACCTGCTATTTTTATTTTCAATCATAAATTTAATCCTCAGTACCTTGCGCTGCATATTTACGTGAGAACACAGACGACTCATTAATCACACAGTCACATCTTACATGCATCAACAGCAGAGGGAAAATTAAGGCTCAACATTTGGTTTGTGTAGCTGACAATTAGTATTTGTGTAGTGCATCTGCTTTGAGAATCAGGATTCTTAATGTGAGGCTACAACTTCTTCTCTTACAACAGTATAAGAAGCAAATAACAGAACTCTAATCAAAATTTCCTGACCTTCACATTCCCATCCTGCAGCTGCAGGTGAATACATATTAATGAGCTGCTCAGTTATACACATTTTTCCATTTTTCTATCACGGTCAAGAGGCTCATCTCTCACAGGCAGCCCAAAGGAGGGTTCAGTGTCAATGGGAAGAAGAGGGAAAAATGAATTACTGTCTCACTCTAAGCACCCAGAATGCATTCAAAGGTAGAAGGCAAGAATAACAAACTGCTTGTATAGTATAAAATGGTACTGGCACTGACATGGGATGTTTTAATTGGCCTAAAACATATTATGTGGAAACAATGTATCAGGAGGCATGAACTGTTTACCCTTATAAATAAGTCGAATTACTTGTGTATTCAACTACTTCCATTACAAGTTACCAGCCATAATTATTCATGGAACCAAACATTTTGTTCTTGTTTCAAACTTTTTGAGCTTACAACAGGCACATCCCAGTAAAAACAGGACCCATTTGACCACAATCCACAAGCCTGGATACTGATACTGATACCTGGATACTAAGGAAAACTTCTATGTCAGATCCACCACTTAAATTAACACCTAACTGATCAAATGAGAACAAAATTAACAAGGCGATTATTCATTCAATCTTAGGGTGAAGAAGTGACAAAGTCTGATTCTTCACCTCAAACTTCCTCATCAAAAAGACTATTATATATTTTAATGAACTGTTTTCTTGTCCCTTGAAGTACGAATACTGTAAAATAGGAGAAATAAAGCAAATAATACCAAATTCTGTAATCTCTTGGTTTGTTCTCTGTCACAAACAAAAAAAAGTGAAGCTCGGACTTATTCTAGATGATATGGTCTGAAGCATTTTCCTCAGTACACCCTCCATGTAAACACAAACTTATACATGAGGAGAGAAGCGAGACCACATGACTCACATGCGTTCATTGGCTGGCAGACCAAAAATAGAGAGATGTGATGTCGAGAAGAAGCTCTAAGTATAGAGTTAAGAGGAGCACAATGCCGCCATTGGACGATAGATTATTTACATATAAATACAGGGAAAGGAAGTAAATACAACCACATCAGCAAACAAATCTCATCAAATTAAACTTACCATTTAACCTATTCAATATCCCGTTCTGACAAATATTAATGTTAAGTATTTATATCATACTTACAAGAACCAGCAGACAAGATCTGGATGGACATGTCTTCAGCATGTCACTGCTCCCTCTGCACTAAAAAGCAGCCAACTAACCAATAAAGCAGGCGACATGACGGCACAGGAGGGTTTCCATCCACAAAAGAGCTTCCAAAGGATGAGAGAAGGTAGAATCTACACTGTTTACTCCCTGCGTTCTTCTCCATCATCAACACGTGTCATCTTTTGTCAGTGGCATTCATTCTCAAATTAACAGTATTGCTAATAACAAAATTATTGAATAAAAAATGGGGGAGAAAGTATTATTTCCCCTCCATGTAATATATTTCTATTTTCCATCTGTGATGTCACAGTCTATATTCTACATTTTATAGTTTTCTAACCTCAACACGAGCTAAATCGTTACTCTATTTTCACAGATCACACGTGACAAGCCTATCACGCAAGCTGACACCATGCTCTTGTGACTGAGCAAATGAAAGGCATTCTAGTAGATTTTCTTTTGCATCAATTAGCATTGATCCTGCAGCACCATCACCAAAAACTGCAAATGCATCCGTAGGAAGAGCATAGAGAGGGCATTATGGTGATATTTGCCTGTCCCCGGAGCAGCCAAGCATCCTTTATATGCATTGAATCAAGACGCAAGCAGCACACACACACTCCACACACACACACAGCAACCCCCGCCCCACCCATCATGTTTAGTCCCTCCCAAGTTGGACAGCAAAAGCAAGGGACTGGCTGATGCATGGGGCAGAGGTGGATGGCGATTGGTGGGATGATAGAGTGTAAGCTTGATTTCCTATGCTTCAGTGCTCTCCAGGAAAAGACAAGGGTCGGAGGGGGAGAGAGGGAGAGAGAGAGAGAGAGAGAGAGAGAAAGAGAGAAAGAGAGAGAGAGGACAAAGATGATGATGATGTGGGAAATGGGAATGATATGAGGGTTGGAGGGGGAGGGGGAAAAGAGAACAGAGGTGTGAAGAGAGAGAGAGAGATGGAGAGGGCACAGAGGTTGACAATGAGGGAAATAAAACTGGTCCCCGGTATTTTACCCAAATGCTGTCCCTGTCATCCACAACATATTTTTAAATATAAGTAAAGATGATGGAACTGAAACAGAGGAACACAGTGGGCTGAAGACGTACACCTGCTTACCACATATGGAGCCATTTAACATACAGCATAAGGGTGTATTTCTATATTTAATTTGTGTGTTTGTATATGGAGCAGAGTACAGCTTTGCATTGTGATGAGGAAAATCGTTACTAGTAAATCTGATCAGCAAGTTGATGGTGCTAACAAATAATTGAACACATTTGTCAGTGCACGTACTTTATGTCTTACTCTGTCTAGGGCCTTATTCTAAATCATGTGTCTAATCATAGTTTCCTCAGAGATTTCTGTCTCTCCTCTTCCCACACACAAACACACACACTCGCAAGACTCTGAATAAGCAGGACAACATGACAAGTACCAATCACAGAAGCAGTGTTGTATGTTCAGAATAGTGATATGAATAACTACCGAAATTCCTATAAAGCAACCATTGAAGGCTATAACATGACTAGGGCTAGATATTGCTTTGCATTTTCATGCATTTCATTTAACTGTAACTTAGTAGTTAATTTACACTACCCTCCAAAAGTATTGGAACAGTGAGGTCAGTTCTGTAATGTATCCTGTAGACTGAAAGTCTGGAAAGCATCACAATAAGAATGCAAAGGTTTGGTGATGTCAATGGGTCACAGCGGTGATGCAGTTATTGCAAGCAAAAGATTTGCAACTAAATAGTAAGTCTTATTCACTTTAATATGTTTTAAGTCTATCTGTTCCAATACTTTTGCTCACACGAAAAAAAGAAGGGTTAGGTGCCATCTTCCAAGTTGTGTATCGGATCCAGATGTTAACACCTGGAAATAAAAGCTGAAATAAAAGTTAATATTTCGTATCAGAACATCTTTTGATATAAAACCCAAACGTTTTCAGTCTAGAGTAAAAATAAAGGAACTGCCCTCACTGTTCCAATACTTTTGGATGGGAGGGTATGCCTATGAATGACCATTGCAGAGATGAATCATTACATGCATAAACATTACAAAAGTGACAGAGAAAATAAATACAATTTATCAGATTATTCTGATTCCATCACCATAATTATTGATATACTTATTAATAATACCAATAAAGCTTGATGCTAAGACTATTATTCAGCTATACAGAAGTTAAAAAGAAGTAGATCAAGAATTTAACTGATGTTTTTTAAAAAGTTTTTTTCCACCAACACCTTTGTGGAGTTGACTCTCTTGTTATATGCAGCCACAGGAAATATCACTTGGTCAAACAGATATTATGTTGATATCCTGTGACAGCAGGATGGTAGCTGTGCTCTTTCTAAAACCAACACAGCCAGTGTTCTACAGCACGATACAGTTAAGACCGTCTGCACAATCGCCGACATCTCCCCACATGTCTGTACACAAGGGATGATGCTAATTACAAATGAAGCTATTTGAAAAAGTGTAACAATCTATCAATTCTTGAGTATAATGAGACAAAGTAAGAGAGAGAGAAAGGGATGCAGCAAAAGAGAGATACAAATCAGAAAATATGAGAAAAAAAGAGTAAACAAAATGCACTGAAACGCACACAAACCACATCCACAAACACACACTGCATAGAGTTTAGTCTTCCCCACCCTGGCCTCTGCAGGGGAGAATAAAAAACTAAAATCCAATGAACTCCAGATAAAACCACTTCCTCTGTTGCTTAGAAGTGTGTGTGTGTACGAATGAGTGAGCATGCCTGCCTGCTAGTCTACCCGCAGTGCATATGGTTAGCGTTCAAAGCCCAATTCAATAGGAACCACACAGTGAGCTCAGTATGAGCAGAGATGAGAGATTGAGTTCATAGCTAAATTAAACTGAACAGAAACATATGGAGGAGAGGAAGAGAAGAGACAAGCAAATTACTTCTTTGTGTCTCTTTCTCCTATTTGCCCATTTGTGTTCAAATATGTTTTGAATGCATTGTGTATAATGCTGTATAATTCGCCATACTATGCACGCTAAATATTATTAATGTTGCAAGAGATCAGAATCATCCCAACTTAATATGAGGCTGGCTACTATGGCAGCAGATTATCTTGGACTGGGGAGAAGTCCAACTATTTACACTAAGTATGCTTAGTCTCTAAATCCACATACACACCAACAGAGATTTTGGGACACTTGCAATTTTCTGATTAAGTGTCTTTATAAAATATATCCAGACAGTGGGCACTTTCCATTGTCCCCAGTTTTAGGTATGGTATTTAACTATAAATATTTTCTTAGTCAGGTTACAGATTTTGTATAGTAATGCATCCTCCTGTTAACCCACTACAGAAATGTAATACCAAATTAAAAAGTAAGCTAGAACCTAGAGTATTTTTGTATGGAAAATATCTATGCTTAGATGTAGGACATGTCTAAGCCCCTGTGTGGCACTATGTGACATGAGCAGTACAGATGAGTGCTGACAGTTCAGACAGGGGAAAAAGGGTTGACGTCTGTACAAAGGTTGAGGTTGACACAGGGCTGAGTTTAGGGGTGTACAGACATCAATCATGTTAGTTGGTAAGAGACAAAAATCATAAAAGCTAAACTACATTAAAATCCTTTTTAGACAAAACGCCCAGAAAATGTGTGCATACGTTTGAATGTTTGGTCAGCCTTACCAATAGTGGTAGACTGATCCACTAACACAGGTCCTTCATACACATATATAAGAGGACTGCTGTGGCCTATACAGCGCAGTCAATGTTCAGAATGTGCTATAACAGCAAAACAGTAACTAAATATTTCAATCTTGATTTTTCCAAGATCAAAAATTGCACATTACAACAACAAAATGATTCAGACAAAGCTAAATCAGCACCTAAAGCTACAATAAGAACCCTCAAGCTGAAATATATGAAATTCTCTAATTGGTTAAAAAGGTGTGGTTGCTAAAAAAATGCTTAACTGCCAACAGTGATGTTCAATGTGCCTGGGTCACAGGAGGATTGGGAGCATAACATATTAAAAAAGGTAACTTATATTCAATCAAATGATAATTTGTTAATTTTCTCAGAGTAATTAAAAATGAGCAATAAACGATCGGCCATAACTGACCAGTACAACCTAATTAGCCCTGTTCCACTGTGAGCAGCTCATGAATTTCTGCCTGATTCCAACTAAATTTACAAAAACCTCGCAGGGATAAAGTTCAAGGGTTTTTGGCTAGAGGGCCCTCGCACAGGATTTGCCTGGCATGGCCCAATCAATTCCCATTAATGCTCATTCAGAATTTGGCAACTGAGGCTAAGGCTGAAAACAGTCTTGCAAAATGTTCATCCCTTGATGACCCAATTAGAAGAGATCCAGTCAAAATGACATCAAACACATGGGGCTCAGAGAGCTAAATGGAACACAATCTACTAGTAATTGTTGAGAGATCACAACAGTTGTGTTTCATCCATCCTTGCATGTCAGTCAAGTTTTGAAGTGTTTTGATATAAATCAGCTTTTTTCGTGGAAAAGTTCCAAACTTACTTTGTCGCTTACAACACATTTTAGTCCAAGACAGATTAAACTGTATAATCTATAGGCAGGGAACCAGACCCACACTCAGTTGGGATTATCTGTTTGCATTGCCTAATGTGGCCAAATAACTGCCCCATTTCCACCCCAAAACAACTCATCCTGGACAGAGTGACTTGGTGTATTTTTAGTGTGCATATCCTGGGGGTATTATGTGAACCCACGAGGTCATGGTTGGAGGCTGATGCCACAGAAGAACTTGAATGTAATGGGATTCGACACAGTCGAGCTTGGATGGAACATAATATTTTACTTAAAGTGCACATGGTACTTTGTGTTCTTGATGTTTGAGCTCTGTCTCCTCACTGACACACAAGCATACATAGCATTAGAACCCCTTTTCGTAAACACTGACTGGCAGGACACAGAGACACAGACATTCAGCTCTGTGTGGAAATTCTTGAATGGTTCCCCTTGACTGTGTGACAAACACCCAGACCTACCTGAGGTTTGACCTGGGCCATCCAGTTTGGATTCACATTTTGGAAGAGGGCAATCTAAAAGGAAAACAGAAATGAAAAGAAAATTTAGAAAGACTAAAAAAAAGGGATAGGCCTGTTCTATGACCCATTGGTGTCAGACGTCAGAGCTTTGAGATTACAGAGTACAAATGAGAGACTTTGTGGAGAGTATCTGCATAGAAATGCAGAGACAGATGCATATGCACATATGCACACACACACACAGTATATGTGCAATGCCATGCATGTGTAAATGCACAGTCCAATTGAGTTGTACACTCAACGTCTGTATAGATGGAGACGACTGATCCTTTTCTGCACTTTCTTTTTCTCTTCTTTTACCCCCGGCTCTCACACACCGTCATAAACATATTTCCTCAGACGCACACACACCAACAAATGAATGACTCTCTGCACACCAGTGGACAAGCGAATAAATAATTTAAAGATACCCCGAACAGTAGCGATCTCTAAAGCTCAACAGATTATCTTAAAGGAGATGAAATGTTAGGAGAATCCAGCCAGACTTGTGCTTGGTATTCTAAGCTTTCAGCTTTAGAGCCCAAACAAAACTGGGTCCTGCCTGAACGGCAGCGTTGGAACCAGTGATGCCAGTTTCTACAACGTGATTGATTCAAGGTGGATTCATTCATTGCAATCGATTCATCATCCACACAGCCACTCATTATACATATTTCATTTAGGGCTAAATTAATCAGGCATGACTGCATTTCTTTTCCTTATTTATCTTAAAATAAACAAACTGTGTCAAACTGTGAGTGAGTGTGTTCCAACTCTGGAAATAAGTTATTATTATAGCCTGACTCTAGAGATTCACTTCATTTTTTATTTGGACTGCACTGTATCTTGTATCTGGCAGCAGACTGACAAACTTTCTTTCTGGGTCACTCATCAGTAGGGCACTATAGTGGCATGAAATAACAGCGAGGAGAGGCAGGGAGTGAGGGAGTGGGGCAGTTCAGCTCTTAATTTGTCCTGGCTGTCTTTCTGAAAAGAACTGCCTGGCATATGCTGCTGCCTAGTGAGGATTACAGTGAGCACCTGTTCAAGCACTGTATGTTTCATTTTATACTGTACAGCGCGGTGTGGATAAAGTGGTCCAGTGAAGAGCGCTCATTCTCTAACAGAACTTCTGAGGCCCCACGTGCAGTATGTCCAGCACATATTGGATTTTTAGGAGAACTGAGAAGTCCACGAAAGAGGTAGAGTGTATGCTTAGATACACTGAAACACCTTTCCACTGCTTAATCATCTTTACAGTCCAGTAGATGGGATAGACAGCGACTTGATACTGTTTGGAGAAATGACGGTGAGAATGCCAGGCAGGGATTAGGTGGAGACATGGCCAGATGGACAGGAGGGAGTCAGCGAAGGAAAGAAGGCAAAATAATCTTCTACCAAACAGGATGAAAGAGAGAGACTACTAGGAGACAAGTGATGGAGCTTTCACTTGAAGCTGTAAGAAATGTAAAAAGGAAACAATAACTATTAACAATTCTCCTAAATCTCCTCATTTGAACTTCATCTACACTGAGAGGGTAAAGACAGGAGACAAGAGACATCAACTGTTTCTAATGGGAAAAAATTATCTAGATTGCCTCTTTAGGAAGGATGCTTCACAAGAATGTTTAATGAGGAACAGAAGAAAATGACATTCCTCAGAAGGACATGAAATTGCACATTTCGTTTTAAATGTTCCTCTTACAGCATTTAAGTGGGAAATATCACTTTCATTTTCATTTCTTCTCCAAACATTCAGCATTGAATTGGCAGTAAACTCTAGCCCTATGTGTGAATGTGCAGCAGCAACAAAATAAACAAACCCTTAAAACATTAACAGGTACATTCTCAATAGAAAGGGATGTTAAGATCCTTGACCTATTTTATCCAAAGCCAGAGAGGCCAAGCGGCAGTTTAGCCTCCCTAAGCCAGAGGAGCACTGGGCTGGCACTGTTCACGCGACAGGGATCAGAGCCTGCTGCTGTCTTCAAAGCAAGAGGGAATGTTACAGCGAACGTGTGTGTGTGTGTGTGTGTGTGTTTGAAAGATAGACTACACAGTTCCTGTTGGACAGACTGAGCACAGCTGTTGACAGAAGACAAGCAGTCTCTGGCAGTGCACAAGCTCACAGATGTATGCAAACACACAATGTGGGCTGAGCTTTGATTTTAACAAAGCTGAGACCATTCAACGCTCTGCTGGGTCCTTTTTACCATAGTAACTGAGCGTGGACCCTGAAACTGTAGTAAAAGGCCAAAAGTTTAAAAGTAGTGGAGAACTCAAGGAGAGGTCTAGTGATGAAGGACTGCCTCGCTCACTAGCTTTCATGAATGAAAGAAATTAAATAAACATATCCTAACACTTGACTTCATGACACTGCACCACTCTCTCAAAAAGGAAGTTCTCAGAAACACCATCTGTGTCTCAGAAGTCAATGTGGGGGGTGGAGTGGCATGGCCTTGTGAGTGCATGACTGCTTTTTCAAAGTGCTAGTCTTGGAAAAAAAAAAGGGGGGGGGGGGCACAAAGCATTGTAAGAGGCTTGCAACTTCAAATAGCAGATCCAGATGCTTCCTCAGTTTAAGTTGTTGGGAATGAGAGGAGACAGGAGAAGGACTGTGAGCGATGCAGAGGTTTGAATCATCTGCTGCAGGGGCAAAAGGAGAAAAGCTGCAGAAGGAAGAATAAGGGAAACATCTCTCTTGCTCCAAAATCCATCATGATGCTGTAAAAATGCTCCAATTGTGTGAGTTAGTTGTAAAAACAGTCAAATCTATGCAGAAGAAGGTCACTTAAGATGCGTTTCCTTTAACACACTGATACCTCTCTTTGTTAGCATGCCAGTCTAATCTGATAACCTTTATTTCAACATCTCATTTACGAAAAGTTAGAAGAGGACGGAGACATGCATTATTGTGGGAATCACAATCAGAGGAGCATACACATATTACATAACAAGATCCTTATTGGAATTCATGACAACCGTGAGCAGGAGCAAGGTATGAGGTAATGATGGGAGGCTGTGTGGGAGACGAGTGGAGGAGGCGATGAAAGAAAATGACAAAGGATAGAAGGAGTGGGAGTCCGCAGTTGACTGATAGAGGTTTCTCTCTTATCAGATGGGGGATTTGCAGGAGATGCGCAGACCAGCCCACAGCCTATTTTTTATGGCCCACAATTCTCCTTTGCCTCCATCTCTGGTTCATTCACGACATCCCTTCATCCCCGTATTCCTTACTTCCATGGCCCCAGGCAATCTGGGTGGTGGGATGTAGTGATTTATATCTCTGTGCATGTGTGTGCATCATGTATATGTGTGCATGTGTGAGCTGATGAAGTGGCCTGACCAGCTACAGTTAGCTACAAATACATGATCAACGGATTCCAACCATGATGACTGGGAATGATTTTTCCACCAATATTAACTAATATATTTTTAGATTATATTATTAATGGATGGGAAATAGCATACAGAAATAAAGGCAGATAGCATAAATCACATCACACGCATACTGTAAATTTAAGAAGCATATTTTTCACTAATTGTCTCAAATGTATTTTCCAGAGTATCCAAAATAAATTTGAAACAAACACAAATATACCTCCATGTTTTCTTGTGTCTGGTCCCTTCCTGAGTGTCTGTAAAGTGACCTCTGGCATAGATGCACATGACATTTTACAGCAATCAATAATTTGACGAGGGGGGGAAGGTACATGTCCATAAAGTGTGTTACAACACCCCCGAAAAGGTCGAGAGACACTGATGAGATCAATCAGCATGATCTGGCTGTAAAACTGGTGACGGTCTCGCTTTGCTACCTTCTGGCTTGTCTTCTCCATAAAGTCTCCAATAAACACTAAAAGGGGAGCAGGCTATAACAAGCATCCCGACATCTGGTCCTTATTGGGAACATACTGTAGGATCTTTATATCAGTAAAATGGAGAAGAAACATGGAAATGATCAACATTGTAATTTTGCTAATTGTGTCTTAGTCATGTGGCCATTTGCTTTTCATAATTTGAAGACCAACATTAGCTTTGTTTGTTTGGAAATTAAGGCACATCCACACCATTTGTGGAACATGTTACTCCTTACACTGACTGACTTACTGTATGTCTGGAACTAAAATTGGTTTGTAATATTCAATCTAGTGGGTTTGCAGTGGTCACTGCATTAAGTTTTGATTGCCAACTTAATTTGAGGGAATAAATGTATTTGCATCCATTATTTACAAAAAGCACGCAATTTATTATAAGTGTGCAATAGTGAAAATAATGGGAACAAACCCATATAACTGGAAAATATTAAGGATCTGCTAAAAAGACAAAATACCTTCTGAGCCTGATTTTAGTTTACCTTTCCAACATCCTTCCACTTTGCCATGCAAGTCATCATTATTTTATCTTTTCACGAACATACTTGTCATCTCTTTCTACTTAAGCTGAATAAGTGAGACAGCCAACTGTGCATGCGGGCCCAGGCCATTTAGCAGTGCAGGCCATGCCAATGTAAGCTTATAGTCTTTAAATCTGACCAACTGCCAATTAGGCTGCCCTGGATGCAACCATAAGGTTCAAGATTCATGGAGAGCGGAGTAGCCTACATTTTGCAGGGTGTGCTCCACCCAAACCTCAGCTCTATAATTTGATGAGGGAAATCTTGTTTGTCCCTCTGTGTCCTCTCTTTCTGGATCTCACTCTCTCCCTCTACTATATATTTTCATTTACTTCCCTGACTCTACGTCTCTGTCTTAACTCTGTCCTTCCCTCAGTACGCACTTGTCTTTTCTTCTCCATTCACCCCTTTTTCTATCAGTATTATTTACCGCACGTTATATACTCTAGGATGCATACAGCAGCCTGCTAAAACCGTCTTCCTTATCTACAGGATTATATAAGATTTCTGCTTGAGTATGCAAGATAACATTAGGTCATTATGCTTTCATCGACTGTGACTGTGCTAGAAGAAAATTAAAAATCGCTCCTCAGTAATTCGGCTCTCATTACAGCCTGCACTGGCACTGGTCACCGGGTTCACTTTGAACTGGAGGGTAACGGCTCACTGCATTGTCTTTACAGACACTGCCGGTTATGATATAATGACTTGTTTTTGCCTTAAATTCAAGGCGCATTGAATAGCAAGCTATTAAATACAGCATGCACAAAGAGCTGAACAAACATGATTGTTTTTAGTAGTTTAGTGAGTTTTTTAACGGACCAATTCGCTGTCATTGTAAGCATCATTTGAAGAGGGGGTTTCCAACATGTCTCCGCAACACAGGGTCTTAATTATTCTCTACAGAAATGCAATGATAGAGCAGATGCATCACTCACTCCTCTTTATCAATTATTCTCTTGGTACCAAAACAAAATCTATTATTTAACACTGCTTAGTACAAATCAACTCATACATGCAGTTGAAATCCTTTCATTCAGTGGAAAGTAGATTCTAGCAACAAACATAAGCCCATGTTCCATGGGTATTATGCCTGATGTCCACTGTCTTATAACCAGCATAGTCATGACTGGGGATCCAGCTCTTATGCAAGTTGTTTTGACAGTTACTTAATCTTATTCCAGCATACAGTACATCCAGTTGCTTTTATATCAATTGAGTTTCAAAGTGCAGCTCTGTACAATAATGCTATTTGTACAGGCAGGGTAATTTCATTACCTGTCACCCAAGAGACTTTTTATGAATTAATACATGGTAAAAATATACCATCATGCACATGCTGTTTAGAGTTTTGCCGAGCTGGCTGTCTCCATAATGCCCCGATACTTTGACAGTGGTTAATCTACAGATGTAACGTATCACTTAATTTAAGTTCATTTGAGGTAACAGCTCTGGCATGAAGAATAAGACAGACACAGTAGCTCAGCTTTGCTAAATATTACTGCACATTAAGGCAATATGAAGAAGAAGATTCTGTGTGGTGTCCAACATTTGGTTTTCTAGCTGAGCCTGTGAAACAAGTCAATTATTGCCTGTTTTTTCTAAATTCATCAGCATATAAAAATACTTATTTGTCATGTATTCAAAATTGGTGAAAAGTGAAGCCAGAAAAAAGCTGATGCCAAGAGTAGATCACAGTTCTGAATGTATCTGCTGCAAATTATTATTTAATCCAAAATTTAATACAGTACATGACACATAACGTCTGATATGGTAAAATAGAAACATTTGATTTATTATAGGTGTTCATATCAATTCTTTCACTCATAGCTACAATTTAGAGAGACGTGGGTATGAATTACAATGACACTCGTCTACTTCCTACATATAAAAAAAAAACAAAATATATGACATAAATATTACCAAATACATTCCGACACGTTTTGCACCTGTATTTATAAGTAATTTACCTTGATTACAAATTATTTAATACTGCAGTTTCACAGGGGGACATGCTGCCTGAGCTTTGCATGAGCTTTCGGCAATCAGCAGTTGGTGGGCTGTGATGCCTCACTTTGAAGAATGCTTGATTAAAGTCCAACTCTTCAAACCAAAGGTATAGCCAAAGTACTATTATGAATAATGTTAGGAACAGAATTGGAAACTAATTTTTAGTTTAACAGTCAACTGACTGTGCTGTTTATATGATATATGGCTAATAAACAACTAAAAATAGATATGGGGAGTGTTATTGTATTCCCATGTTTTAAATTTTGGTTTTACAAATGCTTGCTATACTGCACACCTAACAGGCGGATAAGGGTTTAAAAACCATTTGAATATTTCTCATCTTTGACCAGTTCCAAAATTGACCGGATTTGATTGTTAATCACGGTATGAGCAACTTGGGAGAGTGACTCAGCGACTAAGCTGTGATCCACAGCAACAGTGTGGGACTCAGAGATGGAGCTCCATCTGCTCGCTGAAAATAATCAAGTCCAAAGGAACATCAAGTATTCAAGGGCCGACGCTTAAATTATTTATTCAGGTGAAGAAATTCAAAACTAGTGCAGGATCAAAAGCTACAACTTTGAAACATGTGGTGGCTTTGATGGAAAACTCAGCTTGATCGCTCCAACCAGCCAGACACCTTTGTCACTGAAGACTCACATTTGGTTTTTCAGCCCAGTCAGAAAGTCTATCTTTCCCTAAGCCAGTCCTCTAAGCCAGTCACCTGGCACCAGGTCTTGTTCAGTAGAAGAATCTACCAATAATAATAATAATAATAATAATACACACTTACACATATGTGAAGCCTCAGAAACAAAGTGCTTAGCATCTGCTACATTAAGCACAGTGTTTCAACAGGAACTAAGCTGGCAGCAATTAGGAAGCCTGCTGTAGAGACTACAGGATACAGGATGGACATTGCTACTGGTCCTGCACAGTCAAACTCAAAGAAATATTGTCATAAATAGTATGCAGGGATGAAAGAAAGACAGATTGCAGATAAATGTATATGTGTGTATATGTGACTTATACTTAAAACAGTGAGTGATACAAAACATAACATGAAGAAATACAACTGATGAACAAAAAGATCAATGAAAGGAAGGACTCAATGGAAGATGGCAGATAAACAGAAATAGATTAAAGCTGAAGGTAATACTGTATGTTTGAATGCATTACATGAAGAAATGAGGAAAGGTTTTCAAGTTTACTTAATTCAGTCCAATTAGGAGCAAATTAACTACGAAGAATTGAAAGATTCATTAACATATACATCTTGTATGCTGTTCGTCTGCCCACTTTGGTGTGTCAACAGAATGACGTTAAAGATAAAACATGAATTAAACATGATGACTGGGATCTAATCTCAAACAGACACATACACACTATTCCACTTTGTTCAGTTAGCATTTAGTGCTGTTCTCCCACAAACTTTCTCTTCATAATAGCCTCTTATAAAAGTTTCCTGAGGGCCGTAACCTATTTCTGTCTCCATCATGAATACTGTATGAACTGCATTCGCCGCTATATAAATATCCAAGCAGTCCAACATCACCGTGAGCCAACTTTCCAGCCTGATACAACACAGCTATAGGAAAATACATTGGCAGGCATCCAACCGACCGTAAGAGAGGCTCTACCGTTTGAATACAATCCATTTTGACAACATTCCTCGCCATCTGACTGGCAGAGGTGATTTGTAAAAGAAAGACTGTGGTGTGCAGACCGTTTTAGATGAAGTATATGTGTGAGTATGCACATGCAATCACGTGTCTGCTGCATTTAATTATTCATACGCATTTATGGGTAGATGTGTGCACATGCCATGCCCTGTGTATGCTCATGCACGTGTCCAGTCCGTGGACATGAGGTGAATAGCAGACCCAAAGGCACCAGGTGTCACCGAGAGAAACAGCTGAGAGGGAGAAAGACAGCTGCTTTTTGGGGTGTATATCAGAGGTGGTCTGGGGGTGGTCTTTACCAACACTGGACGTTTGCTTTAAGATGCGCCTTGTAAAAGTTGTAAAAGCGCTCTCTGGCTTCCTAATGGCTGTGTTAGATTGCATTGAAAAGGTTCTTTTATGTTAGACCGAGAAGCTCGACTGTGGGTTCATTTTTAGGTCAGTATATTGAATCTCTTTTTTACCATTCAGTGTTCTACACTCTCAGAAAAGCCAAAATAAAACACATCTGAATGAGGTAAACCTAAGATAATACTCATTATCACAGGAAAACGCAGCACTGGGTACACTGCATAAGTACTACAGAGTCAGTGTGACTGAAGTGTTAACAAATGAGCCATTAGTGAGCTCTTATAGTTGTACTAGGTGAGACAGTGTTTCCTCTAAGGTCCATCACCACAGAGTGCATGACAAAACCCCCAGGTGTTACACATAACAGCAGTCCCCCTGCTCTCCATAACATTGTTTACGTTTGGATGCAGAGTGGTAAGGCAGGCATGTCTGCCCTTATTTGTTATGATGATGCCATCCTATCAGACAGGCCCTGTGCGTAGAGTGCATCCTCTTTCCCATATGCGCGTCCACGGCCTAGCCTCTATCCGTGCGTCAGATGTGAGAGACCTGGGTTAAAAAACCGATGATCTCACGCTCGTGTACGAGGCTCAACGCGAGCGTCAGGAGACAGAAACGATTTGTACCTACGTTTGGCAGGAAACGGCATGAAACGGTGAAACACTCGCACCGCCAGAGGACACTTTGCGCCGTAACCACCCACACCTTGTAGCCCACTAGGTCCAACCCAAAATGGGGTCAATGCCTAATCATCAAAAAGCACGTATTTCAGGAGGTGTTGTCATCAAAGGCTGCGGAATGTCAAGTCCGTGGAATCAAATGTGGCAACTACAAGGTGTGCGCATCGCTCCAGCATGTCCAGCACACTCCGACCTACACATCTCAGCCCCTGAAGCCCGTTCAGCGGGTTTGGTCATTTCTGTCATCAGTGTGGTAGATCACCGGTGATCACAGCGACATTTCTACTGTAGCTTTGCCACAGCCAGACTCGCCCCTTCCCCGACTTACCGGATTTGAAAAACGCCGCTATGTCTGCCGCGTCCTTCGCAGCTTCGTCGGGTCCCTCTCCTGCGCTCATGGCTGTGGTCGCTTGTGCGGAAACAGCGCTAGATATCCTCAGCGGGGTTTTTATACTTGCAGCAGATATTTATCAGCCAAAGCGGGATCCTTTCATTGAGGCAGATCCGGTCATGCAATCTGTGCTCCCTTCATTAAGCGAGAGACCTCCTCCTCCATTTTGGCAGAGAAGGGAAAATCCTGGCGACCGATCGGCGGCGCTCCCGAGTTGGGACGTGAGGGAAGAGGTGGTGGGAGGGAGGTGGAGGGGGGGGTGCTAGTGAGAGAAGGCGGAGGTAAAAGAGGAGGGGAGGAGGGCTGAGGTAGGAGGGCTATTCCGTTTCGAGGGATGGGTGGGAGTGGGATATCCTGGGATTCCGTTTTCGGGGGGTTTTGGTGCATTGTGCGCCACCCGAATTTAGTGTGCGCCACAGCACTTCAGCAGCCCCCAGCGTCACTCACTGCGGTGCCAATGCGGGTTGCGTGGGAGTCACTCCTCAGGATTGTGCGTGGCTAATAACTCAAGCCAGATGTTAGAAGATGCCAGGACGGGAAACACTGTGGATGCTCCTGTGTGGGTTTCTGGTGCACCTACATCTGGTAGCGCAGTGTTGAACTCTATCAACAGGCCCTTATAGTAGGATTTTTACAAACACCAGTTCAATAATCCTGTGAGATTATTGAGCTTCTGGTGTTGCATTAATTACCTACCTTACAGTTAGGATTCATGGATGATTGCAAGTTGCTCAGATTGTAGTAGCCTCTCTTTTGCCATTGATGACTAGTCGACCAGAGAAAACATGACAACGAGGTAGGATTATTCAATCCTGTCTTCATCTCCTGGTGATGAAGATGATGCTAGAGTATGAGGTCATTTGCCCCACAAACCTAACCCAGTTCTCCCTGACAGCTGCGGTTCAGTCCTGTGACGTGGCGGCAGTGCGCTGCTGCCACCTAGAGGCCGGTTTGGCGCATTGCCTGTGGGAAATAGGTAAAACGTGCAGGAACTCTCTTATTATCATTATTAAATACTGGAATTAAAGAGGAGTGACAACAGATTACCACGGTTAACCATCTATAATGAAGCATTAGTAAAAATATAATAATAATTAGATAATTATCAGACCGATATTCTATATTACAAACTCTTTAGTTTTTGTTTTTTGGCATAAACCTGTGTGAGAGGTGATCAATTAGCAATCCGACTTTCTTTGATTGTTTTTTTTAATGAAGATGCAGAAATCCACGTTTGGTCTGTCTCCATGTTTGTGTGTGTTTAAGGCTGTTTGATGAGTCTAACTGGATGCAGCTGGTAATAATCTCTAACGCACGTCGGACGCACGGAGGTGAGTTTGTCTGTAGCTCTGTCTGCAGCTCTGTCTGTAGCTCTGTCTGCAGCTCTGTCTGCAGCTCTGTCTGTCTTTTCGTCCATGCTGTCTACTGTATGTATAAGACCACAGCCATCAAACCTTTGTCTTTTGCTTGGACCAACCCCCTGGTCCTCGGCCCCTTTACAAATAGCTCGTTACCTTAGAAACCTCTAACAACATAGACACTGGACTCCAGTGAAACTTTGTTTTGTGGACACCCTGTCGCTCCAGCCCCGGACTAAAGCCTGACACCGTGCTCTAAATACCGGGGGACATGTCTGATTTGGCCTTAATGAAGCAGTAAACGTGATTCCGCGCTGGAGACATGTCCTTGGCTCCTCGGCTCGTCAAAGGGAGCTCCAGGAGCAGACCCAGCCAGCCCCCTGTCCCAGTGGAGTCACTCAAGGAGATGCAGGTTTGATCCCAAAACAACTGCGTGATCATGCGTGAGGCTGTTTCTGAAATGCATGAGAGCAAAGCCTCCCCCCTGTAGACCTTAAATTTCTCTTTATAATGACAGATACTGTGCAGTAGCTTTAAGGGACTAGATATTATGCAAAGTTTTAATGTTTACTACAACAACAAGATGGATTAACCTCACATAGGTTATTTTCAGTGAAGAACATGATGAAGTAATGGTGATTTCTTTATCCACATTTTAGTCTTTCCATCATTATGGTCTTCTAACCTCCTTTCTGTTTGAGGATTTTTGCATATTATCATGTGGTTTTTGCATAAGTGCTGCTGAGGTCCCCTTCCAATGGTGGATTGTAGAGGACTGGGAACCCTTCATGCTCTGTTGAGGTTGTTGGTGACACTGGTTGTTACATTGGGTTTTTTTTTTTTTCCATTTACTGCTCTTGCAGTGCTTCTGTTAGCAGCTGTTGTTGTTTGTTGTCGACCTGCTTTGTGTACGGATTAATTGATTTAGTAGATTTAACGACAAATACTGTCTTTTTAGGTAAAGTTCAAGGTCTAAAAACAAGAGTAGTCATTTAAAGCTGTTTGTTGTTGATCTCACAGGCCACATCTGGCTACAGGTTCCAATACTTTAGTTCTCTATAATTCTTAAATATTGGAGAATTTAATATAAAAGGTTTTATGTTACTATGTTGTTTAAAATATATAAAAGGTGTAAATGCCATCAAATAAAAGCTGAAATTTTGTAACTCTTACATCTTTAGTGTATAACAAACAAAAATAAACTAGCCTTGTTATTCTTATATAAATACTTTTGTCCAGCTGGTGCTTAATTTCTGTTATTTACCTTTCCCCTATCGATTTTAATAGCATGGACAAAATAATAGAAATACCTTTCACTGTAATGCATCCAACTCAGCACTTCAAAATAAGTCTGTTGGTAGATGTATGCAGGGTTGTTGAATTAGACCTATTCATTTTGGCAAAAATCAGATTTACAGTTTACACTGTAAAAGCTGGAAATAATTATACATTATTTAAAGAACCTTTTTTTTTTCCTCTAATATTATTAATAATGCAACTCTGTATTCTATCACAACTTTTCCCAAGTGGGTTTCTACATATTCTTTAGATGATTAATTCATTGAAGTTGATGTTAGATCAATTACTGCATGGTGTTATTTAGCTCAGGGAGATAAAGCTAACTCAAAGCAGGATAAGAAATCTGACATCAGCACTTCCTTTTATGTGCTAAAAAGACTGGATTTATCTGCACTTCCTGATCAGTTGATGGATTTTCTTCGCTCCTTTTGATATTATCTGGGAGACCTCTATTAGACTCCTAGGCCTCTCAGTGTTAGTCAAAAATAGCTGTGACAGAACCTGTGGTCGGTTGTAGTGTAAACCTCAGTCCACTAGATGGTAGTGTGTTCATACTAGAGTAGCTGTAATGTTAGAAGGCTGGAATAATGTTCCACATAGTCAAAGTAAATTTAAATCAACTGTTATACAGAGTAGGGAAACAACATATGATCTAATCATTTTGAATATTTACGGCCTGTAACATTGTTTAGTTGTTTATGTCCAAAACTTAATGCAAGTCACTAAACAACTATTGCACTATAGCAAAACCAGCTGTCAACAACTGTACAGTAAACCAGACAATCAATACATGCAGTATGTGGACTAAAACTATTTTCTTCAAATGGATTCAGTTTCACACTCATTTGCATTGAATACCTACCAGAATGAAAGAGTGGTTTATATTCTCATGCAAATGTCTTCTATGCGTTCACACAGCTATTGTAGCTGTTCTTAATCATTAATTTGCATTAATGTTAAAACAATGTATGGAATTTGGGATTATTGAAGGGCAACATGCAAAAGTAACGTACATACTGTAGCATGTCTAACTTAATGTAATTTGCAGATTCTATCGCTGGTTAGACTTTTAAATTGAGGCTAAAATATCAAGTACAGTTGGTAAACTTGACCTGTGAATCATAAACAAAGTAAATAGAACAAGAAACGGTGCAAGTCATATGACAGAGTCTCTCGTCTTATCACAAACATGGTGTCACCACCTGGTCGAGTTTGCAATCAGATTTGTTTCTCCACGTCCGTGTCAGCGTTCTGTAAGTCTTGGTTTCCTCAGGGAGAACCAAAGACCTTTCTCCGTCTACGTCTTTCTCTTTTAGAACTCAACACACCCTCATTTATAATTTACAGTCACTCTCCTGTTTCATGGCGGTTCACAACCAGACAGTTCAACATAGAAAATCAGTCATGGTGTACTGAAAAATTGATAACCAAACTGCTTTTAAATGCAAAGCTTTGCAGCTGCATTTCTCCAACATCAAACTATCAGTGAGATTCATATGCAGAGAGCTGTGTTTCTCAACTGTTTGATGCATCAGTAAAAGCTCGAGGTTTATGTTTTTGTGTATGTGCTGCTGCTGTGTGTGCACTGGGTGAATGATTGGGGTCTCCACACTACTGCAACTAATGATTATTTTCATTACAGTTACATTTTACAGCTTTTTTTTTTTCTTGATTATTCTTTAATTTATGATCCGTCACGCAAGCGAGCCCAAGGTGGCATTTTCAAAGGTCCTTTTTCCTAAAGCAAATGGTTTTCAGTATGCAACAATATATTTCTTTCTTTTTCTAACTCATTAAAAAAAAAAAAAAAAAAAGTAGAAAACCAAATAAACCAACTTGATTGTATTACATATCGACCTACTTCACACTTAAAGGATATTAGAATACAAAAGGTCACTTCATGCCTGTCAGATGTCACTGTTCTAGTCTCACCGTGAAGCTGTATTTTGTAGCTGTTGCTACAGTCACTACCTAACTAGTTTAGTCACAATGGCAATGAATACAACATCCTGTGAAGGTGTTACAGTTTAACAAGGTGGAAATGATCTTGTTTTTAATGTATTACAGCGATTACATACATATACGATATCTTAGACTTTATCTTCTCTGGTTGCGTTTGCGTTGTATATTTTATAACAAGATCTGAAGATGTTACCAGTTAAGTCTGTATTCCAATATACATATCTGCAACATTATTACACCCCCCCGACCCCCCCACCCTCCATTATACCTGGTTCTCTGTCCTATTGTTGCAATAGACTTGTAAGGCGAGAGCGGGACCTTGATAATTACCTGGCTGACAGGTGGTCATCCAACACCACATTATCTTGCTAGCAGAGCCTTACAGGAGTAACACACTCATAATTTCAGGGCAGTAACCTTTCTCACATGGCAAACAAGAAGCCTGATTGCTCACATACTGTGGCAAAGCTGCTTGTTCGCTGTCTCGTCTTCTTTGTTGGAAGCTGTAAATCTCTAATGTCATGGAAAACGGAGCCAATTAAGAAGGTGGAATGACTTGAAAAGAAATGTCAGTGTGAAAGGCCGCTGCCGACGATGCTGCATTTTAAACCAGATTACCAAAACAAGGTAAGGTGACCCAAGTGTTCTGAAGTTACACACAAGCTGGCGTCTTGGCTATCTGCTTTGGCCAAATGTAATTCATCATTAATGTGTCAGGACTGTGTAAACAGCTGACGTGTTTGTATAAAACTGTGGCCGACGGTAAAGGTGGAACAGTTGAACAAGGCAAAAGCTTAAACAGGTTTATGTATTGGAGCCTTTTTCTAAGCGTTTCAGTGTGTGCTTCAGGTGATGCAGGCTTCTCAAAATAAGCAGTAACCACCAATTTTTGTTTTGACAGCAGCCTCAGTCTGTTGTATTTTTCAGAGAAAGATACAGCAACCAGTGAAGGAGTTCCACATTTTTCTGAATGTACTTTGTGCAGTACTCTTCCACAGAGAAGCAAGTTGAAACGTCCTTTAAACATTATGTTTATTATGCTCAATAAAGTGCAACAGTTTTCTACATCTACTGTAGTTACTGCATTACTGAAAATACACATCCATGAATTATACATTTGACACAGCATGTGCTTTTTCTGTAAGTATGAGCAATAATATTGCTGGGTTCAATTTGGACTCTAACAGCCTTGCTACCAGCAAAAGAGAAATTGAAGTGTGTTTTCTTCCTGAGCAGTCGGTGATGATTTTGTCATTTTTTTAATTGTGAATTTAGCCTAATACTGTTCATCAAAGTTTATATTCTCGAGTCAGCTCGTTGTGCACCTGTGTTTATGTAGCTCACGAACTGCCTGTGTTATTCAGTTTCAGTTAAGTGAACAGTTCATAGGGGATCATGTGTATCCTGATCACAGCTAGCTGAGAAAACACCTACACTGTTGACCAGAATTACCATAAAACATAAATCAGGCATAGATTCAGCTCAGCTGGCTGAGTGGGCTACCACAGACAACCTGATAGGGCTAACCTCTTTGAGAGCAAGTGCATACAGCTCCCCTGTGTACATGCAGATGAGAAAGTGATAGCAGGTTATAGAGAAGATGTGGAAGGATTTGAGACAGAGAGAGACCGGGAACTGTCATGTTGCAGGTGTTCAGAAAGCAGCTTTGGAAACAAACAGTTTCTAAGGTCATTCAGGTAAGAGAAATCATGCAGCACTGTTGTTGTGGCGGAGTTGATGTTGTCATTTGAGGTTTAGCTCAAGCTTATCTCCAGGTTTATCAATCTCCATAATTCTCATGTATTATGCTAAGTACCTATTCTGATTGATTGTTTCAATTACCATAGTGTAATTTTAAATGAAATGCACAAAATTAACTCTACAAACCTTCTCCACAAATGTTGTTTTGTCTTTGATAGTGTATGTTAATTTCATTCCCCAGAAGATTTGGTTTAAAATGGACTAAATCATTTCCTGTGTTGCAGGATTTTATCTAAGCTGTTCTGCTGCACAATATTTGTCACAGGTGATTTTTTTTTTTTTTTTTTTCCAAATTCCAAAAGCCACAATTTATTTATTATGGGGATTGTCGGCCTCACCATAGCTTATCCCAGGATAGGGCTTTGTTTGCCTCTGAAAGATATTAATGTTGCAGCTGTTATTATATAGTTCTGCCAAAGCTGGCTTCTGTGTCTGTGCTAAGGGAATAAAACTGTGTGTGTGTGTTTGTGTGTGTGTGTGTCAATCATTGTTGGAGCCTGTTACTGCTGGCTTGTATATTTGTGTGTTTGTGCATTGTATTCAGTAGTGACTTAGTCTGCTGGTTTGAATAATGTGCGTCACACTGCATTGTGTCTGGATTGTTTGTCTCTGGGCTAAAGACTGAGTTGGGTGTTTATAAAATGTCTGTTTGCGTGTTTGGCCCACTTAATACATGCTTTAAATATAAAGGAGCAGTGACACCGGTACAAATTCTGTTGTAGTATATTGTAAGTAAAAGCTGTTTTTGACTGAACTGTGTCTGGTGATAGTAAATTTTAAGCCTGTAATTTTGTTGACTTGGGTCTCCTTAGAAACCACCCTATTATCTGTTGGAGAGACCTGTGACTAGCAGTCGCTGTTCTTAGAGAACTTAGTTGGTGCTTGGCAAACATTACCATGGCTTACATAGAAGAAGGTTAATAATTTAGAGGATTTGGTGGGCAATGCAGGTAAGCACTATTTGGAAGATTGCTGTTCGGTCCCCATCTGATCTCTTTTAAACTTGTTTTTATGCGTATGCTCTTACTTACCTTGAACCTTGCAGTTTGTGAGATTGTCAGCAATGAGAGACTTTAAATGCACCCTGCAGCAGACACCATGCAACACCAGGTTTCATGTAATTTATTCACTGACCTCATTTCTCATTCCTACAGAGCCTGGCAATGCACTGTGGTTGAGTGTACTGTCCCACCACCCTGTAGAAAACCAGTTGTCTGGTTGGATGAGACTTAACACGTACTCTACTGTAGTGTACATGATAAATTCTTGATGAAATATTGATACTGTACAACCTTATTAATAATGATCAGCTGTCAATAATGATGTTTCGTTCATGTTCATGTTCTTTATTCATTCTTTCTTTATTCAAGTTTAGAACCACAGGGGAGCGTCCATTATCTGTCATTAAAAACCTCTTTACAAAATACCATACAAACACTATAAGGTTATCTAAAGCTGCTTAGAAAAAGTAGTTCAACTTACTTTGTACAAAAAACAAACAAACAAAAAAGATAAACTTGACAATATGCAAAACAGTCACCCGCCAATAAAATAAGTCTTTCAACTGAGTTTCTTTGCAAACATGCCTCATTGTTCACAGGCCATACATACACCAGAAAAATTCATAAATAAATTTAGTCACTGGAAAGTGCATGTTGGTATTGTATTGTAACAGGTGAGGGTACTGCACTAAGCAGGATTACTGAGTTAGCCAGGTAATGTCTAAAATCCAACATCTATCATTAATAAATGGCAATAATCAAACTGGACAAATTCAGGTGCAAGCTCCCTGGAATATCCATGAGACCTAATAATGACCTAATAACCTGTTCTAAGCAATGGTCTCATCTCTTTGTACATTCAACTATACAAATGGCAAAACCACTTCCACTAATCCATCACTGAAACAACAATGGCAAATGGGTATATATTGCTTTTTTGTGTGTAATAGGAAGTCAACATGCCATTATCTTAACATTAATTCAACTTCTTCTTAACCTTAGCAAAAGTTGAAAGAAGAGCGTGAAGCTAAGCGCGCCCAGTTGGATGGAAGGCATGACTACATCCTCAGTATTGTGGCGTCATGCCTGGGACTGGAGAAATCTGATGTGGAGGATGCCATTCTGGAGGGGAATCAGGTACCATACTCTTATTTTCACACACAAGCATTTGTTTATTGTAGAAATCATTAGCTTTAAATGTAAACGTCTGAGTTGTCTGTTTTCTATTATGTAATATTAATTTCCTTTCACCTGTCTCAGAGTGACCGCATGGAGCAGTTCTTTGTGGCTGAGGGTCTTCCACACCTCATGTTCTACTATCAAGACGTTGACTCGGTTGAAGCAGGTAACACGAATCGTATGAAACCTTAATGAGCATAGACATAGACAATATCTAACTGATTGTGTAACATCAAGTAGAGGTCCTATATATCTAATAGTGTGTGCCAGTGATGGTAATCATGGCACTACTGTAATTGGAAAAAACTAATTCACTATTAAGGTCACAGTGAGAAGTCGACTCTGGTTGTAATGATACCTTATACTGTTTCTATGTCCAACACTTTGTTGCAGCTGCAGCAGCAGCAGCAGCCTCTGTGTCCACTCAGATTGTTGCCCAGCAGCCTGATCGCAGCAAGAAATCTAAACTGTTTGTGACAGACGGGAAGGACGTGGCGCTGACTGGGGTGTGTGTCTTCTTCACCAGAGCCAACACGTCCAAGGCAATCACCTCCGAGAACATACACAGAGTGAGTCAGTTTATAGTGCTTTGGCATGAAGTCATGACTTTCTTCGTGGGTATGTGAAGGTCGATCACGCATTTGAAATAAAGCAAAATGTTCTTTGCACCTTTTCTTTGGTGAGTAGGTGAGAGTCGGTGTTCAATGAATGAATATCGGTGAACTGTTTTTTACTGTGCTCAGTCAGACCACAGTGTAATGTACATCAGTTCTTACCTGATGTACATGAGCAAATTATTTCGAATGACAGCAACATGTTGGCAGGTTGATCACTTACACACATCCTTTAGCCTAATCCAGGTTATTGGTATAATATTTTATCAAATATTTTAATTTTATTACTTACAAATGTGAATATATCACATCAGACTGGATTTTTACCTGACACACATATTTTTGCCTGATTTTACTAATTGCAATTAGATGAAAATGTCTTTATTGCTTCTATACATCAGATGACCCGATAATCAGTTTTCAAGGCAGCCTCTTAATGGTACTGAAAAATGTTTGTGTGCATCCTTTATTTATTTATATTTATTTATTTCTAGGATGTCAATTTCAATATGCTGGACACAACAGAAGGTGGCCTATTAAAAAGTGTGGAGCAATTGCTATCAGAAATCTTCATCCCCACACTGAGGAAGATGAACCATGGCTGGGGGGAGCTGGACAGTCCGCAGGCCCAGTCTGTCAAACAGGACTTCATATCATCTTTGGAAAGCTTTGTGTCCGTTTTGGCTGGAGCGCAAGAGAGTCTGCAAGAAAAGGTAAGTAGTAGTAGACATTGTTGCACATCAAGGATAAGTTTGGTTCTCAATTGTAATTGGCTAAGTGAACCTAAAGCAGTATTTAAACACAAGCTAATTTAAATATGTGTGCCATAAACAGATACTCTAGCAAAATTATAAATGATTTCATGACTTGCTTCAAGGTTACCTTGAAAGAGTGTGACACATTTGATCTTCGAGTGCTGAAAGGCCCATCTGACTACATGGCAGCAGCCAACAGCACAGAGGCCACAGAGAAGATAGAGGCCTGTATGAAAGTCTGGATTAAACAGATAGAACAGGTGAGCCTTTATTTAACAGGTTAGAAGTTATTCTCAAATTAAATTTTATTACAGCTTTATTTATCCTCAAAGATCTCGCAAACCAAAAATCGTCTATGTTGTGCAGATTAGCTGATGGGCAGATTCTTCATCTTCTTGAAATGACTTCAAACATGCCATGGATCAGATAAATCAGAGCAGTTTCTAGTGTTAAGACGCATATTGGACTGAATATATTCTAAATTATTTTTTTTGTGACGCTGCAGCAAATGGTTAAAACACAAGTAGCAAGACTGTTTAGCACGGCAGATGCAAAGAATGGGATGTGTTTGTGCTGAAAAAGGAAAAGCAATAGATAAACAGCTAGAACTTAGCTTAAAAACATCATTTTTAATAGTGATTTTAAACTACTGTGCATCTGTTGTCCAGGTTCTAGCTGAGAGTGACCAGCTCAGAAAAGAGGCTGATGACCTTGGCCCTCGGGCTGAGCTGGACCACTGGAAAAGACGAATGTCTCGGTTCAACTACCTTCTGGACCAGCTTAAGAGCCCTGATGTCAAAGCTGTACTGGGCGTGCTGTTGATGGCCAAATCGAAACTTAAAAAGGTCCGAAAGCCCTGCTAGAATCTCCTTTGTCCATTATTTCATTCTTATATCCTATTCAACTTTGTTTTTCTTAGAGATGATATTGTGACATTGTCTTTCATTAAATGGAATAACGGTTTGTTCTGTCTAGTCATGGCGGGAGCTGGACACCAGGATTACTGATGCAGCCAACGAGGCCAAAGACAATGTCAAGTACCTCTACAGCCTAGAGAAGTTTTGTGACCCTCTTTACAACAGTGACCCTGTAAAGAAAATTCTTCAAAAATCTCTTTAAAGATGAAGTAGTCTGCATTAAAAGCAACAAATGCCCTGTAACAATGTTAAATTGTCCTCGTGTTATGAAAACAGTGTCCTTCATATGTGCACGTGCATGTACAGTAATTATGTAAGTTGTATGAACACACACAAGCTATGATTTCTGGTTCACCCCAGGTAACAATGGTGGATGCAATCCCAGGTTTGATCAACGCTATCAAGATGATTCACAGTATTTCTCGCTACTACAACACATCCGAAAAGATAACGTCACTTTTTGTTAAGGTATGGGTGCCCTCTATTCTACACAATGCTACAATAATAAAGAGGTATTTTATTTTATGAACTAGGAGTAATAAACAAGATTTGTAAAATTTCCATTTCTAATATCCCGGTGCTGTAAATCAATCTCAAAAGAAGAGAATAAATATCCCCTGTGACCTTTTACCTTTCTTGCTCATTATATTTTCAGAAAGTTTCAGACAATTTTGCTACATGTACAGTGCACAAATTATTCAAATCCGCATTCTGATCTCATAATCCCAATCATCACCTCCAGGTGACGAACCAGATGATCACAGCCTGCAAGGCTTACATCACTAATAATGGCTCTAATTCAATATGGGACCAGCCTCAGCAAGTTGTCGTTGACAAAATCAAAGCTGCCATCCACCTAAACAAGGTAATAGACACTTCAATGTCATTTATCTCTCGTTGTTTTTAAGTGTTTATGTTCTTATTAAATGTGGTTTAGTTGCAGTAAAGCACACTGAGTCATATTAGTTTTACAACATAGTTTTTCTTCTATATAAGACTCTCGTTACACTGCGTTATTAGGCTTTTAGTTTAAAGTCAGAAATGTGACAGTTGACCATTACCATGACATAAGAAACTACCTTTCGTGACCACTGTAATATGAAGTGAACATTTTATCACATGTCAATCTGCCTACTGTAGGAGTACCAGCGGTATTTCCATAAAACGAAGGAGAGGTTGGAACAAACTCCCTCTGAGAGACGGTTTGACTTCAGTGAGATGTATATTTTTGGAAAGTTTGACACATTCCAGCGACGGCTCATCAAGATCCTGGACATGTTCAGCTCCATTTCCACATACTCTGCCCTGCAGGACTCTAAGATCGAAGGACTGGAGACCATGGCCACCAAGTTTCAAGTGGGTATATTGTTAGAGCAGAATGTTGTCAAGACAGATTATGTAGCACAGGCAGGAAGTCTGTTCACTGAGGAAATGCCACTGCTAGCCAGCTGAGCCTGCTTTGGTGTGACAGTGCCAGATTAGCCTTTTTTTCTTTGGTCTCAGTTAATGGGAAATAGTCATTTATAGAAATTGGATCAGATTGGACTGCTTCAAATGATTACAAAAACCCCCCCACAAATTTTGGAATATCTTTATGTTGTCTAATTGGTGTGTGTTGATTTGTTTTGCCTTGGGAATATATTCATGTCTGTGATCTCTGTTTCTACTCTCTTGGGTGTACAGACTGCAGAAATGCAGGGAAAATGGGAGGTAATGTCTCATCACAATCTTCAACCTTTAGTAATGCATGGCCCATTTCCATAGCTGATAACACAGTGGTATCTATATAGATGTAGATGTAGAATAGGTGTGTGTTCCTACTAACTGCATGAAATATGAAGTGAGAAACAACTCAATGGTTCAATGGTAACTACTGTATTTCTATCAACCCTTTTGTGAGTGTGTGGATTAATGATCTCTCCTATTGTAGAGGTCAACAGCTGGCTCTACATTAAGTACACAGCTTATATTAAGCAATTTAAGATTTAGAGATTTTCCATACTTATTATTAATCACATTTTGGGTGTTTTTATTTATTTATTTATTTTATTTTTTTAGCTCTTACTAATCCCAGACTAAGGTGATGTGTTTCAGGCAAAGGGTTTTTTTTTTTTTGCAGTAGACCCTTTCAGACTGATTTGAGAGGTTTTCAAATAACTGATTTTGAACTGATTAATGTATTAATAATAAAGCTTAAGTGTATAAATGTGTGTGTGTATTAGGCTATTGTGCTGAACATGAAGAAAAAACATTACAGTTTCCTCGACCAGAGAAGAATGGACTTTGATGTTGACTATGAGGAATTCTGCAAAAGTACCGCTGAGCTCCATGTACGTAAAAACACACAATTACATTTTTTAAAATGGACAGGCATGTACACACCACATGTGTTTTCAGTTCATGGCTGATTAGACATCTGCTCTGTTTGATGCTGACAATGACAAACTGAACCAGTTGTCCTTTTGCTATCAAGTAAAGAAATCTAGCAGGCTGAGAAAATGTCTAATCAGGTCAGTGAAACACCTTCGACCATTTTGTAAATTCTGTTGTTGGTCTTTGTGCTTCCAGAATCAGCTGAAGAGTTTCATGGATAGCACCTTTGAGAAAATTGAAAACACAGAAAGAGCTCTAAATGTGCTGAAGAAATTTGAAAGGTAACTTCCTTTAGCCCTTCATTCATTGCTTATTTAGCTGAATGAGTATTTCTGAACAGCTTCAAAGCACTTCCTAATCAAACAATTCATTTTGAGCAACTAATGAAACACAGGTTTTACTTAGTATGCACATAAAAGGACTCAGACACACTGGCATGATTTCCCAGTACGTCTAAATGGAATATTGCCATTGCTCTTTGTTAACACTTGTGCAATACAGCTCATAGGGTCAGAGCTTGATCTTAAAGATGCTGAAATACCACCTTACAGTTTACCCCATCCACGTCTTTTTAGTTTCACCCTTCTAATATTCATAGTTATTGTTAGAATTCAGATTTTACACACCTGCTTCCACTTTTGGACTCCACAAAACAGACTCGGCATTCCAGACCTTGGTATTGATGAGAAGTATCAGCGTATCCTGCAGAACTATGGCCGTGATATTGAAATGGTCTCGCGGATCTACATGAAGCAGAAACTGGACCCCCCTGTTGGGCGGGACTTGCCCCCAGTTGCAGGACGGATCATGTGGGCTCGGCAGCTGTACAGCAGAATCCAGGGTCCTATGGATCTCTTTCAACAGGTAACGCTGAACATCTGCCTCTCCTCAGTGAGATCTAGCCGGGTCAGTGTGTTTTGGTCTGGTAAGTTTCAGAGTACCATTCTGTCCCCGTGTAGCATCCTGGGGTTCTTTCCACACCAGAGGCCAAGAGGATAATACGGAACTTTAACAGAGCAGCAAGGGTCCTGTTGGAGTTTGAGATGGTCTACCATCACAACTGGATGAAAACGGTAGAGAACAATGATAAATTATGAAAAATATGATGTGGACGAGAGTATTTTTTTTTTTATCTGAAATAATCACAGCTCTCACCTGTCCTGTTGTCATTCTCTCTACCCTTTCCAGATGGAGAATGCCAGGGTGGGTCTGCAGGCCTCTCTGCTAGTCAGGTCTGCAGAGACAGGGGAGTTGTTCGTGAACTTTGACCCAGAGATTCTGACGCAGATCAGGGAGGCAAACTGTATGACAAAGATGAATTTGGAGATCCCACCTTTTGCTGCTCTGTTGCAGCAGAAACAGGGCACCCTCAAAAAGAACTACAACAAATTACAGGTGAATATTACACACAGGTGCACGTCTGCAACTGTATTATGCAAAATAAATTGCAAAAGTAGTAACTGGTACCAAATAATAATAAATCACTTCAGTACTTGTTCTGGGTGTACTTCACAAACGGCATTTATATCTTCCCCCTTCCAGTTAATGCTGAGTGAGAACACCAGAGTGCGAGCTAAGATTCAGAGTGCTTTTGAGCCACTGGCCATGCCACATATAGCAAAGGTAAGGTGTTAGAAATCATGTTGCATTTAAAATATAGCCCATAAGCTTCATGATTATTAACATTAAAAGCTGTAATAAACCCTAAATTTGTATCAATAATTAAAAAATAGAATTATTTCACAGTAATTTAAAAAGATCTAATATATATGAATATAGAAATGTGATCTTCTGCTGTTCACAGCACAGATGTGTATAATTAGGACTGTGTTCAGTTAGTTTAAATATAGTTATAGATAAGCCTCAGTGTCACCTTTGGTTTTTAAGTGAACCTCAAATATTTTTATAAGATTTTTTTCCAGGCTGTAGTCTGCCCTCAAATATTTAAAAAAGTTAATTATGCTACGTAGACGACCATCTACATGCGGATTAAATACAGCTCACTTTGAAATAATATTGTTTCGTTTTTTTTTTTTTCAGCTTGTTTTGGTCACACAAATTAATTCAAATATTCTTTCTAACATTGTCCTGTGACAATCTATGATCATATAAAAATGACTGATGAAAGATTAATCTCTGACTTGACAGGTGGATGAGGCTATACAGCCCGGTTTGACTTCCCTCAACTGGACATCACTAAACATAGACAAGTACCTCAGCCGTATCGACAAGGCTTTGGGTAAGCAAAAAAGTCGAGTGAGATCTTTGTCCATGCTGACATAAGACAGGCTGCAACTGAGCACTTGTGGTCTTTGATAATATTTCCATTAAAAGATTTTGTGTGTGTTCTAATGAGAAACTCAGAAATGCACACTGTCCCTCTCTTTACCTCTTGGTACCAACCTCGTTCTTTATTTCTCAGTTTTTAAATGTGCACTCCACTTCTGTCATTCTGTGCCCCTTTTTAATCTTGTTCTCTTGTATCTCTAGTTGACCTGGAGCTGTTGATGGACAGGGTGAACGACTTGGTGGAGTTTAGGATAGATACAGTACTGCAGGAGATGGGTGCGTCTACATTGTGTGTTCTGCCAGAGGATGAACCAGTCACCTGTGAGGAGTTTGTTCAGACCACCAGGGTAAATATCTATATGTAGTCTGTTTGTGGTTGTATTTTAACATCCAATTTCTGCAACACCACCACCCCTTCTCCATTGTTACAGTTTGAAAGATGCTATGACTACATGACAGTTCAGGAGATGTATAGGGGACACTTTCTAGTACTTCTTTTTTTTGTTTGTTTTTACAAATATTTTAAATTCTTCAAAGTTATTAAATCTATAAATTCAAAGTTTACAATGCTGCATATTATAATGCATTATTACACACTAACTGGAATACCCATCCCTGTCATGTGATATCAAATACTGTGTATAATCAGACATAAATTCTAACTGACTTTATTAGATTGTGTAACTCATAAATTGTGCTCAAGCTTCTATACTGTGAATGTTCTTGGAACAAAGAGTACTAGTTTAACTAGGATGCTAGGATGCTGCTGTACTGCAGACGTAAATTAACTATACGTCTGTGTGTAGGACCTGTGTATAAGACAAGCCCAGATTCTCCACACTAAGAGCTCGCTAGTGGAAGAGGCTGCTAATGAACTGATCAACATGCTGCTGGAGTGTGACCACAGTCAGAAAGAGGAGGGGGAGAAGGTTGAGGAAGAAAGCAGCACAGCCCACAAGGCCATCGACCGCATTGACAGTGAAGGTATATAAATATTTTCCTTTTAGGATCAAATATAACGGACATACTTTTATGTGAACCTTTTGGTTTTCTGCATTAATTTGTCATAGATGAAGATCAGGTCACATTTTAAGTCAAGAGTATTAACAAATACAATATGTCTAAAGTAATAACACAAAAACATTCAGATACTTCATAATACTTCAAATGAAAAATTATATAATGTGTGTGTATATCTACTGTATTTAATATCACTAACCTCATGTCAGGTGACGATGAGGGCTGCTCAGAGGGCCATCTACTCTCTAGAAACACTTCGCTCCCTCCTGCCAGTGTTGGTCCCTCCTCTCCTGTGTTGAGGAGGAAGAAGAAGAGGGATCTGATGGAAGTGATGGAGCAGGAAGCACAAGAGCTGCTGTCCTACTTCAACCACCGCAATGTAGATGCCTTGCTTAAATTAACTCGCAACACCCTGGAGATGCTACGCAAGCGCATCCATACCTCCTCACTTATGCATTTCTTGGGTGGGTTTTTTTTCTAACTAATGCTGGTGTTCTGAACAGTTCAACTTAAAAAAAATACCAATATATTTACTATGAAAGCTTGAATATAACTTAGTCGTCATATGTAGACTTACAAAGTCATAACAAAGTAACACATAAAGTGTTGGTTCGGTATTTTGTTCCTGTTGTGAGGTTGACTACTTTACATTTGAACTCAAAATGATCACGTTTGAACATGATACTGCATCAGTGTCACTCTGCTCTTCACCTTCAGCCGAGAGTGACTCACCCAGTCGTGGGAAAAGCAGCAGTCAGTCAATCTTCAGAGTCAGTGTTATCCTTTCCATCCCAAACATTGCCATTATTCCAGCACTAGAGGAGGTTCAGCAGGCTTTAAACCGGGCTGTGGAGTGTGTGGTCAGTGTCAGTAAAGGAGTTGGCCAGTGGAGCAAAGAGAGGATCTCCAAGGTTTGTTTGATCAACTGAGGGAAGAAATGATTTACAACATACAATAGTTTTATCCCTCTAAAGAAATACCCATAACTGGAGCTTATTAATAATATAATTTTTAATGGTACTTAGTCTATCAATCAACCCCAGTGTATCCCTTACTTCTGTTTTCCTTTTTTGCAGAGAAAAATGAATGAAAGACGGATGGCAGCTCTGAAACAGGAAAGTTCTGACAGCGAATCAGAGGATGGAGCAACAACATACAGGAGTCTGGCTGGTATGGGACTAAATGAGACCTTACCGTATGTTAAAGCATCTCAAAGGTTTCCCTGTTTTCAAATTTGGTGTGATTCATCCATATTGTTTTCAACATGCAGACCAGAATGCAGCTCATTAGCTGCTGCTGCTACCTCGTAATTATATTTTCTTATTTCACAGCTCAACAGACCAAAGCCACATCTCACTAGGAGCAGATAGAGGAGTACTGATGTAAATTACACAAACATGTTAGGCGTTGGAAGAAAGGCATTTAGACCAAAGATACTTAAATCTTAATAAAACGTGATTTGACCTATGGTTACAAGATTCTGACTCTGAACAGTCCTGTAGTGATGTGTGATTGTAAATGACCATTTCCAAACACTTTCCAGATGGAAGCACCTCAGACATTTCTGCATCTGTGATGATGACCATCCCGTTCCAAGCCAGAAACTACTACAAGAGTGTGTCTGAAAACAAGGAGATAGTCAAACTGGTATCTGTTCTTAGCACCTCCATCAGCTCCACCAAGAGGGTACATGCTCTCTCTTCTCTACTCTCTATTAGATTATTTAATTGATACAGAAATATCTATACAATTAGACAATGAATCAAAGAAGCATTTCCAGATTGATCAGAAGCTAAACTTGCTTTTTATTATCTATTATGTATTTTTAATACTTAGCAAATGATAAATGCTTTCAACCACTGTATATTATAAACATGCAGGAAGTGATGACTGCTCTAGACCGGTTTAGCCATTACCATCATATCTGGAGGAAGGATCGTGAAGACACTATGAGGAAGTATGTTAATGCTGACACTTTTATGTGACTAAGAGCTAGTTATTTTCTCTACTTCTTCATCACGTCAGTGCTGTTTTGGTTTGTATTTTACAGATTTATCCAGGGCAGTCCCTTGCTGTCAGAGTTTGAGAGCCAGATTCTGTTCTATCGAGATCTTGAACTGGAAATAAACTCTGAACCAGAATATATTACAGTGGGAGCCTTGGCTTTATACACAGGTCAGATGTGTTGAGGCTGTTAGTTGCTGTTGTGTCTTATAGCATCAAACTAAATGTGAGACCAATATCAATAAGACTTTTGGCTAATTCATCACTAACTTCTCCTCTACTTCTTTGTACCAGCGGACCTAAAGATGTCTCTCACTGCTGAAACAAAACACTGGATGGTGGACTACGGACTATATTGTAACAGGAAATATCGCTCAGAGATGGAGCAGATCTTTGCTTTTGTAGACGAGGCAGGAAAGAAACTGAATCGCCAGATTAAAGACCTGGATGACATTCGTATTGCGATGGAGGCACTCAAGGAGATTAGAGAGCATCAAATATCAATTGATTTTCAAGTCGGACCCATAGAGGTAAAGCACAGCGTTATGTCTTTAACACAATATGGGGTCAGTGAGTCTTTCCGTGGTTTACATGAGAGCATTTCGGAGTGTGTGTGTGTGTGTGTGTGTGTGTGTGTGTGTATATAGTAAGACTGGTAAAAATATAGTGTTTACATGAAAGTTATTGTAGTTTATATAGGCAGTAAATGTGTTTAGTAAGAAATATGACAGCAGTTAACAAAAAAACAAAACTTTTGACTTCTTCCTTCCACACAGGAGTCTTATGCCATGCTTCATAAATATGAGCTATTAGTTGCAAAAGAAGAGGCAGATAAGGTGGATACACTGCGTTACACCTGGGAAAAGCTGCTGTCTCGAAGCACTGAGGTACAGAATGAGTTGGTGGCCCTGCAGCCAAACTTCAGAGGAGAGCTGGTCAGCAATGTGGAAATCTTCCTGGAAGACTGTCAACACTTTTACCAGGATTACGAGAAGGTAAAAAAAATAAGAAAATGCAGATACATCCTCAGACAGCTGCAGACTACCTATAGTATGGTGCTAATTTCCATTTTTATTTTAATTATGTCACAAATAATTAATATGGCTTAAAAAAGGCTTAGTTTAGTAAAAACTAACTGTTCTACTCTGTTTAAGGATGGTCCCATGGTGACGGGGTTAGCTCCTCAGGATGCCAGTGATAGACTCATCATGTTCCAGGTTTGTTACTTATAATATGAGTTGTCCATAATAATTAAATTAGTTTAAATGTAATTATAAGTTAATTATTTAGTCTATAACTCTGTGCTTTTGTAATTTTGTCTTTGTAATGGGTCTGACAACTAAGTATCTGGAATATGATAATTACTGTACGTTTTACATCATTTTAGCAGTGCTATGTTTCTGTTTTCTTTAGAATCGATTTGACAACCTGTTTAGGAAGTACATCACTTACACAGGAGGAGAAGAGCTGTTTGGTCTTCCTGTTACCCAGCACCCTCAGCTGTTGGAGATTAAAAAGCAGCTGGCTCTGCTGCAGAAGTTGTATGGCCTTTACACCAATGTCATCGAAACAGTCAACGGATACTATGATATACTCTGGGCTGACATCAACATTGAGAAGATTAATAACGAGTTACTGGACTTCCAGACAAGGTTGGACAGTTTTACTGTGGAATTCATTTGATCACATTTAAGGAAATTTAAATGATTAGTATTCAACCACAATCAGTTGTGCAAATGTGTGTGAAAGTGTGAGACACTTCCGTCCACCCTCTGCTGACCTGAAAAACACAAAACTACACAGACCCAAGCTGATGAGGTGATTAAACTGCAAAAGTAGCTTTTACACACACAGTAGTAATCAAGTAGGCCACTATCATATAAAAAAGTAAATTCCAAAAAACGGGTAAAACCAAATGAACCAATTTCTATTAGTATGTTCTTAACTTCGATATCATTCTTCCCGTACTTGATACAGTTCTACAAGTTCTTCCTCTGGAGATGTTTTTTATCAAGCAATGCATGGATGCACTGTATGATCTCAATTTCATCGTCCCGTTATCTTCACACTGCCTTGCGTGAGGATTTCTTCCTTCAGCATGTGTCAAAGAGACCTCGAGTGGAAAGCTAATAAAAGTTAAAGCCTTCCATCTTGTGGAAAATACTTTTTAATGTAGTTCTACTGTGTTTTCCTGGTTGGTAGAAAGTGGTGGGAGGTTGTGAAATGAATATGTGCTGAGAGTTAAAGAAGACAGGACAGCAGTATATAAGAAGTCTGTTGACTTGTGTCCTTTTAATTTACCAGGTGTCGCAAGCTGCCCCGTGCTCTGAAGGAGTGGCAGGCCTTCTTAGACCTGAAGAAAACAATTGATGAGTTCAGTGAGTGCTGCCCTGTGCTGGAACTCATGACTAACAAGGCTATGATGACGCGCCACTGGAAGAGAATTACTGAGGTCAGAAAAACAATGGTAACCCCAATGCAGTTGCCAGTTATTTGGCTGCTGTGTGTTTCCGGATACCTGTCATATGCAGTATAATAAGAATGGCTTTTGACATTTGATATAAATAGTTTGATCAACAAATCGATGTGGTTTTGTGCTCAGGTGACTGGGCATACCTTTGAGGTGGAAACTGATACATTCAAGCTGCGTAACATTATGGAGGCACCTCTGCTCAAGTATAAAGAGGAGATTGAGGTAAGAATGGAGAGGCCATTTAAGCACCTTTTTTTATTTTTGTGATACGCGTTTCTAAAAATGTTCAGATGAATTCAGTGATATACGGCACATTTCCCATTCAGTGTTGACTCTAATGTGAATGATATTCAGTAATGAGGAATATTCATAAACATTGCTTTCAGTTGTTGTTGTTATGATGGTTGTAATGCACCAAGCAGAGATGCAATAGTCCTGAATATCATCTTCACAAAGCAGTGAACATTAATCTTGGCACCAAATGGACATGTCTAAGCTCTCACTTTCATACAGTCCATTAAACAAGCTGTCACCACATTAATAATGGATTTATCCTGATGGAAAAAAATCTAGTAGATGTATTTATGTAAATCTTGCTCTTTTTTTTTTGTATGTGGGGCTTCAAAGCAGTTAAACCTATAATTAATGAATCAAAGTAGAGATTTTACCTTCACAACTCTTTTGGAAACAATTAAACCACACACATTTTTGGTTATTGGGATTTCCATGGAAATGGATGGACCCATAAAGGGCCTAATACTTTTTAATATTGTTTAACCATACATGGAAAAAAATGTTAAGTTATATTTATTTATTTATTTATTATATCCATTAATTCCCCTCCTAATTGAAAAATCTTGGATTCACCCACATTTTACTGTATACACTTGTTGATGAATCTATTCATTTATAGTTGTTTTAATGACATTAAATAACATTTTATGATTGAACACAGGATATCTGTATCAGTGCGGTAAAGGAGCGGGACATTGAGCAGAAGCTGAAGCAAGTGATTGCTGAGTGGGACAACAAAAGTTTTACGTTTGCCAACTTTAAGACCCGCGGAGAGCTGCTGCTGAGGGGAGACAGCACATCAGAGATCATTGCCAGTATGGAGGACAGTTTGATGATCTTGGGCTCGCTTATGAGCAACAGGCATGTTACTGTTGAATTTCATGCTCATTGGTATTTGGATTATGATGAGAGACACTACATTGAAGGGCTTGGCATAGGAAATGTAAGTAGACTCCACAGCAACCACACAAGCTGTCACTGTGCTAACTACTGCTTTTATTTACCAGGTACAACACACCATTTAAAACCCAGATTCAGAAGTGGGTTCAGAATCTTTCCAACACCACTGATATCATTGAAAACTGGATGACTGTTCAGAACCTCTGGATCTACCTGGAGGCCGTGTTTGTGGGTGGAGACATTGCAAAACAGCTCCCCAAGGTGGATCACATCACACACATCACAGTGAATTATTCACATTTACTTTACTATAGTGTCTAATTCTAGTGGGCAACTGAAATTAAGCCTAAACCTAAAAGTCAGTGATAATTAATTTTAGTGTGTAAAACAACCAAACAGATTTGCATTGTATTTTTAATTATTGTCATGGATAACTGGCCCAATGTTTTTATTTATTTATTTTTTTTAGGAAGCAAAGCGTTTCTCTAACATCGACAAATCTTGGGTGAAGATTATGATGCGAGCCCATGAGATGCCCAATGTAGTACAGTCATGTGTGGGAGATGAGACCATGGGACAGCTGCTTCCTCACCTTCTCGAACAGTTGGAGATCTGCCAGAAGTCACTTACAGGGTCAGTATGATGTACTAAAATCCTAATGAACTCAACTTAAATTAACTACATTGAGAGGCAGACGGTTTAAAAACAAGATAAAAAAGATATTTGTGCTTTGCTGCCGTCACTTGTATGTATGTGGTTTGTTGTGTTTTGTATCAAGTATCTTGACATATATATATATATGAATGACATATATGACACACATTTGTAGTTAACTTTTTGTTTTTAACATGCTGTCAAAAAGCTATTTGGAGAAGAAGCGTCTTCTGTTTCCTCGCTTTTTCTTTGTCTCTGACCCTGCCCTGCTGGAGATACTGGGCCAAGCCTCTGACTCCCACACCATCCAGGCCCACCTTCTCAACGTGTTTGACAACATCAAGTGTGTCAGATTCCATGACAAGGTACATTTTTCATGGAGCCACAAATAGAATTTCATTTTGTTTTACCCATTTGGCCTTTAGACGGGTTAATGTCACGGAGCAACCGTCTAACATGACATTAGAGGTTTACAAAAAAAAAAACTATGCAACAGAATAAAATGCAATTCCATAACTCTGACTGGGCTGATAAGAATAGTATAAAAAACAGGTATATCACATTTATCCTATTCTCCCTCCTTCTCAAACATGTCATCTTTTCCAGATATACGACCGTATATTGGCTGTATCATCTCGGGAAGGGGAGACTGTAGAGTTGGACCGTACCATCACAGCAGAGGGGAATGTAGAAGTTTGGCTCAATGCGCTGCTCAAGGAATCCCAGAGATCTTTACACCTGGTAATCCGACAGGCTGCCCTCGCCATCCAAGAGTCTGGCTTTCTGCTCATTGATTTCCTAAACTCCTTCCCTGCTCAGGTAGGTTAGAGTTTGAATTAAAGAACAAATCCACTAACATTTAAAAACGTACAATAATACCTGGTCGGTTGTTGAAACTTGAATGTGTACAACCGTGTACTAATAAGAAAACCTAATGGAAACAGGAACACAACTTGACCAACAAAACTCAATTCTGTATTTTTATTCTTGATTTGGTGCAACACAAAGCGATGACTACGAGTTCAGACAAAATACATTTGACAAATATGCAAATACATCCTTGTTCCTGATCCAGGTGGGCTTGCTAGGTATTCAGATGATATGGACAAGGGACTCTGAGGAGGCTCTGACCAATGCCCGATATGATCGCCGCATTATGGCCAAAACCAACCAGCTCTTCCTGGACCTGCTTAACACATTGATTGACATGACCACAAGAGACCTCGAGTCTGTGGAGAGGACAAAGTATGAAACTCTCATCACCATCCATGTCCACCAGAGAGACATATTTGATGACCTGGTCAGTATGTTGGTGATCATTCAATAGAACCTAACCTTTTGTGAAAGTACTTTACGTTCTACTGTCACCCACATATTTTGCCCTTGTTCTGTCCATTCTTTTTGAACATCATTTGCCTCTATGGCTCATTTTCATCTCTCCATCTATACTTCATGTATTCCTTTCCCCATATTCTTGACTTGGCTCTTTCATGCTGTCCTCCACTTCCTTTGCCTTCCTTCCACCTCTTTTTTGATCTCATGGCCTCCCACCTCACTCCTCTTTTACCTGCCTTTCAACTTCTTTCCACCTTTTTACTGTCACCTTCCTGTCACCTTCCATTCACTCTCCTTCTTTTTTTCCTACTTTTATCTCTCACATCACATCACCCCCTGAATGGTGCCCTTTGATTTCCTGTTCTTCACTTGTCATATTCTCCTTCCACCTTCTCTCTATCCTTTTACCTTCCTCCTCTGTCATTCTTTACCCTCTTCTAAACTCTTCTTTGTCCCTCCTTCTCACTCTCATCCTTACCCCCTCCAGTGCCGACTGCACATCAAAAGTCCAAGTGACTTTGAATGGCTGAAGCAGTGCCGCTTCTACTTCAATGAAGACTCAGACAAGATGATAATCAACATCACAGACGTGGGCTTTGTCTACCAGAATGAATTCTTGGGCTGCACTGAAAGGCTTGTCATTACGCCACTGACTGACAGGTAGAGGGCCAAACTGTATATAAGGGCACACACACAAACATATAGACACAGGCAAAGTTCACATAGTTAAATGTTCCTTTGGTTGGACTGGCCATCAATTAATCTCAAATAATAAACAGGCAAACCTCATTTCAGGAAAAGCTAGGATGTTGTGTACATACATGTGTAAACATAAGAGAACCTATTTGTAATTGTAAATTGTACAAAGGCAAATTTCAAATTGAGAAACTGAGAAATTTGATTGCTTTTTGAAATGCAACATATCACTGACATAGGATTTGACTGACAGAGATGGGCAGATAATCAGAAAGAGGAAGGGATGCAGAAATCTATTGTCTAAGGTACTAACACAGACAGAGAGAGAGAAGAGAGAGGGGAGAATATGAGAAGAGACGGAGGAAAAGAAGATAAGACACAAGGCAAAGGAGATAAGAAGGGACAGCAACAGGAAGGGTGTTAACATCAGACAGCAGCTCTCCAAAGAAGTGCCATGCTGGCGTTATGTCTGAAGGCGCCAAGATCACTCTTTTTTTCTCACTGCCTTCTTTCCCTGCCTGAAAGACTATTTGATTGCTTCTCTGCAGTTAGTATGGACTTTGCTGTTTGCCTTTCAGTCACCCACTGTCTTTATTCTTTTTCATCCTCTGTCTATTATACTCTTTTTCCCCTGCATTACATTTGAAAAAGAGGAAAGGTACTACTGATATCACATGGAAGTAAAAGGGACAGAGGTAATTAAAAGAGATTCAGTATTGATGATTTTTAATAGCTGCGTTCTGATTTGTTCTGTTAGCTGAAGAACACACTATATAGCATAACAGTTTGACCTTAAGCTATGGAGTGAAAGGGGAGCACAGCGATTAGTCAGCGTCAGCGACCTTCTGTGCTTAAGTGTTTTTGTAAAAGTACTGAATCCCTACTGGCTGTAGGGACAGCATTATCTAGCTGTCCCTGGCCTCCGTCTGTCTGCTATGGAGGAATTATAGAGTGTGTGTGTGTTTGCTTGCTCAGGTGTTACATCACTTTAGCCCAGGCGCTCGGCATGAGTATGGGTGGAGCCCCTGCTGGTCCCGCAGGAACAGGTAAGACTTTTATTATTTGCGTCTTAGACCAGACTATAGACAAAGGTAAAATTACACTGTCGAAACACTAAGACTGGAGCTATAATTCCTGGATTTTGAAATTTCTCTAGGATCAAGTGTAACTGATCTGATCTGCAAATAATAGGCATTGGAAAGATCAAAATATCTTATCATTTAAAATGATCAGTTTAGGCAGTTTGTGTTCATTTTTTCATAACCTTTGCTTTTATGTTGGTTAAGAAACTCAGTCATACACTGAACATACACACTGTATGCAGCCTGATCAGTGAACATTGCGTCATTTTTAAGGAGTCACAAGCCAATAATTGGGAACAATTGGATGAGAGAGTTGGTTTTATTAAGTGTTTGAAGGATAATTTCTTTGCTTTTCTGTCCCCTTAAGATTAATTGTATCTAATTTTAAAATTTTAAATCTCTTCTGTTATTAGGTAAGACAGAGACCATTAAGGACATGGGTCGCTGTCTGGGAAAGTATGTTGTAGTCTTCAACTGTTCTGACCAGATGGACTTCAGAGGCTTGGGAAGAATATTCAAAGGTGAGAGTCACAAACTGGTGCTTTGTGTTATTGAAATTTGCACCAGAATAAGGATGGAGCCCTAGGACCACTAGTAGATCTGCTTTGAGCTTTGCAGTTGTACACACATCAAGGCCAGTTTGTGTATGGGCACTGTAACTTTCCCTGTAACTGCAGATTTTCCATTTTTAACTAGGGATGATTAGGCCCTAATCTACCCCGTAGTAGGTATACAGTTTAATCCTCTACAATATGCAAGCATGTGAACAATGATTAATGTCATAATTGTTATCTGTGCATATGGGAGGGTATAAAGGTGGAAATCAGCAACTTAAAAAGGCTAAAATGTTTGTGCCCAACTTGAGAGATGTTGGGCAAATTATGAGAATCACAGGTAAAGGTAATGTTTTAAATTAATCGAGAGATCCTCAAGTATTTTGAATGTTGTGTTGCAAATGTAATTTATTTGCATTTAGGTAACGATAAAGTTACATATGTGTGTTTTATCCAGGTTTGGCTCAGTCTGGTTCGTGGGGCTGTTTTGACGAATTCAACCGCATTGATCTTCCAGTGTTGTCAGTGGCAGCGCAGCAAATTGCAATAGTTCTCACCTGCAAGAAGGAACGTCGCAAAAACTTTGTCTTCACTGATGGAGACAATGTCGAAATGAACCCTGAGTTTGGGATCTTCCTGACCATGGTCAGTCACACACTGCAGTGCCATTATTTCAAAATGTAGATTGACACTTTATTTGACAATTATCCCCTTTGTATTCTTTTGTAATAAAACTCTGAGCGAAATGACACTAGTGGCTGTTTAAAAGAAAAACAGCCTTTATTAAATATGGGCTAACACATACACCAGCATGTATCGGCACACTTGACTTCCTGAGGGTGTCAAAACACAAACTGAACTGAACCCAGTAAATAGAAATTCCACAAACCTGAGTTGAATGAACATATAAAGTCCTGTCTTGTGGAGACTTTTAAAGCAGCATGAGGCTTACTGGAAGTACAGCCTCAACGATAGCAGTTACCCAGACCTGAAGGAAGAACTTGACCATTGCCCTTTTGTGTAATAGAGCAGTGTGTATTGTCTCTAAATGATGTCTAACAATAATGCTTTTCATGTTGTTAGATCATTTCTTTGGTTATTTTTATGCTTTGTATGTGGAGACAAATTATTATTTGGCATGTTGCTTATAGTGGTTTGAGGTTTTCCAAGTGGTAGAAGTTTTAATTGTCACTCAACTACCCCCAGTGACTCGATGTGGTGTTACATGTACAGTATATTCTGGGTTCAGCCAACACAGGTGTGTGGAATTACTGTTTATTAGTTTTAGGTCATTGTGCGTCAAGGCACTAAAATTTTACTGTAAAAAATGAATAAAAATAATATAAAATAAGTAATAAAATAAAAACCATTTTATGCCCCAACCCATGAATGTGGACATACAATATATGTGCACAGAGCTACTTGGACAGGGGATTTTCTAGTTTTACCTGCTGGAGTTACTGTATGAAGATGTATTTTCTTGCTTCAATAATGTCTTTGTATTTAGAGAGTTTGCAATAAATTACACGTCATTTTCTAAGATTTAATAAGTGTAGTTAAATGGACTCGACCTGGACCATGTCTTTCTTTATAAGTTAGGCCTGCATCCTATTAATGGTATTAGTCGGTGCTCATTACCATTCTCTTCAAATATTAACTGTTGGATCACTTTATCTCCTGTTACAGTTGCTAACCCAAGGCAAGTCATTAAAAAGGGAGCAGTGTATTCATTTTCCTATGAGGGGAGAGGGGTCAGAGATCATTCCTTTTCGTTTTTCATTGCAGACAGGCTCTGCAGAGTGGAGCGGCTGAGCTGTGTCCATAGGGATTTAGCTAGCTGAAGACTAGTGTTTGCTATGAACTTGAATTATGTTCCAATATCAACCTAAGTTTAATTTTGCATACCTTTTACAGTCTGTAGGCAGTGGTACAATAACTTAACTGTGTATAACACATACATGTGTTTACCTTTAAATCTATGAATCAAACTGTTGACTCTCTTCCCACAGTCACTGACACCTAAGTTAGGTTGTGGTCCTAAAACAGAGACCAAAATATCTTGGAAATCTATTTATCATAAGAGGACTTGCTGGTTTTATGTTTATATCTATACAGATGTCATTGTGTGAGTCTTTTCGTGTCTGTTGGCTGCAGGTCTGGTGTGATCAGGGTCAGTACAGAGTGTAGGTCATCTGTGCTTTGAAAGTCCCCAATTCTTGTAAAACAAAACAGAAACTGATTTAGAAACAGAACTCTGGCTCTAAAATTAACACATAACATTTCTTTTTCCTTTTTAATTAGAACCCAGGTTATGCAGGTCGCCAGGAGCTTCCTGAGAACCTGAAGATCAACTTCCGCTCTGTGGCCATGATGGTTCCAGACCGTCAGATTATAATTAGGGTAAAATTGGCCAGCTGTGGGTTTATAGACAATATGGAGCTGGCACGCAAGTTCTTCACTCTCTACAAGCTGTGTGAGGAGCAACTCTCCAAGCAGGTAAAAAAAAACACTTCTCTTTATTCTCATCTTTATTTAATATAGACTTTGGGGATATTCTAATCTGTTATCAGACTTTGAGTAGGTTTAAAATCTCAATTTGAATTGATGTACAGGCAAATTTGCAAATAGCTAGTTTTATCCAGCTGATTGCAGTAAATGTTCTTTGACTGTCCAGGTTCACTATGACTTTGGCCTAAGAAACATCCTGTCAGTACTACGTACACTAGGGGCAGCCAAGCGAGCCAATCCCAGTGACACGGAGTCCACCATCGTCATGAGGGTTCTCAGGGACATGAATCTCTCCAAACTGGTCGGTCTAGAACAGAATAAAATGGAGCATCCAATAGTGAAAAAAAAAACAACTATGTTTTTTATATAACGCTTCATTTCCATGACACAATAATAACAGCAAATGAACTGTGTATGCCTATGTGCATGTATGTGCTAGATTGATGAAGATGAGCCACTCTTCCTGAGCTTGATTGAGGACCTTTTCCCAGGCATCCAACTTGATAAAGCAGGATACCCTGAACTAGAGGCTGCTATTGACAAACAGGTAGGAGGGATTGAGTGACGATTTTCTCAGTGTTTATAAGGGAGTGCGAAATGGAAGAGTAATAAAATACATTATGGGGATGAAGGACTAGAGCGGGGGTGTGAAAAAGAATAAAATCTGGCAATAGACTAATGGAGCATGAGACTGCTGTATCTTTCATCTCACTCTTAAATGCCTTTAGATAGATAGAGCACTCAAAGGGAAACAAATAGCGTCATTTACGGCTTGCCAAGGACAAACTAATCCTAACCTAAGTAACTGTGTAAACACTTTGTAGAAACAGTAAAACTGCATTGAGGATACAGTAAAATCAGGCTTCTCATTTTAGCATCTTGTGGGTTTGTCTGTGTTTGTGACATATTGTGTTCATTCCTGTGTCCAATCACTTTATATGGTTTGTGTAATACCTGTATAACCAACTCCCTCAGGTTGAGGATGCAGGTCTGATAAGTCACCCTCCATGGAAGCTGAAAGTCATCCAGCTGTTTGAGACACAGAGGGTTCGGCATGGCATGATGACCCTGGGGCCCAGTGGGGCAGGAAAGACGACTTGTATACACATGCTGATGAAAGCAATGACAGGTATTTGTGTATGGGATGTACATTTAGGGGAAAGTGAAACATCTGTTGTAAATCAGCTGCAAATGTGTATCTGAATAGAGAGAAACAATTCCAATTTGTTGTTTTGTGTGTACAGCTTTTTGTTGTAATAGATTTGGTGCATTAGCTATGCTTACTTTATAAATCTCGTGAGAGTTGTTTCTCCCGATATCTTTCTGTACAGAGTGTGGTCAGCCTCACAGAGAGATGCGCATGAACCCCAAAGCCATTACAGCCCCTCAAATGTTTGGTCGACTGGATGTGGCCACAAATGACTGGACTGATGGCGTCTTCTCTACACTTTGGAGGAAAACACTGAAGGCAAAGAAAGGTCAGGAAAGTTTCTTACTGATTACTGGTTTCTTTGCTGGAGGTGAGATGAGCTGACAGTAACAACCAGACTTTATTTATATAGCCCAAAATATGAATAATGATGATAATATGGATGGATGGCTGATAATAAAAAAAAAATTTAGGATCACACACACACACACATTATTTATATATATATATATATATATATATATATATATATATATATATATATATATATATATATATATATATATATATATATATATATATATATATATATATATCTATATATATATATATATATAAATAATGTGTGTGTGTGTGTGATCCTAAATTTTTTTTTACACACACACATTATTTATATATATATATATATATATATATATATATATATATATATATATATATATATATATATAAGTAAACATAAAGTGTGTTTGCTTTCATGTGTCAGAATATGCAGTTGATATATTCAGTTAAGTTTCTCTTGCAATTATGCATATTTTTTAAGCTAGATCGACTCCATATGTAAATCGCTTGCCTTGCTGTTCATGTAGCTCACTTGTGCAGCATGTTGTTTTGAAAAGTGTGGTGTTGTGACAGGACTGCAATACTTGAGTATTGTAGTTCCTATATTAACTGTGGAGCATCCAATACAAACTGTGACTCCTTTGCGTTAGTACTGGGGAATTCATGTTAGTGATCACAGAACAGCAGTAGATGTCTGCATTACACCAAACAAGAATGACAATCTCACAGGAGCATGGACCATATGCATTAATGACAGGTAGCTACTGTAATACAGTATACAGTAGCTACTGTGTGATCCTAATCATCAACGAATAGGCATGGCCAAAAGATTTGATAATGACACCAATATTAATTTAGATCTTTTTGTCAGATGTTATAGTGAAGTAATTACTAGCATTTCATAAGTTTCAAAGGCTTTTATTGATGAGAATGAATTTCACATCTGGTCTTTAAAAGGGCACAGCAAAGGTTTTATTATATTGCGTTCCATAGACCTCTTGAATGAGCTATCACAGCAGTTCACCTGCTCTTAGTTGTGGTGCTCTATCTTGCACTATAGGCACTTCTTTTCATTCTTCCACTAGCAGTTTATAGGTCAAAGCATAGGCCATGCAGCATATCATATTTAAATCCATGTGAACATGTCAACAATACAGTTTTATTTCCCAGGAGAGCACATCTGGATAGTCTTGGATGGACCAGTTGATGCCATCTGGATTGAGAACCTAAACTCAGTGTTGGATGACAACAGAACACTTACACTGGCAAATGGAGACCGTATACCCATGGCTCCAAATTGTAAGGTGGTTTTTGAGCCACATAATATTGACAATGCATCTCCAGCTACCGTCTCACGCAATGGCATGGTGTTCATGAGTTCATCTGTACTAAATTGGAGCCCTATACTGGAGGTGAGTGAACAAAGTCTTTTCGTTGTAGCATTATTGGAACTGGTTAGGCTTAGCTGTTATCATCATCTATATCCCAAATTCTTTATTTTAAAAATAAAATGCATTAAAAGGGCAAATAGTTTCAGATTAGTTTATGTAATTCCTGATTAAGAGTAGTATTTAAAATGTTTGCCATGTTAGCTAGAAAACAGGATAAACATGATAACCTACACATGAACAGTAGCTGTACCCAACCACGGAGTCATTCTTGAAACTAATATAATCAATGTAACCTAATTGACGACAGTGGTGTTCTTACTGCTCTCAGGGATGGTTGAAAAAACGCTCTCCCCAGGAGGCAGAGGTGCTCAGGGAGCTGTTTTCCACCTCTTTCTCTGATGTCTACCTCTTCAGCGTGCAGTCCTTAGAGTTCAAGATGGATATGCTTGAGGCCTTTGTCATCATGCAGTGCATCAACATGCTGCAGGGACTCATACCACCAAAGGTAAGGTTAAAACTAGTCTGAATTCCCATCATAGGAGCCGGCACTCATACAGCAGTTGATGTATATTTTAATGATGCAGAGATCAACTCTGACTGCTGCAGTTTAAGGGGAAATGTATGAAAACATTTAAAATAATCCAGTAAATCCAACAGTTGCAGTCAAATAGGTGAACTTCAGAGGGGTTCAATGTATCTGTAATTCATCAATACTACCGTCACTTCAGGTTGCAACAATACGTTTGGCACTACATAGTGTAGGTCAGTAAAGGAATGAAACTTAGTCAAATATTTGATATTCCCAAAATGCGCCTGTATATTTAGAATTGAAAAAGAGTTTCAGTGTTTCATTTCTCACTCTTGAGGTACTGTTCTCCTGTTTCATGTTTGGTTGTTTAAACGGTCCTTGACGTATGGTCCTTACTGTTACTCTAAAGGAGCAGTGTGGCGAATTATCGAGAGAGCACTTAGAACGGCTATACGTCTTTGCCCTGATGTGGAGCACTGGAGCCTCGCTTGAACTGAATGACCGGCGGAAAATGGAGAGCTGGCTCAGAGGGAATGACGGCATCCATCTAAACTTGCCAGACATCCCTCCTGATAGCGAGGACACCATGTTTGATTACTATGTCACAACAGATGGTACAGTATGAGTTGATAAACATATGTTATCACGTTGAGAATAAATACTAGGTTATTTCAAAGCTGGTCCACCATAAGGATAGGCATTATTCCTCATTGTATATGTTATTTATTTATATTATGTATTTAAACCATAGATTAAAATAAATAGGCAGCTTGGAGGTGTCATGTCTATACCACAGATTATCTGTCTAATGTATTTCCAATTTTTTTTTTTTCTAATTTCAGGCCAGTGGGTCCACTGGAGAACCAGAGTGGAGGAATATGTTTATCCAGCTGAGTTCACCCCAGAGTACAGCTCCATTTTGGTCCCGAATGTGGACAATGTTAGGACAGACTTCCTAATTCAGACAATAGCCAAACAGGGAAAGGTGAGGTTAACACTAAAAGTGTGTGTATTAGTGTACTGCCTTCGTATGCAGTATAATATGTATAAAGACACGTTTACATTTAGAGAAATGAAAGACTACATTCATAACTCAGCCATTTGAAGTTTAAGTAGTATGAAACCAGTGTGTCACATGTATGTCTGCATGGTATGTGTTAATGTGACACATGACCTAACATAAAATGATCAGGAACATTTAGTATATATGTCTATTCATGGGCTCATTAATGCTTTTAGAGAGTGTAGCACCAATTAGATTTTCTCTCTACTAGTGTATAATGCTTCCTTTATTCCTGGCTTTACCTGAGTGAACACACACACTGATGGATAACAGGGCACCATGACTAGATGCAGCATGGGACTAGGATATGGTAGTGTGGTTGATGCTCTACTTAAAATCCCATCAAATGCTTTACTATGTGACATTCATCATAGCGCCTGTGTATGCACACATGTAAGATCCATTTAGATTCATAATATCACTGGAGGAGAGTGAGGAGCTTTTATGCTTTGGTGTGTTCATAAAGAGTTTGTTTGTTTATGGGCTGATGGATCAATGCTTTGAACAAAAATGTACTGATATGGATCTTTTTAATTAAATGATGATAAGCTGTGATAAAAATCTATTATAACAACATTACAGCCAACATTGTAACATGCTTTTGAGTAAATGTCTGTTATTAAGTCACACACATTTTTAATGGTTTGATGCTCATTAAAATGTTTGCATTTGTCTTGTATCAAACTCTAGCTTGATTAAAAATGTACTCTTTTATTTTTAGGCTGTCTTGTTGATTGGAGAACAAGGAACGGCCAAGACTGTTATCATTAAGGGCTACATGTCAAAATATGATCCTGAGACCCACGTGGGCAAAAGTCTGAACTTCTCTTCTGCTACTACGCCGCTCATGTTCCAAGTAAAGAAGCAACTTTCATTGCAACCCTCTTAATGTAGATGTAACGACTCACTATCCCATTCTCTGCAGTTTCATCACCTACCACTGCTTATTATTAACTTCTGTAAATTTGCTGTCTTATTCTCAGCTTATGTCTTATTTCTTCCAATATTTCCCTGTTAGAGAACAGTTGAGAGCTATGTGGATAAGAGGATGGGAACCACTTACGGACCCGCTGCTGGGAAGAAAATGTCCATTTTCATTGATGATATAAACATGCCTGTCATCAACGAGTGGGGAGACCAGGTTTGTGGGAAAAATATTTAACACGACTTCATGGCACATATTCCAATGGATGATATACCTCTAAATTAGTTTTTCTTTTGTACAAGGTTTAATAAGCAATGCATGATTAATTAAAATCATTTAAATTTTACAGTTTTTTTTACACTTTGGTGCCCTAGTTAAATAATAAAATAAAATTACTGATAACAGCTAAGAAAGGTGAACTAATAACACGTAAGACTAATTGATTTAAGCTTGTTTGCTTAAGTTGTTCTTTCGCCCTTCATTATAGGTGACTAATGAGATTGTGCGGCAGCTGATGGAGCAGAATGGGTTCTTCAATCTGGAGAAACCAGGAGAGTTCACAACTATTGTGGACGTTCAGTTTCTGGCAGCTATGATTCATCCAGGCGGTGGACGTAATGACATCCCACAGAGGTTGAAAAGGCAGTTCTCTGTCTTTAACTGTACCCTGCCCTCCAGTGCTTCCATAGACAAGATATTTGGTGGGTAGTACAAACATTACTGATGGTAAATCAAACGATTTGACTGTTAATGTGCTGCCAGCCTGCTTGTTTATTAATAATTACATCGACCATGATGTTTAGGTGTGATTGGGAAGGGCCACTTCTGTGCAAACCGTGGTTTCATTGACGAGGTTCGGAGTATGGTGCCCTGCCTGGTGTCTTTGACCCGCCGTCTGTGGCAGTTGACCAAGATCAAGATGCTTCCAACTCCTGCCAAGTTTCACTACATATTCAACCTGAGGGATCTGTCGAGGGTTTGGCAAGGAATGCTCAATACCAACGCTGAGGTGGTCAACTCGGTCCAGGTGAAAAAACAGGGTTTGATAACCTGATGTCTAAGTGATACATGGTGAACATGACTAGGGTTCTACAGGAGAGGCGTTATATACATAGAGTTTTTACAGGCATGATTGAAAAGTACAAAAAATTTTAAATAGGATGACAAGAAATAGCATTAAATACAGTAGGTGTAAATCAGTAGTGAGCCTGTGCACTCTCTCTCTCTCTCATGATCGATCAGTGCTAGAAAGGTTTTATATTAAATGCACTTAAAATATGCCAGCCTTAATTTCAATGTATAGTACTTTATTTAAATGCAGATTTTACAGTATCCAGGTTACTGTAGTGCTTTAACCTGTTTTTTCAGAGTACTCTGGTTGTGTGTGTGAAAACAGCACAGGGAGCAGAATAATAAAGCAGAGAGGAGTGGTGTAGCACAGTGCAGAGTTCTCTGTAATATACTGGAGTAGTGAAGAGAGTCTGACAGTGATCAAAGCTCCTACTTATGTAGTACAGCTTGTTAACTATATTATATACTGAGATCTGGAGTACTCCAATGTTTACAGTGTTGGAGACATAAATGTTCTTTCATTGAAGACGAGAAAAAAAAAAACATCTGAAAATTTTGCCCTCACAGGCTCAATTCCTGCTGAGGTGGCGAAGTCCCTGTTGGTTTGTGGCCTCACTGAATAATTGAATACAATGAAATATATATTCTACCGCAGGCTGTCCAGAGTCAAAGCAAACATACTCAACTGTTGAACTGCTGAGGGCAGGTCAACTAAGAAGGCTTAGACTACAGCGGGCTAGAGCACAAAAAGCAACAGAAGACAAGGGTACAGAATATAGAATAAATGTCATTTTAACCCAGGGTTTCATTTCATGATGACATGGCTGCATGTGAAGAATTCTAATTCTACATCAAATCAATACCTGTCTTAATGAATGTGTCTGGTAAGATCCAGTGCGTCTCTGCTCAATACAGTGGTTCCATTACAAAATTACAGTCTGTCATATTGGCTATGCTCTCTTTGTATTCACGTATGCAATGAAACATACAGAGATGTGCAGGTTTTCCCGGTACAAGGTTTTTGTCTGCCAATGACAGCAAAAATACAACTTCCAGGTGCTGCTCGCGTTGTGGAAACATGAGTGTAAACGTGTGATAGCGGACAGATTTACCATGCTTGAGGATGTGGAGTGGTTTGACCAGACTTTGGCAAAGCTGGTAGATGAGGAGCTTGGCGAGGAGCACAAGAACATAGTGGACTATGCTGTAGACAGATACTTTGTGGACTTCCTTCGAGACGCACCTGAGGCTACAGGTACTGGTTATTCAATGCAGTACATCTAAAGACAGCATGATGTCAGCAGTGTTTGTTTTTCTCTCTTAAAAAATACACAAATTTGCTTTTATGTGATCATTTTACTATTTAAATGTTCCTTGCTCACAGGAGAGGAGCCTGAAGATTCAGACTTTGATTTACCAAAGGTGTATGAACCCATTGAATCCTTTAAGAGTTTGAAGGAGCGCCTCAATATGTTCCTGAGTCATTACAATGAGGGCATCAGAGGGACTGGCATGGACATGGTCTTCTTTCAGGATGCTATGATGCATCTTGTCAAGGTATTCTACAAAGGCTTTGGGTTTAAACTCGAATTAGACTTAGGTTTAAGCAATTAGTCCTGATGGTTAGGGTCTAGGTGACCTGAGACAGTGATCCTTCTTTGTTGAGTGCTCGTGCTTCTTGTATCTGAAAGATCTCTTGTGTGTACCTTTTTGTCACATGCAAATTATGAAATATTTACAGTCCCTTATCGTAGTTTTGTTTGTATTTGGGTTGAGTAGGTGTCAAGGATAATTCGGACACCTGGTGGAAATGCCTTGCTGGTGGGTGTTGGGGGCTCAGGCAAACAGAGCCTGACCAGACTGGCCTCATTCATAGCTGGATACAAGATTTTCCAGATCACACTCACACGGTAAGTTCATGTGACTTTTGTAATAAATTATTTTTCCTTCTGTGCATGCGTGTGAAGCTATCCAGGTATTATATGCTGTCTTTGGCAGTCATTCAGAATCCATACAGCAAACTTCAAATGCACATTCATTTAATGTATTCTGTTCTTTGCCAGCTCGTACAACACGGCCAACCTGATGGACGACCTGAAGAGTTTGTACAGAACAGCTGGCCAGCATGGCAAAGGCATCAGCTTCATCTTTACAGACAACGAAATCAAAGATGAGTCCTTTCTCGAGTACATGAACAACGTCCTGTCATCTGGAGAGGTCAGCATTAAAAAAGTGCAAAAAGATATAAATCATCGATAGTAATCTATATTTAATATGAACTTGTTTAGTTTGGGAATGTTTGAATATTGTCGGTCATATGTTTGTTTTAGTTTCTTTCTAAACTGTTACCTTGCAGTAGTTTTGTCTTGTATCTTTAAGCGGAGTGCATCTTGTATTTCTGCTCATTATGTACACACAACCATCATCCTCAGAATCTGAGAAGTCAACTACAGTACGTACAGATTCCATATATTTAGTGTTCTCTGGAAAATGTTTGGAACATTAGTGATGATATATATTATTCACTATTACTATATTATTATTCAGTCATTTCTCCTCTTTTCACCGTTATTTACCGGTTTTCTCTTCTTGAAACCTTCAGTCCTTGTCCTTTTTCATCTGCTCTGTTTGTGTGGCTGTCTGCCTCATCAAGGTCCCTATCCATCCTTTTTTTTCCCAGCCTCTTTCACCTGCTCCTCTCTCATCATTCTCTTCCTCCTCTACCTCTCTGGCAATCAACAATTTAAGCAGCAGCTGCTCTACCACGGGAGGTAAATTGAAGGGACCAGCAGAGAGTGGTGTTTGTGTTGGGGTGTTGTTTGTGTGCAGGTAAAAGCTTTATGTGTTGTATTTGTGCATGTCGGTGCGAGAGAGAGATAAGTTTGTGCTGCCGAAGTGTTATGGTGACGGTGTGTGAGTGACGGTGACAGAGGTGTCAGAGATGAAAACAAAAAGAAACAGCAAGCTGTTAGCGGTTGTTGTTTATGTGAGAATAACCTAGCAAATAGTGGTTCTAAATACAACAACACATCACCCCCGAGACACACGCTCTCTGCCTCAGTGTTCCCAGTCCCTCTCTCACTTTTGGTTCAATTCAGACAGGTTCTGTGTGATACTCTTGAATGAAACCAGTGTTTTTTTGTTTTCTTCCTTACCAAGAGGCTAAGATGGTAGATATAATGAGAGAGGCTTAAGCAAGAGGCTACTCATTTGTGCCCAACCCGGAAAAAGAATAAATGATCAAAAATAAACATTTAAATCCGTTTGTTTCTGTTTGTCATCCAGCTGATGTAGGCCAAGCAAATAGAAACAGACACTTACCACAGCTTCTTCACTATAAACAACATATTTAAAGCAATTGCTTTTTTAAATGTCAATACTAATATGGTAAAGGGTAAAAGAAAAACATGAAGTCGACTAAAATGTTGGAAGTACTGCATGTTATGAAATGAAAACCACAGTTATATATATTTTATTCTAAATATGTTACTGTGGAAATATTGGCTTTGACTTTGTAAGGGATTAAGATTCAAACTAACATACTTACCCAAACAAATATATTACATATAATTAAGTAATATACTACATATTACAGTTTACTGGTTATTAAAAGTAATGTCAAAGCAGGTTCTGAATTTGCTTTCTAAGCAAACCTTTTAAATGTATACCTGGGTTACTCTGGTCTCCATGAGCTGAGATTTGTTCTAACAGATAAAATAATTAAGCCTGGTTAGAAATGATGTGTCCTATTCACAAACTCTTAAACTAAAGCAGTTTCAATTATAAACACAATTACTTGCTCCTGAGCTCAGGCTAACTCACCTCTTCATGCTTCAGCTGAATCAGCAGGGTCTGAATGTTCGTAATGAGCCTTTTGAGAACTGAGGTTTCTACAACATTAGTCCCCATTAGGTACATATATATTGTTAAAGCTGAATATTACGTGTTTCTGCAAAATATAACTTACTAATAATATTACACAACCCATTTATGCAATATTATTATATATATTAGATATTTTTAGCAACACGTTTGCTAATACATTTTTGATTCAAGATGAATGAAATAAAACTGAATGTGTGCTATGATGCTTTCAATAATTCAGAACTGGGATTGAATGTTTACTGTACCAAAAATCTAAATATGGTTAAAAAATGAAAATGTAGAATTGTTTTGTGCATATGAAAATAATTTTTTTTACAGAAAGATTTAACAATTCTGTGTTGCCTCTACAGAGTTTTAAGAACACACTGGCAAGCTAACACTGATATAAGGATGGATAGCGACTAGATAATGAGACTGTTAGATTGTGACTGTGAGAACTTTTGTCTTTCTATTCTCAGGTGTCCAACTTATTTGCTCGTGATGAGATTGACGAGATCCTTGGAGATCTTATCCCAGTTATGAAGCGGGAGTTTCCAAGGCGACCTCCAACCAATGAAAACTTGTATGAGTACTTCATGTCACGAGTGCGACAGAACCTCCACGTCGTCTTGTGCTTCTCACCTGTCGGGGAAAAGTTCCGTAACCGAGCACTGAAGTTTCCAGCGTTGATATCTGGTTGCACGATGGACTGGTTCAGCCGCTGGCCAAAAGATGCTCTTGTGGCAGGTACGTTGTATGTTTCCCAGTATTGTATGTTTCTACTCCATCTTCGAGTTAGAGTCATTACTGTTATTTCTCTCATTGCTATAAAGTCAGATTGAACTGGCAAACTTATTTTATTCTGTCAGCCTGTGCTTTCTAAATATTGAAGAGTCAGAACATAATACAATTTTTTCAATGTATCTTTGTTACATGAAATTATAGCTGTAATAATGCTTGTGTGCTGCTTCATTGTGGTGTTTAAAAATGCTTCCAGTTCATTATGCTAATATAAGGTTTTAAAAAACATCCAAATAAATAAAAAGTCAATTCCATATTTTACTGAATCACTGGATGACACTGGCTCTGATGTTAAAGTAATAGTTATGCAACATGATCCTTAATGTCTTTTTAATTTAATGTCATTCCTGCTTGGAGCTCAATCAATGAGAATTTCTATCAGGGAATAGACCAGTAATGATCTTTACAGTTGCCAAACTGGTTTATGTAATTGTCTCAGTCTTCCTCCTCCATCATCATGTTCTTCAGTTTCAGACCACTTCCTGTCTGTCTATGACATTGACTGCTCACCCGAGGTCAAAAGTGAGGTAGTCCAGTGCATGGGCTCCTTCCACGATGGTGTGGCAGAGAAGTGTGTGGATTACTTCCAAAGGTACAATATTTTACATTTATTAGTGGCATGTACTAGTCATTAGGATAGAATAAGAACTGAGAGGAACTTCTTTTCAGAATAAAGGGGATATTGAGCTTTATTAACTAACCATTTGTAATGTGTTTTGGATCTAGATACAGGCGCTCCACCCATGTTACGCCCAAATCCTACTTGTCCTTCATTCAGGGCTACAAGACCATCTATCAGGAGAAGAGGTCTGAAGTACAGACGCTGGCCAACAGGTAAACGGCTGTGACAAAACATTTGCTGTGTTGATTTAATCAAAAGCTTTTACTGGCAGACCTGAGTCAGCAGCGAAGTACTACTGTCCCTCATCTGTTGCATACATTTGTCTAAATCTTTTACACTTAGAGATGGTTTGTACGAAACTTGTTTAACAAATGATTAATAAAGTGGTTGTCTCTCTCTCTCCAACAAAGAAGCATGAATCGTGCATGTCTTAAAAAATAGAATTTTCAGAGTTGTCACAGATTGATCATAATTTGAGTCAATTATTATGACTTTCTACTAGCACAGAGTGGTTGTTGGTCATAGTAATGAAATAAGCTGTCATCTACGGATTCAGTCCAGAACTGTTCAAAATCATGAAACAAATTATTATATTACCAAACAACTTCCATCTGCTAATCAGATATTCTGTGTCAGTTCCTGATCTAATTACTGAAAGGGTATCATGACATTTACATGTTTGACCAGCCATATGCTAAATGCAACCAAATACGAAAAAGTTCTGTTTCTCTTTACATGCGCAAATATTTGCACCACCTGGTGCTCAATGGATAAGAGGTCCAGTTGAAATGTCATGTAATACATCTTGACATTTTGGTAGATATTTACGATAAACAATACCTCAGGTGCGGATGTTCAGATCTAGCACATAGGAGCAATATGTAACATGTATGCTGGAATTACATGTGACTTTACTGTGTCAAATATTTCTCCTGTTTAGGATGAACACAGGTCTCGAGAAGCTAAAGGAAGCATCAGAATCTGTTGCTGCACTCAGCAAGGAGCTGGAGGTGAAAGAGAAGGAGCTACATGTTGCCAATGACAAGGCTGATATGGTAGGTTTCAGGCAGGAGTGTGTGTTCAGGTTTAGAGAGTGCCTGTACAGACGGAGTGGACTGTAATTTAAAAAACTATGCAATTTTAGAATTTAAAATGTCCTGGTTTTCTGCATAAAGTGATCATGAAATGTGATCTGATCTTAGTCAAAGTTACAAATATCAGCAAATACATTATGTCTAAGTTGATAAAAAGCACTCGTGATCATTCATGTCTTTAGTGAACACACTGAAACATACAGAGTGATGATGAAAAACGTAATGGCAACAGTGTTAAATGTTAAAAGTCCACGTTGAGTTTAACCCCTACTTTGCAACTATTATTATCATCTATGCTGACAGGCTTGTGTGTCTGTACAAATGTGAAGATGAGATTTTTTTTGTGTGTGTGTGTGTGTGTGTGTGTGTGTTTATACTCATAGGTGTTGAAGGAAGTGACAGTCAAAGCCCAGGCAGCAGAGCGAGTAAAGGTGGAAGTGCAGAAAGTAAAGGACAAGGCTCAGGCCATTGTGGACAGTATTTCAGCTGACAAGGCCATAGCTGAAGAGAAACTGGAAGCTGCTCGGCCGGCACTTGAGGAGGCAGAGGCTGCACTGCAGGTACAGTATGCGACTTGTCAACTACTAAGTTGTACTGTATGTGGGATTTCCAGGTGTCTTTATAGATCATTATTTGTCACATGTACAGGTGCAAATCCCAGTTAAATAAAAATGAGTTGAAAAACCACCCATACACAGTTTTGGTACTGAGTATTATTAGTGAGTACTGTAACTGTCTGAACCACCAGGAATTTCTTTTAACTTTAGCTGGTCCAGAATGCTGTCATTAATAATAATACTGTTGTGACTTCAGTTTGTTAATCACCTGTTTCTAGTTCCTCCTTAGAGCTGAGCTGATTTGAATTTCAGATAGTCAGTAAACAGTTTATTGTGCTTGTGTCACCTAATTCTTTAACCCCCCCCCCCCCCCCCATATTTTTCTCTCTTACTCTGTATTGCTTTAGGCTGCCACTTAGAGCCCTCTGTGGCTTGCTATGTGTAGTCCCATTCAGGTTTTGCCTACGGCTTTCTTACCCTAGTGTGTGCATGTGCTTAACAACAAGACTGTCTATGGTTAGTATGATGCTCTGGGGCCTGCAGCTGCGTTGTAATTAAAGCTGTCCTCTTCAGTAGTTTGTTACATACACATCTCATATGGCAGATCCCTGATTAGAATTTCTGTCTCACTGCAGTGGATGGAAACCCGAGATTTCCAAAGAGGCAACAATATTTTAGGTGCCATAGAGGGTTTTATATAAACTTATCACTGTGATGCAGACTTACAATTAACATCTTAAGGTTATTCAGGTCGCATTAGAGACGTTCGCATCACTTTTAGCTTGACACTGTGCTGCATTAATATGAATCTACACACCGTACAGTTGTTTACCTTTCCCATAGAGGTCCAGTCAATAACTGGATGTAAAGGTAAAATGGACAAACTTTCTGCTGTTCGCAATGAACAGATCAAATATGAACAATTTAATGACTGCTGCACTCTCGAGATGATCCAAGCCCTTCATGACAAGTGTCTTTAGTAGCTCACTCTTCTGCTGTTATCACCTGCTGCTGCTGTGATGGATAGCCAGGCACCAGCTTCTGGCATCGTTCCCATGGACTCAACGCCCATTCATCAGGGGGAATGGCCTCCTGTTCACCAGTATTCTTAAGTTTGCATGCTGTAGTCCTCTTCTTCAATTCCACGAGTGATTTCCCTTCGGTTTGAAGTCAAGTGACAGTGACTGGCACTCTAGAAACTCCTAGCACTTGGGATCATTGTCCTGTTAGACGGACCAATAACAAAGCACCGTTAAATTCACATATATAATTTATATATTGTGCAGATATAAAGTGGACTTTTACCTCTTTTCAGTTTAAAGAACTAGTGATGCACAAAAGAAGGAATAGACTTTCTATGAAATATATAACACAGACTAAATTAAATCTCTGTACCCACTCAGACCATCAAGCCATCAGACATTGCCACTGTACGGACACTTGGCCGCCCTCCCCACCTCATCATGCGGATCATGGACTGTGTGCTGCTGCTTTTCCAACGGCGAGTCAACGCAGTGAAGATGGACCCGGAGAAGAACTGCAACACTCCGTCCTGGCAGGAGTCCTTAAAACTGATGACAGCTGGAAACTTCCTGGGCAGCCTGCAGGTAGGGACTAATCAAATCAAATATATGCAGCTTAGTTGGAAGTAGCATATACTATAGATCAAGCTTGTCAAGTACTTCAGAACTGTTACCTTGGGTATTATGTAATATTATGTACTGCATCATTAATGATGAAATCAAGAACAAGCAGACCACCAACTATGTTTCTGAAGTGAAATCACTTCTCAAACATTTGAGCTTAGTTCAGTCAAAGAAATGTGTTGATGTATAAATTAGGCACAGCTACAGTAGGCGTGAAAGCATCTTATGGTCTTAGAATTCACCTCTTAAATTTAAATCCATGTCTTGGATTTGTCTCAACTTGGTCTTTTGTCTCCCTCACTGGTTTTGCTGTTGCTTTTCTTAAAACTTCTATTTACTGATATCTCTTACCTTCTTTTCTCTTGTTGCTACAAACCAATTCACTAGGACTCTCTCCTTTTGCTTCTTTGCCTTGTTCTGTCCATCTGTCTCTTTCCCACATCTTTCTCTTCTGTGTTTTGTTCTGCTCAGATCTATCTGTCTTACCATGGCTTCTTTGCCCTCCTTTTTTCCCCCGGTTCTCTTTACATGTCGCCTCCCACCTCCCTCTCTCTCTCTCTCTCTCTCTCTCTCTCGTTTCCTCTGTCGTTCTCTCACACTCACTGTTACTTAAAGCTTTGTCATGTTTTGCTGGCTTTCTCTCTAATGTGGTGTAGTTTTAGATTTTTAGTAACAGTAACTAACAGTCTGGTTAATGTGAGTTTGAATATTAGTTTCCTTATTCCCTTCTCCCTTATACATTTTCTACCTCCCTCTCTCCCCTGCAGCAATTCCCAAAAGACACCATTAATGAGGAAATGGTTGAGCTGCTGCAGCCTTATTTTGACATGCCCGACTACAACATTGAAACGGCCAAAAGGGTGTGTGGCAACGTAGCGGGCCTTGCATCTTGGACAAAAGCCATGGCTTCCTTCTTCTCCATCAACAAGGAGGTCTTACCTTTGAAGGTAGGTGTAGTCGATCTGTGTGGCAGAAAGTAAAATAACCCTGTTGTAGATGGTATGTGAGACTAAAAATTGTCATTGTTGGAGCAGACTCACCTAAGATTTAAATGATGTCATTATCACCCCAAACAACACAGACAACATCATGGCCTGCCAGTCTGCCACCCTGATGAATACCGAACACTTAGACTAGAAGAAAGTGGTTGTTTTTCGAAACCAAAACTACAACGTACAAAAACAGTACAGAGAGGATTTATGCATACACCTTCTTAACAGTAACAGTTTCACAGTATCACACACACTAAGAAAGAATTAGACTTTTATCCACTTATCATAAGCAAATAGAAATAAAAATATGATTTAATGATCAAATTGTATCTCAAGTTAAACTCCTGAGACCTTCTCAAATGTCTTCTTGTTACTACAAACCCAGAAATGTCTCTTCCAAGGCAGAAAATGTAGGCATGAACGTCTCTCCTACTAATACATAGTAGAGTCCTGAGTGGGACACATAAAGATCAAACCCAAAGAACATTTTAATTATCCTAAAATCACTCGTACATTAGAATGAAATATTTGCAGTCAGTATTGTTTTTCAGCAGAAGACAAAGTCGACACTATATAAAGTAAAATGACTTCTGATTTTTCAGCATTAGTCCTGTTTACATCACTCACTGACTTTTTTTTTTTTTTACATACTAACTTTATGCATTTACTGCCTCTGTGCAGCTGCACGCTCGTGTTTCTGTCAGTATTCATACTGCACGAAGACTGACAGCAGGAAAGGGTTTAGAGCTGAATGTGCTTCACACACAATCCTTGATTAACACACAGAGACACATTGACTCACAGGAGGACTCGCAGTATTGGAATTATGTCCAGCACACAATAAACAATATTCAACCAACTAATAGCTGTTTTCACCTGCATGCTAAACCCAGTATTTTCATGCAAATGCCCCAGATCAGTTTTTTTTCTTCTGGCTTTTCCTTCTGCCGATGCACTGTGGATGCACAACACATTACGATCATTTAAAGCACCAACTCGTTTAGGATTGTGTTCTTTCCCACTGATTTCCCTCAGTGTGTTTTTTACATTTCTTTTTAAACCAGAATCCCACCCCTCCTTGTTACCGGGTATTATTTTTCTACTTATTTCTCTCTGTGGCACATCTAATTTCCTCCATCTTCTCTGCATTTTGTTTTCTCTGCCCACCCCTGCTTTCTTTTTCAAATCACCCAATTTTCTCTTTTACATTTGATCTTCTCTCTCCCTCTCTTCTTATTCTTTAAATTTCTCTCTGTCCCTCTTTCCCTCTCCCTCTTCTTATCCTTTAAATCTATCTGTCTCTCTCATGCACACACACATGCACATATGGACACTCTCTCTCTCCCTCTCTCTCTCTCTCTCTCTCTCTCTCTCTTTCTATTTAACTCTGTCTCTACAGTCTCCATGAGAAGTTCCTGTTTCTCCTGTTTGGCTCTGACCTTTTGCTTTAGCAAGAAATACAGCCTGGCAAATTGATTTTCTGGTTTCTAGCACAGCAGTAGCTTCTCTGTAAGCTAGTAAGCCAGGCTGCTAGACGGAGACACAGTTGGTCAGACAGACGAGCAGGAGGACAGGCAGAGATGCTCCTCTCAGATGTCGGTTAATATTAAATGAAAGCTTCAGACATCCTCCTTCCCAGACCACCCAAACAAACTCAGACACACCCTAATTCCCTCTGTTTAAACCTCTTCCACCTTTTCTCCATTGCCTTAGCTCAGCCCAGAAAATGACTGGGAAGCTCCAGAAAACTCCTCTCCTGCCCTTCTTATGACCCCTCTGTTGCCATTTATTGGCAATCTTTTCTTGTAAATGTCTATCTAAGGTCCATGTGTCTGCATCTGTTTGTTTTGGCAAGACTTCAGCTGTGTGTTGAACAGAATAAAACACTGACTTAAATTGTCCTTTTTCATAGTTGTGGAAAAAAAAAATGTTCTCTCTAAAAAAGCAGAACTGTCCCCATTTGTCTTTGCAGTAAAACATTTTCCTCTCTGTTTCTGTTAAATCAGTCATATCTTCACCCTGTCTGCTTTAGCTTCTCTTTTGCCATTTCTTCCCTTCCTCTGTCTTTTTTCTCTGTCTCCCTGCAAGGCCAACCATCACCCTGACAAGCTTTTTATGTCTCTCTCTCTCTCTCTCTCTCTCTCTCTCTCTCTCTCTCTCCCTCCCCCTCTCCCTCCCTCCTTTTCTTTTGCAGGCTAACTTGGCAGTGCAGCAGAATCGTCTGGCCATAGCTAATGTGGACCTTCAGAAGGCTCAGGCTGAGCTGGATGCCAAGCAGGCTGAGCTGGATGTGGTACAGGGGGAGTATGAGAAGGCAATGTCGGAGAAACAGGTCAACAGCTTCATTTAACTACCTACAAGCACAAATATCACTCTGTTTACCACATAAAAAAGGAACAATATGTGATGCAAAGGCATGTGAAACATTTAGACCATACAGTATGAAGCATTATTACATCCTTAAGGTGAGATGCTGGTTGTACACCTGGAGCTTTATGCCATCATTTTTTATTTGAATAATGTGATCATTTTGTTTTTATGTGCAGCCTGCTTGCACATATAAACCACTGTCACCACAGCTGTCCCCTCAGTTCAACAGCCACTCCTCACCAAGCTGAGCTGTGAGGCAGGTCAACATGATGTAGCTCCATCCTCTCCTTTAGGGAACAGAATTTATAGTCGGAACAATTAGTTCCCTTTCAGTTGATTCACTCAGAACAACACACATCATATGGGACATATGATGGCCTATAAGCAGAATTTACAAATGTCAGCTACCTAAACTAAACTAAACACAGCCTTAAGGCCTGTAATAACCTGCACAAAATGTAAATCCCTGACTTACCCAAATGTCGCTTTTTGCATGAATAAAAATAGCACTCATGTTAACTGTGTGCAGTTTCTACTGTGTGTTCTCCCATCTCATCATCAGGACCTGCTCCATGATAAACAACAACATGTAAAAGGAACAGTATGTGCATCAACACTCGCTGATTAAAGAACCTGGACAACCCAGGTCCCAAGCTGACTCTTTTTTAAATTTTGTGATTAAGATGCAGAGCTGTTAATCTCTAAGGACCAAAAGCAAGATTGAAGGCCTCATCCCAGAAGTGTTTTGAGCTCAGACAGTGGCTGTTGACTGATATGCTAAGAGAAATTTAAACAAGACAGTCTGTATTGATGGCATTATTGCTTTTGGGCAAACAACCTCATTACTGCCTGTGAGCAGCTGACAAAGAGATAATTGTTTTAAATGACTTAAAGGTGCCGTTGACCTCGGTATATTTTTGAAAAGGAAAGCTAATTTGGGCAGTTAAAGAGGACAAGCATACAGTACTGATAGAAAATGCAAACACATTCATCCATCCATTGTTCCAGACTGATGGAAATGCCAACCCTGAATAGATTGGATGGATACTAGAAGACCGACAATATTCACACCTGAGTCAAATGAAACTAACCTGCATGTCTTTGTAATGATGCCCCAGGAAGAAAGTCACACAGTGATTAAGAGATCATAAAGACTTGATTACTTCACTTCTAACACGAACATGCACACTGTGTCCTTATATACACAGACTTGAGATTGGTATAAATATGTCTAGATAGAAGTTTTGAGTGACAGCGGGAGGGATTGATTGATTGATAAAGGCACAGACAGATCAAGCTGCTGACCTATGTGCCCCTCTTTCTCAACAGATGCTACTGGAGGATGCGGAGCGCTGTAGACACAAGATGCAGACGGCATCCAGTCTCATCAGTGGTCTCGCAGGCGAGAAGGAGAGATGGACAGAGCAGAGCAAAGAGTTTGCTGCCCAAACCAAACGCCTTGTTGGTGGGTTTTACAGCAGGCTTTGCTGTTCTTTTGCAGCTATACCATTAAATAGATGTCTCTTATCATTGATAACATTGATTTGCCATTTACACTGTTATAAGCAATAGTCAAAACGTCACTTTAACTAAACCTTTTAAGTGTAATATGCTGATAACATATTAACGTTTTCCCAATAATATTTTTGCATTAAAATCTTTACTCTTGTTCCAGGCGATGTTCTTCTGGCCACAGCATTCCTCTCTTACTCTGGCCCCTTCAACCAGGAGTTTCGTAATCTCTTGCTGAGCGACTGGCAGCGGGAGTTGAAGCACCGTCGAATACCATTTGGCAAAAACCTCAATCTGACCGAGCTGCTCATTGATACACCCACTGTCAGTGAATGGAACCTGCAGGTCAGTGATCTGTTTTGGTATCCAAATCAAATGAATAGTAACACCCATGTCAAATAAATATGAATAAATATTTGCTCATACAAAAACTGGATAGAGAGGTAGAATACAGAAATAAAACCAGATGATTTATGTGCATATAAATCAGATGGCATTTGCTGAATTGAGCCTTACCAGTGGTTTGTCTTCTGTTTTACAGGGGCTTCCCAGTGATGACCTTTCCATTCAGAATGGAATCATTGTCACCAAAGCGGCACGCTTCCCCCTCCTTATTGACCCACAAACGCAGGGAAAAATCTGGATCAAGAACAAAGAAGCCAGGAATGAGCTGCAGGTTTGTTTGTTTGTTTGTTTGTTTGTTTTTCTGTGATTTTGCCCTAAAACATGTGAACTACCATGTGTTTCTCTCTCTCTCTGTTTTTATATTTCTCTTGTCATTGATCCTTCATTACAGAATGGTGGTTCATAAATAAGATTTAAAACCCATCTATTGTACATCCAACCTATGTCAGTATATCAATGTCATTACTTTTTTATGGCCATACAGTGTATGAATCCTCCAGTTTTGTAACGTGACATTTTGATATTCACCAGCCTTTAAAATCTTGACATCGCTTGAAATTATTGTCCTAGAGTCTCAAGTTTCTACAGTGTTCTGTTTGCCATCAAATCTGTTCCATTATGCTTTTGGTTTTGGATGGTGCCCTAAAAAAAAGCTAAACTCTGCAGGCATAATAAGACCAGCCAAGGTCGCTGGCCCTGTTAGGAGCAATCTCCCAGCCGAGTAAATGCATTCTGCAATCCTATTAGGAGTTTCCTGAAGACGCATTTCCCCAAGCAGTGGGGGTAAACCCCTTCCACAAGTGACCTTTTCAGTCCAACTCTATGTATTTTTGGAAAGTTTTCTAAAATGGCTCATCTTAAAAAGGGATGTATTATGAATTAAACACTCACAATACCTAAACAGGAGCTGAACTTAGTATCTCAGTAGTGGAGGAGAAGTCAAACCTTTGTCTCCTTCATTTAACATAATCAGATGCTTTATAAATAAGGGATTTGCTTTTATGTAAGGTCGTAAGAAAGTGTGGTCAAGGGGCATTGATAAATTCAAAGGGGTTGGGGCGGCTTCCAGGTCCCAACAGCATTACAAATTAGGATCACACAGTTGCAATTTCGATCTATTCTAAATTCATGTATAAATTAAAAGTTTTTACTTTTCTGATTTCAGATCACATCGCTGAATCACAAATACTTTAAGAATCACCTGGAGGACTCTTTGTCTCTTGGACGTCCCCTTTTGATTGAGGATGTTGGAGAGGAGTTGGACCCTGCACTTGACAATATCCTTGAGAAAAACTTCATAAAAACTGGCTCCACTTACAAGGTAACTTGGCAGAAATAACCCTACAGAGACACTCATGTGCCATTTTTTAATATCTTGGTTAGAAGAGTGTGAAATGGGCAGATGTGGTTGATTGTTGGTGGGAGGCATGATGAGAAAAGGCCAAGTCCCTCCAGCCACACCAACTGTCACACCTGTAATGATGCAGGCTGATTAGCTCAGAATGGGATAAACAAGGCTGCTCAGTGACACCACACAGCACGTGTTGTGCTGGGTGTAGGTGGAGACGGTGCCAACTGGAGCACCTGTCTCAAATCATGGTAACTGTCCTGGGACAGATTAACTCAGTGTGTTCAGTGAGCGTGTTCACTCACGGTGTGTTTGACTGAGTGACTGGATGTGAGTAATTTGTCTTTATTTTTCTGGAGCCGAGTCTACAATTAATTTGCATTTTTTCCACTTCAGTTTTTTCCTTTGTGGTAAAATAGAAGTTTAGCATCACCAGCAGCTGGAAATGTGTATTAGCTGCAGCAAGGAGTTTGACACTAGAATAGAATAAAATACACAAACACAATACACACAATACATAAAGAACAGCTTCTTCTACATCAGCGTCCTTTTTTGGGGAGATGTATGCGTGACACTTGAGGGATAATTTCAAAAGACTTGCATGTTTTCCTCTATGTCTCTGATATTAAAGACTAATATATATTAATATCTACTATATTGTTGATGAGCTTGGTGGTGTTACCAAAAAATGACATTAATGCATGCATCAGGTATTTTTTTTATGTCGTGACTCTAGTATGCTGTTTGTCTCTTGCTTTGTTCAAGTAACTGTGTTGTAATTTTAGCAGCTAAAAAAAGGATAATCCAGGAGGATCTCATTGGCCTTAAATAGCAACATTAGCGAGGCCATTTAATAAGCACTTTCAGTCATTTCAAATGGACAAACATGATTTTGTCTGTGCTCAAAAGATTTCTGCAATGGAAAAATGTAATGAATGAGTTCATAGTGAGTGTGGCCCATTTAACAAATTGACAGAATAGCTATATATAGATAGTCCCGTAGCATAAATAACATTCATTTGCTGTTGATCAGAAATACAATCCAATGTTGTGCCTCCTCCCTGGGAAATATGTTTTGCTTTTGCGCTTTTCATTTGTGGCTGGACAGTGAAAAATAGACCACTTTCGGTCTCAGCAGCCTAATTTCCCCTAATGTTCTGTTGGAAGTCGATATTTTTAATTTGGGAAAATTGCAGAGCGCGGTTTTAAATGGTTTTTATTTTGTCTGCATTTTATTAGCCAAAATAACAGCCCTGAAGCAAGCTTTGGATGGGATTTCTGATTAACAAAAATATAGAAAAATATAGAAATGTGCATGAGAAGGAAGCACTCTGAACTGGTCTCTGCCAATAAATCGGTTTAAACTTTCCAAAGAGCATTTTTATTACACACATGAATGTGTGTTCTCTGTCTTCCTTTTAAACAAGACAGAGTGGTCAACTTAGTGGCCGGTCCCCTGACATTCATTCAGTTACTGTATTGCACTCTCTCTCATTATTGTCTTTCAACTCCTTGGTCTCCTTCTGTGTCAGTCAAACACAACATATATTAAACATACTGTACAATGCTGTTATTGAAATGGTTTAAGACAGATTTGGCAATGGTAGAACAACGACAACAAGCAATAGACAAGACTGAGCAGGTTGGTTAAGCCAGTACCTGCACACTGGAAACATACATCTGAGTCAGGGAATGGCTGCAGAAAGACAGAGAGGAAGAAGCACAACAATGTGTTGGGAATATAATTACACTCTCTGTGTCTTGACTGTTTTTTTTTTTTTTTCTCAGGTGAAAGTGGGTGACAAAGAAGTGGATGTGATGAGGGGCTTCAGGCTGTATGTGACTACCAAGCTGCCTAACCCAGCATACACCCCTGAAATCTTTGCTCGCACATCCATCATCGACTTCACTGTCACCATGAGAGGACTAGAGGATCAGCTGCTGGGCAGAGTCATCCTCACAGAAAAACAGGTTACTCTCAATCAAAATTGTAGTTACTGTTTTCATTTAATTAAAAGTTGCAATAATTCCCTTATCTTGACCTAGATTACAAAAAGTAAATGAAAAATACAAAGGGAAAATAAAATGATTAAAACATCAACAACAAGTATTTAGGTTTTTGCTTTTGGAGAATCTGGGGAATGATTCTCTTCCACTTCAGCTGTAGAAGGTTGTAACTCCTCAAGACTAATCACAGGTGTTGGTGGCCTCCTTCAATAGTTTCCTTGTTGCAGTCACACAGGAGTAGCACCTGTTGTGGTGAGGTACAAGGCAAAGGCAGTTGAGGTGTAAGCAGGTCTTGCCGAAGGACCCCTACTGGAGGTAGGCCACAGCTGGTAAACCCAGTCTCCCTCATGGAGGGCTGCGATCTTACTACACTATACAGCCACCCGTTCACCGGTGTAGGTAATGATTGTGGACGCCTGAGCCACCATGTCAGATAGTCCAGTATCCAGGTAGAGACGTGTTGTCCACCCCCATGTGATCTAACATGTGTTGAATGCACAGGAGTAGTCAAACAAAAAAGACTCTCACTGTTCTCCCAGTCTTCTCCAGGTGAGAGAGAGTCAGGTGGAAGATGAGCACTTTCAGTGCGAGGCTGGTGGGCAAACTGAAGTGGGTCCATTGACGCACGGCAGAGCTGGTTAAGCATCAGCCTCTCCAGTGTCGTCTTCTAATGTATTGAATAATAGGTTTAGGCCATTCACCCACTTATGGTCACCCTGGGACTGGGCTCACTGTGGCTTGTGATGGTGCCTAAATGCATTAAGTTGCTGCCATGTGATTGGCTGATTAGATGTTTGTGATAACAAGCAGTTGAACAGGTGTAACTGAATTAATGACCCTAATAAAGTGTGTGTGTGTGTGTGTGTATTCCCTATTGAAACGTACATGTTCCAATAACACATGTACACACAAAGAGCCACATCCAAGAGTTCTTCATCAATACATTATAAATGGTCTCAATGCAGAGGACACATTGAGTGACTGAGACGGTGACTGTGAAAGGACTGTTGCCATTGCAGGAAAAGCTATTTTCCCTCTACTGGTGGCTGATAATGGATTTATGCCATAGGGATTCATGCCAGATGGGAAAAGTGGGTTGTAATCTATGTGCAAATGAATATGTATTTAATCATAATGGAAGCTCAAGCTGCTGTCTCACTTAGAAAACCTACATCTTAGTTATACATGCAGCTTTCACAAGAGAACGTTGTTGAGCTATTTGCCCTCAAATTATGTCCCAGCTCCTTGTACATAGACAACTTTCAGCTATGACATTTAAATTATCATTCTAAGTCATTGTAAGTTTTCAGGATTGTTCATGTTTAGTAGAACTGGTGTCATTATCTTGACCATTAGAATAAAAATATGGAAATATGAAAGACTTGAAGTCCAACATGCTGTTTCATACAGGCTCACGTTTTCATATGTTTTACTGTGGGTGAGTGAGGGTTTGGTTCATGCTTCTGGAGGCTTAGACCTTCTTTAATTCATGGATTGCCAGAATTTCGAGCCAACTGCATTGTGCCTTTTAGGGGAATTTGCTTTTAATCTTCAATCACTGTAGCAGCCATATATAAAGATTGATGTTTATGACTCATATTATCCTGTTATAAGCAGCATAATTACCTGCCTGAAAAAAAAAATCAATTTACAGTGTCCAGTTATCAAAAAGGCATTTCATATGATACATGCTTTATTACACCCAAAGAGTTTAAACCTTTTCCGGTGTAATGATTCTTTAATAGGTTTTGTACCCTGCTATATATGTATGTTTTTATGTTATCTGTGCTTTTATAACACCAGGAACTCGAGAAGGAGAGAACAGACCTCTTGGAAGATGTGACGTCTAACAAGAGAAAGATGAAGGAACTAGAGGACAACCTGCTATACCGGCTGACCAGTACACAGGCAAGAACATTACCCCACCCACCTTCCCACATATCAGAAGTATGAAATAACACAAAAATTACACTATGCTGTAAAAAAAAACAAAAAAGAAACGGTATACGCCAAAAGCAAAATACAATGCAAAAGTTTTTGCAGCACTTCATTGTTTTCTTTTTCAGTCAGATATCCCTTACACAGCCCGGAGCTGTGTTTTGGATTGTTGTCCTGTTGATAAAAACAAATGATGAGCCTACTAAGCCCATATCAGGATGTTGTAGCTGTGATGGTTACTGTAAGTGTGCCTTGAATTTGAACTAAAGCCAAAAGCATCGCCCGTGAAGCCCCCCCACATCATCACCCCACATCATCACCCCACATCTTCACCCCTCCTCAATGCATAAGCATGTTATTTTTATATTGTGAGGTCTAAAGTAAATGAATCTACAGAGTAGACAACAACTTGATAACCAAGAAGAAACACAGAAGATGTGTGAAGACTTTTGATGCTACATTTAATCTACATATGCTCCAGAGCCGCAGTATTTCTAATGACAGTGTTTCTACTTTCCTTCACTGTAGGGTTCACTGGTGGATGATGAGAGTCTGATTCTTGTCCTTGGCAACACCAAGCACACAGCTGAAGAGGTAACTCAGAAACTACAGATTGCTGCAGAGACTGAGATCCAGATTAATACTGCTAGAGAGGAGTACCGACCTGGTAGGTCATGACAACTGTCTTAAAGACTACATTTAAACTATTATTGATCCTTTTTTTCTGGTCGCTTGCAGCATGTTTGCAAAGTCTCCATCAAGGCCCAGTCGCACAAAGTGAATATTTTCAGTTTGTAATTCAGCTCATGCAACAATAAACCTGCATACTCACCACGCATACACACCAATTGAAAGAGATTTGGTTTTATTAAACCATTTGTATTGAACTGTGCAGTAAATGTTTAAGTTAATAATCAGATAAAATATTTTACATGCTAATACGATTATGTGTAAATAAACTGCATCGATTCATGAATACAGGCCACACATGCTATCAACAGACACCTCCACAAGAACTCTGTGACAAATGTGTGTTTAAACAAACTCCCATCTTCTGGCAGTGTTATTGCACATATTGTGTTTGTATTCATTTCTAGTGGCGACCAGGGGCAGTATCCTGTACTTCCTGATCACAGAAATGAGTATGGTGAATGTCATGTATCAGACCTCTCTGAGACAGTTCCTTGGACTTTTCGACCTGTCTTTGGCTAGGTGAGAATACACTTCTTTGTCGCTCTGTCTAAATGTGCAGCTCCAAATCAGCCTCCGTCTTACAAAGCTGACCCACAAATGTTGCTCCTCTCGTTTTGAATTGTTTGCGTTATTGGCATCGTCAGCTGTAGTACTTGTTGTACTTTACGAGTAAGTAAATCTGTTTAGGATGCAGAGATCCATGATGCTATTTTCAGCCATTCCCTAAATACTGATTTCCAAAAAGAGCAAAATGATGAATGACGATTTCCCTTCAGACAACTCATAATGTGTATGTCTAAAAGACAGATGGCCCAAAAGATGCACTAATACTTATCGTTTATCTTTCTGCTCATCCACATCTCCACACTGTAACTTCAGCATCTGATATACTTTTACGTATTAGTTCCCATCAGACCAATAAAAGTCTTGTGGATAACTGCTTAACTAAACACAGCTGCCCCCATAGTGTGGTTTGTTCCACATGTCCTCATCACCCAAACACACTTTTAATAGTGGTGGAGGGAAACACTGGGCAGTATTTTAAATTTAGACTGCAGTACTAACTGATCATTGATTTGTAGGCTGAAGTAATTTCTCTTCAAATCACATAAGTAATTATGTCAATATATGTGATACATGCTTTCTGTAATTCACCATTTAGACTGGCAGTCAGTGCTGTTTATGCACCAGTCAACAAAAACGGTCTTAACCACTCAGACCATGCTGTCAAATTTGATGATTTATATTTGGCACTTCCTGTCAAACTCTACCTAACAGGTCCTCCAAAAGCCCCATCACCAGTAAACGCATCGCCAACATCATTGAGTTCATGACTTTTGAGGTGTATAAGCACGCGGCACGGGGACTGTACGAGGAGCACAAGTTCCTCTTTACTCTGCTGTTGACGCTGAAGATTGACATGCGGAGCAACAGGGTCAAACACGAGGAGTTTCTCACGCTTATTAAAGGTAAGAGGGAAATGTGAATTTGTAGGAAGCTCCAAGGTTTGATTTATACGAGCTGGCTTGAATATCAAGTCAAACCTGGATAACAAGTAAATATGTGAGAAGGATAATATGAAAAATATAGTACAGTGCATTATCAGCAAAATCAATGAATAACTACATGAGCACAACAACACGCTCTTTATTAAAGGTAAAATAAAATAATGTTGATCGTGACAAAATACTCACATTTCATGTCTGCAGAGAAAGGAAATCTAAACCTAATGTAAACCACAATTTATCAAGCCATAGTTCTCCCTCAAATCCTAAGTTTTCCCTAAAGCATGGTTCTGTGAAACTGTGATTTTATGAAACATCTATACTGAGCTAGTAAGGAAATTAAAAATTATAAACGTATTTAGATAAATTAGGTGGCCAAAACATTAGAAACACCTTTTAATAAAATGTTCCACCGCCCGCTTAATAATAAACAAATAGTATAATTACCATCTTTCTCACAGTTTCAACAAAAGTTGAGAAATAAGAACCTTGAAAAAGTTGAATTCATGAAGCTGCTACGTATATATTGAATAGTAGTACATCATACACGTGTACCTAGTAAAGTGATCTGTGTGTGTGTGTGTGTGTGTGTATATACTGGAGAGTCATTTGACCTCGCAGATGAAGACAGTCTATTCCACCATGACGGCATTCAGATCTTAACATGAAAAGAAGATGAGCTACAAGTGTTTTGCACAGCTATGACTCACCTCAGAACAACCTTCAGTTCCTTTGATAAACTTAGACTGAAATTGCCCATTTTCTTTTTTTTTTTTTTTTTTTTTTTTGGTGTATTTATAATTTACTTAGCCAAAATGATAAAATAATGCTCCCTCACTTTTCAAACAGATGGGTACTAACTTTAATCAATCAGAGATATAGAGTTCTTCTCACGGCGAGGATAAAAGCCAGCTATGGAAGTCGGCTACATGCATGCAGCTCCACCATCTGTCAGCTCCAACATGCTCAACACGAACTCACAATATGGCTTTTGTGTATATTTCTGAGATTTGTGTTTGCATATTCACATGCATGTGAAGCTTTTTATCTTACTGTATGGTTGCATTTGAAAATATGTTATGAGAATATGTATTATGTATTTATTTTTAGTTCATATTTGTTTGTGTCATTCAGGTGGTGCATCTCTAGACCTAAAGGCTTGCCCTCATAAACCAGCAAAATGGATCCTCGACATGACCTGGCTCAACCTCGTAGAACTCAGCAAACTGTGGCAGTTCTCTGATATACTGGATCAAGTACAAGTCACACTCCCACACACACACACACAACCTGATCAATTTAAGCATGCCATAAAAGGTGTTTTACAGCATTCTTCACCAGTTCTCCAGTCTGTCATCTGTTTCACACAGGCACACAGAGACTCTGCCTATTTAGTTGGGTACTCACTGACATAATGTATTCAAAGGCCCTTTAACCTTCACTGCCCATCCAAAAAAACAAACAAAACACCTGTGTTTAACTAACCACATTTCTTCAAGGAAGACGTAACACATGGACTGGACCACAGAGTCCAGACCTTAAACTCACTGAGAATCTATGGGATGTGCTAGAGAAGACTTTGTGCAGTGGTCCGACTCTCATCAATACATGATCCTGGCAAAAAATGAATGCTGGAAGGGAATAAATGTTGTGACATAGCAGAAGCTTGTTGAAACGATGCCACAGTGAATGCGTGCCGTAATCAAAGCTAAAGACAGTCCAACAAAATATTGGTGTGGGACTATTTTTTTAAAGATGGGCAGTGTAGTTGTAACCATCAGAAGTGAATACTAAACCCCAACTATCATCCAAAACCTAAGCCAAATCTAATTCTAACCTTAACACCGACAGAAAAAAGTGTTAACCCTCAGCCCTTTGAAGGAAAACCCAAAATGTCCTCACAATGCTCAAATGTCCTCACAACGAAAGACATGAATGACGTGTATACACACACATTAAACAGTGGTCTCTAGGTGCTTATTAAAAATTTTCACAGCTCTCCTTTGCTCTAGTAAGCATGTCAATATCCGTCTCATCATGTCTTGCTTCATCTCTCTTTTATACACATTCACACACACTCGCTCTGTCATCATGATGGACTTTCACTCACACACAAATATGCACACCCTCATGGGGTGACTGACAGCATGGTGGCTCCCATGGAGGAAATGCTCAGTGCTCTGTGAAATGAGCTTAGTTTGGAGAAACTTCCAATCAATTACTTTTGGCTGAGCATGTGTGCACATACAGACACACATTCATGTGTGTGTTTGTGCGTGTGTGTGTGTATGCGTACACAAATGCATGTGTATTTTTTAGTGGGTGATTAGCAGCGAGAGGTGGATTAACAGTTCTTTGTTAAATGAAGTTAGTGTACCAAAGAGAACAAGGTGAGGATTGTGTTGTTGTCCTCCCCCTGGGAGAAAGCCAAAGCCATCCCAGCCTCTCCCTTTGACTGTCTTGACTCTTCAGATAGAAATGTACTACACTTCACACCCAGGCTCTTAAATTGCAACTCAGTTCCTACCAAAAACGATAATGACGCAACTGTTTTAGCGTATATTTGACGCTCACACCAAACTGCAGATGGACTCAGAAATTCAGGTTTGGTATGTGAATGAGGAACACTCTCACCCTTTTATCAACAGCTGCTGTTCATGTCCACTAATAATCAGTACTCGGACATGCTGCACAGGTACAGAAAGCCACATGGTCATCATGGAGCTTTAGCACATTAGCCTTATTTGGACTTGTAAGGTGCAAACGAGGAGCCAGAACAGTACATTTCAGTATTCGACATAAATGTTGGACATGTTTTAATTTTCAAAGTTTTGTGTCTGAATGTGTTTTTTCTTTATGTATTGAATCTTCTCTTCCAGATTTGATGCAATGTGAAGCAATAAGATGTTTTCTCTTCAGTTTGTGTTCGTGTCTCAGACCTTTTTTTTTTGTTTTGTCGTCTTTCAGATAAGTCGGAACGAGAAACAGTGGAAGTCATGGTTCGATAAGGAGGCCCCAGAGGAGGAGGTGCTCCCGAACTCTTACGATCAGACTCTTGACTGTTTCAGACGCCTCCTGCTCATACGCTGTTGGTGTCCCGACAGGACCATTGCACAGGTTATAAAACCACATGCATGTAGTTACAATAAGTCCAATTTCCTTACTTTTAGGTGACACCATGATGCATACTGTTGCAACAGTAACGTGGTTTAAATATATATGAATGCATTACTATGTAAGAAATACTGCAGAGCAGCCTAAAGCACTATATTCCTAATTAACTGGTTTGTGAATGATGCAGGTTGACTTTAGAAATACACTTGCATTCATGAGACCATGTCCATACAATTTGGTAAAGCGGGTCTCTCTCTGAAGCTTACTGAGCCTCAATATTTACCAAAGCTAATGGAAATGTTTTTTTCTGAGGGGTACATTTTGGTCCACTGAAGACAAGCGCATTTTGTTGCATTCACAAACACTCTAGCAGTTGTCCTTGTCTGACCTCCTGCTGCCTTTACTGTTGACTAAAAAGACTAAGCGAGTAAAAAGAATCCTTTGAACTATTTGTCCACTCTCTAGCCTTACAGAAATTACATTTATTCCAATATTGACTTTTACCTTGGGCTGTAATGCAGTAAAACCCCCTGCCACTATGTTTTAGCATTTTAAAGAGCAACATTATGAAGCAGTGAAAAACCTAATTTGCCTCAGCTGCTTTGCTTTCTCCTCTAGGCCCGTAAATACATAATGGACACAATGGGGGAAAAGTACACTGAAGGTGTGATTCTGGACTTGGAGAAGATGTGGGAGGAATCAGACCCACGGACACCTCTCATCTGCTTCCTGTCAATGGGCTCAGATCCAACCGATTCCATCATTGCACTGGGGAAGAGACTGAAGATTGAGACGCGATATGTCTCTATGGGACAGGGACAAGAGGTCCACGCCCGCAAGCTTCTGCAGCAAACCATGGCTAATGTTAGTTGGTGGTGTGAGCTGTTTCTGCATCTTTTGATGTACGGTTGTTTCATGCTATGTGTTGAACTAGACAGTAAGGACTCTGTAATTCTCTATAGACCAACAAAGACTTTTATTTTTGGATTGTTGACTACATCATCACTTAGTAGTCTATGATATGCACAATAATGATTGCCCTTATTAATCATCCCCAGGGTGGCTGGGCCTTACTTCAGAACTGCCACCTGGGTCTGGACTTCATAGACGAGCTGATGGACACAGTAACAGAAACCGACTTTGTACATGACAGCTTTCGCCTCTGGATGACCACAGAGGTGCACAGACACTTCCCCATCACCCTTCTGCAGATGTCAATCAAGTTCACCAATGAACCACCGCAGGGCCTGAGGGCAGGGCTTAAGAGGACGTATGGAGGTGGGTCAATTTAATGTAAAACATAATTACTGAGCAAGTTCAATGTTGAGACTGTATACATTGATGTACATTGATTTATACATTGATGTATACATTGTGCCATCAGCCAATGCAATGCACCAGCCTTAAGTAAAATATCAATAGATTAATTGATGGTTTATCATTACTTGCGTGTGTCTGTGAGCACAAGATAGAAGTCAGGATGCAGAATATGATGTTTTTCTATTCTTAATGTGTATATGTGTAGACAACTTGTTGGCTGTACAGTGGTTATGCATACTTTAGGAAAAATCTTTTAAATGCGGATGCAGGTTTTAAAGCTGACACAAATATTCCTTGGTTATCACTCTTTTATTAAAACCCATTATCTGCTTGAAAATTTAAAACTAAAATGACAATTCTGGCATATAAATGTCATTTTTTGCAATAGGTTCACTTACACTTGGCCTAAAAGGGTGATCCAGTTATCCAACGGGTCAGGTCCCTGGTCATATGCTTTCTTCAGATCCACAAAGCACATACTGTACTGTATAGACCAGACAACCAAATTCCCATGATTCCAACAGAATCCTTGCACGGGTAAAGAGTTGGTCTACTGCTTCATGTCCAGGACACATCTGCTGGACTTTTTCACAATATTTATGAGAAAAGGCACAAAAAAGCTCTCAGATAGTGTAGGAGTAATGAATTTGACTCATAGCCAAAAGCAAATCTGTTCCGTAATTAAAATGTGTTGGTAAAACATTGCGTGAGCCAGAAATGGTGGCTATGTTGGAAAATGGTGACAATTTACAAAATTTAGATGGCTAATGAAATATTTCAAATTAGTGGGCCAATTTTGGTGCATTTAAAAGATTATTACTGTTATCTGCTGCATTATTACACATCCTGAGCTTAATTCAGTCACATGATGAATAACAAAACAAATTTGTATGTATGTTTCAAAGAGGGAAGTCATTGGGGAAAAAGATGATTACCAGCTGTTTACTGCCTTCACTTGGATGTAGGTCATTATATTACATCCAGGTGCAAGTACGTTGCATAGTTCCCTTTTATTTAAAAAAGATGAAACCTTAAAGAGGAAGAAATATAAGAATGTTTACTCTTTATAAACTAGCTGCTTTTGCCTGAATCTAATGGAAAAGGCAAACATATGGTTCCTGAAGAGCAGTCGAGTATCTTGGTACATTTATCTTCAGCTCCCAAATCCTGAATACAAATAAAAATTGCATTTCCTGATCAGATTAGGAGAAAAAACATCTGCTGTGGGCAGTGCCTTCAGAATATTTTTAGGCCTGATGTTGTTGTTTTTTTTTTTTCTCTATATTCCTTCAAAGCAGTCACAATTCCCACGTGGTTTATGCAGTGTCTGCATGTTAGGTGGATATTGCAATTATTAGAGATTTACAATTTTTATATTTAGTTGAATATGTTGTTAATCTAATATTTAGTAGTTAAACTAGGAATTTAACTTTCAGCTGGTGAACTACTGTACACTCACCAGCCTGGCAGGATCTCCAGAACATCATCAGCATTCACTACACACTTTGGCTGACATGAAAGAGAATTACCAACTTGCTTGCAAAGTTTAAAGAGTATATCCGTTATGTGTGTGGTACCTGGGTGAGAAGCAAAAATGGCTACATCTTAAAATATTTACACCAATGTGCTAAACCTGTTTCACTCAGCAAATACTTTCCAATCCTAGAAAAGGGAATCTGCACTAGTATGTGTTCCTGATGTCCTTCAAGTCTGCACTAGTAGTAACTTTCGTACCTTAATGCATGTAGTTGAAAGGCTTTGAATCATAGTCCCAAGTGTGGACCTGAAAGGCTCCTAGAACTGTACTTTTCCCTTTTTTCTGTAGATTTTATTCTTAGCCTCTTGTTGAAGAGGTTGCTTATGTGTTCGCCCATGTATCTGTCACCAGGTATAAACCAGGACCTGCTGGATGTCAGTAACATGGTACAGTGGAAGCCAATGTTGTATGGAGTTGCATTTCTCCACAGCACAGTACAGGAAAGGAGAAAGTATGGCCCTCTGGGATGGAACATCCCCTATGAGTTCAACCAGGCTGACTTGAACGCCACTGTCCAGTTTGTTCAGAACCACCTTGATGACATGGACATTAAAAAGGTAGGAGAGATGACACCCTTCAAGTGATAACTCTACTACACACTGATGCTTGGGTAGGTAGGATAAACAAAAATGATGATTGCAGAAAATACTGTGTGACATACTCTGCAGCAGAGTGTCTCTTTATCAGATTATTTCTGGATAACATGAAGATGATGCCCCTTTGATCTTATTTCTGCAGTTACATTTACACATTTTGTGAATGTTTGATCAGAGAGTGGTTTCAGAGCCAGCAGAAATGATAACCTTAATGTTAAAACATAAAATAGCTGTCCCATGACATTCCCTCACTATTCTCTGGAATCTGGTATTCTACGATATCACCACATAGCGCACAAATAGACAAATCATCAAGTAATTGTGTTTTACTCAACTAATGTGATCATCACAATGATTTCAACCTCATCAGGGTGTGTCATGGAACACAGTGCGATACATGATTGGAGAGATCCAGTATGGAGGCCGCGTGACTGATGACTATGACAAGCGCCTACTCAACACCTTTGCCAAGGTGTGGTTCAGCGAGGACATGTTTGGACCCACTTTCAACTTTTACAAAGGCTACAGCATCCCCAAATGCTCCAGCGTTGAACAGTATCTGACATACATTCAGGTGGGTCCCACTCAGGTAGATGATAGATGAGTGCACACACCTTTATCTGGCTTTCTCATTCTACAAATGATACTTGTATGACATGGTGCATCAAAAATGGCTGTTTTGTAAATGTTAGCTTTTGTTTTTTCTATGCTGTCAGCTCTTAGTGACATCATCCAGTAAAAAAAATAAATAAATATATGAATACTGGCACACTGTGCTTCCTGCGTCCTCCAGATACAGACTGCTATATATGATGTTAGATACAATGCAAGTGTGTGTTTCTATGGCTATAATTGTGAGGATGAGCATTAATTTTTTAACCATTAGACTGAGGACATTTTTGCCAATCTTCACAATGAAAAAGGTGTTTAAAGAGCAATTTTGGCATAAAGATTAGGTTTTAGCTGTTAGGTTAAACATGGGTTTTGGTGAGGGTAAAGTTTAGGGTTAAGGTAAGACTGTACATGTGATAAATTAAAAATTTAGCATGGCACAGCAGTAGAGGGTTAAGAAAATGCATTATGTCAATGGGTGTCCTCACACTGACTGCCATACAAAAGTGTGTGTTTGTGTCTCTAGGCAGTTCCTGAACTAGTTTCATTATGATGGATTCTCAGGGCTTCCAGGCTCAGAAAGCTTATTCTACTGCACTGCCTCTCAAATACAGAATGACAAACCTAGCCTTGGAGAACACACACATGCACATGCCCGCCTGCATGCATGCGCGCACACACAAACGCACACAATGTCACGGATGTACACACAGATACAACACTGAAACACATGTACCATGTACACACACAATTGATAAGAGGCCTTCTTTCTCTTTCTGTCGCAGCCACAAATAGACACATTCTCACTCAACATGGACCTAACACCAGAAAGCACGTGTCCCTGTCTGTGTCCACATGTCTGTATCCACATGTCTGTGTATGTAAATTAAATGCAGACAGACAGGAACAAAGCCAAAGTCCCCTAAGAGGAAATAAATGACCACACTATCTAGCTCCCAGTCTGACTCGCTGTTCATCATCTCCTTTTTCTCTTAGTGTGTCAGCCAGGCTCTCTCCTGATGTTTGGCTCTATTTGACAGCACACTTTGATGGATGTTTAAGGTATAAGCTTGCTGATGACATAAATCACAAGCATCTACCCAATGCAAACTCTGAGCTGTTCTCAATCAACAAAGAAATGAGCATAGAGGAAATCTGATGATATATTAACAAAGCAGCCGGTTTCACTCAAGGAGAAATAATAAATGCAACTATCGGAAATGCTCAGTCGTCATGTTCATGTAGTAATTGCTGTTTCATGTCGTTGCACAAGCCTTGACATGTTAAAGTCGATTAGAGGTTTCCCTAAAATGAAAGGAAAGCGAATCACATGTTGGATCTCATTGTGTAAATTATATGATTGATAATAATGGAGCGTTGTGCAGCCGTTTCAAAGTTAGTTTGCTCAGAATGTTGGAGTTTTATAAAGAACCTCATTAGTTAGACTGCAGTAACAGATGGTGCATCTGCCTGTCATCATCTAGACAGACACTCACTGCAAGGTGTCTTTGAACCAATTAAAGCTGCAACGCTTCAACTCTGTGTGTTTGGTAGGAAGATTTCCAACAGTAGCCCACTGACTGAGCACCTTTTAAATTACAGCCACCATTATTAGAACAACTTTGACCCAGGATTTCAAAACCTTGAATTGACACCGTTTTAAATATCACCAATTACAGCAATATAGCCTCTGCGTCAGCAGCTGTTCAGTATAAATAAACCAGTGTTCAGGATTGTTCAGAGTATTCCTTTAAGCCACCTAACCTTGTAAATAAATATATAATCATCATATCAGTGAATATTACATCTAGAGTATATTGAGTCATTCATCGTATGAAAGCAGCTTAGAAAATTGGTATTGACTGAGCTTGTGTCAAAGAGCAAGAGTTGTCAGTAAGTCTTTGCTCAGTAGAAAATGATTTGGCATAACATCAGCTTGTTTACTACATTTATGCTTTTATTAAATAGTTTTAGTAGAGAGGGCAGAAAATAAGTTGGTGACTTTCTTTTATTTCTGACTCTGTGTACAGCACATTCAAATCAAAATGTGTTTTACCATCACTTTGTGATACCAAAACACATTTTCTTATTAAAGCACGAAGTATTAGTGTCTTGTTTTAATGTCCATTACTACAGAGATGGGCTCATTTCCCAAAAGTGCAATGTTTTAGTCGGTCCTTGGAACAATTCAACCCTTTGGGCCGTGTTCATGGGCAGAAAACCAGTGAGAGACCTTCACTGCGCTAAAAATTCATACTAGTTGGGGAGATTCATGCCGTCCCTCTCGGCTCAGTGGTGCATGCACCCAACCATGTGTTACAAAGCTCTTCAGTGGTTGTAGGAAGAAGCAGCTGGTGACACTGTGTGTATCAGAGGAGGCACTTAGCTGTCTGCAATTCCCCGTGGCCAACAGTGGGCTTAGCGCTGATAAAAGCCTCAGTGCAGAGAAATGGCAGTTTGTAAATGAGGAGAAAAGAAGAAAACCTTAAAAACCCTATGTACAGCAATTGTGATCCATATATACGGAATATAAACTCCACTTGATGGAGACTTTGCTTGTTTCTTTTCTGACTGCTCAGTTTTAGGCAATGAGCTGCTCCATATGGGAACTGGGGCTTTGTAACAGCATGTGTTTGTAAAAGAAGAGACAATGCATCTGGGTTATTTTTGTACAAAATGTCTATGATGTGAACACCCGGCCTGTTCTACGGTAGCTGTTGCTTTGTTTCTTTTACAGGGTTTGCCCACATATGACACTCCAGAAGTGTTCGGTCTCCACCCAAACGCAGACATAACCTACCAGAGTAAACTGGCTAAGGATGTACTAGACACCATCCTCAGTATTCAGCCTAAAGACAGCTCGTCAGGCAGAGGGGAAACCAGAGAGGCTGTGGTATCTAGGCTGGCTGACGACATGCTGGAGAAACTGCCTCCTGACTACGTTCCCTTTGAAGTAAGTCTGGGTATATATACGCGCCATGATGGTGAGTGTTTGAGGTGGGTGAAGCAGGGTGTGCAAGGTTTCTCTGCTCCCCATGTGTGCTGTGCAGGGTGGCTGGTGTGCTACAGTGAAGGTGGCATGTGTGTTAGCGAGGTGATGGAAGGTTGTGTGTGTGTTTGCGACAGTGATGGAGAGAAACGACTAGAAATAGACACAGGAGTTGTGAATGCAGCTGATTCTCACCAGCTGCCTGTTATTTTGAGACTTCTCTGCTTTGTTTTTCTCACTTAAGAGAAAGTGAGGCGAGAAGTGACTTTTCTGAGTCAGGGCGCCAAGCTCGTGATGGAAGACTTGATACCGCACCACACCCTGTGTCTATCACTTCCAGTCCCAACTTTTTAAATACAGATTTTAACAATCAAACATGAATGAAGAGTCCAGTTCTTTCTAAGTACTCACTCCCTGTGCTCACTTTGAACCTGAAGCACGTGCAGTATATATCATCCAGATTAGAAAAGGCACAATTTATGCAACAGTTCCAAAGTTGCAAATGGATCAAACACATGATTTTTAAAAAGTTTCCATTGTATGTGGAGTGGCGGTACAATACCGTTACGTGTGTGTGCTCATGCAGTGTCACTCCATGCATTATAAATTCTTGAGGAGAATCATTAAATGTTATCATCTCATCTGACTCAATGAAACCAGGTGAGGGAGCGTCTCCAGAAGATGGGTCCCTTCCAGCCTATGAACATCTTCCTGCGTCAGGAGATTGATCGGATGCAGAGGATCATAGTCTTGGTCCGTAACACCCTGACCGACCTCAGGTTGGCAATTGATGGAACGATCGTCATGAGCGAGAGCCTGCGGGACGCTCTGGACTGCATGTATGATGCACGCATTCCTGCACGCTGGAAGAAGGTGGGTTGGGAACGTTCCTGATTTAAAGTTACAAGCTGAACTGCACTTACAGTTGTCACGCAGAATACACTTGCATTTCATCTGTAGATTTGAAAAGTCACGACAAAAACAGACGAGTCTCCTTTTCCTGAGGGGCTCCTGCACAAAGCACCAGCACTGGCACTAATAGACAACATTCAGAAGTCTTTCTGTCACTTTGTGAGCTAATTCTGAATCTTAATCCGTCAGACACAATTTAAGTAACACAGATCCTTAGCTATTTAATTAGAACTGGAGATTTTATATTAGCGGGGGGGTGGGGGGTGCAGAGCTGTATGACTTGGCATGACTTCTCCTATAGCCTGCATTTAATCATTCTGTTGGCATTCAAGCTGTGCTCTCACAAACATTACATCATTAGAATAATTTCGACTTGGATGGCTTCCTAGCTGGGTTTCAGAGACTTTCTACCTGCTGGTTATCTCCATTCTATTGTATTTAGTTGTATTGTAATCTGTTTTCCTATTGTGCTGAATAATTTATTTTTCTCTTGCCACGCAGTGATTCAGTCCATTTTCTTTCATCTGTCTCTATTGTCTTTTCTTCTGATCTGCCTGTGTGACAGTTTTCAGTGTTTGATCACAATGTTTTGTTCGTGTTGTCGTCTTTGTCTTTCAGGCATCGTGGGCCTCCAGCACCCTGGGGTTCTGGTTCACAGAATTGCTTGAGCGGAACCGGCAGTTCCAGGCTTGGATCTTTGAAGGGCGGCCCAATTGCTTCTGGATGACAGGCTTTTTCAACCAGCAGGGCTTCCTGACAGCCATGAGACAGGTACACATGGTATCAAGCTACCTACCTACTTACCCACCGCCAGCGAGGAGACCAGATGGCACGCTGAGGGATAAGCAGGCACACGGCCACATTCACACACGCAAGCGTGCTCGCAGACACATGCATACATACATGAATGCACATATACACATACACATACACACACACACACACACACACACACACAAACTCTTTGTTTTCTAATGAGCTATGATTTATATTCATGTGGTGGAAGTAAATACTACGGAGACGTGTAATCTGAAGCTTTACGCAGGAGAGATGCAACACTTATTTCATATGGGAGTGTTAATTCTCTGAGCATTTGTTAATTCCATGCAATTTGAACTAAATCTGTCTTTTGCATGTGTATTACTGTCCTCAGCTGGGAGTTTAGCATCGTTTCCTCATGTTCGTCGTCTTGTTTGTAAGCAGAATCTCTAAAAGCCTTCAACAGTAATCACTGGTGATCTTGAGTCATGCAATTCTACTTTATTTAACAGTGGTCCAGATATAATATGAAGTCATTTTTATTTAGCTTTTATTTATTTCACCCTGAAGAAAAATGCCAGCTGCACAAGACAGAAAACATTGTGGATGCAGATGTCTGTATTTTACCGAGTGGGGATTTGTTGGACTGCTGTTCTTCTCCTAATAAAGCAGTCGTAGGTTTTTCTCAGTTGGCTTTTTGTGCTTTTTTTTTTCTTTCAAATTACTTTAAAATGACAGAAGGGATACAATCATTTGTGGACTCCGCTCTTGCTCCTGTTGAATTTATTTTCTTTCCGTTGCTACATTATCTCACTAAACAGTGCCGTAGAGGGACTGTGGTGTCATACTGACCGCACTGATCACTGAAATTAACTTGGGGAAAAACAATGTGTCCCTGCATCTGTAGGAGATCACTCGAGCCAACAAAGGCTGGGCCCTGGACCGCATGGTGCTGTGCAATGAGGTGACCAGGTGGATGAAGGATGACATCACCCAACCCCCTGCAGAGGGGGTTTACGTTTATGGCCTGTACCTGGAGGGAGCCGGCTGGGACCGCCGCAGCTGCAGACTCACTGAATCCAAACCCAAAGTTCTATTTGAGATGATGCCTGTGATCAGGATGTACGCTGAGAACAATGGTGAGATTTAGAATTTAAAAATAATAGACAGTGATGAGACGGTGATTTATTTTGATGGAAAAATAGTCGACACAGTGGATCCTGATAATGATTGAATTGAAACCTACTTTGACAATGCAGAAGCTTTGTTTATCCTATCCGATCTTTGTGCTCTCGGTCAGTCTCTCCTCTCAATGTCTGCATCCCACGCAGTCACTCAGAATGGATGGATGTAACATTTAAATGTCAAGCAGACTAAGTGCTATTTATTTTTCCTGGGAAGAGATTACCAGCAGTATGTGGCACAGTATTTGTTCTGGATAACACCAAACTATATTTAGACGGGCAGCAGAGAGACGAGCCCTCATGGACACCTGCGAGCAAGGCTGCCTGCGAAATGAATTAAAGATCCAATGATATGTGTAATGCAGTTTGTTTACACCATGTCCCATATTAGCTTTTCCCACAGGGAAGCTGCCTGCTGGGCTAAAGTGTGACAGTGTTAGTGCAAAAGAGTCTGGTAAAGGATGTTTCTACAGACAAGTGGTTGCAAGAATTGCTGAATATGTGCAACATGCATTTGTGTGTATGTACGAGTGGCTCTTAAAAAGCCCTCTGTTTAATTGAGACTCCCTTCAGAGAGATTAGCGTCTTCCCTGTGTGTATCGCCTCTAAAGACTGAGACAAAGGGCTGTTTCTCTGCTTGTGAAAAGAATTTGTTTGTGTTTACAGTTGTGACAAACACCCAAGTAGCATTCCAGCATGGTGTGAATGACAGCCCAACAACTAATCAGCTGACAAACGTTAATCAAGTGGTGCTTAATTTGTGTTGGTAGAAACTTATTCTAAGTCTCCCATGATGTCAGACTGACAGAACAGCACTTGCAGCAGTGTAGAGGTTTTTGCTCCTACTGTAAATGTATGTGAGTAAGGCTCACCTCCTAATAAAAAAATATTTATTGTAATTTGCTACCAATTGATATTTGACGGGCCGTGCATGTAGCAGACGGTGGAAGAGGGTAGTGAAGCAAGGAGAGGTAGGGCTGGGTGGACCCAAGTGAGAGTTTCATGCTATTGGTAGCTTAAGTTGCATATCGTAGCTTTAATTAGTGTCATTTGCATGATTGGTTTTGTTTTCGACTTACTAAAAACAGGTGTTGTTATGTCTCAGTTTTTTTATTTTATTTTTTTCTTCTATGATCAAGTGACACTTCTTGCTCATCTGTGTTGCAGGTGTGAAGGATCCCCGGCTCTATTCCTGCCCAATTTACAAGAAGCCACTCAGGACAGATGCGAATTACATCGCAGCTGTAGAGCTGAAGACTTCGCTTCCCCCAGAACACTGGATCTTACGGGGTGTGGCCCTCCTCTGTGATGTGAAATGACTTCTGGTAGGAGGTTAGCAGGTCCAGTGACAGCTGTCATAATTCAAGGTCATCTATGTATGTATATGTATGAATGTCTGAATTCTTCAGACTTATTTCAGTATTGTTTGCGTTTAATCTTCAGTGTTAGATATGTATAACCTAACATAATAGAAATTACTTTAGAATGGAGATGATTAAAACGTGTTGGAGTATCATCATCCTGCTATTTGAAGTCAACATAATCACTCCACAGAACTGAAATACATAGAAATTTTAATGAAGTTTTTACAAAAAAACAATAGCAACATCAAAACACTTTTTGGTAGTATTTTCTTTTCTTACAAAACAACTGTATAGTAGACTCTACAATTATCATGTACACAAGACAGGCTCAGGTTTTCCTAATTAAAATCCTCACACTAAAATAATTTTTATCCAATTGTTATCCAGACAGATGCCACAAAGATTTTAGTTTTGTGTAAACAACCATTGAAGGCAAAATGATTTTAGTGCAAAGACAGTTTAGGAAAAGTGCCTGTATATTCAGGTTTTTTAATGTCCTTTTATGCTCCTAGACTGACTGTAAGTTACATCCAAGGCTTCGTGCTTCTATGTACACGTGTTTCCTTGTTGGCTGCCTGTTTTGTTTTTGATAAGACTGGCTTCACCTATGTGAACAGTGAACATGCAGTTTTTCCTTGTAATGCACATGAACTTCCTTACATCCATAACACCAGCAAGCCTTTTTTGTATTAGTGAGGTGTACGCTGCAATTCTTGTCTTTTGGGGGCTTTCCAAGAGGCCCAGGTGTGAAAACCGTTATTGCACAGTTTGTTTGTCTGCTTCTCATTTAGGAGATTCAGTGTGTCCTGTAAAGGGAACAGAATGTTGATTCTGTTCGTCTGACTGAAAAAAGGCTTTTATGGCAAAGTTAAGTGCCACAAGCCTCCAACACTCAGCCAGAATACTTTTTGACCAAACTCTGACAAGATTAGATCTTGTACTTATGTCACTGTAGCTATTCTGCATCCAACATTCAAATAATATATTTCAAGGGCTACTGCCTACTTGCTGTACATGCTACACGTACATAAGTGACAAAATGTATACTACAGTTGTGGCATACAGTAGGTAACTTGAAATGTAACAATAAAATCTGATTTTCTCCTCCTTGCAGCACAGACCTGACTCCACACTTTGTTTCTGTTCTCAACAGCATTGAGAAGAAGATCAAGCCTTCTCCTCTGAAATGAATATCTGTCCTCTATGCCTGTGTAAATTCTGCATATTCTAAACCAGTCCTACGACATTACATTTCCTTGGGACAGTGAGCGGGTCATCTCTGTGTGCACAAAGTAGGTCTTGAGCTCTCCTTTGCCCTTGACGTTTATGATGCCTCTACAAGAGCACATGTAGCCCAAGGTCAGGAGGATGTGACTCGTCTCCTCTGTCACCTACAGAGAGAAGCATATGGGTAATGTCCATTTTGCTTAACTTACAATGGCAAGACAAACTTGTGAACCTTTTGGAATTTCATGGTTTTCTGCATTGATTTGTCATAAAATGTGTTCTGATCTTCATCTAAGTCACAACAATAGAAAAACACAGTCTGCTTAAAATAATACTACACAAACATTTTATATTTTCATGTTTTTATTGAACATAACGTAAACATTCACAGTGCAGGGTGGAAAAATAACTATGTGAACTCCTAGTCTAATGACTTCTCCAAGAGCTAATTGGAGCCAGGAGTGAGCCAATCTTGAGTCCAATCAGTGTGATGATATTGGATGTGTTGCTGTAAGCTGTCCTGCCCTTTAAAAACACACACCAGTTTGGGGTTTACATGGGAGGACACCATGGAGGAAGCCATTGCTGTCCAAAAAAAACATATTGCAGCACGTTTCCCCACTGTAAAACATGGTGGAGGGAGCATCATGGTTTGGGGCTGCTTTGCTGCCTCAGGGCCTGAACAGATTGTTGCCATTAATGGAAAAAATAAATTCCAGAGTTTATCAAGACATTTTGCAGGAAATCGTAAGACCATCTGTCTGCCAACTGAAGCTCCACAGAGGATGGGTGATGCGACAGGTTAGTGTAGTGGTAACATCAACGCCTCCCAGCCATTGTGGGAGACTAGGGTTCAAATCCCAGCCACCAGTAGGGGTCCTTAGGCAAGACCTCCTCACGCTTACCCTGCCTACCTTTGTACCCTACTTGTGAGTCGCTTTGGATAAAAGCGTCTGCTAAATGACTTAAAATGTAAATGTAAAATGCAACAGGACAATGACCCAAAGCATACAAGTAATTCAACAAAAGAAAAGCTTCAACAGGACAAAATACACCTTCTGGAGTGGCCCAGTCAGAGTCCTGACCTCAACCTGATTGAAATGCTGTGGCATGACCTTAAGAGAGCCATTCACACAAGACATTCCAAGAATATTGCCACACAAACAGTTTTGTAATGAGGAGTGGTCCAAAATTACTCCAGACCGTTGTGCAGGTCTGCTCTGTACTACAGGAAACGTTTGGTTGAGGTTATTGCTGCCAAAGAAGGGTCAACCAGTTATTAAGTCCAAAAGTTCACATACTTTTCCCACCCTGCACTGTGAATGTTTACATGTTATGTTCAATAAAACATATGTTTGTGTAGTATTATTTTAAGCAGACTGTGTTTTTCTATTGTTGTAACTTAGATGAAGATCAAAGCACATTTCATGACAAATTAATGCAGAAAACCATTAAATTCCAAAAGGTTCACAAAGTTTTTCTTGCCACTGTACATGAAATAAACACCAACAGGCAAAAACATCTCTCTAGTGAAATACAATTCTCAAGGAGATGAGAAGTAAATGTCTGCATCACCAAACCTTTAATAGACTTTGGCAGTCAGCATCTAAATGAACTTCAACTATAAGATTTCAAATCGTTACAAAAATATATCATATATGTCAAGTAGAGCTTTTGTCCTATCATGTAAGGAATGGTATGGGATTTTAAGTCTGTCTGAAAATACAGTAAAATACAGTATTGAGATAAACATGACAATATGCCTATACTTTTTAAGTCTTTTGGACAGTGTGAGGAATAGAAAACCTCATTGCAACCAAGATCTATTATCACCTATGCAGAGTTTTGTCAAAGTTGTATAAAGACCAGCTTGAATATTCCTGAACATATACTTACCAGATCTTGAGATCATCAGGGTTGCTACATAAAATTGAGTAAAGTAAAACTGTACAATTATGGAGCACTGCTGCTTCCCCACAACAAACTAGTATACACTGTTTGGAAATGTCCATAAAATGGACACAATAGGAAATACTGTACCTGTGTGATTACTTGGAAGACCAACATTTTTTATTAGTCCTATAAAGTATCTTGATATTATCAGGCAGTCATGGAATACGACAAAAAGCTGCAGTTGTGCTGCGCTGCACAGCAGATGGCTATCAAATGTTTTTGAGGCGTTAAGTGTGCTATGCAGGTTTATCCTTGAAACATCTGTACTGACATTTAAAATGAGAGAGCAGAGCTGATGCTTTAAAGGAAGCATGAATGTCTAGTCCGTCCTTCTGAAGATTATCATTCAGGCCTGGTTTTGTTTAATTAGAAATTAGTTTTCAATAGGTAAAAAAGCTGTTAATTAAGCTGTTTTTAAATGGTACAGATCCAAAAAAATTTTGAGCACCCCCCACAGGCTTCACTTCAAGACACTCTTGCCTCTCCCACCCACAGGGGAAGTGAGTAAAAGTGGAAAGTTTAACACAAAAATAAGTCCTGACACCCATGAGCAAGAAACGACACTTGTGCTAAAGCCAATCAGTAAGTTGGTCATATGGACTTGTTTTGGTTTTAGATGAGAAGATGTGCAGTAGGAACACCACAAATCTCTTCTAGCTGGATCAATGAGAATCAATTAGCTGACAGACATAACTGAATGAAAAGCTGAATCAAAACTGTTAATTTAAAGCAGTTCACTGTCAAAAGTCGCTGTGTGATAGGAAACTGCTATCAGAGGGCCAGGAGCTAGTCAGCTGTATGCATATTGGCCTCCCCCCCCCCCCACCCCCTCCAAGTCTTGTACACCAACAGCATGATGGAGAAGGAGTGGGGGATGGAGGAAGATAGAAATAGAGAACCCTGACAAGACAATTTTAATAAAAGTGGATTAATTTAACAACAGAATGTCTGAATGAGTTTGTCTTGGCAAAGTTTTCTACTGATCAATCTAGAATCTGTACTCTCATGAGCTGGTCTTCTTACCATAATTTGCAGCTTATTTAACAAAACAATTAACAAAAGCATATAAAATAAAAATTGCAATCAATTATCTTATTATTGTTCAGCCCTAAACATAACTAACTTTTGTTTTGTTTTAGATTCATTCACTGAACAGAAGAAAGCACACTTACTAATACAGTCACAGAAAATAGACTGGAAGGATAAGAAATATACTTTAAGCTACATTTGTGATATAAAGCATGAGTGAAACAGCCATAAACCATATCTGTACTTTGGTATGATATTTTATAATGTCCCCAGGAGAAACAGACAGTTGGGATCTAGAGGTCTTTACAAGGCCAAGATGGACCTGACTTGAATGGACCAGTCAAAAGCCAGCCCAAACCTGAAGTCTATACATTAATTTTCACACGACCCGAATAGACATGAATATGATAAGGACCAATCCAAAGTGCAGTCAACCCGAACAGAAAGCAAACACAAATCCCAGCAGCACTGATACACTATTATTTAACAAGCAGCCATAATAGCAAAAGCAGTGTCTTAGCCTTATAACAGTAACATCATCAAAGAGTAAAAGGGGACCCAACCTGAACTAACTGACTGGGCAGAATTTGGGCCTCACCTTAGTTGGAAGTCTTGGATTCTCAAAACCAAGTTTTCAGTAGACATTACTCAGGTAGTCACTTGTTGGGAACTATTTTAGTGCACATTAATAGGCACAGATAATAAGTATTTACTGTATAGCAGTATCATGATGTATGTGGAGTGTTTGTGGTAAAGAGCATGTCAGCCAGTGCAATTGAGGAATATACTATATATCTACAAAGATGGCTACAAACAATAGTGGGATCCATTCATTGATAGTTCACGTGTTTTTTATGGGATATTTTGGCAGCTACAAAGGTATCTTCATGCCTTATTTACCTGTATTTTTCCGAGGACTCCAGTACTCTCCATTCTACTGGCTACGTTCACTGTGTTCCCCCAAATATCATACTGTGGTTTCTGGGCTCCAATGACTCCAGCGATCACTGGACCGTGGTTAATACCTGGAAAAAGGACACAGAGCAATCAGATAAATTAATCTAAACACTTCAGATTGAACCATATGTAACGGGGCACTTTTGATTTAAAGTGATACACTATTTGTAAAATTCAGCAGCAAGCACATTATAAAAAGTGTTGTTTTGATGCTTAAACAGAGTTAGAGATGTACTAAACTTTGATATTACTGATTAATTATTTAGCGCAGCTCCAGAGGTCATTCAGCAAGAGACATTTCTGTTTTCAGAATATTTTTTTGCAATAATTCATCCACACATGAGATATAGAAGATGCTAAATACAGCTTAATCACTAAGACCAAGCAGGCTCTGGAGCTGAGCACTGAGATGACACTGGGCCTCTCTTCATTCTGGCATCCAAGGCTATTTCCAGATTGCTGAAACCAGCAATCTGTACAAGTGCACAAGCAGCACACAAAGGCACATGGCCACTGGTTTTGTCCAGTAACCGCAGGTGGGGACTTTTATCCCTCTCTGATGGAGCGCTTGAGGCTAGCCTGTTAGCAGCAGGGATGTTCAGTCACACACACAGACACACACTGCTGAGTTAATGGAGCATCCCTTGCTGTGATCTTCAGAGACAGGTTGAAGGTATCGAACTCTGACTTACCACACGTGGAGAGCTGGCTCCTGCCTACTTTTCTCTTCAATTTTCCCTGTACTCTTACAGTATCTCTCACTCTGCTGTTATAGTGGCATGATTAAGTAACTGGACCCATTGGAATCACCTACATTCATTTATAAACACGTCTTTTAAACCTGGAGTCCAATCAATAAAACAAGTTTGGAGCTGTGGATTAGAGCTCATTTGACTTTAAATGTTAGAAAAAAAAAAAGTTTGCTCTTGACAAGATTAATCTACTGACATGAACCATGCATTATAAAAATATCTCTGTACACTTAAGATCCAGAATTGCTGATTTGTATTAAGGTAAATGTAAATGAACAAAGAGTTGATGTATTAATCAGTCCACAGCTGCAAAAGCTATTGTTAAGAAGGGGGTTTAGGCATAACACAGAATACTCTGAGGTAAACAAAAGAAATCCAGGGTAACTATATGTTCAGCAAAAATGTTTTGTGGACTGATGAAACTAAGACTGAGGTAAAATTGTTTGGGAAGATTGTGGCATTACATCCCAACATAAAAACGTCATCCCAAAGGTTAATTATTGTATAACAAAACACAAATATAATCATTTGTGTCTTATTAAGGGACCATTTGGTATTTTTAACTGAAACTTTACTTGTGACGTACATCCATATTAAAAAAGGCCAAATAAACTAAACATGAGCTGAACATATGCAGTAGAAAATCACTCAAAAGCCAATTCTTATGCCTCAGTCTTCTCTGTTGCAAGACTTTACCATGACCTTCCCTCATTTTTCACTCTGCCTCATTGTTACAAGTTGTTGACTACCAAATGCTAACGCCAAGCATCTTAAGATGTTAAAGTGAGTTCAAGTTTTTAATTTATTTCTGAAATGTCATCAACATTTGTGAACTGCAAAGGCTAATGTTAGGGGTGCTGCACGTAACATAACGTTACCATTTACCTGTGTGTTAGCATGCTGTGTAGGCATCAGCCCTGGTTATCTTTCTCTCACAGCTCTTTGCTTTTAAATGTAGCTTTTTTGTATAACTCACCAACTCTGAGTTTGAAGTCATTAAAGGAGTGTTTGTTGATAACATCGAGCTTCCCCACCAAGGCAAATGCAAATTCTACCATGGTCCCTATGTGCATGTACTGCCTGTCATGCTCCTGTGAGAAGGTAAAGAACACCAACACTTTTAGTTAAGTGTAGATTTAGGTCCGTAAGTAACAGAATGATACGTTTTTGGAATTTGTACTCGGTTCACCAACACATTACAATGAACAAACTTTCGTCTTTAATTCAAGGGGCTCATAAATAATGAAATAAACTACCTTTAATACTTTGCAATCATCTTTGCTGCTGCAGCTGCTGCTTTTTTTTTTTTTTTGGTCTTTCTGCCTTTAGTCTTGTCTTCAGTAAGTGAAGAGCTGGGCTGTTGGGTTGAGAAGGTGACTGACATGGCCATTGTGGAATATCCCATTTCTTTGTCTTGAGAAACTCTTGGATTTGACTGCACGTTTTGGGTCATTATCTTTCTTTAAAGTGAAGTGGCTCCCTAGCAGTTTTGCAGCATTTGGCTCAATCTGAGCAAAGACTGGTGTCCAATTCACTTCAGAATTCATCCTGATATTTTTATCAGCAGTCATGTCATGACACCGTAACATGGTTCCACTGGGAGCCATAACATAATATTATGCCAAAACACTGCCTGACAGTTGGTGGATTGGATCATGTGATGCTCCTTTCCTGCTCCATCCTTTTCTCTCTCATGGTTCCATCAGTCCAAACTATCTTATTCCTTATTCCAGTTTTTTTTATGTGTTTTGAGGCAATCTGTCTTTTCTGTTACAATTGTTTTCCACCTTGCTGTGAAATGTCTGTATTTACATTCATAAAGCCGTCTCTTGACTGCAGACTTTTGAAAATGACTCCTCAAGAGTTTTCTTGACTTGACTAAAAGGTTATTTTTTACCATGGACAGAATTCTGCAGTCATTGACATTAGTTGTCTTCCGTGGTCTTTCAGGACTGTTGCTGTTGACCAGTTTGCCATGTTGGTTTCCTTAATTTTCTGATTGGTTTTGTTTTTTCAGCCTAATGCTGGGTGTCCTATTGTAAATTCTAGTGAACAGCTACCAAACAAAATGGAATACTACCTCCATGTGTTATAACTTTCTCCACCTGTTTGTCAGACATTTATTCCTTCTTTATGAGCCCTCCTAAAATGAGTATGTTTATAAAAAGGCTATAACTTGTGATTAGCTACAGATTTGTCAGAACCCCTTGAATAAAAGTTTTAACTTTGACTTTGCTCACATCTTGGGGTCTCATTTCTAATTAAATGTGGTGGTGTACAGAGGACAAATGGCAAGAAAAATCCATTCATTATTTATGGACCTAACACTGAAATTGAAAACTAATACTGATGTGCATGTATCTCTTGCAAAAATGTTTGTGTTTGTGTGATGAGCCTACCTGTGATGTGTACTCAGGACCAGGTGATGCATTCAGCCCAGTAGCAGCCATGTAAGTGCTACCGATGGTCTTGATCTTTTCCACACCGCTGAATTTAGGTTTGGACAGCAGCTACACCGATACAAACATAATTCACACAGCAAAAATAAATAAGACATAGCTTATAGAACAACTGACAGTTTATGATGTCACTTTGAGAACATACACGTCACAAGAAAAACTAATGGCACTTTTTGTATTTTCCCGGATTTTTTTTTTTTTTTTGCATAAATTGGTCATGAAATTATATCTACTCAACTTGTCTAAGATAATTAAACACAAGGAGACATGATCTCTCATGTCTTTATTGAACACAGCCATACCAACTAACCATAACCTCAAGCGAGCACTTCCAGAAGCACAACTGCAGCAGTTCTATAAGGAAGAATGGTCCAAATCCCTCCTGGACATTGTGCAGGTCTAATCAACAGGTGCTGTTTGTGTTTGTGTTTTATTAGCTTACATATACTGTGTCCTGTTCTGTTCCTAGCATTTGTGATGCATGTTTTTATGATGTGAATGCTACAAGAGTGAATAGTTTACCTCATCAAAATCAGCAATGATTTCGTTGAGGAGCCTGAGGCACTCTAATCCTTCTTTATTGACGTCAGATTCTGTGTAGAACTCTTTAAAATCTGGGATAGAGGCGAACATGACGCACACCAGGTCATAGGACTGGTGGTACAGATCCTGCGCCAGAGAAAGCAGGAGACAAGATACATTCTTTGAGTACAGCAAAATATCAAAGTATTTCCTTTGTATATTTAAGCTTACAAATGCTTAACTTTCAATACTTGAAAACATCTTTTCAGAAAAAAACATTAAATCAACCAGACAGAAAAAAACAAAGCAGGCAAATCTGTTCAAGTGTAGGGGTACTGCTATCTGTGACTTTTCATTCACATTTTTTTGCAGCAGAAGCAGCACCCCTATTAAACTCACATGACCTCAAAGATACTGCATCCTCTAGAGTTCTTAGATGCATAACTTTACTTTTCACAGTTCACACCCTGATAAGCACTCAGTGAATAAATCATAAATGAGAACATGTCACAGGCAAGTCAGCAAATTCACCTAGACTTTTATATACCAATGTTTTTCAATTTATTTTTATAGGTAATTACTCATCCTAACAGGTCCATGAAGGTTCTTAACCATCCAGGTCATGGTTATCCCAAATATACTAGTGTACTCAGTGTCAATTGGACTTGCTTTGGGTCCTCGTTTCTTCAGTTTTAACAAACTGGCTAAGTGTTCCAGGTATTTTACTGCTGTGCAGTTGATAAGTCTGTAACATCTCAAAAGTCATTAAGTCTTGTGGACTGTTGTCCCAACCAACCATTACGTGCTACTGTGTTTCTGGCGTGTGTTAAACTGACCAAAAGGAAATTCCATGACTGCAATTCAAGTATCATCCCAATACTTTAAGTATTAAATAGTTCCATCCCATCCACTTAAATGACCATGACAACAAGAAAACATAATAAATACCTACCTCGTTCTTCCAGTTGCGTGCTAGGAAGTGTTCTGCCACGTGTGCAGGTAATACATTTTCCAGCAAAACTCGATTTAGGTTCTCCATGGTTTCAATCTCCTCACATTCCTTCTTGAATTTGTTCTTCCACAGAAAGTCTAACCTACAGTAATACTCATTCTGTTAAAAGACAGGTGAAGAGAAGGTATAGCTGTACAGTTGCTTCCATCAAGTCGCAGAGAAAAATAGCTACAGAATGACACTGTAAAGGCTAAAATTAAACATAGAACAGAATGGGTTAGAAATCATACTTGTGAAAAAACTTATTCAAGACTTGGCTTTGGTTAAATAATGTACAAGGCAAGAGAGAGTAAATCAGGACAGGTGGGACTAGTAAGAATTTTCTATTCTATTCTATATTCTATTTTGTTTAAAGCACTTCAGATCAAAAGGCTGCATCAACCAAAGATAAACATGTTTGTAAGATGACAGAATGGAAATGGTTCAAGCAGAATGGGCAAAAACTAATGAACTGAAATTTACATATAAGACATTACAGACATATAATTACTTTTTACAGTCAGAGAAAAGGAGGTGGTGCAAAGACAAAGTATGTGTTTATACACTTCAGAGCAGTGTGAGACAAAACAGGTATTAATAAATGGCATCTGTAATTTCTCCTGTACAGACAGTTGCCCCTGGCATCTTTTCACTGATGGGGACATGAGTAATTTGTCTTCAGGAAATATATGTATTATCCACTCAAAAGCAATCTGCTTAATATTAAGCATTTTTAGTCTATACCCAAATCCAGCAGTATGTGTTGCGGGAAGAATACTACTACATTTCCACATTTTGAGACAGGGAATTACAATGTCAGAAGCTGTAATGGCAGGGATGGCTGGAAAATAAGCCGGGCTGGACCAGGGTTGCTTAGTTTTCACACCTTAGTGCGTTTGCTTTGGTCTGAATCAGGGGATATAGTCATCAGACCTGGTGTCTGTGGGGCACTTCACCTCCTCAAGTCTTCACGTTTGTCAATGATTAATCAGAAAGCATGTTTTAGTGGACAAATTAAATAAATTGAAATTTACACACTACCCAAAGCCCTCATGTGATTCATAGCATTTGGTCCCGTTTTGGTTTGGTTTGGTTTTGCTTTCTTACCAGGAGGACCGCAACAGTGTTCACTAGATGATGCAGATCGAGACCACCTCTCAAAGGGGAAAACAAACTTGGCTTTAAATGAACTAAAGCCTGTAGGTGTGAAAGCACCCTTAAACACATATGTAATCGAAATGTAAAAAGCCTTACACGGGGTTGGCTAATTTAAATACATACAGTCGACGTTAGAGGCCAATATTCGACTGTAGCTCTAACCTTTTCAATAACCTTTTCTAAAAACCTTTTCTTTTAGAAGTGCAAATTCATCATAAAAAATCTTAAAAGGAAATCTCTCATTTACAAAAGCCCATAATTCGTCCCCTTAGACAACAATTACAGTAGGTGTGGTGTATTTCAACAAGACACCTTGGAATCATGGTTTTCCAAGGTGTCATATATATGTCATATAGATGTGTGTATGTATGTATGTATATATATATATATATATATATATATATATATATATATATATATATATGTATGTATACATATACATATACATATACATATATATATACATATACATATACATATATATATACATATACATATATATGATAAAACAAAATTAAATATGTGGTGCAAGATTGAGTCAAGTGATGATATTGATGTACCAATGCACTTTGCAGTTATGAAGGAAAACTCCATTGCTTCATAACTGCTGAGGTGAAAATGTGTAGCAGAAGAGAGATAATATCATTCAAACTATTCTACTGTGGACTTACCTGTCTGGCAAGCACAAGCAGAGTGATGAAGAAGATAAAGAGGGAGATGGAGCCCATACTCTTTAAGTCTTTGAGCACTCCTGGCCTTGAAGGACATAGTGAAGAGAAACAATGTGTTTGGGTGTGAAGAAAGAGAGAAGAAACAGAAAAAACTGAAAAACCATTAAGAATGCAATCAGACATTTTTGACATGTGTAACATCATTGGGTAGCAGATCATTTTAGTGCAAGCTGTCACTAAATTAAGACCACTACTTCTGCTTTGCTTGCTTCTGACAAGAGCTTGTTTACGATTTACATTCCAGGAGCTGGACAAATCAGACATGGAAAACACAAACAGGAAGCATGAATTGTTTTTTTCTTGTTTGTTGTTTTTAACTACGGAAACTATCAAAGCAGTTCTATTTGACATGTCTTTCCTATTTTATCTTACAGCTGTCCAAAGCCAAAATTTAATGGATGAGCAGGAGCAAAACATTATGCTATTTTTGTTGCTCCAGACGGATGTGTCTAAAGAAAGTTGTTTTACATACAGTACATGTTTTACTTGTGTACATGACTTTACTTGAATATGTTGGGCTGCAGGCCCAATCATCTGGCCTTGTATGATCACATGCAGTGTCTACCTGGACCAGTCTGACAAGGTAGACAGACAGACACATTTTGTTTCAGGTCATGGTCAAGGTAGACATTAGTCTGCCAAGCTTTCTGGTCATGAAAGCATCACACATGGTCTTGGCAAAAGCATGAATTCTAAAATCTGTGTGAAGTTTCTCTAACAAATTTGGGAAACAGTTCCCACCAATTTCGAACGGAGTTGCTATATAATAGCATCCATCCTGACCCGTGAAAACCTGTCACTAAGGGGGAGGGGAGTACCATTTCCAATCATTCAGCTTTACCAATAACAGTCACCATCATCAGGTTTGCAGTTGAGTTTAAGAAGCAGCAAGGGTGCTGACAGGCTGTATATTTAAAAGCAAAGCTTTTATCTGGGCAAAAAGCCAAAGTGTCCTTTGAGTAAAGATGGTTCATCACAGGTTTCTTTTTAGAGTGGAAGGCATCACCCTAAGTCTAAGTTGACGTATAATGCAGGCATTACTAAAAGAGGTAGGTCTGAATCAGTGCTGCCGTTTTCAAGCCTAGCAAACCTAGCAGCAATTGCAACCATCATCTATCTGTCCTTTGCCTTGTGATGCCAAGGCATGAAGGACACCATGTCCATCCCCAGGGCTGAGAGTGAGCAAACATGATTTGCAAATGGTGATGGCATAGAGAATTTAGAAAAATACAGAACTGCAAAACTATCAGCTCCAAACTCAAATGAAACTCTACTCATATTAGCTGCTGCAGTGCTCTTGAACACAAACGCACACAGAACAAGAAAAGTGCAGTTCACAGGCTGCAAGAACACAGCAGCCTGTGATAAGACAAAGGGAAAGAAAAAGCAAATGGCAAGCACTTTGAAAGTGAGACAGGATAATAAAAACAGACAACTTAAAAGAAAGCTCCCAAAAATGACCAAACTTCCCCAAGTCCAGTTTGATTACGAGGTTACTTGCTTGAGCTGTAAGCTATGTCAACAAAGCAACCCTAACTCAGTTTGCCTGGTTAGGGTTGCCTTTTTCTGTTGCTGTAGTGTTTGCGTTGCAGTTTGGAAAAATCAGTTTGGCAATTTTTGCTCTACTCCACTATCAGTGGAACAGGAGGCTCTCCAGTCAGGTTATGGAAACAACATGCCAGTCTTACTTAGCCCATCCAGTTTTTCACTGTATACTTACCTATCCAGGCTTTCAGTCTTGTACAGGAATCTGCTATACTCATCCAGTAGGGAAGCATGTGTTTGTAGAATAATGACATTGTAGACCACCACTGCTGTCAACATGATAACCATCTTCAGCTCATAGTTTATCCTCAGGAACACAGAGCAAGATATCAGGCCCAGGATGCAACTGTAAATTAAATACTACACAGACAGAAAGATTGTGAAATGTGAAATAACTTTGTGAAATGTGAAATAAATCAAATTAATATATTGAATTGTGATAGCATTCATTTTCACTTACAGGAAGGTAGAAATTGTTTTTGCCAGTGAAATTGATTGGTAGGCCATTATGGTAAAACATTGTTTCATTGGATGAATTGTAAACAGGAAGTGGTGGCAACACATTGTCTTCCAAAAAGAACTAGAAAGAAGAAGAAAGAAGTGAAAAAAGTACACACAAACATTTTTTGGGCAGTGCTAAAAAGGTTTTTGAAGAAAAAAACAAACAAAAGGAAACAAACAAACAAAGAAACATAACTGTAATACACTGCTCGAAAAAATAACACTATAATAAAACAACCTAGATCTGACTGAATGAAATATTCTTATTAAATACTTTGTTGTTTCACACAAAAATTATCAATGGAAATCAAATTTATTAACCCACGGAGGTCTGGATTTGGAGTCACACTCAAAACAGAAGTGGAAAAACACACTACAGGCTGATCCAACTTTGATGTAATTTCCTTAAAACAAGTCAAAATGAGGCTCAGTAGTGTGTGAGGCCTCCACGTGCCTGTATGACCTCCCTACAACGCCTGGGCATGCTCTGTGGTCTGTGGTCACTACCTGCAGAACCACTCCTTTATTGTGGGTGTCTTGCTAATTGCCTATAATTTCCACCTGTTGTCTATTCCATTTGCACAATTGCATGTTAAATTCATTGTCAATCAGTGTTGCTTCCTAAGTGGGCAGTTTGATTACACAGAAGGGGGATTGACTTGGAGTTACATTGTGTTGTTTAAGTGTTCCCTTTATTTTTTTGAGCAGTGTATAAATTACAAACTGCATTTGCCTGCTTTCCTTTCACAGAACCACACGTAAGAAGTCTACATTTTACTTCCAAGAGGAAATAGAATTTTGTTAGGTAAGAGGCCAGTGGTGACAACCATTCAATAGTGTTGTTTAAAATGAACCTGCAGGAAGAGATGAGGATTGGCTGCCCCAATGAGAAAATCCAAGTTAATTTTGTTCATCTGCCCTGAGCGACTAACCTATGTCGGGCCCAAAACAAGATTATAATCTCTGGAATCGATTTGTGTGAAGGTCTAAATCAGGGTCCTGACACCATGCTTTATCATGTAACTTTTCCACAAACCTCAGGCTACTATTACACCTTTATTCTCTATCTACGCCTTTTTATTTTTGTCCTTTTCTCTCTACAGAAATAAACCTCAATCCCATAAAGTATTTTCCCTATCACTCCATAAAATGGCAGTGGTTCTGTTATAAATGAAAACCATAATCTCCATGTTTACGTGTTTAAAAGCCAACTACTGTAAGATACCGCTTGGCAAGAGTTAACTAGGCAAAGCTAATATTCCTCTGCATTGCTTGTGATTTGAAATATTCAATTTGTTTATGGAAAGCATAACAATAAATACTATGTTCGGATTCTCGTGCATCCACAGCCCCTAATAATATTTGACATATTTACTGTGGTTATGCACCCTTTTATACAGTTTCAATAATTTTTGTTTTTATATTTTTATTAACTCAGCAGACAGCAGTATTAATGCCTAATAACAATACCTAAATCAAACAAAAAAAAAAGTGATTGTGTGACATGATTCATTTGTTGACAATTCTAATTACAAATAAGGCAGTGTCACTGTAAGGGTTTTGACAGTTCATTCCTGAGTCCCTAATTGGTGGGGACTCTCTCTTACTGTAGTATCTGCACATAAATGCTTACCATGTTGAAGACTGCCATTATGAGTATTAGAGCTGTGGTTGTCATGGTGAGAGTGATGCGAGGCCATGGCTTGTTGGCAATAATGACTGATGACCTCAGCAGCCACATCCAAGAAGTGGAGGCGCTTTTACTCCAATGCTGCAGAAGCACATACACAGACACACACAAACACAAGAACGTCTGAGGCAGAGTACACAAGAGGACTAGAGCTCAGAGATATTAAAGGGCATGAACACATTCAAACATACACAAAAAAAGAAGAGAGGAACACAAGTACATGTGAACTAATCTAAAAAAAGTATGCACAAATTCTTCTGGTTGTACAAAAATTTAAATAAATTACAATTACATGACATGTTTACAAACTGCACGACCCAATACTGATTGATATGGTATGAAATTGATTTCTTTAAACAAGATAATATTTTTTCTAAATTGAGAGCAGACTTAAATTATATCATGTTCAGATTTTGTAATGCTTTCTCTCAAAACTCTACATTAATAATCCTTGTTTTTTAAGAGAGTGTTTGAAAACCTCAGAACTGCTTCTCTGCTTTTTCCAGACATTGCAATTCTATAGGCCTCATATGACTGCTATCATCAGCAAGTACAAGTAAGGAACAGAGATGGATTTCATCTATCAATCTGAACCTCAGACATCCTGAGGGAGCTAATAGTAGAGTCAGTAGTAGAATCAAGAATCCCTCCTGGAATGGATGCCTTGCATTGGACATTTGCTAAGCATACAAAACTGGTAGGAGATCTTGAGGTAGAGCCAGAACTCTCAGGTGGGACTACATATGTCTCAGGATCCCCCAGAAGGGGCACATATAGACTATCTTGTTACACCTGCATTTATACCCCAGATAAGCGGAAGAAAATAGGGGATGGATAGATGGATACATAGGTGGATGCCTCAGTGGTGCCAAAAAGCGGCTGGTTAGTGTAGTGGTAACGTCACGGTTGTTCAAATCTCAGCCGTGGCCTACCACCAGTAGGGGTCCTTAGGCAAGACCTCCTCACGCTTACCCTGCCTACCCTTGTACCCTACTTTTAAGTTGCTTTGGATAAAAGCGTCTGCTAAATGACTAAGATGTAAATGTAAAAGACTTGAAAAGCAAAAAAATGATGGGTATACAATTCTATATATGTGAAACTACATGCAATGCGATGTAAGCAGACAATATACTTAAAAAAACAAACAAAAAAAAAACTTTCATTGTCATTATAAAACCCTAACTTTCATCATAAGCAAAGCTAAGCTAAAGGGGTTATTAATTTGAATCCACTCCCTGCTTCACTGATGGGGTAAACATTGTGCAATCATGATCCTCATTTTCACTGTCCTGTTGCCTTCAGCTGAAAGTGTTTCATATGGGACAATAATAGTGAAATCACAAATTATTTACTTGATTATCTTGAGAACAATATCAGAGCATTGCTAGGGCAGAGTGGATGTGACATTTGAGTAGCTCAGAATATACATTAAATTATAGTACAAGTATAGCATACTTCATGATGCATGATTATGGGTATTGGACACAGATTAAAGACAAAATGCCATTAAAAGATAGGAAAGACTGTTGCCTGGGTTCTTCACAAGTCAAGCTTTATGGGAGAGTGGCAAGGAGAAAGCCACTGTTGAAGAAATCTAATGTTAAATCACGACTTGAGTACGCAAATAGGCATGTGAAAGACTCCATGGTCCAGTGAAAGAGGGTTCTTTGGCCTGATTAGACCAAAACGGTGCTTTTTGGGTATCCGACAAGACGCAATGTTTGGAGCACACCAAACACTGCACATCACCACAAACACACCATCCCCACTGTGAAACACGGTAGTGGTAGCATCATGATGTGGGGATGCTTTTTGGCAGCTGGCCCTGGAAGGCTTGTTAAGGTAGAGGGTAAGATAAATATGGACAATCCTGGAGGAAAGACTTATTCAGTCGGCAAGACAACTACAGCTTGGGATAGGATTTGTTTTCCAGCAAGACAACAAGACGAAGCAAACAGCGAAAGATACACAGAATTTGTTTACCAACAACAAGGTAAAAGTTCTGGAGTGGCCGAGTCAAAGCCCAGACCTCAATACAATAGAGAATTTGTAGAATGGCATAAAATTCCAGTGTCCAAATGTGCAAGCATAATTGAGACCTATCCACACAGACTCCATGCTGTGGTTGCAGCCAAAGGTGCATCTACTAAATACTGACCTGAAGGGGGTGAATATTAATGCAAACATTTTATTTAATTGACATTACTTTGTAGAAACCTGTTTTCACGTTAACATTAGTGAGGTGTCTTTCGGACATTTTTTGTCAAAGTCGCCAACTTTTATGCAGCAAAGTCCCATTAGAGAGTGTATCCTGGTTAAATATACTGTTGGTGTTAGTATAAAAGGCAGCTGATGTTTGCAGTAAATGGATTTACTCACCAGGAAGTGACCAATGAAACAAATCAAGAGGATCAACGAAAGGATAAAAAAAGCCATTCCAAAGGACATCCCCAAGACAGTTGTCCTAAAATAAAACAAAAAAAAAAGGGACATCAAGATTTCCCTCAAGTTTATTTATCTTGTGCAACATGTCATTAAGCACTGCTCAAAAGGACACATAAGAAAAATGTGTACTTTTTATGGCAAAATAAATTATAATTATAAATATTTCCAAAACAAGACGCAGTGAAACATTATGTTAATGCTAATCTTGATATCATTATATTATGAAGCACACATACTTTGGAAGGACGAGAATCTGCACAATGAAAATGCAGAAAAAGATGAAACAAGCGCAGGTGACATAGTATTTGAAGGCCGGCAAGGTTGTTGCTCTGTACTAAAAGGATGACAACAAAAGTCAAGTTTCAACAAAGGGCTTGTAAAACTGATTCAAAGTACTTCAGAAATCCCTCAATTGCACACTCAGACACTACAAGGTTCCAAGGTAAGCAAAAAATTGTCAAAAGAACATGCACTAACAATATGTTTAATAATTTTCTTTGAAAAAGCTACTCCAATACATTTGTGGAGGAGTAAATAATGTTACTTTACCTCGATTGCCTCTTACCTCCTTCTCCAGGGATTTGTTGTGAAAGAATAATGATATTCTTTGGATGTCCTCAGACTTGAGCCACTGTCTGGAAGCATAAATACTCAGTTATGGTCCAGACAAAAAGCACAAAAGAAGCATGATAAAAATAAATTATATGTGAATATGCAAAGAAAAAAAAATTAGATTTATGCCACAAATTGTTTCATTTTACAAGATCACAGACCACATCATATCAGAATTAGGGCAAGCTCTAAAATTTTCTACGTCCACTTTTTTACACAGTAACATTAATTACTTTTTTGAGAAATCACCCTTACTTTTGTGAATTTATCCCATCAAAGGTCCTAATCATCCTTTGATTGAGTTCCTCCTCAAACCTTTTCTTCTGAGACTTTGTCCTTTAATGGGTAACAAGAAAAAGATACAGAATATTTTTTACATTTACATAATATTAGTGGCACATCAAAGCCTCTAGCAGAAGTCTAGTTATATTAAACATCTTGTCATCTGTCTGGATGAGGATAATCCTGCCAAAGAAAATAGTGCTGGGGCTTTAAAATTAGTTTGCCAGCTTGCCTTTCTGATCTCCTCTGGAAGTGATACTGCCCCATTGGCACATCCTATACACACAGCAAGGAAAGAAAGACAGGTTACAAGCTACAGCTCAAGTTAATTATTTAAATCGCAACAATTGTGTAGGAGAAAAAAAACATACTGCAGTGTTGATCTTCCCATTATCATTAGTCATGCTGTCTCTGTGGTGCAGATTGGCAAAGGGTTTGGCTGCTCCCCATGACTCCAAGTAACGTGTCATTCTGACTGAGGCCCTCATCTTTGCTCCATCGAGAGGGTGTCTGGTACGGTAATGATGCTGTGGGCTCCGATGTTCCACCTGGACAAACATATAGTTTTGTTTTACGTATTTTATTTTTCACTGTCCAATATTTATTCTTGAACATGACATATGTGGTATGGCACCTTTGGGTTAATGACAAGATAAGTGATGACTTCATGCTCCTTCAGGTAGGGGTCCCTTTCCTGTCCATCTCCATCTTCTACTTTATAAGCATCTTTGAGATGCTCCAGTGTCACTGAGGTGATGTGGACTCGCCTGGCAATGAACAAAAAACGAATAGGTTTTCCACAAAACATCTACCAAAAACATGAAAACAAAAACAAAACTCTAACTGTCAGCAAAAACTGACAATTATATCAACACAGTGGTAAACATGCACCTTTGTGAAATTCTTTGAAATGTGTTGCTGAAATCAAATTAAAAATTAACATGAAAAAATAAGCAAATTATTTTTTACATTTTCAAGTTTCAAGAGTGCAGTATCTCAACCTTCTAGAAACAAGCTTGTATTTCACTTCATGCTGACTCACCCTGGTACCCCTCCTGCCTCCATATGATTGGCCAGTGTGACATCATGTGACCAAACATCATACTGCCATTTCTGAAGTCCAATGACGCCACATAGGACATTCCCTGAATGCACACCAACACGCATGTTGATATCAACCCCTGTGGCATCTCGCACTTTCCTGTTGTGCACAAAATAACAGTTTTTAATATGGAGCAAAAAAATAAAAAATAAAACTATCACCCATACCATTTATCTGGTTAGAAAAGATGTCTGTGATTGTTATGGTAAATGTGTCACATTCAAAAATATGCTGCAGGCGACCAAAAGATATTACCTGCAATACCCAATATTTTCACAAACCTAATGAGACTAGAGTCTTCAAGGTAAATAAATAAGTCAATAAATAAAATGAATAAAAAAAGTACAGCAATAAGCTTGAACTAATTTTAGAGCTGTTAGAAGCTAAAAACATTTGGTTACAGTATAAATACACATACCATTTTAAAATTTGTTGCGGTTTTTCTGTAGCAGCACTGTTCTGCAATTTGCACTTACTTGATGGCCTCACACATGTCCAGACCCATTTTCACACAGTTCTTAGCATGATTTGGCAGAGACTCTGGTAGGCCGGACACACAGTAGTAACAGTCACCAAGGATTTTGATCCGCATGCACTCATTTTCCTGCATATAAAATGTTGAACACAAGCACATATAAATCGGGTCAGGTAAAGGTCCCACTAACAGACAGCTTTTTAATTTAATCACATAACATTTCGACAGAAAATTCTCCCTCAGCTTTTCATTTAATGTGCCTTTTAGCTACAATTTCTTATTCTGTATTGAAGTCACTGTGAGTGGGGAAAAAAGGTCTCTACAGTTTCTATGATTTGTGTAAACTTTTGTCAATAAACAAGAACTTTTCTAGAATAAATACTGCATGTTTACCACTTACATCGTATTTCTGTGTATGCTGCTACATTTTTAACATATTTGCAAAACTGCATTGTTTTGGCACTGTGTGAAGTCAGATTTTGTGTTACGGAACATGTATTCTTATTATGTCATTACACTTGAATTTTTACTTTGTTTAATGCCTCAGCTGGTAACAAGGAGGGATAAGGTTAATAACCTATACTGTAACCATGGCCTAAAGTGGCTTATGGAGAAATGTTGTGGCTCTACATGGCACTTAGTATAATAAAATTAAGTACAAACAGAAGATTGTACATTTTATCCGTTTCATGCGTTTAAAACATGTTACCAAATTATTAACCCCCCTCCATTACCCTGTTATTACTGTACTGTACTAAGTGCAGCCTTTATTATAGTTATTATACATTTCATGTGTAAGATGTGTACTGTAGGTTTTTTCAATGTTCAGTCTCCCTTGAAGAAGAAAAAATAGCATTCTGTTTGGATTTTGTTAAGTAACAATAAGGTAAGTGTTTACCTTTGCAATTTGATCAAATTTTCCAAACAACTCATTCAGCATGTGCACGAGCTCTCCAGGTGAGCAGTCACTCGCCAGCCGTGTGAATCCTACTATATCAGCATAAAGTATACTAGGGGTGGAAAAATATATATTAATTACCCTACAGTACCAGGATGTAATGTTTTCCAACATTTTTGTGGAAGTCTTATAAGTAAAGTACAGTACTGCTTGGTCACATGAGTAGTACATCCAAATAAATACTACATACCTGACATTAGTGTGTCTCTGGACATAGAGGTTGTGAAAATTGTTTGTGTTCTCAATTTGACCAAAGTTTGGGCCTTTGAGTCTCTGTATGATCTCAGCTTTCATCACACGGGCTATGTGAGCTGGCAACAGTGACAAGAGGAGACGCTCCTGATGGCAATAACAAAAACACAAACTGTAGTAGTAGTATAGTGATTTTCAAAGAGTAAAAAAAGAAGAGGATTAGTCAAATTTAAACAATCAACACTTGTAATACATATTACTATAAAACTAATAAAAATGTAATATTTGTTCAGCAATTAGTTTCAGCTTCAGTTTATTTTTTCCACAAACACTACATTTTCACAGAGATCAAAATTAAATTCAATATTTTTCTTTCCATTATGATAGGAAGAAAACATTTCAAACATAACCATAACTTTAAATTTATTTTTTTTAAAAAGAAAGCTTTCAGATTCATTGTACAACATAAAGAGCAGAGACCTTAACTATACTTTGAAAAAATTGACATTTTGAGTAAATTGATAGCTAGTTTGAAGCATTAACGTTAAACAGTACACAGGTATCTATCTCCATTATGTCTCTGGTCTCCATTAAAGCTTCAAGTGCTAAGTAATGTAATGTATATTTTTAAATGTAATGATATATGTAAAAACATGCTTATTAGTTTATTGTCAGCAACCAGCAGACACTCACTTCATACCATCACAACTTTGTTTCATTGAATGGTAGCTTAACCACTTCTCAAAGACTACTGTGGATTGTACTCTAAGCAAAAAAGGAAGTTAATGTCTCCAACATGGCAAGTTGACCACTGATCATGTCCCTGCACTGATACTGAGACTCTGAGGGTTCCAGGAGATGGAGAGATCCTCGGAGGCTGCTAACAAAAACTGCCAGGACTGCGGTTTATGATGAACTGACATAGTGTAGTCCCGCTTGGGACAATCAAACTGTAAATGTATGCACTCACTGTTCTGACGAGTACCTTGAATAAAAGCAAGCAGCAGACAGCATATAGTACGAGTTTACTGAGAAATATGTCTCCACACTGTTCCGACCATCTGTCACAAACAGCAGTGGCACTCCAGGGCTACTGTGAAACACTACACCCAAGGCATTTTCAGAATCACTCTTGGCAGTTGTAATAACACAAGCTGGATTCAGGATTCACCATAGGAATAACCAGCTCTACCCCAAGCCTGGGCTTTCACAACAACAGCTGGGTTCATCCTTTCTGACTGAATAGCTACCCAAACGTTACAACAGCAGCATCTGTAATATAAAGCAACCTCCATCACAAGCTTGCACAGCGATAAGTCATTTTAATATTATTCTCCAAGTCCTAGTTATGCCATTATGTTCAATTCATTTACTCACTCAACCTTGTACTTTCTTATACAGACACTGCTATCATCATCATCATGCAACTGTTCTCGTCCATACATAATCCCTTCCTCACTCATTTCATTCCCTGCCACTGTAATCATTATCATAATGAACACAATCTTGCTCACTACTGGTTGTACTCAATCACTGCCTGTCTGACATTCGACTTCCTTACTGAACATTAAGACTTATTGATGACTTTACCTGTTGTCTTTTCTCAAACTCCAGCTTAATAGGGGACTTGATGCAGTTGCAGGTGTCCTGATAAGTCTGTTTAAGTGCCAACTCCATCAGATGCTTGTGGTATGCGCCCGCCATGTTGCCACACATGAAAATTATAATATTGGCCAAAATCTGGGCAGGAACAAAAGAACAGACAAAGCTAGTATTAGTATAGATAAGTATCAGACAAAATTAATCATTCATTTATAACTGTGGTAAATGGTAACCTGGTAGAAACTGAATTAAAACAGGAAAAACAAAGCTGTAAAAGGAAGGGATACAGATCTATGCATTTTATATAAATGAAACTAGAAGTTTTAGTAGATTAATTTATGGATTAAGCTTTTAGATAACTATAGTATATACATTAATTTGAGGATCAAGCCATCCAGTAGCAGTTTTCAGAGTTTTCTAAGAAAATATGGTTTAATCATTCTAGGTCCTGAGGAGATGGTTAGTTTTTGTGACATGGATCCAATGCCCACATTATGCACTGTTGACTTTATTTCATGGCAATGTAGCTTTTATAAACAACTCTGTTTTTATTTGATTTTCTTGTGAATCAGTTGTTATAGAAAGTGGTTGCACCTGCTGATGACCTCAGAGATAGTAGAACGGTATACAGAATGAGATTAGTGTGTGACCCCTATGCTGCCCCTGCTCAGTTGTTTGCAGACTAAAAATAGGACTGTGTATTGGCTGCATCAAATTCACAGTGGAAAAAATGAAAAACAATAAAAATGATGGAAACTAATAAATAAACTCAGTGGCTAATTATGTCTCCGCACATCTTGTCTATATAAATACTCTCCTTTGAGTTTAGGTCCATCGCACACAGAGAAGCCTGACAGTTCCTTAATTCTAATCATTACGCAGACACCACATCCAACTATTGGTTCCATTTGGACATGGCCTGACTAAAGTGATGAAGCTGCTGTTGCACAGTCAAATAAATCTTATACATTTATACTGCAATTACTGAAATAAGCAATTGTACTAACAACTAGCTGTAATTTCCTTACTCATTTTTGGTAATTTGACCATCAAGTTAATGAAAAATATCTGAAGTACCTCTCAAATCTGAAACTCAAGACAACGTTCAAGTTCAACTGAAAATGTGGTACATTTTTTGTTTTCTCCAAAATAATGTTCTAATTGCTTCTATCAATAAACCTTAGTGGTACCTGTCAACAAGAAGGTGATACTTTTGCATTTGGTGCTTCCTCATCTTTATTTGAATTTGAATCAGAAATTATATAAAATACATCAAATTTTTATTTTTATCCTCAGTCCAAAGTCTTACTATCTTGTTATCTCCTGCTCACTCTCTGTTGTACATTCAAGGTTGAACAGGTGATAGGTAGGTCAGACAAAGTTAAGGTGAGCCTGATTAGATGTTGCAAGATAAAAACTGTGGAGATCAAACCTCTTAATTCTGGTAACTTGCCATGTTTGCTAACAATATCCTCAGGCCAAACTTAGCACAAGTCCCACTTGATTTAATGAATCTAGAATATTAAAGACTTTCTGCCAGTGTGGTGTGTAAATACCATTATAGCCTCACAGGGCCGCAAGCATTGGTGTATACTTTCAGTCTTATATTTAGTCTTGTATTCATTATCAGGCTTTTCATTAAAATGCAAATCTTTGATTTCTCTACAGAGGTTGTGTGATGCCTAAAAAAGCAGTATTCAAGAGAACCAGGTAACTCAAATGCCTTATGTCCAATGACATTCAAAGATAACTACATGTGGGGAGCTCATTTACTGCCCTTTTTTTATTGGCAATACCCAACTTTCACTCACTCATGGCAGCATTACACAGCAAACTCCATACACAGAACTATTATGATAGAAGACGCCTGGTGATGACAGGTGGACGTAAAAAGACAGATAGCCTTGATAATCTTGAGCCTGCCTTGTTAATTCGCACTCATCTCTCTTTTACTAGCAGTGTCTGCCATTGTTTCCAGCATAATGTCTGACCACTGGCAATTTTATCTCTCTCTAATGGCATAAAGTGTCAAACAGATGTACAGTTGCTTCAGAGAATATTCAGATCCCATAATTTTGCATTGTTCTATTAATACAGTTTATACAGTTTTTATACAATTATCTACAACCAGTAACCAATAACAGCAAAGTGTTGGCAACTGTTTTTTAAAATGCACTTAATTTACTTAAAATGTATTTTACTTTATATATTAAAGTCAGAAACAGAAGTGTTTACACCCTTTTACTGGGACAGTCCAAACTGTGCTGAGGCACATCCTGTTTGGACAGATGGGTTGTTCTTATGCAAAAGATTCACTGCTATGGGGGGAATAATAAGAGATGTTGAGTTTTATGAAGCACAAATTGTTGCACACTACGGTAATACATAGGACTGATTAAATAAACAATAATAAAACAATTTCCACTGACACAGGCAGTAACCTGATGGCCTTCACGACTGTTAAACATGGAAACATATTATTATAAAATTTTCAATCATCAATATGTGTATATTTAAATCACATAGCTTTTATAATTGACTTCTCAAGTGGGACTGACATAACCAGATAACCTTATCCAGGATTAGAAGAACTGGCATTACTCATTTGATCCTGGATCTGTTTAATAACATATGAAGAACCTGAAGGTCTGCCACATCTTGCATTGTTGAATAACTAGTCAATGATCATTGATTAGCACAAATTAATAACCTGGATCTATAGTGTGCAATACCTATAAAACATCTCAAAACCAAGTCCATAATAAAATGTGCAAATGTACACAATTTTGTATCCAGATAAATTATATAAATTGAATGTATTGAGGACTTTAAATACACTCATGATCTGTCACTCTTTTATATTTGACAAAAGCATACAAGAGTGGCAGGGGTTATATACATGGGAGCTGGCTGGGTTTATATTTACATCTATTCACTGTTTCATGATTCACTATTTAGGACAAGACATCCCAACACTAAATTCATTTCGAACCACTGAGAGAGACCTGAAATAAATTTTTTCATAGCTAAAGGCATTACTGATAAAGGGCCATTTACAAGACTGGCTTAGTTACATTTTTAATACAAAGTCTGACAAAACAGTCTGGACAAGTAAACTGAATGACTGAAAGCAGGTGCAAAAAGGTGGAATGATGCCTTTGCAAATAGCTTTCCAAAAGAGTTTGCAGTCACGCTGTAGTCCTGATAGGCTACTGTATATGTGATGTTAGATCTAACTAGTTTTGACACCAGAATGCAAATACAGGTTAGTGCATTACTTCACTGAAGTCCATCTTTAAAAAAAAACAAAAAACAAAAAACATATTCAACACAATAAGCAACAGTTAAGCTAGTTATAACGCAAAAAACTAAATATATCCACTGCAATCCACCAGCAGCCTCCCTCGCTGTTCCATAACACACCACGTATGAATTACAATACAAAAAAGTCAAGCAGAATTACTGGCCTTATCTTTTAAACAGATTATATTCAGTTAAACTTGTTGCTGTTTTATTAGCTGACATCTGTTAGACAAGACACTGACGGTAGGATGGCCTCTAAAGGGTTTTGAGCCATGGTGGTGTATTCTGGGATTATCTAAATCAGAGAGCTTAGCTCTACAGGTTATTGATTGCTGTTACACTAACATGTGTACAAGGAGAGAAATGTATGAGATTAATGTGAAGGTGAATCTTGTTTTAATATTCATCTGATTTGCTTTGTGATCCCTTCGACAGAAATGACCACAAGAAACTGTTATTCTGTCAACAAAAATTTAACAAAATACAATCCTGGAGAGAAGAGTAATGGAAACCTAAGTGTGAGTGCTGTGATGAATTATTGATAATTTGGCACGCAACAGTCAAAAGAGTGCAAACGAAGGTTATTTCTGGTCTGAGAAGAAAGATTGTCATGGAATAATTTTAATACAGAAAATACTAAATGATCTTCAGTATCACCATAAAGCTAATCACAGAACCAAATTTAGACAGTTTGGATAAAATCTAAATATTCCAAAGTTCTACACATAAATTAATTAGAGAAGATATTGAATTGGAAATAAGGGACCTTTGTTGAATAATGCATGTTTTATCTTTAGTATTATTCAAGCTTTCAAGTATTCAAATGCTCTAAAGCAGAGCTGTGTAGGAATACTAAAAGACTAAAAGAAAGAAATATATTTTTAAATTTGAGTTGCTATAACTCTCTTCATGATAAGATTACAGAGGAATTACATTTAAGTAAAATAGCAAAGTAATGCAAAAGTTAATTTCTGTTGGACATACAACAGGAAAAAGTGGAAATTGCAAATGTTACCTGAACATGCATTCAAAAGGGAACTTTCACCTTGTCAACAAATGAGCTGGTTCATTTAAGATTCGAATGAGTCAACACTGCAAAGTTCAATGAACTTGAAAAAGTGAAGACGTCAGCTCAGTTCCTTTTCAGTTAAATACCTCCCTGAGCAGTTTGTATGCACACTTGAACAATGCACACGAGTGAAGACATTTATTGTCGAATATACAAATTTCTAGCAGGACAGACCAGTGTTATCTTACAAAAAAGTCTTAATGATTTAAATCATCTTAAATCAAGTTAAAGTAAATACAAACCCAGCATAAATGTGAGTATGTTTATCACTGTACATCTGTGCAAGCCTGTATGAGATTTTGAACATTTTGGGAAATAGGCGTAATCTTTCTGCAAACTAAATATAAATTTTGATTGTCGTGTCTACGGGGTAAATACTGAAAACAAAGGCAAACCGTCTGCCACTGTCCAGAGCTAACAAAATTCACCTATCACCTCTTAGCACCTTTGAAATTCATTAATTAAAAACACTATATGTCTATTATTAAATTCATTCAACAACAAAAGCCTCCAAAGTATGTGTTGTGTTTCTATTTGTCAGAGCATTTTTTGACCATGCAATAAGCCTTGTTGTCACTGTGAGGTCTCAGACGTTTGCTGCTAAACATAGCTTCATATATAATACACATTATTTAACAGATATAAGAGTTTCAATTTTATTTTTGAATTTGAATAAAATAATTCCCAAAATACGAAAATACTTCAAAGTTAGCAAAATGTAATAATAATATTTTAATAAAACTATGCTCTAAAACCTGAAGGTGAACAGGTTCTATTGAAGCCTTATGTAACCATGTGAAGCGCACTGTCTCTTTTATACTAGAAGTAGACTCCATATTCATTATTTCATTTAAATTGATATTTCTATGTTAAAGGTAAAGCAATGTACTTTAAAGCACTGAACAGCGCATCTGTAAAAACGTCTACATTTATTGTCCAACCAGTGGTAGACAACCAAAAAACATGTTAACCAGGTGTGTCACCTTGGAAAATACTATGAAGCTGGGTAGGTTTTTATAGGTGCTGTTGAGTAGTTATGTTCCGACAGTTATGCCTTGGAGCATCCTGTCACTAAACCTCACTGCTCTCATGTAAAAAGGAAGCCGTAAGATTCAGCCTGTGCCATCACAAAGGACTGAACTTAAACTGGCACATTTCCAAGGAAATGTAGAGGAGGAAAATGCATGCAAGCACTCTCTCCATCTCATCAGACACACACAGATACAAATATAGAGAAGGCACACACAGAAAGAATAAATGTGTTCTTTACAGGACAAGGCAATATGGATTATAGTTTTTAACACTGTATGTCTTTTATAAATTGCAATCAATCATAAAACACATACTCTGGAATATTTGAATGCAGCATGTCCATGTCAAAAAAATAACCATTTAAGCTACTTCAATAACATTACTGCTTTCAAGCAGTCCTGCTAATTGTTGTGCAGCACTACCTATTATCAGTCTTAATTTAGCTTTTTTAAATCTATACTCGTGTGAGTTCAGTATGCCTTTTATTTTCAATTCCTAGCTGCTATGAAGAAAATCCCTTTCTAAATTGAGAAGCAGCACCCCACTATGAGTACTGAGCACCAGGTTATTGGATCCAATATTTCCTTCAAAGGAGAACAAACTACTCAGGGTGTGGTATCCATGGCACACTGAATGTACTTATATTTCACTGTGTTAAACTCAAACATCAAAATGTCAAACTCACTGTTAAAATGTGACTCTGAAGTACAATAAGGATGTATGAAAAAGATATGTGTCAGCTCTTTCAGAGACAAAAGCCCAAAAGGGTACCAGGCCCAGATGTTGTGTTATCCACACATCTGAAAGGTACCCTGTTCTTTCATATGCCCTACAATTATATCAGCTCCTAAGAAACCCACTATAACAGGACTACATGACGACAAACCTCTCTTTTTAAAAAACATAAAATTTGAGAGCACTGTAAGACTTTGTACAATGACATGTGACAAATTTACCCTCAACTGTCATCAAAACAACAAATACAGTCTTTGGCATAACAACAGTCAACTGGCAGAAGACATAACTGTCAACAAATAAAATACTGGTAACAAAACACGGAGCAGTAAGCATTTGGCACAGTCTGTGTTTACTAGTGGGCATTTCATTCGTTGCCAATGTGATGTCTAACCCAGCATGTCATCTTGACTGCCGATTGTGCAGCAATCTGTCTCTTCTTGCCACAATGCCTTGGTAAAATGACACACACAGATTGTACTAAATATCTCTAATATGTCTGCCACAGTCATTTCTTGCAGCAAAATAGGCCAGTAAGAGAATTGTGCTTATACACCTGAGAACCTTTTTCAGCTTTAATAAATTTGGAACCATTAAAGAGGGAAAATAAAGAACAAGAAAAGCCTTTTCAAAGTATTTTGGAATACTTTGGAATAATTTATTTGCCATCTTTTTTTTTTTGTTTAGAGGGATACTCTTTTTTTTAGCTGACAGTGAATTGACTTAGCACACAAGAGAGAGACAAGAGACTGAGATATATTAATAAAAGTACAGTATGTACCATACAGCCCCTGTATTCCCATGCTGCAGTTATTCAAATAAAAAAAGGCATGCTGAGCCTAAACTTGTCTTTGTCTATGGAGAATTCTTTTAAAACAGTGCACAGAAAATTTTGAATAACATGATATAAATTATGTATAATGAACTATAAATGATTCTTTTGATTTATTTTATAAGAATAGGTTATTGGTGCTTAGGAAACCTTTAAAAACATGTATCACCTGCAAATTCATACAGTTCCTACAGAAAAAACACAGAAGAGTAATTTACAATAATTTACACAAAGAATACACAGTCATAGACATACAGCTTTTTTGAATTCTAGCAATGCCCTTTCCAATTTAGTTCTAAAATGTTAAACAGCATCTTGGTCTTTAAAGATTATCAGTGAGGTGTGGCTCACATATTTGTTAACCTAGTGCTTACCTTTATGCATTAGTTGAAAGTAGCCCAAAGTAGTCCCAAATATATTGTCAATCAATGATTAAAATTTGAATAAGCTCAAATAAAAAAGTGCATTACCTGAACAATTTGTTACCTGATATTGATGTTTCTTTGTCCTTTTCGGCATATGCTAAGTGCCTGAACATTTTGTATAATAGTGCTGGAAAGAGAGTGACCTTTAATAAAGTATTAAAAAAAACACATTAGAATTTCTATTGCTCACCTGCAATGCTAAATTAGTTTTAAAGGTCACATTTGTTTGCTAAAAATATAGATGATGAAAAATGTCCAAACAAGCTTGTTTTGGAACAGGATGGGGAAATGTCTGCAAAGAAAAACAATTAAATTAAGATTCCATCTGATTTTCAAAAATGAATACATTCATAAATTAAAAAAATAAAAAAGGTTATTCTATGAAGTATGGCTCAAGTAGAGTGTGTGTGGAGTATAAACAAGCATTATATATGGGTTTTGCATTTATTATTATTATTATTATTATTATTATTATTATTATTATGTTAATGACTACTACATGACAATACAGGTTCACTAAAGGTTACAGAATAAAACGAAGACAAATTTGCATATTTCTTGTATGGGATCACTTACCAATTTTAGAAAGTTACTGGTCCTGACCAAGAAATTGTTTTAACAAATTTGTGATTTTCTTAAAGTGTTTTTTAAAGTTTTATTCAAACATGCTAATCATGTATCTTCAGAGGTGCTATAAGGTGGCTTTCCATTATATTAAGACTGGCTTGTGGACAGTGTCCCCATTTCCAGTCCTGTTTCCAGTCTATGCTAAGCTATGTTAGCCCACTTCTGATTACAGTTTTATAGTTACAATTAGTCCACACTTATGTTTGATCACCTTACCTGCCATACTACTGGCTCCATGAGATCAGTTGTCGTGGACAGGCAGACACTCAACACAATGGTGTGAGAAGCAGAGGTCAGGACGCTGGCGACGATGGCCTCACGCATAGAGAACGGCAGCATGGTGTAAACCACAAACACAATGAACAGGAAGAACGACACCTGTGAAGAAAAAAATACGCTTTAAACAAACCTGCAGAGAGAAGCGGAAAGAAGAGATTGAGAAAGAGCAAGAGGAATGGATTAACAAGAAAAGAAAACAGATGAAAGTAAAACATCAATAAATCACAGTACTGTGGGAAAGAAAAACCATGAACCCGGAATTCGAAACTCTATAGAGTCTGGTTGAAGAAGTAAAGATTATTTATGGACAGCTACATTACAGTGGCATTAAAGACAATTAACATTTAATTAAAAAAGAAGGAAATGGCGAGAAAGGATGCGTCGATCTTTAAGAACATTTCAGTGTTCTACATTGTAATAGTTGAGCATCTTTAGCTTACGTAAGCCTGACCACAGGAAACAAATGATGACAATCAGGAATCAAACTTCAAACCTTAAATCTCTAATGTAGCATGTTAAGTAGTTTCCTTTTTGCTTGAGCTCTATGCATCATACAAATAGGCTCATGCACAAACCCTTCTTTAATAGGTCTTCGGCTGCATGGCTGAAGCAACTCATCTGCTGCTATGCATAGACAGAAAGTGGCCAGTGTTCTTACAGGCTACAGCCAGGTGCCAGTTAACATTTCTTAGTTGGAAGGCCAGTGGGAAAGCGGGGTTAGGATGCACAAGGCAGCTAGATGGAAAGCAGGAATGAAAGCAATAGAGAAAGAAGGAGAACAAGTGACAATGAGGAAAACAGTACCTCCTCTGTTTAAGCTTTGGTAAACAGTTCATATAAAATCTGTAGGAAAAATCAATATTCCACTGCTACTTTATCAGCTAATTATGCTAGTAAATAGAAACCGGCAGAACGCACACACACAACCCTAAAAACAATGTTTTATTTCTGTTTAATTTAAATTCAGCTCAAACACATAATGTTCCTCCTGCAATTGTATACCTCCTGTTGCTTCACTACAGATAAAACAGGAACTGTAGGACATACAGCATTTACTAATTAGTCTAATCATGATAATGCCGTTTCATAGTTCTCTCAAATTGTTAATGGGGATTGTGTGATCAGCAGAGGAGCAAATTGTGAAGAAGCTAAGTTTTAAGTTTTAGTCAAACACAGTAAATTTTATGTTATTGGTCATTATACAACTTCTACATGGTAGAATGGTAGTACTTGACAACCTGAAAAAGTCACAGTCCCTCACATGACTGGTCATGAAGAACAGGGGCAATCCTTTGCTAATAAATTACAGCACCATGGGGGAAAAGAATCACAACAAAAATCCTTAAATAATTAATTTCTATAAAACTGTTTTTTTGATACAATTATTGTGGACAGTCAGATAGTACTTCACAATCAAGTTGAGAAAAAATATAAATCCCATGGTAGTGTGTCTATTTTGTTCCACAGTTTTATTAATAAAAAACAGAAATAAAGTAAGTCTGAGTTCTAATATAAAAAAAAAATAGATAAACCTGCCGAGAAGACCAAATAATGAACCTCTAAAGTATATTATGCAAGACTAATGCTGTATTTCTAAATGTCTCTGGAAAGTCACAAAAAATGTTCAAATGATGCTCATCTAGTCTATTTCAAATAGTACTGAATATAATAGTATTTAGTAATACTGTATAGAACGTCAAGATTCTTGATAATGTGCAAAACATTTTCACAATAAAAAGTTACCAGCCTCTGCAACTGAAAGTATTCAGGAAAAGTATTGATAATCTTTTTGTACAGTAACAGAAAACCAAGTATTTGTATTCCTGCATGAGCAGTAACTGTGGTGATGGTTGCTGCTGTTATTTCCTGCAGCTTTAAAGAGCAGGAAACAATGTCAGATTGCTAATTAAATATGAGAACTTGAGAACTTTGAGCCTGTCCAAAAAATAAATAAAATAAAATAACGCCTTTAGCTTTGATTACAGCACACATTCAACTTGGCATCATTTCGATAAGCTTCGGCAATGTTACAACATTTATTCCTGTCCAGCGTTGCATTCATTTTTCGCCAAGATCTTCTATTGATGATGGGAGAGTTGGACCACTGAGCAAAGTCTTCTCCAGTACATCCCAAAGATTCTCAATGAGGTAAAAGTCTGGACTAGATGCCCAAATGTTTTCAGTCGAGGAACCCGCACAGCTAAGCTGGCTTTAACTACTAGTTAAGTTACCCTCATGTTTTAATGACACGTTTACATTATTCTTCTCAATGTCAAAGTATACAGCCTCCTCACAGTGCATACATACATTACATTTCATACATTATTCATCGAGACATTTAAGGTGTGTTTAGTAAGCTGTTTCAAAAGCCATGCATAAAATGACAAGTACCCAATGAAGTAGTGTATAATGTAATTTCCTGCACACACAAAAAATTGCTTGTTTGATGGACCACCTGCAACTGGTTCTTTAACATTGTCAAGTCGACGCCCCGTTTCCTCAGTAAAACACCAGTATTGATGAAAGCATCTATAATTACAGAAGCCAACCATAATGGGAGTAACCTCTAATGCCCCCTGACCTTTTGCAAAATCACACACTGCCAGTACACAGGATCTTGCTTTTTAAGAGTCAAGTTATAGGCCAGACCATTTCTTCTTAGTTTATTTTTTTTTTCTTTTCTTCATTTTTGTGTCTCTCTGGACTGGCAGAGGTCAGAGTTGCTTTCTCATATTTCCAATTTCTCTTGTTGGTTGTGGCACAACTACTGTATTACAACCAAACTTTATAGTTTCACCTAGTTTAACCTCTGTAACAACTGTGTCTTTAACACAATCAGTAGAAGTTAACTTATATATATATATGTATATATATGCAATCTGGCATTTCCATTTTCTCTTCTATTTACATGACTGCTTCACATAATAATCCCTTTTGCATGACGGACAGCATCCAGAGAACTAGTCCATTCTCATTTTGTTTTGTGTTTTTTTAAAGTAAGTACGGATGGTGCAAAAGTTGTACTTGTTTTTGCTCTACAGCTTTGTACCTGCAAGAATGTGAAATAAAGCACAGTAAGCCAGTAGGTAGATTTCCTTTTACTGTAACACAGCAATAGCTACTGAACTAGAGCCAGAAGCAACAAACCAACTAACTGTTGTGAAGCTGAACGACACAAGATGTAGAACAATATGTAATATGCATGGCTGAGTAGTACAGCTCTGAAAGCAGAATCAAATATAAAATAGAACTGCAATGATTATGAATCTACTGATTATTTGAGAGAAAATGAATCATTAACTATTACTGTAATTAATTAAAACCACAGTATGCAACTTTCGCAAATATTTTAGTATAAATATACTCCAAAACCTATCATGATGTTGATAGTCAATGTTTTCTGTGCCCCACACAGACAATTTTGTGATTTAGTTTGACTTTGATTCTGGGGTTTTAGGCAGCTGGCTTTAAAGAACGAATCAATTTGAATATTAGGCCTTTGTAAAATATAACTGTCTTTTAGTACTTTTAGACCTGTTAGAGACAGAGCAATTCATTGTTTGAAAAAATAATCTACTGGTGAACCACTAATGGAAATAACTCCAGTCTCCCTGTTTTTGTTTGGGTTAGTCTCTGCAGTATTGTGCTTGAATAAACACAACCCTAAAAAGAACCATTTCTAATGTCCCTATAACACTGCCTCAATGAGCACAGTCTTGTTTTATTCTTGCAATGTTACAGTTCAGTAACATTGGCAACAAGCATTCAAATGCAAATGCAAATTAAAGACAGACCAGAAAAAAAATGAATAGTGGAAGTTTTCTCCAACCCTCTAAAAAAATTTAAATTCTAATTCTATGGCAGTGGGAACATAGAACTGAATAAGCGAGTTACTATGATGTATTCAAGTAAATTAGTAAATTAGAATGAAATTAGAAAAAAAATTATCTTGTTTTCACTTTGTCGCTAAAATACAAAATTAATATAAAATCATAAAAAAATATAGATGTAAGCACTGAATCAGAACAAATATTGATACAGCAATTGAAAAAAACACCAGTGTAAGGTTACATGACTCAAGCTGCAACAGAAAGGAAGTGTAGATGTGCAACCACTAGATCTTTTAGATTTTTCTCCTGTGTAGACGATTAAGAAACACATTATGTATTAGACTTCCTACTACAAGAGAGAGCTGCTAATTGCTGCCAAATATCATTTACCACAGTAACATAATTTGTTTACAGTCCAGAAAGCTTTTTTTTTTTTCCTAAGTGAATGCTTTGAAACCTAATGCTGCTAACTATATCATGTACCAAGGATAATGGAGAGGCTGAAGGCAAGGACACCTGCTGAGCTATTCTGCATACATGATACTTTCAGTAATAAAACAGTGAGGGGCTTCCTTCATTGTGGTTAAAGCCACACACATACAGTAAGCCCCTTTCCTTCTGTCAGTTAAGTGTACAATGCTTTTTATAATCTATAATGGTACAGTCCACTCTAGCTCTGTCCCATTAATCAATTTCTTCATAATGACACTAAGGAGGGTTCATAAAACAAATTATAGGAATGGAGCATCAGATTACATCAGGCTTTTAGTCTACAGTCTGTGGCAGAGATTAGTTTCCAGTTTCCAGTGTGGAGGGGTTTGTGTGTGTGTGTGTGTGTGAGTGAGTGAGTGAGTGAGAGAGTGAGTGAGTGAGCGAGCGAGCGAGCAAGAGAGACTCTGCTATGTCAGAATTTTTTAAAAAGTGCTCTTTTTCTATTTGTAGCTATACTTATTAAATTTGAATAAAAGGCAGATCCACTGCATTTATCGTAAGCATGCAGAATTGAATGAAGTTAAGACACAATCAGATAAAGTGCTTGGTTTGTAATTTCCATAAACAGTTTGGGCAGACTGATCTTGTTACACAAAAATATTTTTTCTCCTCCATCTCTCCCTTAACAACCCGAATATTTACCCATTAATAGTTACTGTCTTATTTCTACCATTTACTATAGTCTTAACAATTCTAACCAGATGGGCTTTTTCACCACAACTTTCTTTGCCCCACCTCTCTCTTAACGCTATATACTTATACTTACTATATTCAAAGTGGGTGTGCGTGTGTGTGTGCGCACGCACGTGTGGCAGAGACTGTGAAGGATCGAGAAAGAGGATGGGAGTAGATGAGGCAAGGTCCAAACCTGGAGCACACAGATACATGAGGCTGGGCCATACAGATAAGCTCCTCTCTTCACCATCAGCAAACAGACATGGCTTGGTGGAGACAGGATAAGCATCCAATTGATCTCCGGTTTTAAAGTATACTGTATACAAAACTAACTCTGGGAGACCACAACACAGCTGAGGGAATATTTGGAGTTTCTGTTCCATTTCTTAACCTTGCAGTGTACTACACTGACAGTGCAGTATGTATTGTAACTCCCTTTTGTTTTCTCACCGTCTGGCTGTCTCTTTTTGTCAATGTCAAACCATAAAATAGTTATTTTGCCTATGCAGGCAAGCTGCTTCATGTCACTGAAGCTAGGAAAACATACTGAGGACAGGTTTTTATTTTATTTATTTACACCCCCCATCCAAGAAAAAAAGAAAGTCACCACCTTTCACCGATTATGTTTCAGCTGGCAACAACCTATTTAACTCTAACTGAAACAGTGAGAACATTCTGATTTCTTATACAATGCTCTGGTCGTGGCAAAGATGTTAATCTGTTTAAGAAGGGTCAAAATATTGGCATGCAACACGAAAAAAAAAAAAAGTTCTAAGAAGATTGCAGAATTACTAGAATTCGGTTAAGAACTTTCCAACGCAAAAACTGGAAGGATAGTGGGGATCATCTTCTTCAAAGTAAGAGCATTTCTCCATGCAAATTGCAAAGGGAACTCAAGGGATTGGGACTTAACACCTGTGCAGACTTAAGAAAACCACTTGTCATTTAGGCTAATAAAAAAAAAAGGCTTCAAATTGCTAGGGAGCATAAAGATTTGACTCTGGAGCAATGGAAGCAGGTCATGTGGTCTGATGAATCCGAACCAGTGGGGGCAGTGCTATGATCTGGGGTTGCTGCAGTTGGTCACGTCTGGGTTCAGCAATGAGTGACCAGGTTATTCCATCAATGGATTTTTTCCTCCGTGATGGCACAGGCATATTCCAAGATGACAATACCAGGATTCATCAGGCTCAAATTGTGAAAGAGTGGTTCAGGGAGCATGACACATCATTTTTTTACACATGGATTGGCCACCACAGAGTCCAGACCTCAATCCTGTTGAGAATCTTTGGGATGTGCCTTGTGACTTTGAGCAGCTGTCAGACTCTCTGATCATAATACAAGCGGAAAAATTAATGCAACTATGAACGGGAAAAAATGTTGTGACATTGCAGAAACTTATTGAAACGATGTCAAGGCAAATGCGAGCAGCAATCAAAGCTAAAGGCTGTCCAATAAAATATTAGATTGTGTTCCAGAGATATAAGCCCAGTGACGTTGTTTATTGTTGTGCATGGGTTACAATAATAATCGTTTCATCATAAAAAATAAATAAATAAAAAACATGCACTGTAAAATATTTTCTAAGAGATCCATAAAAAATGCATGTTAGCCTTTTTAAAATGGTGAAATTTGAACAGGCTAATAAGATCTAAAGAAAGCTCATTAAAGCAGTAGGAGCACTTAAAAGTATACCACTTCATATTAACTTCAAGTGATGACTTTAAATATTATATTTGTACATTGTTTGATAATGTTTTCATTAGATATTAAATTCATAAATTATAAAAATGTTTATTTTTGGTAGTAGCAAGGTCCCGTGTCATGGTGCTTCAGTGGTAATTGTGTTCCATATGATCGCCTCTATCTCACTGTGCCACCCTGTTACTGCAAGGCCTCATCCAGCCTATTCTCTTGCTCACATTTATTACAAAATAAATTTTACCTGACACATTGCAGTCCTGCAAAATATGTCGATCACATCCCCTATGCCAAACCAAACATGAAGCCTTCAACATCTTGGTACATTTGCTTTTCCAATTGTCATGTGATAAATATGCCATTATCCTTATCAAGTACGACATTACACCAAAAAACCTATACCATCTCTAATGTTTCATCGGCTGCCTTTTATTATATCTATGAAATCACACCAGTCGTGCTTCCTTTTTCTGCACACTTTAAGCTGCACATTTAGTTGTATATAAAATGTGATGGAATATATTTTTGATCAAGGTTTGCAAATTATAAATAAAAAACTAATCTATGATCAGAATTTTTTGACCAGATCATGACAAGCAGCAACAACACTGTATGACAGAAATGGGACAAAAGCAATCCTCCTTAATGAAATTAGGGTTATACAGTATATGATAGGCAAGGTGGTGGGAGGGTATGAAGCCCTGCCTCTAATCACTGTTTATTCTCCCTATTTCATGGCTGCCTCCTCACTAGAGCACAGAGCACATTTAATTAACTGACTTTTACTTTACCTCCCTCCTGTTGCCGGTTTGTTTTCCAGAGCAGACATCCACTTAGCAACTGCACAGTAACACCAGGGAAACCATAGATTTGAAAGGCTTTGTTATTAATATAACTTGCTGATAAGCAAAAATGTTGTTTAAGTTCTTACAAATGGAAGACCTTTGACAACAAGGAGGGCAGTGACTCCAAATGTTAATATGCTTTGTTAATTTCATTCAGTTTCATCTCAAAATGTCAGAATTTACGCACACAGACCTAAAGGCAGGGCTCCAACTGAAGATTATTTTCCACTATTAATTAATTCAAGAATATTTTACTGGATTACTATCAAGTAATAGGTACTCTGTCATTTACTAGAATTAGACTTCCACCATTTTGTACATATTCAAAGTAAAACTAATGTAATTGCTCTGTGGTGTTTATGGGATTGTGTGTTGCACAGAGAGACCACAAATGAGTTTGTCTTAACACTTGAGTTGATATACAAACTCAGGCTCTGTCATTTATTCGTCTCCATCAATACTGAAAAAAACAGAACCAATATTATAGTAGTATAGTATTAATATTTGAATTCACAATCAATCCCTGTTGATGAATGTGAAAGCATGTTTTACCCTTACTACACTTCCTCACCGCCCAATCAGAATACTGCCACAGTTAATTACTGTACTTGGACATTCAAGACAGTTACTGTACATCCTTGTACCATCCTAAATATATAAACAATAGCTTTAGAAAGTACTTTTCTAACTTGATCAAGTTGTAAATGTAATTTTAAATTGATTAAATTATTACAATAATAACAAACTTTTTTTTTTTTAATTTTAGAAAAAGGTATGAAAACTGTACCAAAAACTGAAATCTCTTATTTGTAGATGTATTGTGATCCCTAGTTCAATCCCTTTGGCAGTAATTACAGCTGCAATTCGTCTATGGTAAGTCTCTAGACTTTTCTCACATCTGGCTTCAGAACATTTATCCCTTTATTCCTGCCAGACCCACTCAAGTTAAGTTGGATTAAAAGAGAATGTCTGATCTGTCATCTCTAGGTCTTTCCACATATGTTGTCCTTGGTGTATGCTGCAGGTTATTGTCAAACCAAAAGATAAATATTTGCCCCAGTGTTGGCCTGTGTGCACTCTGGAGCAAGTTTTCTTCAAGGATTTGTCTGTATTAGGCTGAATTCATTTTTCCTTCAATTCTTAATTCTTCTGCCCCTGTCACTGAGAAGCACCCCTGTAACATGAGGCCACAACGACTGTGCTTCACAGTAGGGATACTGTTAGCCATTGACCAGTGTTTGAAGGTCTGACCAAAGACTTAACATTATTTCCATTGCACCACACAATCGTCATACTATGAGTCCTTTAACTGTGATTTGGCTGTCAAATGTGTCAAAAGAGTGGCTACTGTGTAGGTCCTGTCATATCCTGTCACGTTCTGTCTTCTGCAAAACTTTAAACAGGATTTAAACTGTTCCTCTTTACAGTCCAGTTCCTTGGATGTCATGGCTTGTTATTTACAGGAGAAACACTTCCACCTGTCCAGAATAGTATTATTTTATAACAATGTTGATTCTTTTAATATATCACTATTATATTAACTTGATTTTATTGTTTTAACAATTACTTTTACTAGCATGAAGAAAATTAAATGTCATGCAGCACTCAAACCAGTATGCATTCAGTCCAAAAAAAGAAAAAAAAGGCAGCCAATTTTAGAATGTAGGTCAGAAACCACAAGAAATGAAACCAAAGCTAAAGATTTTTTTTCCATGTCTTATTTTACATTTATCCAGTGTTCATTATAACAACACTTCACACTCATCACAAAAAAATATCATATACTGTAAGGAGTCAAGGAGAAAAAAAAACTAATTAAAACCTCTAGATTGTGTTGCTATCCGACTTTGTGACATTTCATTGCAATTGGTGAAATGTTTTTGGATAAGTTCCATATGTTTAAGACAGCATGTTCAAGAGATAGTGCTATACTTTATATATTCAAGTTTCTATTTGTTACATTTGATATTTTCCTAAGTCAGAAAATATCTTGTAAAACTACTCAATATTAGAGGAGAAACACACCAAATCTATCACAGCATATACCCCATGTGCCTGTACAACAAATTTACCATAGAATATATTTGTGTCTTACCTGATCCCATGGACAGATGATCCCGCCAGAAAACATAAAAAGGTAACCCATGGCAACCAAGCAGCCCCAGATGACCAGGGAGAAAACACGTAGAAGCTTCTTGAAGATGGACTCAATGCAGACAAGTACAAAAACAGCCAAGAAGATAGCCAGCGCTGTGGGCACAGTGATTACAAAGGCCACATGGTCCTCAACATTCTGAAAATGGACAAGATAAAACAATAACATAAGAGAGACAGTAAGACACATGGACAGATAATTTTATAGAGACAGACAGAGATATGTAATTTATCAAAGACAGTAAGAATAATTTCGGAGAAAATACATTTGTCTGGGAGTGCTAAATAAAGTAAAGAATGAAATTTAAGAATTGTCTGGAGGCATGAAACAGACCATTATAAAAAAGGCATTCCTCTAGCCCCATCTTTCTCTTTAGTGTCGAGAAAATACAAGTGGAAAGAAAACAACAACAACAACCCAGTGTCTTATTTCTGAAACAAGGTTGTCACTTGAGCCTACAGCTTACATGTAGCAGCTCCTACATGACTGAATTAAACTGACCATTACACTACATTTGGGTGGGAATACAACTAAGGCTGGGAAATAGGTGACAGGTGACAAGTTGAACACAACAAACAACAAAAAATATTTAAGAATTTAAGTATACTCAAACTATACAGAGATGTTCTATAAAAGGTCCATCATTTTTGTAACACCACAACATTTCCTTATGTCATATTTTGAAATATTCATGGCTCGACAAAGGCACAATTAATGGACACTGTGTTTTTATAAAGGCGGAAATGTAAAAAAATAATTGAGATTGGTATTCAACATCATCAGGTATGAACTACTATAGTCAAACAGTAAAGTTAGGCTTAAGATTATTTCAATATGGTTGAATGTACAAGTTAGTTATACAACTAAAAACAGTACCAAGAACATACTAGGAAATTAGGAAAAACCTAAAGAAGTCTCCACTGTTAACCGGTAGCAAAGCTGAAGCAACATCCATAATGGATTTGCTTCTGCCTTTCAAAAATACACTTAGATCTCAAAGTCTTGATAAAAATTTCAGGAGTTTTTTCCCCCCAAAGCTAGATGTAGGAAGATAGCACAGTGAAAGGAGTTGTTTGTGCTGCCTACATTTGCCAGGCTTCACCCCATCAATGCTTTTCCAGTGGTGTGATGGGGGATGGAAAAGTGTCAGGACATAGACATGCAGACAGATGTGGCACATCCTCACTGCCACATTTGGATGAAGACACAAGAAAGTCAGTGAAACAGACTGACACAAATCAATCAAACCTAGAATTCAACACCAAATAATAACTGTAAATTATACTGGATATTTAATAAATCTATTATTTTGGTCCTTTTGTCATGTGTCCTGTCAATTTACAGTCGGTTGTTTTTTTTATTCACCACAGCTTTCAGAAGTGACCTAACCATCTGCTTTTCCTGCCAGTCTATGTCACAATACTTCTTTCGGCACTTCTCCTCCTCTCTCGTTCTTTCTCTAGCCCCCACCCCCACCTTTCCTCTGCCTCTGCCTCTTGCACAGAGTCGATTCACTGGGACAGGAGAGGATGTGTGTGGCTGCAGAGAGCCACAGAGAGTTTGTCTCGCTCAGAGCACAGCTCCAAAACAGCACAGGATTTAGGTCAACCAGCTAGTAAGATGGAGGAATAATACATAGGATACAAATAAAACAGACATATTAAGGGAGTGATGACACAGACATGAGAATGGAAAGGAAAAAAAAAAAGGGAGCAGGCCTTTGAGCAGAGAGAGAGCAAAAAGAACAGACAATGTAGAATAACAACACTATGTCAGGAAAAAGGTCTTCACTTTTAAATTAATACTTGAATAATATTAACGTCAAGGTTTCTTTCAAAATAGCATCAACACAAATGCCACAAAATCAACTATCCAAAATAAAAATATGAAATCCACGGGTACACAAACCAGCAGTAGCAAAGGTCTTGAGAAAAAAGGAGGACTGATGAATGATGATTAACCCAAATATCTTGTCTAAATGTAGAAAGACATAATAGAAATCACTATTAGGACACTCATAAAAGTTGACATATTTCATATGAAATTTCCTATTAATCTAAAAAGTGTATTTGTTGGCCAATTAGAAATAGGTGATTCTGCCCGATTTATATATATATATATATATATGATTGTTAAATCTCAGCCTTATGCACACTTACAAATAGCTTTTTTTAGGTATTAGAATGGATTTTTATTTTTGAGTGCCTTGCCATCACTGCACTTATTTTTCTTCAGGGTTTAAGAGCAAAGAAATCCCTGTCAAAACAGTGACAGACAGAAACAAATTTCCCCTTCTGCAGTCAACCATAAGCTTAGACAATAACTAACTCCCTTATCCCCCCCCCTCACTTTTATCTCACCCTTCTCTTCACATTAGTGCTGCCATGAGGACCTCATGCTGTGAATAAGTGCATACAGATGTTGCACAAGAGCACTATGTGTGCACATTTATACACGTGTGAGTCAGAGAGAGGAGCTCATGCATTATGTTTCACAACCTCCCTTCTGTGTGTGTGTGTGTGTGCGCATGTGCACATATGCACAATTGTAAGCCCATGACTGGCATGCAACTTTGTGTGACCCATTTTTAGGCATGCTTATAGCCTCTGCAGAATGTGAGCACACACTCACATGCCTTCATGTAGCCTGCCCAAACTATTTACCACGTTTACACTTGATATGAATTCCTACACTTACTGCCATTGTCAATTATAGCCCACACAGCAATCAATGCCACCTGTTTGCTTACACCGTTTATTTGTACATTCAAAATTTTATTATGCATATGTGTATGTCACATCATGAATGAGCAGCTTACCAGTCCTGAAGCAAAGAACACAGTCAGCAGAGCCAGGCAGGCTCCCATCACAATGAGCAGCAGAAACACAATCAGAGGATGCTGCTGGCTCATACAGTAGTAGGATTCATACAACCAGTCTGTGGACCTGTTCCTCTTCTCCTGACCTCCTCCTCCTTTATCCCCTTCAGACTCCCCTGCCCTGTCCAGGAGATACCGCTTCCTTCTTATTGCCTCTTGCCACATAGATCTTGGAGCCAAGAAGGAGGAAGAGGACCGAGGAAACACAGAGGAGGTGGTTACTGCTGAGGTATTAGTAGTTTCTATCACAGACAAAGAGCAGTTGCTCTGTTCCGCTCTCCTGCTGTTGTTGTTCCTGTTGGGGACCCTGGTGTGATAGCCACTGATCTCTGGTGTGTCCTTTGGTTCTTTTGCCACCTCCTCTCTTAAGTCCTTCAGGCGGAGACAACTGAAAGCGGATGGTGAATCTGAGTCAGAAGCAGTGTGCGCTGGCCGGAGAGGTGGCAAGAACGCACCAAGGGTAGAGTGCAGCATCCTCTTCTTTCTCCTCCTGCCAACATGTTGAAGTGGGAAATGAAGGGGAGCGCAGAGACTGTGCTCTTTAGAGTGAGAGAGAAAAATGGGAGGGAAGTGAAGGGAAAGGGGAGGGAGAGAGGGCTAAGGGGGAGGGGAGGAAGAAAAAGAAGATGCAGCAGTAGGGAGAACTCGGCAAGTAAGAGAGAGAAGAAAATAAACATTTTAGCTCAAATTATAGAATGAATGATTTTCAAAACCAAAATAACCTACACCATCAGACCTTATGTTCCCTTTTATCAATTCACTGGGTACAACACACATGTAAAAAGATATTGTGTCTTCAATATATTATACACTGATAAAAAGTGTTCCTATATTTTTTTAAGCAGAGTTTAACATTTACAACAGTTACACTGCTGGGATATTAATCTGGTCAGTTAGGTAGCAGAGGGGGCTGTTAATCAGTTTCAGCTGCATTGGTGTTAATTAAGGGGCAACAATGAGACGACCCCCAAAACAGAAAGTTTACAAGTGGAGGACACTGACATTTTTTCGGAGTGGCCTGAGGACCAGACGTCATCTTGTGGGCCCTGTGCTAACTTCCCGGCACCGTGTAGCTCGATTGGCATTTGCCATGGAACGCTAGAATTGCAAGGTCCCCCACTGTGGCCCTGTGCTTTTCACAGATGAGAGCAGGTTCAACTTGAACAAATGTGACATGAATGAAATGAAAGGTCTGGACAAGCCGTGGAGAATGTTATGCTGTCTGTTATATAATTTAGCATGACCGGTTTGGTGGTGGGTCAGTGATGGTCTGGGGAGGCATGTCATTGGAGGGATACACAGACCTCTACAGGCCAGACAACAGCACCCTGAGTGCCATTAGGTATCAGGATGAAATCCTTGACTCCACTGTCAGACCCTACACCGGTACAGTGGGTCTTGGGTTGCTCCTGGGGACAACAATGCCCAGTGGTTATGTTAGTATGCTGGCAGTTCCTCAAGTATGAAGAAATAGATACCATTGACTGACCCCCACGCTTGCCTGACCTAAATCTAATAGGACACCTCTGGCACATTATATTTTGGCCCAACCAATTCCAGCAGGTTGCACTGCACTGTCAGTGTCACTGAACAGTTTACCTGTTCCTGTTGGTGTTAGTGACAACCACCTCTGTTTAGTAAGTTTGCAAACTGACATCTTTTACTGTAATGAAGAGAAAATAGGGTACATAGTTATCAACTTACACAATCTGAGTTAATTGGTGACAATTGACATGGCCTATCATTTTTATTTTATCTGGCTAAGCTGGGAGAATTAGTATTCTATCAATTTGACTACTCTGACTCAGACATTAGGCCGATAAGTGATTGCTCAGTCTTAAGATACAGTTAAGTTAATTATGCAACATACCATCAGCTTTTCTCACCATGTTTGGTGAAGATGATTTCTTAATTTGCTTGACTATTTGTTTTGTCTGTTTAAATGTTGTTCTTGACCCAGGTTGTTGAGCTTTACAGGCCCACCATAAAAATGCCTAAAACAACATATACAAATTAAAACAGCTGCAGCTCCTCAGCACACTATATGAATTATTAAAGTCTTGTCGAAAGGGAACAACATTTTCTTGTGTAGGTGTCAGAAACACTTTAGGTGATAGCTGCAGGTCTTTGAATTCAGTATGAAATTGAGATATTTGGTCCAACTAAAAAACATTTCTCAGAAAAACACTGCATAGCTGAATAAAACACAAAAGGAACATCAACCTGCTCAAAATGTTTCAAAATGAGGATAAAAGAATATGCAAGCATTAAATGCCTCCTAATCCAATGCACACACTATTCCACAAATCCCTAAGAGAGGGGATAAAAACTAAATAAAGGTTTATAAAAATAACTAATAAATGGGCTATTACTGTACCCATTACCTCTGAAGTGCACGATGGAAATGCACATTATCAAATACTTCACATGAATTCACCATTTAAAAAATAAGTGCATTCAAAATAGGTGAGGAAATGTTAATTTACTGTATGTCTCATACAATCTGTGTTGTACCAAAGGATTGAAAGGTTATAAATAAAACAGCTGTTACCGAAGTACCTGCCTCACATTTGAGCTTGGTGATAGCCACTCTGCTTCAGAAAACAGAAGTTTGTTGTAATCTCCCCCCCCCCAAATCACTGCATGTCTCCTGCTCTCTCTTGGCCAAAGATTTGCACAAATGCCAGATTTTTCACTTTCACTCATTAACAGTTAACCAGCAGTACATGCCAACATAAAAATTGAAATCAGAAATTAGCCAAATCTTAGAATAAATGAATTATTAAATAAATAACAAATTAATTACATAAAAAATTATAAATAAGAGGCAGGTAAAATGACATGAAAGTAAATTGGAAAACTAATTCTAAAAGATACATCTGAAAAAGTCAGCTAAGATGGATCTAAATTACCTAATGAACTTACATTTACTCAGATAATAGCTGTCTGTTATTTTGTGTAAAATAGCTCACAGAGCAGAGGGAGAAAATAAAACATGCATGCACTACATTTATTTAGATGCTGTATGCACACAAACACGCAAAACACATGCTCAGACTCTACAGACACAGGCACCTGCCAAAACATGATGAAAGTGATGCAGCTTTTATTAAGTTAATAAAAGGTGATTTCCAGATTTCTCCAATACCTCTCACAACACAAATTACCTCATTTCACCCTTGAGTATATATAGTACTACCAAACTGTGTATTCTAATTATTAAGATCAATATTCACAAATAATATTGAAACAAGTGTTAGAATGTAAAAGTTCACATACAGTACATAATTTTTAACCATTATTGACATAATTAAGTGGGTGGACAGTCACTTAGAAGCTGACTACCATCATCATGGTCTTTTGTGCCAAAGTGAGGGTCTGACCTTGGTCGAGCTGTTGCACTGCCTGTCCAAAAAATGCTCAATGCTGAAATCTTGGAATATGTCTGTGCCATGAAGGAAAAAATAAATCCATTGATGGAATAATCTGGTCACTCAGTATATTCAGGTAGTCAGCTGACCTCATTCTTTGGATACATAATGTTGCTGAACCTAGACCTGACCAACTGCAGCAGCTTCAGATCATTGCACTGCCCTCACTTGTATGGCATGTATGGTAGGCACTAGGCATGATGGGTGCATCACCTTACCCGCCTATCTTCTTACCTTGATGTGTTTGTCACTCTGGAACAGGGTAAATCTGGGCTCATCAGACCACATGACGTTCTTCTTTTGCTTCATCTTTATGCTCCCTAGCAAATTAAAGCCTTTCTTTTCCAATTAGCCTCACTGACAAGTGGTTTTCTTTAGGCCAAACAGCTGTTTAGTCCCAATCTATTGAGCTCCCTTCGCTCCTTTGGCATTGAGCATGTGAAAATGCTCTTACTTTCACTATTAAACAAAGCAGTGAGTTCTACGGTTGTTTTCCTAAGATTAGATTTCACCAAAAGTTTAATAGATTGCAGATTACAATCATTTAAGATTTTTTTCCAACCACTTTTCTTCCTCGAAAAAGTCTTCCTTGACTTTTACTTGTCAAAATGCCATTTTGTATATCTAAAATGCAATTATGTATAGTCAATATAACTGTTTAATGTTAAAATGTTATCTACAATTGAATTGTGACTAGTAATGCCTTAGTTTAAGACAAAAAAAAAAAAACACTATAAATGTGCCATGTTAATATAATAGGATATCTTTACTTGGAATTATGACCAGTCATAATGTAGTTGAAAGTATCTGGAATTGACTTTATGGACAGGCAAAACTTAATTGTAGATATCTTTTCCCATTCAAGTCAATGAGTCATTTGGATTAGTCAAAAAATAATTACAGATACAATTGGGATTGTGACTAGTCAAAATGTAGTTGTGGATATCTTCAATTAGAGTTTTGGCTAGTCATAAATAACTTTCAGATATCTGTAATGTGAATCCAGTCTACTCTGTATATGCTGAATCTGATTTCCATAAATACATTGTAATAATTCTTTCCCATGATAGTAATTTTTCATTTTGGAGAGATACAAACTGTTGACAGGTAATTTATTTAAAAATGCACTTTAGATAGTAGGGGTTTAACTGTTCTCAAAATTAGACTAACATCATTATACAAACTTTTACCCCCCATCATTTTTAGTGCAATAATACTTAATTTTGTAAAATATAGTAATCTGGTATGAACTGTTGTCAAGGAAATATCTGTTCTTTATTCCACTCAAAAAGTGGCTGTGATGGAAGATATACCACAACCACAAATGGACAAGTAGCAAGTATTAAATTAGTTGCCAGAAATTCAGTATTGCCCAGTCAGTTTTCATTTCTAACTTCATTCAATTTAAGCTTATCAACATTTAATGGCCAGGACCTCCAATGAATGGACAAGTAAGGTCCAAAAAATAAGGTATGTCAGATTAAGTAGGATACATTGATACATGAACATTACATGTCCAAAAAATAACTATGAGGGAGGATGAAAATGAGATAAATGCAAACACATTTGCACACACAGGAGGTAGTGGAGCAGCTGGCAAATATTGACCCATTGAGGGTTAAGTGGAGGTCAAGACAAAACAGACACTCTATCTCCCCAAAGAGAGTCTATGTGTTTTATGTGCACCTCCCACACATGTATGTCTGTACATAAGCACATATGCACACATACTGCAATAGTGCTTGTAATGATAACTGCAGACATATTGCTAAACCTGCAGTAACAACACCGAAAGCAGGGGCTGTTGTTCGGACATGGATTAACAGGTTAGCTGCATAGTACTGTTGATGAGTTACATAATCCCAGATCTATTTGTGCTTTCATAATCTCATAATATCACAGATTTAAACAGTATCGAACGGATAGTGCAACAAACAATTGTTGGGCAACTGGCTGGCTGACGGGCTAGATAAATGAATGAATGACCTGAAATTAATTTAGCTGCAATAAAGTCTCGATTGTTGCCTACTGCCTGTGGCTTAGAGGATGACGTCCCCCTTTCGATGCCCTGTATTTTTAGTTTCTCTCTTTTGTTGTAAACAAGTAAATAACTGTGCTTAGGTAAAATACTGAGATACTGGATTACTTCTTTTTTGTTATTTTATTTTCACTGCACTATAATTTAAAGGGCAATATAATACGTTTTACTCAAAGTTTAAGAGCTTTAGTTAATAGTTAGTAGATGCTTAAAGCAAAAAAATAACCAAACTACAAATGATGATGTATTATAGATTAACCTTCTGTCAGTATATAAGTCAGTCTGTTTGTGATCCACACCAACTCACTAAGTTACTAAGTAATGTTTATCCTAATTTTTCCGCCTTTAGAATTTTTCTGAATAAATTTGGACTTCAACATTCATGTTATCAATAGGATCAAGTTTAATATGGTTTAAATTGCACTTTTTTTTTAAACATAAATTACATTTAAGAGCTTGATCTTCAACTTGAGTAAGGATAATGAAGTGGTACTTGTATGTGGCACGTACTTGCACTTTTATTTGAATACTACCATCTCTGTACTAGTGGTTTAAACTAATGTTGGTGCTGCCGAAGTCTAACAGGAAAATAGTAAAGATGCGCTTCTGCTATGAAACGAGACAGATCACCTGAAGCTATGGCAGCGACCCTAGTGTCATCAATGACTGCCAGCTGAGCTGTTTATAGCCAGATGCTTAATTAAATTGTATTATTTGTTCTCCATCCAGGATGCAGGCTCAAGCACCATTTAAATGCAAATGCCTCATTCTTACAGCATTTTCCACGTTGGACTCTGTAGTTATTTACAGGAATTTTAATAAGCTTAAAAATATGAACATCAACAAGATGCAATAAAATGATACTAAGACAGGTTCGTGAAAGGTTAAAATAGGACAACAATGTTTCATTTAAAAATGACAAACATACCTTTGTCATTTACCTGTAGGAGGTAACTAACCAGGTGAACCAACGCCAGGAAGTAGCTGTAGTATGTTTTCCACTAGGTTTTGGGGGACCTAGGCTTTTTGAGGATTATTCACAGATGTAATTCAAACAAGCATCTCTCAACGACCGATCTAAATCGCATGCTTCTCTTTTTCTCAGCCTTTTCTCAAACAGCTAGCGCTAAAGCTTTCCTTTTTGTCCGAGCTGTGCGGTAACTTCATCAGTCACAGGTGACAGCTAGCTAACGCTAATTAGCCTCCAGTATGTCCTGTTTTCACGCTGTCACTCACAATATCACATAAAGTTACTCTCGGGGGGTTTAGTCCGAGTAAGTTAGTTTGTGTTGAACACCATAGCTGCACAAATATGTCCACAAACGAAAAGACAATAAAACAAAACACAGTTATCTGACCCTGTGTGGCTGTTCCCGTCATTAGTGTTTCCCCGGGGTCCAAATTGAGAGCAACATGCGCTAACGTTAGCTCGGCTAGGCTAATGAGACTCAAACTGGGCTAACACCACAGAAATACAAGAGCAATACAAAATGTGCACCATCAAATTAGAGCGTGTAAAAATGTGACTTTTATCACAACTTCCCTCTGGTCTTGTTGTTTTAGCACAAGGGTCCAACAGGCGACGCATGCTCCAAACCAAAGGTGTTCACTGACCTCTGACCTCTGACCTCGGATTTGATCGTTTTCCTTCCTGTGTGGTTCCTAAACCTCCTATTTCTACCAAGAGCGATCATAAAAATAGTCTGATGGAAGAAATGGATGTTGAGTTCTCAGACGTTGTCATAATAATTTAATCATTGAACCATTTCAATGCATCTTATTTATATTTCAGGACATGGTTACAATAACTTGTCCAATTCTCTTTCTGGCTGTCTCTAATTCTCTAATAGGATAAGATAAACCTTTTTTTTAGTTAGGCTATATAATTGGTGTCTTTCTTTATAGTCTTTTAATACAAAATCTAGTGTAACTGTCCAATCTAGCCACAGGGGTTGCAAGCCAGTTACTTCTGTGCCGGTCCCAAGCCCGGATAAATAGAGAGGGTTGCGTCAGGAAGGGCATCCAGCGTAAAAATTGCCAAAATAACCATGTGAATCATCCACAACACTTTCATACCGGATCATCGAGGCCCGGGTTAACAACGACTGCCACCGGTGCTGTTAATCTACAGGGTGCCGGTGGAAATTTGACTACTGTTGGTCGAAGAAAGAGGGGAGGCAGAAGGGTTCGTGGTCAGAGAGAGAAGGGAAAAGGCAGGAACATAGATTTGAGAATAGGGACTCTTAACGTTGGTACGATGACAGGGAAAGGCAGAGAGCTGGCAGACATGATGGAGAGAAGGAAGGTAGATGTTCTGTGTGTGCAGGAGACAAGGTGGAAGGGCAGCAAGGCACGTAGTATCGGAGGAGGATACAAACTGTTCTACCATGGTGTGGATAGGAAGAGAAACGGGGTAGGAGTGATCCTGAATGCGGAGTTTGTGAACAATGTTCTAGAGGGGAAAAGAGTCTCAGACAGGGTGATGAGCCTAAAGCTAGAAATTGAAGGGGTGATGGTGAATGTAGTCAGTGGGTATGCGCCACAAGTTGGCTGTGAGTTAGAAGAGAAGGAGAGATTCTGGAGTGAGTTTGATGAGGTCATAGAGAGTATCCCCAGAGGAGAGAGAGTTGTTGTTGGAGCAGACTTCAATGGGCATGTTGGTGAGGGCAACAGAGGTGATGAGGAGGTGATGGGCAGGTTTGGTGTGAAGGAAAGGAATCTGGAAGGACAGATGGTGGTGGACTTTGCTAAGAGGATGGAAATGGCTGTAGTCAACACCTACTTCCAGAAGCCAGAGGAACATAGAGTGACATACAGAAGTGGAGGTAGGAGTACGCAGGTGGACTACATCCTATGTAGACGAGGTCATTTGAGAGAGGTTAGTGACTGCAAAGTGGTGGTAGGAGAGAGTGTAGCCAGACAGCACCGCATGGTGGTGTGTAAGATGACTCTGGAGGTCAGGAAGAAGAAGAGAGGGATGACAGAAAAGAAGACCAAGTGGTGGAAGTTAAAGAATGAAGAAACTTGTGAGGAATTCAGACAGACGTTGAGACAGGTTCTGGGTGGTCAGGATGAGCTTCCAGATGACTGGGAAACTACAGCAGAGGTTATCAGGGAGACAGGTAGGAAGGTGCTAGGTGTGTCATCTGGAAAGAGGAAAGAAGGTAAAGACACTTGGTGGTGGAATGAGGAAGTACAGGAATGTGTCCAGAGGAAGAGGTTGGCTAGAAGGAAGTGGGATGTAGAAAGGACTGAGGAAAGTAGACGGGAGTACAAGAAAGCGCAGCGTAGAGTGAAGAGGGAGGTGGCAAAGGCCAAACAGAAAGCTTACGATGAGCTGTATGACAGGTTAGACACAAAGGAAGGAGAGAAGGACTAGTACAGGCTAGCCAGACAGAGAGATAGAGATGGGAAGGATGTGCAACAGGTAAGGGTGATTAAGGACAGAGATGGAAAGGTGCTAACAACCCAGGAGTGTGTGCAGAAAAGATGGAAGGAGTATTTTGAGGAGCTGATGAACGAGGAAAATGACAGGGAAAGAAGGGAGGAAGATGTGGATGTTGTGGAGCAGGAAATAGCAGAGATTGGAAAGGATGAGGTTAGGAAGGCTCTGAAAAGGATGAAGACTGGAAAGGCTGTTGGTCCTGATGACGTACCTGTGGAGGTGTGGAAGTGCTTAGGAGAGACAGCAGTGGAGTTTCTAACCAGTTTGTTCAATAGGATTCTAGAGAGTGAGAAGATGCCTGAGGAATGGAGGAGAAGTGTTCTAGTTCCGATCTTTAAGAACAAGGGTGACACGCAGAACTGCAGCAACTACAGAGGAATAAAGTTGATGAGCCACACAATGAAGCTGTGGGAAAGAGTAGTGGAAGCCAGGCTTAGGAAGAAGGTGGAGATTTGTGAGCAGCAGTATGGTTTCATGCCCCGTAAGAGCACCACTGATGCCATTTTTGCTTTGAGAATGTTGATGGAAAAGTACAGAGATGGTCAGAAGGAGCTGCATTGTGTCTTTGTAGATTTAGAGAAGGCGTATGACAGGGTGCCGAGGGAGGAGCTGTGGTACTGTATGAGGTCGTCGGGAGTGGCAGAGAAGTACGTTAGGGTAGTTCAGGACATGTATGAGAGAAGTATGACGGTGGTGAGATGTGCTGTAGGTCAGACAGAGGAGTTCAAGGTGGAGGTGGGACTACACCAAGGATCAGCTTTGAGTCCCTTCTTGTTTGCTATGCTGATGGACAGGCTGACAGATGAGGTCAGACAGGAATCTCCCTGGACAATGATGTTTGCGGATGACATTGTGATTTGCAGTGAGAGTAGAGAGCAGGTAGAGGAACAGCTAGAGAGGTGGAGGTTTGCTCTGGAAAGAAGAGGCATGAAGGTCAGTCGTAGTAAGACAGAATACATGTGTCTGAACGAGAGGGATCAAGGTAGAAGCGTTAGGCTACAGGGGGCTGAGGTGAAGAAGGTACAGGAGTTTAAGTACTTGGGGTCAACAGTTCAGTGTGATGGAGAGTGTGGAAAAGAGGTGAAGAGGAGAGTGCAGGCAGGTTGGAGCGGGTGGAGGAAAGTGTCAGGAGTGTTGTGTGACAAAAGAGTGTCAGCAAGACTCAAAGGAAAGGTCTACAAGACAGTGGTGAGACCAGCTCTGCTCTATGGGTTAGAGACGGTAGCAGTGAGAAAGAGACAAGAGGCTGAGATGGAGGTAGCAGAGATGAAGATGTTGAGGTTCTCCTTAGGAGTGACCAGGTTAGACAGAATAAGGAACGAGTACATCAGAGGGACGGCTCACGTTGCCTGCGTTAGCGACAAAGTCAGAGAGGCCAGACTGAGATGGTTTGGACATGTTCAGAGGAGGGATAGTGAATATATTGGTAGAAGGATGTTGGAGATGGAGCTGCCAGGCAGGAGGGCAAGAGGACGACCAAGGAGGAGATGTCTTAACAGAGGACATGAGGTTGGCTAGTGTTAGGGTAGAAGATGTTCATGATAGATTTAGGTGGAAAAGGATGATTCGCTGTGGCGACCCCTGATGGGAATAGCCGAAAGAAGAAGAAAGAGTGTAACTGTCCCACTGTGAACTAACTGGGTGATTTTGTAGCTATTGTCGTGAGTTTTTTTTTTTTAGGCACAAAAGCATCTTTTGCATGCTTTTTTTTATTATTATTATTATTATTATTATTATTATTATTATTATTATCCATCCATCCATTTTCTTCCGCTTATCCGGGGCCGGGTCGCGGGGGGAGCAGCTTTAGCAGAGATGCCCAGACTTCCCTCTCCCTAGACACCTCCTCCAGCTCTTCCGGGGGGACACCGAGGCGTTCCCAGGCCAGCCGAGAGACATAGTCCCTCCAACGTGTCCTGGGTCTTCCCCGGGGCCTCCTCCCGGTGGGGCAGGACCGGAAAACCTCCCCTACGAGGCGTCCCGGGGGCATCCGAAACAGATGCCCAAGCCACCTCAACTGGCCCCTCTCGATGCAGAGGAGCAGCGGCTCTACTCTGAGCTCCTCCCGGGTGACTGAGCTCGTCACCCTATCTCTAAGGGTGCGCCCAGCCACTCTGTGGAGGAAACTCATTTCGGCCGCTTGTATCCGCGACCTTGTCCTTTCGGTCATGACCCAAAGCTCATGACCATAGGTGAGGGTAGGAACGTAGACTGACCGGTAAATCGAGAGCTTTGCCTTTCGGCTCAGCTCCTTTTTCACCACGACGGACCGGTACACCGACCGCATTACTGCTGCCGATGCACCAATCCGTCTGTCAATCTCACGCTCCCTATTTCCCTCACTCGTGAACAAGACCCCAAGATACTTAAACTCCTCCACTTGAGGGAGGATCTCCCCCCCAACCTGGAGGGTGCAAGCCACCTTTTTCCGGTTGAGAACCATGGCCTCGGACTTCCGAGGCCATGGTTCTTGAATAATAATAATAATAATAATAATAATAATAATTATTATTATTATTATTATTATTATTTACCACTTACCTACTCATACTGCATTCTTTTTCATTTACCCTTCCCCCATCAGGTATCCTTGATGTGACAGGACAGGAGCCGTAGACCTATCGAGGGACTTTTTGGCCTTCCTCTCTTACAGTCTGTCCTAATAGACTAAAACTAGATGTCTTGTGTGTTGTAGGAGAAGAGGAGAGAAGTAGAGAAGTCCTCCAATTTGCATGTAACATCCCAAAAATATGTTGTTTACCATTTGGGAATGAATAAATTCAGAGCAGGCGGATGAAAGAATCAGTGATATTGCACATTAGAGGTGGAGACCTTATTCTGCTGCCATAATTTTCACACTGCTGTTTTTTTTTTTTTAAATGACTTCAATTATTCACGGTTTCTCCATGGCGTCCGAGGGGAAAAAAAGCCCTCTCACAGTTCCCACTTCAAACAATGTAACATATTCTGCTTCAACCTTTTATGCTCTAATTTACCCTTAACAGCTAATAAGGGGCTCAATCTTCCAGTTCATTCTCACTAGAATTTTGATTACACCACTGTGTAGTAAATTTAGGCTTGGTATTGACAATAAAATGCAAAATTGAAACGTAATGGGTGTGAGTAGAATAAAATGTACATCTGTGAAACTGGAAAGATTGATTAGGGGAATAATCTTTATTGTCTTTATCGTCACTATTTAAAATAGCATGAAGGTGATGTGACAGCCTTGTGTATGTCTTTTACTGCCACCATCTTATCTTTAATGTATTATCTGTCCCTTTATATATTGATCTACCCCTCTCTCTTCCTCTCTCCTTCTTCACCGGCCATTGTCCTCTTTCTTTTTACATGTCTCTTCTCACCTTTCTCTTGCTGCCTCTCAATTTCATCACTCACCATGTCTTTCCTCTTTTCTAATTTTCACTTATGTAACCCCCTTTGGTCACAGGCTGCCAGGAAATGCACGTATCTACCTTGTTGCCTGAAACTGGGACCCAAGAGGACTAACCCCTGTAGGGGTGTTGTAGGCTTGTTATTTTAGGTTGGCACTACTGCTGTTTCTACTCGAGTGTGGTCTTAAACGAAAAGGCTCTTTTTTGCCATTTTATTTATATTTTCTGATGTCACAAAGTGTCATCAAACTTATCACTGGAGATGTCCATAGCTAAATTTTTGTGTACACTTCCACAGACCAGGGTCTAAGGCAAGAGAACTGTCTTGTAAAACTTCCCTTTTTTGGCACACACTGTTCTTCATCATCATCAACATTTTGATAGGATATCAACAGCTTCAAAACAGTTTATTCAAATATGATTAAAATAAAAATGAAATAAAAAGAGAACTGTACTAAAAACAACTTCCTTAAAAAAAACCTAAAGGTTGCCGTGTTGAATCTCTCTACCACCCTTACAGAGGGCAGGAGGTGGACCATCATTGTAATTGATATTTGTGTCATTATTTATGTTATCACTGTTCATTGCATTCCACTCCTGACTAGTACAGACCTATTTCATCCATCTTAGACCTTTGTTGTTCTTACCGAGTTTGTTGCATCCAGTGTTATTTTGTATTTGTGCTGATGTGGCTCTTTTCCTGGCTGTGGTTCTTTCTTTTTCTGTATCTGTATGAAAATGGTATCCAGAGAATCCCTGAGGTATAAAGATGCTTTTAATAGAATAAAGTACTCTGCATTACTGTACAGCGTAAGTGTGTTTATAATTTTGTGACTTCCTACGTGTATTGAATGAGGTATTATTGCTTGTTTGTCCGGTCCTTTCTCAAACTGGCTTTAGGTCATTTTCTGTGAAAGCCTAGCTTTCTGTCTTGACAGCAATGGCTGTTAGTAGGTTGGATCCCTTCTCTAAAGTATTGTAAAAGGAGATGCATATCAGTGCACACATACAATTTCCCTCTAACCTATGATGTGCTAGTTACCTTGGCAATGTTTATTTATAGTATTTGATGCTGCATTACCAGCTTGAAGAGAAGGGAAGTAGAGATATGTGCATAAGACAGCTATATAGGAGATTAAATGTCTGACGTTATTATTTAAGTTTATGCAAAGTCAATGAGCACAACTGAATGTCCAACTAGTATTGTGGTGTTGTATGGGCCACACATTATGAATTCCAACATCATTGACAGCATGTTCATACAAAAAGGCAGTTTCGAATCTTAAGGTCAAAAACTGTGGATGGACAGTTTGGACATTTCTATCATACTGAATGCAGCTACATGACAGTTCTGTAATTTTATACTATTACTTTAAAGAAAGAAACATTTTGACCAGTCTTACCCATTAAAAGAAAGCTTGTGTACCAGAGGGTTGATGCACGAGCTACATCCCAACCGTTAAAATGCAAATCTAAACACCTTCACATTAGCAATTATTATTGCTCTTTATTTTTCACATTAAATTTGCTGTGGCAGTTGAAAAACACACTATGCTTTAATGAATTCATTCTTCATATTTAAATTTTATCTATTTCACCCTTTGCTTTTGTAATCTTTAAAAAAAAATGTAGTCATTACCAACATATGAGGGAAATATCTACTAAAAATTCTGTCTGGTAATACATTATATCACCAATTACTTGGTTGTTAACTTTGTCTGTCTTCTATTTGTTGCAGGGCAGGTTGTCGAGAGTGAAGTGAAACAATAATGTTCATGCCCAAAATAATAAACACTTGACTACACAGACCTTTGAAACATCACTATTGAAAAGATAATAATTAGAGGTGATTTAGACAGTGTATCTGTCAGAATTGTGGTTTTAATAGATCCAATTATATTGCCAGACACAAGTTAAAAAGAAAAGGAGTTTATTGTCAAAATTATTTATTGTCGTTATTATTAGACCGATACAGGGGCCAGGCAGGGGGAGCGGTAAACAAAAATATGTGACTTGGCTTGAGGATAACAACAACTGAGAGCAAATCACTGCAGAATCGAGCAGGCAAAAACTCACTAAGGCGAAGGTACCAAGGTCCGTGATCCAAGGGCAAGTTCAAGAGTCCACAGGAGAAATCCACGAGAAAGCAAAGGTCAAAGACACTAAGCAAGGCGAGGGCTAGGCAGAGGCAAGGATTAGGTAAAAACAAGGTCTGGGAAAACAAGGCTAAACACAAGTATATACAAGTGACAATCTGGCAGAGGAGAAGTGGATGAGGGAGCGTATATAAAGGGAACACACAGGTGAAAACAATGAGAGGTCATTTAATAAAGCAGGAGACAACAAACATGGTGAACAGGAAGAAGGCAAAAAAACAAAAGCACAAAAACAGAAAAGCACGAAAACTGTACTTCATAATGAAAAAAGCAGACCAAAGATAATGAAGGAGATTCTTGGGACTATTTCTAGGTTTGACAGTTGCAACTCAGCATTATTTTTTTTTATTTTACAGCATTAATAGAAGAGAGTATACAGCTGCTGGTGCAGGTGCTTCACAATTTATTATGTGATTTAACTTTAAGATGAAAAAAAAAAATCACATTTTTGTCTTTTTTGTAATCTATACTCAATAATCCAGAATGAAAGTGTAAATTTTATTTATTTATTTTTTTCCAAATATATAGTTTTTTTTTTGTTGTTGTTATTCATTATAAATATTTTTTTAATTTGATTGTAAATGAAACTGATTGTTGTCTAACAGAGAGTGGAATCTGTAATTGTTGCTAAGGGAACTTCTTCAAAATGTAAAATTAAATATACAGTTTTGATTTTATTTAGTATAGCTGAATGACCCCTAAAATGATACATTACCCAAATTTAAACCCACAGAGCAAAGCCTATGAGCTTCATTGTCCAGATGTCCTCTGCTTGGGGAATAAACTTGAATGTTGAATTAGTGGGTGAGCTCAGCTCAGATCAGTTGTATAGGGCTCACATCTCTTTGTGCCAGGCTTCTTATCAGCCTTCAGTAGGAGGACACTGCTGACGAGCACCATTGAACAAAAGAAACCATTACTCTGCCAGTCCAAGCTCAGACCATGTACCATGCTGTGAGCTTTTCTTTGCCTTTTATAGTTGAATGATGGTCAGCGCAGATATTATACAATGCCAGGGATGAGCTGTACAGTAATATATTGCATGTTGCCTAGTTCCCAGAAAATAGTACATACTGGACATTTAATAAGTTATTATTATCTACATACTGTAGAATATCACAGGGGATAGCAGCAGGCAGAATGGATGGCACAACCATTTGGAAGTCAATGCCTAATAGATATTACAGGTTGCCATCAAAGCAAATTAGACCCGATGCCAGGACTGTAAGTGCCTTTTAGAAAAAAATCAAGCAGTCTATTCACTGCTGAATTAACACCGAGTCGAATGTGATGCGCTCTTCAAATCACGGGTTTGTCTGGAAGTAGAGGCATAAGGTGGCTTTGACAGATAAAGAAGAACACTGTGGGCAAAGCAAATGAGTTTCTATAACCCCTCGCAAACAGTCAAAATGTTGAATAATGTGGTTTTCAAAACGAAGAGGAACATACAGAAACATTCTGAACTGAATTAAACTTTAAAATATATGCAATAAAGAAAATCTGTTTCAACGTCTGCATGTGTGTCTCCCACAGTGGGTACTACGAGTGCAAACAATATACCTGCCCATGTCGTGTGTATTACAGCAACAAACAGAGAGCAGAACAAAGCAGTGCAGTGACACACATACACACACACACACACACTAACACAGCTTGACATATCTTAAAATAAGACACACACAGCTGACTGGGTACCATGTGAAGCAGGACGTGTTAATGAACGAGATCTGTAATTAAAGTCTTGACAAGGGATGCAGCTGCTTGGGTTATGGTGACAGACGTGACAAGCGGGCCGAGATGTGTGAGAACAAGTTGGGTTTAGGTGAGACCACAGTCATGTCAATCCAACTTTTCAGAAGACCTAAGTCATATTTCACAATAAAAGCTAAAAATGAGAAATTCAAGCTTGAGTTCCTGTCACCAACATGTCATCAAATAACAAATTCACTGTAAACACCATCTGCTAAAGTTGTTTTAGTAATTTTACCAGAAGATTTGTTTTTACTGGCTTTAGGAAATAGATATGATTTTGTAGTTATTCAGGTTTGTGACACCCTCAGTGCTGTTGTGCCATAATGCTGGCACTTCAAAGTGAAGTTTTGTGACAACAGATGTAAACAACAGTAATGATCGCCCCCCCACCCCCCGTAAACTTACAGAAATTAAAATCTGCCCTCTCTTATCATCCACAGTCAGCTGTTTGAAGAGCATTTCAATATATTTACTTTATCTTTTGATCTGTTGCCTTGTAGCGAGAGAGGTGGCGATAAAATTTAAGCAATTAAAAGTCGTCTACTGCCGTCATAAAAATTCCTTTTCGGTGACACTTAAGGAAGATCTGGATCTTAGCCAGGAAAAATTAATCATCCAAGAGTCAATTTACCTGTCACACTCCTTCAGTACCCCAACACTGGAGGCTATATTCAACCCAGTTGTCAAAGTAAAATATCATTTCATAGCTGCTGCTGTTTGACATTGTGATGCCCTTAAACCTTAAACGCATCCAAAATATTGCATTTAGATGAGGTAAGGAGTATGTGTGACATGCAAACCTTGGTCAGTTGTTTACTCCTGATGGATACAATACTGATGCTGGCCAGCAAAACAAGCACATGATCAAACACATCCTGTTACAATGGTAAATACAGTACATGGAGTACATAATATGTCTCCCCCTCAGTATAACTGTCTGGTTTCCTTCTGTGCCAGGAAATGAAAATGAACCCCTATTATGGGCAGCACTGCCCAAGTCCCATTTTTAATATGACATAATTTAAATCTTCATTCACTGACTTCTTTTCTGGGCCAGTTGGGAGCCTTTTTTGCAGAAATCAGCTGCCTGCTGCTGCTGGAAATAACAATGAGGAGAGCAGCAAGAGTGAATCAAAACAGTAATGAGTTAAAGGATGTTACAATCATCTGCCGAGCTGATGGGTCTGCAAAGATGAATGAGATACAGCCGCAAGAAAAAGTATGCTTTATTATTTTAGGCACATCTTATTTGTTAATACTCTTGAATTAGATGAAGATCAGGTCATGTTTTATGACAAATTAATGCAGAAAACCATGAAATTACAAAAGGTTCATATACTTGTTCTTGCCACTATATGTTTGTGGGTTTTTTACTTCTTCTGTATAAGACAGCATTGTAAAGTGGAGTGTCAATGAAACGCCGTTTCAGAGCATCACCAGCAGCCTGTAACTACAAACACATTGACAACTCCCTGCAGGACCTCTTATGGGCAGCTTGCTTGCATTCCTTGACTTACTATAAGCCAAGTGTCTGTCTTTACTGACTCGGATAGTTTGGTTTTTAAACTCAGGAAAACTGTGCAGCATTTTAATTCACTCTTGGACAGAGTGTCTGCTGTTTGTTGTGAGTGTGAGCTGTCAGTTGACAGATGCCTGCCAATGCTAACATATGTGCCTGTTTAAAATATTCCTCAGACTGTGACAATCAAGCTTTGTGATTATAGGATCTGTTTTTCCCTCACATTGTGAAAGCTTTAATTTTTGTAGCTCTTTTCATTCCAACAAAAATCAAAGAACAGCAAACAGTGATAGATGAAGACACACACACACACACACACAGATGCGTGAGATCTGCTGAGATCATAATGCTTGTCAAATGAATACATTAAAAAAACACAAATGTCATATTTCCATCAAATTTGCTACAATGGGTTTATTTGATTAAGGGTTTTCTTGGAGCTTATTAACAGTAAATGCAGATGGAAACATTGAGGAGGGACTGAGGAGAACTACACTTTCATTGTTAAGTCTCCTTTTTTATTGTAATTAACAATTATTGATGATTTATGTTTTCCAAAACAATTTTTATCTTTCTCATGCAGTCAAACAGTAGTAATTTACTCATAACATGCATTCTCAAAAGCACTTTTTCATCTGTTTACTGTGTGTTTATTTATTAAACACCTACCCGTCCTACTGAGCCACTACGGAGTGATGACCTAATAACGGAACAGTCAGACTGACAGAAATATTGTAAGTTGAGGCCTCGTTTGTTGGCACATCAACTTCACAAAAACCTTAAAAAAAATGTCATTTAAAAACATTTCTTCAGTAAGTTTCCTTTTTTTGTCCAAATGCCACTTAATTCTTAGTTCATGTTCTCCCTGTGTCTGCGTGGGTCCTCTCCAGGTCCTCTGGATTCCTCCCACCATCCATAGACATGGATGATAGGGTTAGTTGGTGACTCTAAATTGCCCATGAATGTTAGTGCCTGTTTATCTCTGTGTGTCGGCCCCGTGACAGACAGTGATTGTCCAGGGTGAACCCTGCCTCTCACCTAACGACATCTGGGATTTGCTCCAGCACTCCTGTGAACAGTAAGTAGGCAAGTGGTTGGGATAATGGATGCAGGGTCATTGGTCAAATATTGTTATTTGTATTTTCAGCAATCCAAAACTCTGTAGTTTCTAATGAGCATAGATGCACACATGCAGATCTAAAGCCAGTGAATTTTATGATGGTGGACCACTTGTGGCATCATGTAAAGGTGATGGGTGTGATTTTTAGACCCAGTGGTACAGACCATTAGCTGACAGCACATCTGTATATGTCTAACAACTGAGTGTTTTTTGGTAAGGATTACATCTGACCAAATCAGTCTATATTTCAGAAACTAACAGTTCAGTGTAGGTTTCTCTTTTATCTCTCCACATCTCGACAGATCATACTGGGAGCTTCCTTCAAGGAGACTATTGATGTGTGGTCACTGGTCTACAATACTGCTGAAATGTTTATGGGCACTGTGCTGTTTCCTGGCACTGATGAATATAATATCAGTAGAAAAAAACAAAACAAATAAGCCACATTCCAGCGCTTTGTCACCGGTTTCTAGTGTAATGTAGAAGTATAATGTAACTTTGTGCTGTTTGTGCAGATGAGGCATTTCTTCTATGCAATTGCTAAACTACTAGACCATCGACTAAAGGACTGGAACCCACCATGTGGCAATTTCTGGTAATAACTCAATTTATTTTGTTCTTATCTGTGTTCTGAATGTGAGTTACACTCCAGTCATGAGCAGGGAAACCAGTCCAGTGAAGAAACAACTGCTGATGATATAGTTGAGTGTAGTTGGCTGTTTGATGATTTAATATTTTATTATTTATAAGTATGGTTTGATATTTTGAGAAATGCACTTGCCCAGAAAGCCACTGCATCTTGTTTCTACATTAGCTATAATAATATTAATTGCTGAGCTTTAGGGATGCTCTTAGGTGGGTTTGTCAGACTAGCTATTATCTGCTGCTTCCTGCTTCCATGCTAAACTAAACTACTTGCCTCTCATCACTAAAGTAGCTCTATAATTAATACACAAACACAAATGTAGTATTGGTAGATTCGAGAGATTATGAACCACTCTTTTTTAGAAGCACAGGCACTGTCCTGGCTAAGAAAACGAGGATACAGCACTGACAGAAACCCAGAAGTCACTGATCCAGAAAAGAAAGAGGCACAATACTGATCTACGTGTGACCTCAGATGAAAACTTTACAGAAAGGAAGAGGAGGAGTATAAATCCTGATGAAGAGCTGGCAGACAAAAGTAAGCTCATCAAAGCTGCACATTTTAATTCATTCAAACCCAATAAAGCAGTTTTTGATTAAATGGTTTATTATTATTATTATGAAAATCTTTTAAAGATATTACTCATAAAACCTTGACTTAGGACATCTATGATTGGAATTATCTTTTTATGAGGCAAATAGTCTAAACTTGATGAGCTTGTATAATGAGAAATTAACATTAAATCAACTTTCTTTCTGTACAAATAACCCAATTTAATCACCTCCGGAGGAAGAAGAGGGACCAGGAGGAGGCTTCAGGCTCTAACAGAACCTCTCAGAAGAGGTGGAGGTGAAGTCAGGACAGGAGATTTCCCTTCCAGTCACACTCACTGCTGTCTTAACTGAACTGATCAAACTGACTGACGAGCAAAATCTCATCTTTATTTAAAATGTTTTTCTTTGGCTTTGTGTATATATTAGACCTAAACTGTTTTCTCAAAAAACTGTTGAGAATAAAATCATAAAGTGAACAATGCTTTTGGCTCTGTAAATAAATTCTGGAAGCCTTTTCTGGTCATTACAAACTAAAAAACAATCATTTGAAATAGTTAGAAATGACTCTTTCATATGATTACTGGTTTTGCTTTGGATGGAAACACAAAATTGGTTAAGGTTGGACAATTATTGTGATCTCAGCAAAGAGAAAAAGTTCCAGCGATGGTGAATGTTGTCAAGAAACAGGATATGAATGGCAGTGTCCCGTGTCAAACACTCTGTATGTCTCAGCCACTGACCTCAGCGCTTGTCTTAGAGGATTTGCAGCACTGTAACAAAGGGAATATGAACACACACACACACACACACACACACACACACACACACACACACACACACACACACACACACACACACACACACACACACACATGCACAAGACTCAAAGAACTTTATTAATCCCTGGGGGAAATTGCTTTGCCTTGTTACAGAAAGGCTGCTGATCAAAGTCTGTTGACTATATCCAATTAACCCCTGGACTGTTGAAAGCTATACGAGGACTGAGATTGTGAATGAAACAGCAGGATTATAACTGTAAGAAACTGCAGCTTAATGCACATGGATTTTCACATTTTTGGTGTACCACAATTCATCCCTGTTTATCCATAAAGGTCGTATGAGGGAGTGGATATTGATTGTTTATGGAGGACTGCCCATAAGAGATCTGGAAAGATTAAGAACTCGCTATAAAAACACAAGCTCAAACCTAAAATCCACAAGATCATTTTACCTCTGGCACCAATTACCAGACAAACAAGAGCACTGGAATAAGGTACTTTCATCTTTCTTTCAGTCCGCTTTTATATTCTAAGCCTGTTGTCAAAGGAAGGAGTCACGTCTCTGAAACAGCTGGACAGGATACTGTGAGGAATAAAATAAAGATGATGTATGAAACTGAATAGAAAAGCAAACAAGTTATATCAATTTTAAAGCCAACACTAGTCTGGTGTGGAGAGCGAGCTACTAGGAAAAGAAAGTGATGCAAGGAGGTAGGTTTGCAAATCTGTAAAATCGGAATAAGTTATTTTCTGTTTTTACTTTGAAAGAACTCCACTTTTGGAAACATTTTCCTGTGTGATTAAATTTTTTTTTTTAAAGATTCTCCATACAAACTAAGCACTCTTGCTCTTATCAGAAGCCAACATAGTAATCCCTGAAACATCATATACAGTGTCAGACAAAGCTTTCAGAGAGCAGTTCAGAAGAAAAAATCACGAGGGCAACTGAAACCAATGAAACAACAGTTTCATTTCAGTATTTGATAATCACAAACAAACTGCCTGTGTCTCTAAAGTAATGAGCATCCCGAGGTTTAATAATTATTGTTCATTATTTGCAAGCCAGGGTCTTCCAGCTGTCTTTGTGATGTTATGCATAATCATTTTATTGATATGAGTTCATGTTTTTCATAATCTAGTCCAATCACCAGACTTCCCAGAACAAAATAGAATCAGTCAGTGACTACAGCTGGATAATATAGTGGAAACCTTTTTTTTCTCTATTGAACAAAACAGAGAAAACAGGATGTTAAATGCTAATGTTGCTCAGTGTCAACATGTTTACTCTAACCACTTGATAATATGTGTTTAACAAGTCAAAATATGAATTAATGCAGATCACGTGGCCAACATGCAAAATGATAGGAAATGGTGCATTTAGTAATTTGGCAGATGCTTTTATCCAAAGCGCCTTACAAGGTACATGGGCAGGCAGGATAAGCATAAGGAGGTCTTGCCTAAGGACCCCGACATGAGGTAGGCCAGTAGGTTAACACCCATAGAACCCATGACCAACCATTGATGATGAGGCTCAGGTTGTTAGGGTCGCTGCTTACACAACGTTTGCTGATACATATTTTTTCCTCTAAAAGATGAAATGAAAAAAAAGAAAAAGAAAAACACAAACATGGTCACCACAAAGCTACAGGAAATACATTTGTAAGTGTGAGTTGCAAATCCAGATGTAACTGGGCCCGTTCCACTCTGCTCTCAGGTGAGTTTAGAGGCAAAGTCTGTTTCTTAAAGCTCCAAAAAAAAAAAAAAAAAAAGTGGGTCCATTATTAATAGAATAAAATTAGGTTTTGAGTGAAGCACCTGAATACTGATGTCTATGGGTCATTAGTGATCTTTATACTGGAAGAGACTCAATGGAGCCATTTTACTTGGCACAATACAGAATCCATCAGGCCTTTTTAAGTCAGAGAAGAAAGGATGTCTCAAGTGAACACACCATGAATTGAACTGTGAATGAGCATCAAATCAAGGTAAGTGAAGATATCTAGGACAAGAGGCTCTGGATTACAGCTAACAGAGTGATGTGCTTTGACTTCATGAACAAAGACGGGAGCTAAGTCTTATAAAACCTGCGACATGAATGAACATGATTACACGATGACACACAGGCCTGTAATTAATGGGCTCTGATTTTAGACACATTTTAACTCTATATGTTTGGTTGCAGAGGAAAGATGAACAGCTGACATATTTATTAAGCTCTGGTGTCCCACAAGCACGCACCACAGTCTGCACTAGCTGAAATAAAATGTGCATACACTGATGATACATAGGCCAGTCAGTAAAAATGTATTAAAGTGTAATCCAATTATATATGTGTAAAAAATAAAAAATAAAATAAGTTTAGGTGTCCTAGCAAGGTGGTGGGTCACAATGTGCCACTTGAGTAGCCTCAATGTGCCTCTGCATTGATTCTGAAGTGGTGACTATGAAAGCCATAGCATATGATTCACATCATTCTCATATTCATCAAACCATCCAGTGACCCCTGGTGCCCCGTGGATGGGAGCTTGGTCACACCGGAGACCACTCCCATCAGGATGGAAATGTTTCCTCACAGGACAAAAGTGAACGCTCACTCACACAGAACAACTTTAAAATGATTTGCAGTGACCTATCCCTCGAAGGGGGCAGTTAGACCCAAGCCAAGCTAGCAAAATGCCCCCCACAGCAAAAGAGAGCCACTGGAGGGGTCAAGCATTTAAGCCTGTACCGTTCTCTTGGTGTACACACACACCCTCGCTTTTCCTCCTTTTGTTTGGCATCAACAATGAACCCTCTTTAAAAGTCACTTTTGATCTTTTCCTCTTACCATCTCGATCCAAAACCTCAATCAGCTGCGTCTGCTCAACATTTTCATACAGGCCACAGATCATGATTGGATGTTAATTTCTCAATTGTACCATTTAATATTTTTCTTTACTCATTTATTCAAGTTTTGTTTTTTTTTGTTTTTTTGTCTGTATATACCACAAAATGTTCCAAATCAAAAGACCAATTAGAGAAATCTTACAATCTCACGCTGTGAAGGAAAACGTCCTATTTGTGTGTCAGATGTGTGACAGATGCAGCATATGTGTCAACATGCCCTGTGAAGAGTAGACCCCGTGCAGGTCTTATTGACACACTGACGGATGTGGAGAAAATTAGAAATAACGTTGGTATTCCAGTTTGATTTATGTGTCTAGATGCGCCGCACAGGGGGGATATTTACTTTGATCATGCGAAACAAGGGAACATCTGATATGTCACAAGTATCATACACCATTAGTGTGACAGGCATGCTCGAATGAAGGAAGAAAGGCAGAATGATGCGTGAAGTGCGACAGATGTTGCAGATGCATTTGTTATTTTACAGGTACTTATCAGTGTGGCTATATTTGTATCAAAGAACTGGGAGTAGTCATGATTTTCTCAGCTATCTTAGCGAAGGTGTTAGAATAATGAATGTGTTTCGCACAATGCATGAACAGAGATGACAAAAAATATCCATGAAAGTAGACTAACAGTGTAGAACAAGACTGGTTCTTCCATTTCTACACTTTCTTTCACTTTCATTTCTTTTATGTCATTTCTGCCTCTCCTTTCTACTGAAACAAAAGCATGTCTGTCATTATCAACCCCTATTTTGTACACTTTGTGCTCTCATTATCTGACCGTAAGTGGCTCCGTGCCGTAAACAGCATAATAGGAGCAGTGCGTCTTCCATCCGCCCTGAGAGCACAACAAAGACAATCTGACAGCAGTTCGGGCAGAGTCTTTGATCGCATCTCTCTCTATGTTTGAGGATGTTGCAAAAGGGAGAGCAGATGAAGCGTAAATGAATAGAAACACGCCAGAAAAAGTTGGTGACTGTTACATTTCCTGAGCTGTTGACCTGCTGTGCTGATGAGACTGAGGGGAAACGCACGCTCCGTAGCACATGCAGCGAAAGTGAAAGAAATTCGGAGACATGAAAACACAGATAACATTTGTGTAATCTTTCAAGACAGCGCATGTAAATCATGATGGAGGTACTTGAGTACTCATCTTGATGCACACATACACTTGACCTTTATCTCTCATCTCTAACCACTTGTGATCAATGGAGACATCAGCTGTCAGACATGTTGGCCACACTCATTACCTTGTTCCAATACTTTGCTGAGATGTTTGATTCTATCACACATACAGTACACGTGAGAGATGCTGTTTGCTAAATGATGAACCAGGTTATGCGACAGGACGACTCGCATCATTAGCGAAAGGTCAGAGTGCTGCTATTGTTCCTTGGACAACTCATCTTAGTCGCCCGTAATACTGAAACTAATAGCACTTCTAGTTAATTTAATTTAGCCTACTTGCCTCTAATTGGTACTTAATGCTTTCAACTCCATGCTGAGGTTTCCACTGTTGTCTTATTGGAACTGGAAGATTTAAAATGGACAAACCTCAGCTTTCTACTATCTGTTGATTTGAGCAGCGCATTTACTTAGAAAAACACCACAATATAAAATTATTGCACAAAAGATGTTCAGTTCTGTCACAGCCTGAGGAAACTATGGACAACGATAAGCAGCGTGTATTTATTTTTTGCTGTTAATGTGCAGCTAGGTCAGAGAGACTTTAACATACTTAACAGCACAATAAAGTTCTCATTTTAAACACTCGGTATTATTCTCCCTGCTTAAATAGTATTTTTAGGACTGTGTGTAATGCAGACAAAGCACTGGTGTGAGCGTTTGTACAGAGAACTGTCCTCTTTATTAAGTACAGATCAGGAAGATGCTGACTGGAGGCTGCTTCTTTCTTCCCTGAGGGCTCAGTGTGCTTCCACCTGTAATGCTGGATATTCCTGTACAGTAAACATTATATACACCGTGTTGCAACTCAGAAGACGGTACAGACAGTGGTGTGTAGTGGTATCAGCATTTGGATTTCTCATTTGAACACTATAAAAAATGGTCCCCAGCCTCACAACTGTTTGTGCGCATGCATTTCAAATGTGCACTTGTATCTGCAGTTTTTCAGTGCAGGTCAGCAAGGCCCTGCTCCTCTAATCTGGTTAATACATATATCCCCCGGGTACAAAGACCCAGCTTTAACAAAATTATATTATATAAGCCTGTGCCAAAGTATCGCTACTATTTAATTATCAATAAAGACAGAGCCAAGGAAGTGGATGACGGCATGAAGGCGGGATCTAATTTCTAGTGTCTTAGTCAGCTTGTGTGAGTCAAGAAAGGGTAAAAGGGGTTTCAGAGGACACTCTTCTCCTTTGGTTTTAATTGGAATACAGTTTGAGCATTCCAGTCACCAACATGCTGATGATTGAAGCATCAAGAGTGAATTTCTTGAAGTCATGTTCTACTTCACTGCACCCTGCTGTCAATTTGAGAGCTAATGGACCTGATACAGCTAAACCAAGTAATGTTCCACCAGTGCCCCCACCAGAAACCATGAAGAATTACAACGTACTAGACCAGTGATTGTTCTTCACAGTACGATAGAAACATAGAGGAAATTTATTAAATATATAAAATGTATATATGTATTAGAAACAGTTTATTGACAATTTGTACCAATGTTGTACAATTGCAGTGTAAATGAGTTTTTAACATGAACTTCATGAATATATTGTGCTGACAGTACATGTACCACAGAGGTTCTATGAAGGAAATGAACCCTGGTGAATTAAATAGGTCTGCACAATCTAATGCAATGCAATATGAAATCTACTTTTACAAGGTTGTAATTTCCCAGCTTTTGTTGAAACTGAGAAAAATGTGATAATTGTACAATGACTTTATTAATGAGTGACACACTCATACTGGGGTGTAATATATTAGAGCTGGTAATAATGCCACACTATTTTAAATGGATGATGGGGCTAAGACATTAAAATGATCTGTTGGTATAATACACTCCAGGAGATATAACCATGTAAAAATAGAATTCATGGCAGGGGTGCTGTACTGAGAGTGCTTTGGATTGCGCAAGTTTACTTAATAAAGTGGCCAGTGAGCGTAGGCTGTGTTCCCAAGATGGGGGCAGCTGTGTCTCAGCAGGTACAGTAGTTGTCCATCAATCATGGGGGTCAGTCTGGGGTTTGATTCCAGACTCCTCCTGTAATATGATGAACACCACATTGCTCTCAGTGGGTCAGGCACCTTGAATAACATCTTTGCCATCAATGTGAGGGTGTGAAAGAGAAGTTACTAATCCACAGTGCTAACAGACGTGAAAACATACACCTACGGCAATGAAAATCCTACTATAATTCACACTGCCTGAAACTTAATAGCAGAGCTCACTCCTTGAGACGCTGGAACACAATTTAACAAAGAATCATACTTCCTGTTGTAGAAACACATTACAAACAGTAACAGGAAATGGAGTTTTAAAATGTTTATTAAAAAAATAGAAAACTTACATAAAAAAAACAAGGTATACATCTTTATCTGTCATTTACACATTACAACCCATCCTTAATGACACAGATATGAGTTAGGGATTTGGTTGGGACAAGAGATGCAACAACCTATTGATTATCCTGTTTGACTGGCGTGGCGAAAAGCTGCATTGAAAACAAGGAGATAATGACAACAGTTGAGTCCATCAGTCTGGTACGCAAGGTGTTACAACAATCACACATTTGAAACACATCTTTGCCAAATTTAAGTTTTGGTAATGGCTCTATCAAAACTCCTAAAATGGTGAATCTGTGACATCCCAAGCACAAGTCCTCTTAGTGGTTTTCTGTGGACACTGTAGCTCTGAAACCTTGTCTTAAAAATACCGACTTTAAATATGAAACCCTCGGAAATGGAAAGACTTACACGAGTTTGTGATCACCTTAGAATTAAAAAGACAGAATGGGGAAAAACAAAACAAAACAAAAACCCAACATGTGACATGATGTAACAATCATCCACTGCAGTAGGAGTATGGTCCTGAAATCTACACCTCGAAGCAGTATGTAAAAATAAAAGCCAAGCAATCCTGGCAGTGCTTATAGAAAACAGATACAGAAAGCTCATGCCACCCACAGGCAAAAGAGAAATTCTGTGATCTAAGAAGGCAGTTAACCTGTTGCTTTAACAGAATCAAAAGGAGATAAGGCAGAAAACAAGCACTTTGCTGGTAGAAAGTAGCACCAACTATTATTGAAATGAGTAAACACTGCTAAATGTGCATTTCCTCTAGTCTTCAAGAGAAAATACGCTCACATAAAAGTCAAACCATTAAAAAGAGCAATAGGTTTAAATGAGAACTAGTGGTGGAAAATGCAGGACAGGCAGTTGGCAAAATTCAAGTGGTCATAACAGGATGGTAAATTGATCATGACATCATGGGATTTTTGGCACATTTCTGGTGTCGCTATACCATAGCACCCCCTTCTGCTAGAAAGCCGTACACACATGAACACATTCCTTCAAGGCCCTTAAATCTGTCTATTGCACAGATCAATATAGTCTAGGTAATCAAACAATAAGACAAACCAAAACAAAAATTAACTAACAAAAAAAAAAAAAAAAAAAAAAGAACTTTTAGTGGGTTGAACCCCTAAAATAAAACTAAAATGTGAAATAAATTAAATAAAAACTAGTCATTATTGCACATTAATGCAACAAACTTAAAATAAGGTGGCAATGTTTACAGTACAAAAACAAAAATAGTGCGAATGTGAACAAAAAGAATCCCCCGTGACAAAAACAAGATAATGACCAACAGACAAAAACACTTAGTACATTCAAACAAGTCATCACAGTTTAAGCACTTGAGACAAGGTCCGTTTTGTGCCGTTACACCGAAAACATCAAGTCAGCATTGCGCTGCATAGGTAGAAAGGTAGTGCTTTGCTTCAGAGTACGTTTGGTGGATGACTGTCAAAGCTGTAAAAGCTCTGAATCAAGAGCAGTGATTAGGGAATTGCATTCAGAGGAACAGATGAGGTCTGAGATACAAGTTTAGTACTATGGCACATGATGTTCCAAGATGTGAAGAGCTGAGCCACAGTTTTTAGCTGCTAGAGGTGACACTGGTGAGAAGACTGTCTGGGAACCAGTAAATCCCCATTCAACTCAAGGTCTGTGCTGGTGTTTCTCAAATTTAGAGAAAGGGATCTGACTACCGTCAGACCTATTTAACGAGATGAGTTAGGCCTTTGAGTCTGTAAGAGCCACTTACTGCTTTCACAGTGCCAACAGAGATCATGTGACACATTGGGAGACAACTTGAATTGAAATGGGAATTCCAGCACGATGTAAGTTCTCGGGAGCCTTCATTTGAAGAAGAAAAAAAAGTATGTATAATTAATCATTCAGGGCTTCTCAAATCTCGTGACGGGCTACCTCCAACTATGAGGCCAAATTCTGCAGCTTTCATCTGCTCTGGTTGAGAGCAGGAGCACTGTCTCTTTTTCTGCGTCTCCAGGTGTTCCGGTTGTACTGCTGCTGCTGCTGGTTCCTGAAACCTGGTGCAGTGTTATGACCCTGGGAAACAAACCGTCGCTGGGGACTGAAGTTAGCCCGCGAATGGTTTTGACCACGGGCGCTGCCACCTTGGTTGTGCTTGAAGCTAAATTTGTGCGGCTCGGTGGAGCCGTGGGAATTGGATCTCATTGTGTAAGCGTGGCTCTGTTGCCCTCCTACCTGAGGGTGGTGAAGTTGGTGAAGGGGGCTGGGTAGAGGGCTCGTCGAGTTAGTGTGCGGGGAAAGCTGTGCAGCTTGTGACATGTGACTGTGCACAACAGCGATGCAGGGTGGATTCTGATGATAGAACGGGTGATCAGAGTGGTTTTCTGGGAGAGACATCTGAACCTAAAAAAGATGCATCATATGAAATGAGAATGTTGCCCTTAGTTTTTGGATTGTCACAGTTAGAAAATATGAACATAAGAGTTTGATCAGATAGTATCCTCCACTGTAGACAACAGGATGCATACACACCACTAGAGACAGGTACAAAGGAGGAGCTGACTGGTTTCAAACTAATCTATTCTACTTTTTTTTTTAAACCATTACATATTAGCATCTATGTTAAGTGCTGTATGACTGCACATATGACTGTTTAGCAGACAAGTCACATTTCTGCAAATTTCTGCTCTGCTTGTTCAACAGCTGTTTGACAACTTGCTCTTACTGTCTCCATTATTTGCGTAACTTCCTGATTTGCCCCGACGTGATCCACATTTCTCTTTTGATTTTAAAAACTAGAAATAAACAGTAACAATAACAAAACAAAAACAAACAACCTGAGGTGTGGTGTGGATCAGGCCTGCTGGATGTGTGGCCCTTGGGTCAGCAGCCATCTGGATTACTGAATGGACTGTGGCCAGGCTGAGGGGGTGGATTTGGAGAGCAGCATTGCTGCTTGGAGGAGAATCACACTCCTGGAAAAGAACACACAGGCAGATCAACATGGTTGAACAACAAAACACAGCAGCAGGGTGAACTCTGAACTAGTTGAGGTCTGAACAGACAAAATCCTCTGGCCTTACTATATCACTCCCAGAGGAGGAGAGCGAGCATGCTGAGGATGATGATGAATGGTGTTGAGGGCTGGGAAGAAATACTGGAGATGGTGAGGGGGAGTCAGCGCTGAGGGGGGAGGAAGTGTCTCTCTGATCCTCCATGGAAACCAGCATCAGTCTGGCAAGGTCCTGCTCACAGGTCTCTACATCTAGAAACAAACAGAATACTACTGAATGGAAATATCTTTTTTGATAGACCAGCAGTGTATCAGCCGAGTACATCCATGGCATATTTCTTTTACTGCCAAGGTGAAAAGTAGTTTGGACACTTCTATGGAACTGTTACAGTAAGTATTAGTAGTAACTCAAAGGTGCCACAATGTTACCAAGGTTTTCCGGTTTGCCATGCTGCTTTGCTCCCCACTTTTCTATTGTCCATGCCCTGTAGGACAACACCTCTGGACTCACTTTGATGATGCGGCCTAAAGTACTGCAACATAGAGGTTTAGTTCATAGGGTTATCAGGAGAATATCAAACATAAATGCAGAGCAGAACACTACAAGACAACAGAATGAAGAAACCAACCTATCGTACTCTTTGTTGGGATAAGCACGGGCAAGAGGAGATACACCATGACTTAGCACCATGTAGGCAAAGTCAAACACCTGCTTGACTTGCAGGACACCATATGAACTCCTGCCTACATCGTTCCCTGTTTAAAAATTGAAATTAAATAACAGTCAGGAAGTATACTGGAATGACTGGATGTCATGTCATATCAATGTGCTGCAGATGATAAATGTCAAATGCTACTGCACACATCAATACTGTACACTCTAAATCATGTATAAATTGATGTCTCTGTGTGTATTCTTCATTTAATTCATTCTGACCTGGCTGTACTGGATCTTCTATGCAGAGCATGGATGGCCTGTTTCCATTCCCCACTGATTTCAGCATTTCCTCCTTGGACATGTAGGCCCCTCCGTTCTTTACCCGAATGCCGGTTTTCATGTAGTTGAAATCGCGGCCGTACAGCTCGAAAAACTCGATCAGGAGGATGCCCAGGTTGATGTTGGCACGTCTTGTGTCAATGCGAGGGTGTAACTGTTGCCGGTAGCAGAGGGAGAACTTATTTTGTAACCAAAACCCCCAACTAGTTTGAATCCATTTCCTGGCTACAGCACAGATGGATGCACATTACACTTCATTTTTATGACAGTTTCTAGAACAACGGTTGCCATGCATGTGTACCTGCAGGAAGCTGATGGCCATTAGTATGAGACTGTAAGAGCTGATGCCTCCAGTGAAGACTTCATTCAGATCCCTCTGCAGCAGAAACTGCTTCAGGACGAAGATCAGAGGCGGCAGAACAGTGTATTTCTAGAAAACACGAGGGCAAACATAAGAAACAGCCTTAAAGAAGTGGTGGTGTTTGTGTTTCAAATGTGAAGAAGACTTACCTTAAGGTAGCTTTTGATGAACTGTGCTGCTTTCACAGCAGTCTCTACATTGAAGCTGATGTCCACCTTTACCTTTGTTTCTTTGTCAGTGAGCTTGATGATTGGCACCTGGAAACAAGTCGACTGGCATCAACGCACAGGCAGAATATAATTTAATGATTGATGATGAATCGACTCACTGACTGACCCTTTTCATCTCGGCGTGATTTAGAACTTCAGTTAAATCCTAGCATTTGGAGCCAAAAGCAGAAAGAGAGTTGTTGACTTACTGTAGCTTTATCAAGGACCTTGATGCTATTCAGGTCAGCCACATTGTGTTTCTTTAGAGCCTGTTCCAGTTCTTGAAGGGGAGGATGGTTCCACTTTCCAAACACCACCAAGTCAATATCACTAAGAACAAAAGCATAGAGGAATTTGTAGATAAAAAAAAAAAAAAAAAGTTCATTCTGTCTGTACACCCACAGTGATTTGGGGTGTTGTGCAAGTGCAACATGACAATTTATAAAATAAATGTTAACTACAGCTACAGGGAGGCAGGGGGAACAAAAAGTTCCTGAGCACCTCAGTGCTCAATTTCTCACAAAAGACTGTGTCAAACAACACTGATTTATAATATGAAGCCAACATTTCAGGAAATTAGCTCATTAGGAGTTCAAGTTAAAATATGTGGATTATGGAGCATAGCCCAAGTTTAACGACTCAGTAAATGAATACAGTGACATAATGTTGAAACAATCATTGCATTACATATCTTCCTTATTTCTCCACTCTAAATTGCTGTAATTACTGTTAAACTGATGCATTCTTTCCAAATAAGGCTGCAGAAGCTCTTATTTGCACAACAAATGATGAAATATGATGGTCTCCCCAAAACTTTTCTGTCATTTTTCACACATTAATGGTCACATAACAAGGCCTTGACAAACAAACACCAAGACGGGATACGACAAGCATGGTTGTAGTTATGCTACAAAGCAGTGACACTGAACATATTATAGTGTGATGTTACTGAAGCTCTAGAATAAACATAAACAAGTATCATATGGTTGTCCCACTTCCTAAAAACTAACACGTTGAGGCATTTCTAAAGATGCACATGTGAGGTTAGACTAAACCAAATGTTACCTTGTCGGAAGATACAGTCCTGTGCTGAAGCTGCCAAATATTTCCACCTGCAGAGTACAAAAATAAATTCAAATAAACCTAGTTTAAGTTGGGATGCACCACTGTAAACACTATTTGACAGATTATGTGTAAACGAACATGACCTAGTTTAGAAGGTTGTAAAGGTAGGGCCTTGCTTTACTTTTATGAATCTGTGTTACTCCCAGTGTTTATTTAAGAAGATAAACCCCAATACAAAAATTCAAGATATGTACCATCATAACTTGTCTAAAATGTTTTTACACATCCATGATTAGCTGTTTACAAGTTATCAATCAAATGCTCTTTATTACAAAGTCCACTAACAATGTGTTGGCAATATACAATGAAAAACCTTTTTGCAAATCATATGAATAAAGATTGCATCTGTCAGACTTTAGATGGGTAGTATAAACTAAACTGTTGACTGTCTACAGCGTGGCCAAACAGGATATGGAAAGTGCAGCTGAACTCCAGACATTCTGGCTGCAAAGTATAAGACATTAACATTGATTTACACACAGCACTGCAGATTTGCAAAAGTAACTGATAAAGCAATAAAGCCGTAACAAATGAAATTACTATGCCAATAGTGCATAAAAACCCTAATGTAGAAATGAAACAAAGTGTGTGCATGGTGGTGGCAGCATGAGGCAGTGAGAGTATATCTCAGGAGCAGCGTGCACAATGCAGCTAAATAGCACAATGTCCTTTATGAAAACCTGCCCTAGAGTGCACAAGACCCAAGACTAGGTTAACAGATCACCTTTTAACACAGGTCTTTGACTATTCTTAGACAAAGGACATCTGTGGAGGCACTTGAAAGATTGCAGACACTTGCCACCAGATCTGAAGAAAGAAGTGGGATAAACTACCCAACTCAAATTGTGAGTTCAAAAAGCTTGTAGAGACCTAATTATCTATAATAATAATTTAGCAAAACCTTGAATCTGTTTAAAGCTGAATCTACAACACAGTAACTTGTAGAACTGTGAAGGCAAATATCAACCAGGAGAATCTCACCTGTGTTTTTATGCTACTTTAAATGGAACAGTGTTTGAAACTGATTGACAAACTCTTCTACTGTTTGTAAAGGTAGCATCAAATACCAATTCTTTAAAATCAGACTTGAAGGCTTAGAGCTTAATATGAAACACATGTCTGTCCTACTGGCACTCACCCGTGCTGTGGGCCACAAGTCCTTGATGACACTTTCTATTCTGTTCACTACGTCTCTTCTCATGGCTTCCTCCTCTGGACGCGGTGACATGAAGTTAAAGAAGTCTACTATCTCTTCATGAAGACTGTAGGGAAACAAGTCGAATGGGATGTATTGTACATTAGAAATTAAAATGACTTGAGTCCATTAGTCTTTTATGCAATGCAAAGCTAGATGTATTTTTCAGTTGGTAACAGGCTTGGGCCTAACAGAGGGTTTCAAAGGAGAAACTATTTAAAAAAGGGGTCTGTTAAAATGGATGGGTGCAAGAATTAAATCTATAATTAAACATTTAAAATGAATGCGAAATGAGAATAGTTTTCAGATTAAAAGGTGACCGATATGCATCAAACAGATTAAAGTAAATGCATTCATAGTTTTGTTGAACTGGTGCTGTGAAAAAGGCCCATTAATGTGATCCATTGGTGCTCACTATTCATTAAGCAGTCTACATTTACCACTGGTCGTGCTGCTGGTTGACCTAGTGGGATGATTTTAAGGAAACCCAAAGTCGTCTCATGTTTGCACAGAGAGAGAGAGAGAGAGACACAGACAGAGAAGACACACATCTCCTTACCCGTTGATGCCCGCACTGTACCGCCTGGTTTTCCACAGGCTGCAAGAAGCGTGCACGTAGTGTGCACCGGAGCCGCAGGACGGGAGCGGGTTGATCCCGTGGAAGGTGTTGGATCTGTTCAGCAGCCTCCTGCGGCCGGATGGATGGGAGTGATAGTGGTGGTGCTTGTTCCCGTGTTGATTTTTCATTCCCGTGGGGGTGTGGCCGCCAGATTGTAGCATGCTGCGACAGTGTGGCCGAGCGCCGTGCGAGGACGGAGGGGGGTGTAGCTGTCTCAGATGGTTCTCGTTCAACTCGTGCTGGCCGTAGTGAAGGAACCGGCTGGCCTCCTCTGCGACGTTCAAATTGTCGATCTGCAGAGACGAGCCGGTGGGCGAGGAGCTCTCGGCCTCCGAGTCCAGAGAGGAGGAGGACGGCGACAGAGAGCCCTTCCTCCGGACACTTCCCCTCTCTCCGCAGCCGTCTCGCTTCGGCAGTTTCCCGAACACAACCGCCGGTTGCGGCGCTACGTTTCTACAGCAGCCGCCGTTGGAGTCCGCGGAGTTAGCATTTAGCGCCGCGAAGCTGCGCTGGTGGTGAAGGCGGTTGTCGATGCCGGAGTTGGCTCTGAATCCCTGAGAGGTTTCCCAGATGTACATCCACAGGGAATTGGCAGGTCCCTTCTGCTCCGGCTGGATCCAAGCGGTCCTGGGATCCATCGGACGCGAGTTGACGGATAACCTCTTTCACAGACAAATGGCGAACAAGTATGGCAAACGGAACACTTTGCACTCAGGGAAACATAAATCCTACCGTGGCGATTTACTTGATGTCCGCGAACTGCTTCATGTCCAGAAACTGGCCTGAATCTTTCAAGCAGCTCGCTCGACTCCACTCCCCAAATAAACCAGCCAATATGGCGCACCCGACAGCACGGATCGGCCTCTGCGCATGTGCGAGGGATTTAAATCTTCGAGCACGCCCCTCGAGCTTCAGGAAGCGCGTCAAGCGAGCCGCTCGCAGGACGAGACAACCGGAAGCGACTCTGTTTCACTTTATCCCCTCAAATGATGGGAAAACGACCCCTCACTGAGAATCTATGGGGTGCATTATACCAATATTCACTTATAAGTAGGTTTAACTTAGCCACATTTTCACAACGTGTGTTAACTGCCACATGCGCAAACATATAACGTAGCATTTTTACATTTTCACAAGTCAATAAACAAGAATCTCAAATAATTCAATACTATAAATAAAAAGCACCCCCTTAACAAATGCAACTATATTTTCCAAACAAATATTTTCTTAACTTTAAATTTTATTTTGAAGGCTACGTACGGAAACGGTGGCCCCTGTTTGCACACATTGACATGACCACTGAAGTAGAGGTGGTAATTCATCGCCGCCTGTAATCACACTTTTTAACGACGCTGTGGTAAATCACTGAGACATAATGTTTACCGAACAGCCGATTATTTTTATATAACATGCATATTTCCCAACAAAGCTGACACATTACCTTTCAGAAAGCTCATTTAGCTCAAAGGCTCTGTCTAATAATAATTGACACAGAGTGAAACAATGAGCGACTCCACCAACACCAGCCCTGACTCAATATGTATACGATTTAATTTGAAAAACATAAATATGCTCTGACCATGGCAACGTTTCATCTATACAACAATGAATTTTTACAAATGCTTGAAAGAAATAACATGTACAGAAGCACCACAGTTAAAATAACAACACACACATATACATGTTTTCCAAAAAAAAAAAGGTAAAGGATTACTCAGGTGTGGTAAAAAGGCACTGCGCTGTTCCACAACATTTTTATTACAGGGTGTGTATAACTTAAAAAAAAAAAAAAAAAAAGACAAAAACAGGAAACCATCTTTTGCATTAAAAGATTTCTACAAAATAGGAGCATATTTACATTTACACAAGATGTTTAGTTGAGAGTAGAAGTGCACATAAAAAAGCAAGTGTCTAGAACCCGTCTATTCAATTTAAAACTCACCGTGAACCTTGAAACACATGAGCTGACGGAACAGTTGAATGAAGGTTTGTCTTTCAATTAACTCTGTCTTTAAAATTGACCGGAACAACCCACATGGCCTTGTCCAATGTGTGCGTCTGTCTCAGCTCTTGACTTTTCTGCAGATGGACGCTAACTGGTTAATGCAGCTTGTGACAGCAGGAGGGGGGCTCTGAGACGTTTGTCCTCTCCACCCTGCAATGGCTTCCATGGCTTGTTTGGGGTTGCACGGAGAAAGTTCGTAGATGCAGTAGACGGCTGCTAACTGGACCTCCCAGGGCACACCTGTATGGACAGAGAGGACATGGTACGATTAGATTAGAATTGTGACGGAAATTCATCTGCTTGGTGGCCCTTTCTCTCTCCCATTTGTTTCAGTTTATTTGTCTTGACAATATTGGAATCTGCTTGAATACACATAAGCACTTATTTGTAAGTCACCACGTAAAAAGGCATATGAGTGAAAGTGGCAGCAATTTTAGCACCCAATGAAGGCTGAGTATTAGTTATAGTCAAGCCTCTTGATTCTGTATTCACATACCTTCAGTCTGTCCATGTCTACCAAATGTGTTGATGACACCGGCGACAGTTACTACAGAGGAAACACATCTCTCCTTGATTCCAAGTTGACTGAGGCGTCCTATTGAAAACAAACAGACAATGAAAGTCTTGCTTGTCCTCTGAGGATTTTGGTCACTACAGATTATAGTTAATGTCCAAATAAAAAAAACAAAAAACAAATACTGACCTATGAGTCGGAGAACAGTGGCAACAGTTACATCGGAGACTGGTCCTTGCTGATCTCTGGGCTGCGTCACCCAAGCATTCATTAATGGCCACAACTTGTTGCTGTCAAAGCAAAATGAACATGTTAGTGTAAGTACATGGGCTGCTTAGTTGAACTATGTCCATGTTTTACACGACTGTTGTATTTTTTTATGGATTTCATCTGTTAATTTAAGCATCATGAAGTCAGATAAATATAAATACACACCCCAACATATTTTCATAGGTCCATTTCCACTTCTTGTGTGTACAAAGGAGGTGCAGCGTGTAGACATGTTCCCATGCTTCGGGTCCCAGGTCATCCCCATACCGACTGTGTTTTGTGAAAGAAAGATTTGACCCCGACTGAATATCAGACAGTGTTTTGGAGATCAGCAGGTCGATATCACGGGGAGGACTCTGCAGAGATACAGGAAAATTAGGTTGTAGAGGCTCCACTCTACTTCATTTCAGAGGTCACACAGAGGAAAGATGTGCAACATGAGATGATGTGATAAAGACAATTGATTCACTCCAACCTGAGACCACAGAGGAGAGATGGGGAATGACATACAACAAAGGTGTTGTTATCGTTTATGCTTGCGACCGTCAGTGTCACAGTTATGACAATAACATGTAACTTAGCTATTTGAACTTAATAACTTAATAAATGTTTTGGATTACCTCTGGTCACTGGAGATATGTCAGACAAGTTTGATTTCAGGTAAATATTGAATACACTGTCATAATGTGTGAGAAAAATACCTTATCCCAACCCAGTAATGCTGAAAGGCAACTTAGGTGCTCTTCTTGTGTTTTCAGTTTGGTGACAGCATGAATAGCCTGACACAGAGAACTACTGTGTGAGAGAACACTGGGCCACGTTGTCACCATAAATAATATCAGCTTAGCAGCATCCGTGAAATCTGCAGTGAGGAAAACAGAACAAAAATAAATAATTAAATAAATAAATAAAAACAATTACGCAACACAAAGAAATTAAGCTTTAGTGGTGTCCAACGATGTGAAAGACACACACTAAGTAACTCGGCGCATCTCGGGAAAATCTATACAAAACTAATGTATAATTTTTAGATGTAAAATACAATTTTCACAACTGAAAAACAAACAACTAAGTGCAACAATGTATGTAAGAGCTTTGAGGAATACAGAATAAAATCACTTCCTAACCTTCAGTGAGAATGCTGTAGGCCAGGGCGCGAGCCTTGTCCCAGTCTCTCTTCTGTCTGCAGATCCCCGTGTAGACTCTACATAGTGCCTGCATGTAGTTTCCGCTGAGGTCCATTTTCTTAGCTTTCAGTTTGCTCAAAATTGCCGAAAGCATATCATCTGCCTGCATTTCCAAAGAAAAGACTATTTATTTCACATGTTGACATTTCATCTCACCAATGATGATTTTCTTCTTCACTTATTAACCACAGCAGTTAACTGTGACAACATAAAAATTAACTAACCATTCCTGACTGGAATGAGCCAATTCTGTGAATGAACAAGTGTTCTAGAAATACAGTCAAGGCCTAGTAAATGTTCCCCACTGCATGTTGTTAATACAACATGGACATTTTATAGTGGTTTTTACAGCAACTGAATCAAAATAAAGTCAAAATAAAGAATCAAAACAAGTTTTCTTTTTTTTTTTTTTTTTTTAATTCTTTTGTATTTTAACATGTTTTCGTCTCATTCCTGTTTATTAAATAGGAATTATTAAGGCCCATTATCTATGAAGCTATAGTACCAAATCTTTCACAAACATCACTCAGAAAATCATAGTTGCTTTTGCAAATGTGCTGCAACACATACTAGAAAAATCCTGCAAAGTGACCAGATGGTCAGAGGATAAAGAACAAGAGGGAAAGACTTTAATGTCTAAACATAATAAACTAGCATACTAACCAAGCTGCTTTGGCAAATCTCTGAGATGACCTCCTTCTCCTCATCTCGCAAAACAGGTTTTTTGGGGTGGTTACCGACATGCAGGTGGCTCTTGATCACAGGGAGTAGATCGAAGCACTGGTTTTCAATCTTCTTTAAAGAGTTGATTATAACGTCTTGACCTGCACGTACTCCACCTTCCATGGTTTGAGAGACCGAATCATTTATGAGCCGCTCAGGCCTCAGACTGTGAGGCGAGGTGGTCCCCTCGCCACTGTTTGATGAGGTGGAAGGCACCTGCTTGGGAATGGCAACAGGAGAGCAGCTATCGAGCCTGAGACATTTGCTGTTTTCAGGTTGAGGCAAACTCACTGCCTGTCTTTTTTCTCCTCTCATCTCAGTCTTTGTGAAGGCCGTTGAGCTGGAGTTAACAGTTTTAAAGCCAGATAGCTGACTGTCGGCTGCTGGAGGTAATGTCCCGCCCTCTGAAGAACAAATGCTGAGATTGACATTTCCTCGGAGAATGCTTAGAGTTCGAGCGCGGGCAGAGAGCTCTGGATACATGGTGTCAAGCATCCTCATAGAGTTTTCCTGAGATGGACTGGAGGAAGAGGAAGGGGAGCAATTCATTGCTGTCAATGGCAGGCGACCTGGGACTGGCACAGCGTGTTTTGGGGTGGCAGAGCCAAACTGAAGTGGTGATGACGGAACTCCGTTGGGAGGGAGCGGACTGTTTAGGGATGAGGAAGTTAGTTGCTGTCTGTTGGGTGTCAGCTGGTTGGGGACAGGAGTGGTGGGCGAAGTCAGTCTATCCAAGGGAGAGGGAAAAGAGAGCTTCCCAATGGCCTGCTTTGGATGGATTGATTTCCCTGCCTTTGGAGATGTGGTGAGAGGGGTTAGGAGAGGAGGCAGTGGAGGGCCCATTTCAGAGCGAACATCACCTATGCACTCTGGTAAACCTGTAACTGGGCTAGCTTCTTCCTTTGCAATTATATGTGAGTTTTCTTTTTCAAGCACTTTTACACCAGACTCCAAACATTTGTTTTGTCCTTTTGTGGTGGAGGCATCCTGGATTAATAAAGTAGTGCTACTGGTGTCTATTGTACTGTGAGTGAGGACAACAGCCTTTTCAGTGACGACTTCTTCCTCTAATTTAAGTGCAGGCTGTAGAGTTTTTTCCTCTGGTAAGTGTTCAATGTTTACATCAGCATTTAATTTTTCTGGGTTTGGGGGAGTTTCCAATGTCTGAAGTTTTACGGTGGGTAAAAGACACGCAGGACTCAACTTACCGCACAGTAAATGTGCTTCTTCTTTTAAAGATTCATAGTTCACAGTATTTATCTCTTGGGAGTCAAAGGTGGACGGCGCGTGATCAGCCATCATTTCACTGTTCGATGTCTCTATGCCAACATCTTTTATTGAAGGAGTGTCAGTGTTTGCTTGCTCACATTGCTCACCACTATGGACCTTGTCCACATCTTCCATCTTTAACGGTGATGAGTTTTGAGTTCTTAAACCACAGTCTGACTCAGAGAGAGAAGCTGATGTATCTACTCCCCCAGTCTGTTGTGCTTTTTGACAGTTTTCATCTCCATCAAGCTTTATAGAAGAATCCCTGCCCTGTCTTGCTTCGACATTATTATTTGAGACACTGCCAGGGCTGTCATTGGTGCTTGACAAACTAGGGGTAACTACTGGCATCTCTGAGTCTTTGTCCTGAGACCCTGCATCCTCCTGAGGCCTCAAGAGTGCGGCAGCATGACTGTCCTGTCCTAAAACACCAGAGTCCTTATGACCATCTTCAACTTCTGAACCACTTGAGGTATTTGCAACCACAGTCTCTTTTACAAAGTCACTACATGTTGAGGAAGAAGGTGGAAGCACATCTTGTGTTTCTTCAGCAATTCCATCTGTGTCACTTCTTCTGGGCAGCTCTCCACCATCAGGAGTGACAGTTATTGCATCAGTTACATCACCAAGGCTGTGGTCTACATCCATCTTCGTACTAATCTCCGGCTGATCTTCATTTGCCTTGCATAAAGAACTTTCAGTTTCAGAGATGCTATTGGCAGCACTCCTAAAGGTATTTACACTGCAGGGTGGTTGACTTTCAGAAGTTAACAAGGTAACCTCACCCATATCTGGAGTGGAAGATGAAGATGATACTGATATTAAATGCTCAGTTGCTGGGTCCTTCTCAGTCTGCACATCAATGTGAAGGTGCAATTCTTCATCCTCTGTACTGTTTTTGTTGTTTATTTCACTAATGCCACTCAGACGATATGTTTCCAAGTCCTTTGAGTCATTTGCACTAGAAACTTCTTCCACTTTCTGTGTTGTGACCACAGTCAAGTCAAGATTCTCCATAGCAGACACTGACGTTGTGACAGGTTCAGGAGGAACAGAGTCATCAGAACATTTGGGATGGTTTTCATTTTCTCGATCATCTGTCTCCATAGATTCCATCTCTGTGTCCTGAAATAAAAAACAAGACAAAAATGAAAGTTGAGAAACAATGGTCACCATGGCATGAAAGAGACAAGGCTAACCAAACCTATGCTACAAAGTCAAAGCTACAACTTTTAACCATATAACCTACAGGGTTACATACAAACATAATGTCATAGGTACGTATGGAAAACGTGCTCTAGGATTCCTAACCAATTCGAGTATTTAGCGAATGGTTCAAACAGTAAAGTTTTACAATGATTAAGGCTGTGTTTACATGCATTTAGTCTGCATGGGGAAAAAAGTGTTGGAGAGAGGCATCTGCAAAAGGATACATCCCTGTTAAAACAAAAAGTGAAATGTAGTTCAAGCTCTTCTGCAAAATAATGTGATGTCAACGAGGCACTGTGTTGGCCAGTCATGTAAATGTGTGTCCCTGGTCTAACGTGATGGCCAAGGATGCTTTATTATTGCTTTTTACCTGAAGACTATTATAACCAAAGAAAAACAGCGATTGCATTTCCTTGTAGAACCCTTTCTGTGAGTATTTCGTGCTACTGAGCAAACTCAGCAAGTGAAAACTAACTTAAATCTATCTTTCCAGAAGGATGTCAAATGTCTGTGTGAATACAGCATATCTAACATGAACTAGAAGTTGGCAAAGACATGCATTTAAAAAAAAGATTTTAGATTAACATGCTCTCTTCTAAAACTATTCTTACAACCGTTCATTCACTGTGTTTATAAAAATTCCAGGATAACAACAACAAATATCCCATTGAAATGAACCCAGATACTCACCGTGTCTGGTAGTGGTGAAATGCAGGGAAGCATCAGTTTAAACTGTTTCATTATCTCCTCAATAGATACTTCGGAGGTGCCCAACCCTGTAGAAGACTCCTCTCTTTTATGTTCCTTAGACAATCGCTTGCTCTTTATGAGGGTGTCACTAGGTTTTTTAACACTTTCTGACTGCAGAGATGTTTGATGCTTGATATCTTGAGGGGAGGTTTTTACTAGTGTGTGAGTAGCTTTTGACTTTGAGGCAAAAATATAGGATTCACTGATCTTATGGGAATTAGACTTGGATGTGTTACTTAGATGACAGTGCCGTCTGTTTTGTGGAGAGGAGGGCGCGACTTGCTTAGAATAGCAGCAGGACTCTGAAATTACAAGAACAAAAGCGAGGATGGTTTTATGGTACAAATTCTCAAAAGAATGAGAAATCACGCTGACTGACTTAATGGCTCACCGGGTAAGTGCAACAGGTTTGGCGACAGCTGCTGCTGGGGCTCCACACAGGCCCACAAATTCTCTAGCAGCATTCGAAACTTTGCTGCAAAACACATCCAAACAATGACACACTGCAAAATGGAAAATAATCAATCTGCTTTTAAAGACGATGAATAATGTGATTAATTAATTAAAGGAATGTAATAAATGATCAACAATGCCATGTACCTTTATCAACTTTAGGCTCCTCTGGTGTACCTGCTTGAGTTGATGTGCTCCTGTAATCTGTTTAGACATAATGCAGATTGGATTCAAGTCTAATTTCAGAATGTGAAGTTCAATCATTAGCAAGACTTTTATGTACCCCGCCCCCATTTAATGAAAAACTCAATTCTGGAGGAAAGAAGCAAGAATAGAAATAAGATGTTTACCTTTAATTCTCTCTCTTTCCAGTTTTAATAATCTCACCTACAAATGAAATTATAAACAGAGGTCAACACATTTATATTGATTTTTATTTTTATTTAATTAGTAGTGTATAAAGGTCAGGGCAGCACCTGGAGATCATTGATATTTCTCTCTAGCAAGGTCTTCTCTTTGGTCAGTTGGGATATGTGATGATTCTGTTTGGAAAGTGAGTCTGAAATAGGGAAAATATACAGTATATACTGTATTACTAAACCACCAAATAAGCATTGCCATTTAAACAGATTCAAGACAGATTAAATGTGTGTAGAAATCTGCATTTTTAATACCAACCTTCGAGAAGTCTAACTTTATTTTCAAGGCTGTCCTTCCTGTTGATGAAAAGATAATGTGAAACTTTTGAGCTCAATTTGGTTTAAATGATTTTCTCACAGACACAAGATGATAAATTACAGTGAAACTGCTTCTCTAAGGCAACTGTAAGTTCTTACATGCTTGTTGTCTTCGAGTTCTCTTCTTTCAGTTTTTCTACTTGGTCAGCTTGTGCTTGAGATTGCTTTAAACAAGCCTGTAGAGGTTAAAATGACAACTTACACAAAGATTATGAACTATCCAGAACATTATTTGAGCTGAAACTTTTAAAGCATCTCCATTCATTGTCGGTTATGAGTTAAACTAAAATGACTGAAATATTGCAGTAGGGTTGCAGAAGTATCCCGGTTTCGTGGTATTAAAGCTGATGGCTATCATTCCTTGCACATATGGTTATTACAGCTATAGGAAAAATACAACTGAATCTGACCTATGCATTGCTGTCAGACTTGGCATTGAGTGAGACCCGCACAAAGCAATCTGGGATTTCTTTAGATAACCCAAAAACAAGTGTAAGGTTGTCCTCAGGGATATCCAGTATGCAAGAAATGTGGAAGTGTCTGCAAAAGGGAGTAAATACATCAAGCATCTTTGCCCAATGCATGTGTCCATGTTTTATAACTTAGATCAACAATGAAGAAATATGTGAACTTTTAAATGTCATCATAAAATGTGATTTGGAAATTATTTCCCACGTCTTGTAACTTTGTAAGCGAGTGAAATGTACAGACAGGATCAACTGTATACCATGAAACCACGATTATTTCTGTTAACACATCGTAAAAATACTGCTGCAACTCTAATTTGAACACTGCTTTTTTTAGCCTACCTGTGCTTTCAGCAAATCATTTTCTACCACTGCCTTTTCTCTTTTCAGCTGTGCATTTTCAAGTGACTGCTTTTCCATCAGTTCTAAGAGGATAAATTAGAATGAAACACAAAATCAGGGGTGCAGTAATCATATTTTAAATCAGTTATGGCTTTTAAAATGAAGCAAGAGTTACATCATTGTGTGAATGCAAATTACCTTCAACATCTTTCAGCTGGTCTTCCAGCTTCTTATTCCTGAAAGACGTAAAAAAAAAATAGAAAAGTTAAGATTTTACCAGAAAACATCTTCACCTACGGTCGTGATTACACCTGGGAGTGGCATCATGTCTTACTCTGTCAGTGTCTTGTTGTTCTCCTGTTTCAGCTGTTCCATCTCTTCAGATAGCTGTCCATAGACCTTAAGAGCTCCCTAGATGTATCAATATCAGCATGACAGTAGAAAATAAAGTTTAGAAAAGGATCATACAAACCTACTCTGGCATGAGATGGCATTTAAATTACAATTTTAAGATAAAGGACCTACTTTCTTTTCTTCCAGTTCCGCTTGCATAGAGTCATAATCTGCAGTCTTTTTCTCCAGAGTAACCAATCTGATCTGCAGCTGTTCCAGCTGTTGTTGAAGGCAAATTGTGTCACTGCACAATGGAAAAAAAAAAACAGACATTATCATGTTGATGTCTGTGAAGATTCACTGTGATGTATGTTAAAGCCACTGCAGTCCAACTGCAGGAAGGTTTGCTCTGCTAACACTACATAATAAAAGCACATCATATAATCATGCGAAAGAAACAAGCTAACATACGTTAACTAGCGTCAGCATTCTCCAATTATCTCATTATTACTTTACCACATAACTGATGCTGCTTTACTTTTGAGTGAAACATGACTCACAATATTACACATTAATGGTGATGTTTGTGTGTGGCTAGTTATATTTGGTGTTAAAGAAATTCAAAACCACGTAGTGAGAAGTTAATGCTAGCTAAATCTTTTGTTTATCCCGTTAAGTCGGTTGATTGTCATAAAGCTACATGAAGTGACAATGATAATGATAATGTGACAAATTATTATTATTAATTTAGTTAGCCAGCTAGCTTACACCTGGTACCTGAATCCGTAGAGTTCGCAGTAACGTAGCAAAACAATAAAAGCAAGTTTAGTTTTATATGTTATTGTTTTCCGAGTGGTACAGGTGAAATATTTCAAAAGAAAATAAACATTGTTCGTACACTGAGAAGTGAGAGTGTTGCCATGCCAATTAGCCTTCATACATCAATACTCACTCTGAAACCGTGATTTTCTGTTTCAGTGCCAGAAAGGACGAAACATATTCGGCCAGGCTCTGCAAAAACAGACGAGAAGAACCACAACAAAAACAAAGAGAGGTCCATACCGGGTTAATTAGCAACACGCTCAATCAAGATAAGATGATCACCAAAAACAAAAAACAAAACAAGACAAACTCACAAAAACTCATAAACGATCTATTGTGCAGCAAAGCACTTGTTTTTAATGGTCTGTTTTGAAAGATGATCTGACCTGATGCAAAACGGAACAGTTTTGACAGTTTCCAACCGTCGCGTCCGCGGCGATTGGGACCGTTTTGGAGTGAGTGTCCCCTGGCATCATGTTAACACAGGTCTCCCGCTAATCCTCACAGCAGAAAACCCCACGATATTAACAATCAGGACTATGCCTCAGCCACACAAATTCCTGACCCGAGTTCAAAACAACAGCACATTTTCGCGTCTCCCACGTTGACCAAGGCCCCAAGTCAGGACCCCATAAGAGAGTCTCATGTAATGCCAGTGTAGCTCCAACTTAAACAAGTCTCCGTTTCGTGCATAGTTAAATTCTAGCACACATACGATTGAATATATGTAACACAGGTGTTTAGTTGTATATCGGATTTTGTCGCTCTAAATATGATGTTTGCGGTAATTTGGACTTTACATCAGGCACTTTATCGTGGTACACGGGGGCGTTACCTTTCTTGATAAACACACGGCCAGCGGGGGCACCCTGGTTACCCATCATGCACTTCACCACTATGTCAGCTGCGCGCTGACGCGCCGTCTCTTGGTTCAGTGGTTAGATCTCTGCGCCCTCAACCCCGCGCCGCGGGTTCGATTCTCCTGCGGTTGTTATATTATTGTGCCTCTGTTAATGTTCTGTGAAAACCCAAACACACACCAACACACATCGAAGCAATGCCCTCTTCGAGTTCGGGCTTGTAGTGGATGCATATGAGCTGTTTTTGGCTTGTGTGTTCAGTTCATGGTCAGTAGAGGGTGCTATTGTACAGATAACACTGGATTACTGGACAACTACCTTGTTGGACCTCCAAGAAAGACAAACCTGATTTACCATCTAACACAGAAATAATAATTGGAAGGTTAATGTTCATATTTGTAACAAAAGAGCTCATGGAAAAGAAAACGTGTGTTGTATAATATGCCATTTTCTCTGCAGTTGTGTGTCCTGCCTTAGTCAGGCCTTGTGAGCAAACGTACACTATTTGCGTCCTGTTTGAGATTCGATTACCTCTCGAAATTTTAAAAAGGCACAAAAAGGTCCTCATCTCTTTTTTTGAGTGGAATTTCCGAGTGTTGTTGTGCTTTGCATTACTCTTTATGACTGCAGCAGGAGGCACCCTGCAGGCCGGTAGGTGCCGGGATTTCTGTAGGTGCATCTGGATGGAAAGATAAGAACTCTGTAACTTCACGTGAACCTTAGCCTCAAGGCTTACGAGCCCCCTCTCTCTAAACAAATACAGTCAGCGATAGCATAGTTTCTTGACATGGGGTTAGGTAACGCTTTGGATGTTGGCAGATTTCGTCTCGATCACCTTTGTTATCTACAGGAAGCTTTAATCTGATCACTGTCTTTGTATAAACAGAATGTTTCATCCTCTTAATCCCATTCTTCTCGTGCGGTTGGGTTTTTTTTTTTTTTTTTTTCCTGTTCTTTGTTTTCTTTGTTAAACAGCTGTAGCAAATTATGGAGAGTGAGAGGAAAATAAATTGGGTGTCTAACAAATGCCAAGCTCACTGAAGCAATAAATGATCTTTTGCTGTTGAACAGTCAAACAAAAACTGGTCACCAGTCTATCACGGGGCCATGTCTCATCGAGCAATATAAAAAAAAAAACCTGAGCTGTATGTTCACAGCTACGGCAGTTTCGAGTCTTAAAATCACACACAAGCGTATTTTAAGACAGGAGGAGGAAATGCAAACAGACACCAGGAGAGAATGTATGGCATGTAGCAGCAGATCATAGCCGGGATATCTGGACATTGTATTATTTAGTGCCTCTTCTCTCACCTCAGCTTTGAGTTTTGACTTGACTCGGGTGCAAAGTGGCTGATGACAGTGCATTCCTCTCTCTCTCTCTCTCTCTCTCTCTGTTGTGGTGCTTTTCACCAGCAACCTGGCATTGATTAATAAAACAGTTGTGCATCTCTGAATGTGGTGCAGACATCTACTTGTGAACAAAACTGACACATTGGCCTACATTCAGTAATACAGTGTCTATACACACAGACTCATGCAGTGCCCACAGCTGACACACTGTAAATCAACTACAGAGAGGTGGTCGACAAAGAGGAAATCCCCTTTCTTCTGTCCGTACCCACCTCTCGCTCCGTTCTCACAGCATTTTCTATGACACCATCAAACACACAGATGCCCTGCTTCCTCCCTTTCCCCCCTTTTTTTTTCCTCAGTTTGTCTTCTCACACTCCTCTTCTCTCCAGCCCATATCCATCAGAGGGCCTGTGCCCCGGGGATTATGACAATGGTGATTTTGTTTTGGGCATCTGCGTCTCCTTGACTTGTTGAGAAATGAATAAAGAGTAAAGCCCAGACACAATATGTCATAAGTGTTGAAATGACTAATACCACGTTGGCATTACTGTTAGCCAGAATGCTGGCTGAAAACCAGGTTTTAGCATTAAACCCGAGAGTGTTTGCTTAGATACTAGATCACATTTCTTTGGAGTGTCATTATGTTATGATGTGACATGTGATGCTAATCTGTAGTGTGCTGCAGATGAAGTAAAATGGGTTTAAACATATTTTACACTGTGTCTGAAAAACATACAAAGATTCCCATTAAAGACGCTGTGTCAGATTTGCATAAGGGCTGTCTGCACATTACTCTACGCTGTTTCTAGTAGAGTAATGTGAAAACATGTAAAACATTATGTCAGATGCCCGAGTCTTTTTTTTTTTTTTTACAAGAATACATTCAGCCTTTCCAAAGTACATTCATGGTAAAATGTGGTGCAGCTGCAAAGAATGAAATCATGCTACATCTAAGTTGCTGACATGACAAATATTTATTTTTTATTTCATTTACATTGTGAAAATCACATTGAAACTGCATTAGCTGTCACCAAACCCAATATGTGTTGATTTGTGCATGTAATGTCAATGCGGGCGATACACGACCGCCTTGTATGTGATATGGTGTGAAAATGGAGCAGTGTCCTATCAAACAGCTCGCACCTTTTGTTCTTGTTGTTATAAATGATCAGTCGCTGTTGTTATTGCTGAATCCCACTTTTAAAATCTCACACACACAAAAATGAACGTTTTGAATAAAGGTGCATTTCGTCAGCATCAAGTTCTATGAAACATAATACAAAATATGATGGATTTAGAGTAGAGTACTAAAAGGACATATTTATACTGCTTATTAATACAGTCTAGTAATGCTGTATTGTAAAGCCAATAAATAAAACAATCGATACTGTACATGGGTCACACAATTCAGCTGTTCTTTCCTATAACTTGAGGATTTCACATTGATTTGGTGACAAAAGACAACAATATAGCACCATAGAGTATGAAAGTCACTTCACGCAGACTTGACCCATCTCAGAGCGGTTCTCTCATGGAGGATGCCTTTAGTTATTTTTTTTTCCTTTCCTTTTTATGTTTTTCATGACCACACAGAGTATTCTGCTATTGTCCAGTATACGACAAACCCTAGACTGTGTTTTATCAAGCCTTAGAGTAAAATGATGCCTTCTTCTTTCTTGCTTCTTTGAAATGTCAAACTTCAGATTTTCCAGACCAGGGAGCATCACGTGTTATTGTGTGGCAGCGCTTCAAACACTGTCAGCCATTTTTCTCTGTTGGTCTGCCATCACTGACCTTTGGTTGACTGGGGGATGTTAGATGTCCTGGTTACAGATTTGTTCATACAGATACAGTACATAAACAAAGCTGGGATTTTTCAGGTGTTCTGTTTCGCATGGACATGTCAGGCCTATTCACTTTAATCAAGACTCCAATTTTGCTAGTTCCTCTTCATAATTCTCTCCTTTATTTGTACTGTCCTGATCACATTCCTGTGCAGTGCTGTCAGCGTCAGGTTCTTGTATCCAGATGTCCAGCATCACAAGGGCACTGTGACTGTCTTGGACTTCCACTGAAATGTCCTTTGTTTTCAGTGAGTGCCACAAGCTTAAAGCAAATACACTTTTCAAGCATGGACGTCAAATGTAGTCTTTGTCCTATCTACCTACAGATCTGTCTATGACACAGACAGAATTGCTTGGTGTGATTATAGGTTTGAATTGGAGCAGGACTGGCAGCACTGCTTGCCATAGAACTTATGGTTGCAGACTCCATGCTGGGGCACCAGGTAACACCAGTTGAAGTAATCCCTACACGCAAGGTCTGTGGAAAATAAACAAAACAAGTATATAAGTTTGTTTCTATTCGATCAAAGTTGTTTTATGAGTACAAGGACCAAAGCAATGAGATATAAGAGATTCTATACCTTTCTTCTCAGATGGTGGGCAGAAGTTGGTGTTGCAGGCCTGGGACATTGAAGGTTTAAGATGGAGTGCACAGCCAGGGGAGGGCTTCCCCTGAACTAGACACTGGACCATCCTGGCCTGTACTCCTCCTCCACATGTCACTGTGCACTGCAGAACAATTTACAGATCAACTATTTACAATGCAAATGCCAGATTTCTTGTATGACTGAGCTACATAATTCTGTTTATTATTAATATACCTGAGACCAAGGGGATGAGTGCCATTCTGGTTGAGGCAGAGGTTGAGGGAGGGGCTGAGGTGTAAAAATGGTCCTATGATGCATGCCCCATTGGTAGACCGGTGGGGTAGTTCGGACAGGGCAAGAAGCCATGATGCAGGGCCTGTGGAGCTCTACTGTTGGCTTGGGTACGTGGTGGCACTTCTTGGCAGCAAGCTCTCTGTATTTCCCAGCTGTGTCCTTTAAAACACAAGATGTCATCATATAACATGACACCCTCAGATAAAATGTTAGTTACAGGTTGATAAATTGCAACTTTCATTTGTCACATTTAAGTACAAAGCACACATCTTACACACCTTTTCTGCACACTTGATGAACCGTGCCTGATGCCCATGACCACACGTTACTGAGCACTGAACATGAGGCAGAGAAGAAACAGAGAATCAGAAGAAAATCCTTACATCCTGCACAACCACTGGATCCATTAGATGTGTTGTTTTTGTTCCCATAATACCTCTTGCCACGTGGAGACAAACCACTGGACCTTGCGCTGTTTCTGGCAGCGTTTGATGAAGCAGGATTCTTGGCTTGCAGGTTTCGTCAGGGCCGCACACTCGCTGTCTGGAAGCGTGCGTGTTTGGGCACCCGGGTTGGTGCTCGTACACAGAACTGTCCTCTTCTTCAATCCGTTGCCACACTTACGAGAACACTGCCAGAGAAAGAGAAACACAATGATGCTGATACTTGATAACTTTAAAGAATTTAAGCTTTTGTTTTTCTTTAAATGGTTGCTTCCAGAAGGAAAATGCTAACTGAGGCAGAAGGGAAATTCATGATTGGGGAACATTTGTTTTGTTATTATTATTATTAATATCGGTATTAAATAGATTTATATCATATTGTTTATGTAATTGTTTAATTTAAATACATTTGCAGCACATTTATCATTTTATAGGTATGTGCTTCAAGTAATTTCTACTAAAAATAAGGCTTTGTCCAGATGAATTCAGTTTGACATAAAGCAGCTGTTAAACAACCTAAATGTCGCAGGGAAAATATGTTAACAAGCCAACTATACACTAAAAGCATTTCAGCATGGCTACTGTGTCACAGTGACTTATTGTGCTTTACTTCCTTAATAATTCCTTTGAGGTAGGCCACAAATCCCCCCAACTTTCAAGTTTGGACCCTTTGCACACATCTTATGGCACAGCCATAATTGAAATGTTTTAAGTGTTCACTGCATCCAAGAAACAGGACTGTGACACACTGCACTGTGTGTACCAGAGAGGAAGTCAACTTGTGGAAGGTCGTTCGGGATATTTAGGGTAAAAATCCGAGTTAAAGAAGTTTAACAGTACTATGACTCACCACATATAATGTACAGGAACTGGGCAGAGAACAAAACATAAGAGGTCTCAGTGTGAACGTAGTCTGAAACCACTGAGATCACTGTCATAAAATGTGGTGAAGCCATCAACACAAGGGCTCACTTAACAGCACAGTGAGTGTAGCTGTGTAGTTTTGGCTGCTTCTACTGACTGAGTAGGTTCATTCAAAGTTTTAAATATTTTAAATTGTGGGCCCGATCACTTTCACTCACGCTTACCTGTGACCACGGTCCAGTGGTCCAAACTGGTGGACAGCTTTTTGTGTTGCAGGCCTGACTTCTGGCTGGGGTGGGTTTGCCACAGCGAGAGTCAGCCAGGGTCTCTACGTTGGCCTGGCTGGTTCTCTGGACACACTGGACCTGCCGTGTCTGGTCTCCACCTCCACAGCTCCGGCTGCACACCCCCCACTCTCCTATAGACCAGCTGGGACAACACAATACAAGCCTGCTGAGTCAACATGCAAAGCTCCTCAATCACTTACAGAGACAGGCCTGCAGGGAAGACACGGTAACTGTACAAAGATAGCAGCCATAGAAGACTGTGTGACATCAGACACAGTGGAGTGCTGCAGACCTAATTCTATCAGGTGTTAGACATTTGTTCACGGTTGACTGGCTTCAGAGTAACTGAAACGGCATGCTTTTAATCTGTAACATAAGCCCCACTGAACAAATTTAAACCCCCTCCTAGCATAAACACAGGTCTCAAACTAAACATTAAATATGTCTTTTATTAGTACCTCCAATTATACTTTCTACTCCTAACATCCTACAAAATCTAGTTTTTCAAATATCTTCACATTTACATCCTTCGTAGGGTCATTGCATCTATCCTCAAACTCAAGACACAGGCTAACAGTCTGTGTTGATCATTTAAGATTTGATCAACACACAGTGGTGCTTGAAGGTTCGTGAACCCTTTAGAATTTTCTTTTTTCTATCTTTTTATGAATAAATATGACAAGCAGATCAGATTTCCACAACATTATCTTTAAAACAGATAAAGGAAACCCAACTAAACAAACAAAAGCAAACATTTTAAACTCATTCACTTAGTGATTGTAGAAACTGATCCAACCATAAAACATTTGTCAAACCATGTCTTCCTCTGAGGTCTTCAGAAATCTACTTTCCTTAAGCCATGACACACACAAGATCAGTCTGCAATTGTGAAAATCCATATTTCTCATTGACTGAAATGAGATGAATTACTAACCCTAAATGTTTTCATAAAATTTTCCACATTAAATAAATTAAGGATGTTTTGTCTAATTTGTTTAATTGCATTCCTACTGTGTTCACAAACGTTCAAGTGCCTCTGTCCATATAACATATTTAACATGCTGACAAAATATTTATTAGCCTCTGGTACAAAAATAGCACCTTTATGGAGTCATTAGATGCATAAATACAGCAAGCAGAAGACGAACTAGAGTCACAGTCATTTTCAGAGCCGCATTGTATTTTTCAAGAGACTTATTTGGACACATTCTGCTCGCGCTGTTGGCTTCAAGATCGAAAAAAAAAATCCAATATATCTTGTATTTGTATATGCCCAGAAATATTCCAAGATGATGTAACATACAAGCTTGTGGTTAGTTGATATCCTGGATTTATTATGTAAGGACTTTACCAGCTTGCTACAGCATGACATCATGCTGGCAAACTTCATGAAATCCTATTCTGATGGTCTCACGTCCATTTAGTCACATCTCAGATATCAGTAGCCGCACAGAAAAATAAAATATATCATCTGGTGGACAGTGGCTGAATGGTTTTGTGATGTGGCGGATGAGAAAGGTCACATATTAGCTTTAATTAATAGTGAAAGACACTTGTACCAGACGTTCATCACCTTAGTGACCTCAGTGGAATGGCCATTGGTATAATATACAGATTGATGCCATATCAAATTATAGACCACTTTGTGTTCTGTGACTTGGCTGCTGTCAGTATGTGTTGTTGGAGGATGAGTAAGCATCACACCCTCTGTATAGAAGCAAAGCGGATCAGATGTCCTGTGGACAGAGTGTCAGATAGCTTCTGTGGTCAAAATTAAGCTGTCTAGATTCTCACCAGGGGCATTAAATAACCCCTGACCAGTGTTAATGGCTGTGCCACTGGGGGTGCGTCTGAGCTTTTTATGTATTTATGTATTACGTATGGGTATTTCTCTGCACCAGTGTACGTCTACTCTGCGAGACAGAATGGTATCATGCTCTAAATGTGAGTGGGCATCGGAAACCTTTTTCCGTGATGTCATGCTTGTTCATAAGTACAGCACCTCTAAATAGTATGACCTGCGGAGATGGACTGATGACCACAGCCAGCTTGTCTGGTCTAGTGTGGATGTTTTGGTCCATGCAACTCATGTCTCAGCTGAGAGTTTATACTACAGCAGGCATTTGGCAAAGGTACACATGAAACAAGTTCTAGTTCATTAAACCACGAAACTGAACTCAAATACATTAGGAAACACAGATTAGTTTGTTCATTAGAAACAAACAGTGCCGTATTATATGCATGTTATGGACATTCAGGTTTAAATTTCTGATATGTATTCACTGCACTACATTTCTGCAAATACGCATAATCAGTGTAAAAGCATGGAAATGCAACATAGAGGCCTTGGCTGTAACTAATGCGGGGAAATATAGATTACCTATTATTATAAGTGTGCAAATGTTCTGCTGTAACACAAGAATGCTGCTGCTTTCAATGTTTGCATTTCAAGATTGACAATTCCAAACTCTCTGAATTATTGAATTATTAGGATAATTCTTGAACCTGTTCAGAATTCAGTGATGATAACGTGAAGAAATGTTTCCTTAACTATGTTGAGAAATCAATATATTTCAACAATATCACATTATTTTCTTGATTATTATTGTAATTATTACTTCAGAGGAGCTGTATATACTGACTAACAATGTCACACCTGATCAATAAAGGCAGAACATTAGTCGACAATATTATTGCAAAAGCGACTAACAATATGATTTGACCATAATAACTGATAATCATGAGTAGTTGTACTAATGTTTTGCATTATGATGGGCAATTTCAACTAAATCTCAGGCAAATAGTCTGTACAAGTGTACAAATAGTCAATAAATAAATTGTGCAACCTTCACATATTATATGATTTATTTAAAAAATTGTGCTTTGCCTCTCTAGTATGTCAAATTCTCTCTTTCTCTTTATTACACACACTCACACTCACACACTCTCAAGCACAAAGACACACCTAAGCAGCTGTAGATAATGAAGGAGATAGTCCCAGCAGAGGAGTGTAAACAGTTGTGAGATTACTTTACAACCACTATTATCACTGCTTCCTCAACTCAGTGTAAACACACAAATCCATTAGTGAGTAAATGCTGATAGGGGTAGTGTGTGTGTAACTTTTTAAGTGGTGGGGTGTGAGAGAGAGAGAGAGACAAACAAAAGCAAAGTGGAAAGAAACAGTTAGCAGCATTAAGTGCTAAGATAACGTGTGAGGGAAAGGGGAGCAGCTGAGACAGTGAGAATGTCAGTTTGAGCACATTAATACATGACTTTTAAAAGATACAGACACTGAGACAGACAGATAGACAGACAGACAGACCGACAAGCAGACAGACAGTGCGTATGTTTGACCTAAAGCCACAGCCCGACAAATCCCCTGCTGAGAGATTGGAAGTGCTGCAACCTGAGCACAACTTAGACTAACTGAGTGACAGCTATCCTTGGCTGTCTGGTTGGTAGTATCAGTGTGTGTGTGTGTATGGGCGGGCGGTTGGACTGGGTCGGACAGGGCTGGACAGGTCACAGACAAAAACACATCAAAGTGTCCAAGCCATTAGGGTTATGTTCACAACTCAGCCTGAAGCCATCCAGGTAATGGACACTGTAGTGGAGGCTGGGCGAGCCTGCTGTAGCTCTGACCTCAAAGGCTTCACCTATACCTCTACGTGTGAGAAGAAGACAAAGAGAAACAAAGACACACAGAAACTAACCTTATGGCCTACACACAAAGGTAAAAAACGAGAGGCCAAGGGTATAAAAAGTGGCCCTAGGTTTTGCAAAAAAGGATGCAACTCTTGCAGAGGACACAGGTTTTGTGTGTGAGATGAGTAAGAGCTCAAGTACCTGTGGAAAAGACACAGTCACTGTCTGTGGCTACCAGATAATGACAGTGTATTCATGTGCTATAAATGTCAAGATAAAGCTTGAATTGTTTTGTTTGTTGGCATAAATTCACAAACACTGACATGGCGTTTACCTTCTCCTGTCCTGAAATTTTTCGTTTCCTTTCTCCACTCTGATCCATTTACCAGCGGGGACATAATAAAATGTTCCACTTTGAATGCTGCATCGAAACATTATACACGACGCTGTATAAATTAGGTTTACGTGGATATGCACATACAATATATAATATATCTCTTTCTGTAATTAGGTTTATTCGAGGGTGGTTGAGACCATTCAATGAGTGTCATGTTTAAACGGATGTTTAAAATGTTAAAGCTTCATATTGTATAGTGAAATTAAGAATTTGTTCAACTCACACTTCTCTGTTACATTTGATGTGAATGACATTTGACAGGTTGCACTGTAACAGTCCAGCATGTCCATCTGCTCTGGAAGGCCACATAACGTAGATGAAAGCTTGACCTTGCTTCACATTTCATCCAAAGTGCCTCACAGCTCTGTTTCTTTTATTTACACTGAGTGGAAATCACCTATATTCTTACTGCTAACATAACAGTGAATATAACAGTGAAATCAAAGCAGGAAAGAACACATAATATACAGCACAGTACTACACATGATGACACAGCGGACCACAAACATGCCATTATTACTTAAAATGTCTGGCCTAACAAAGCTCTGGAGGACACAGTCCCCCTTTTCTGATGACTTCATATATTTCTTTTTCTGTCAACAGAGTCGCTACATTATGTCAGTGAATATGAGACAGCTCTGTGGTCATCATGCAGGATTTTCCTACGACACCTGTTCCAAAAAAGCCGAGCGGGAGTGAAATATTCATGCACTGACACTGCTGTACAGAGGAAAATTCCCCCTTGAAACAGCTGTTGGTTACTATAAAATATGAGATAAATGGTGACTGGAATTCCATGATTTCAGTGCTGATTACATAATGTTGGTGGCCTGCATAAAACTGTATCCTTGAGAACATTTTTGCAGCAGCATGTTGTTTTTTTTCAGCAGGTGTTGGGACACTGACAGTGGAATACAGATTAAGACAGTGATGAGCAGGAGGGGAGATACTGAAGGAAGAGAGATGCTGCACGCGCTGTTCCTCTCTTGCCGTGCCCTGTCTTCTTATTGTAATTCATTTTCACTGCCTCTTGGAAACAAAGTGATGTCCGGGAAGAAAGGCGCAACAAAGCCTCACTGTGTCTTGTCTCTTGCACGGCCTTCTCCAAACTTTAAAAAAAGTTAATAACAATATGTTCTCATAGCAATTCAAGTGGCTTGGTTGAACCACAACACAAGAAAACTGTTTTTTTTCATGCAAAGGACAAACTCACATTTGGACATACAACAACAGAATTTTTCTGGACATCCACATGCAACACTGATTGAGATGAGGTCAGCCTCCCAGCCAAACCCCTCTCTGCTCATAAATCAGGGAACAGCTTGTCAGCAGTGTCCACTTCATTTGCAAGAACTTGGCTGATATTTCAGACTATTGCTCAGAAGGTACAAGGGAATACTGAGAACAGAGAGACTGAGGAATGGATGCCACAACAGCAGTTGTTAAAAACCTTGTGGTCTTGCTTTGTCTGTGCTGCGGTAGCAATGTGGAGGCTCCCCATTGTAAATGTACTGAGCATTAAACAGTGAGTGGTAGTTCTTGGTCTACAATCTCTAGAAGAACTGTCTTTGTTTATTAATTGCAGGACTTAAACTACAAAAGCACAGATGAGGTGATAAGTGCTTATCAGATTTAAATAATAGAAATATAATATTTATTTTTAAACAATGTGTGGGATAATTGATTAGATATCTCCACACGATGAAGACGTGCACTTGGCTCTATAGTATGAATGCTACTCTATACAGTATATCAAGTGTTTAGAGGCGGTGTCCAGTTTTTCTAGCTGCAAACAGCTGCATTGAATTACTACGTCTATTTAGAAACCTTACACTACGTTACTACCAAACTTTTGTTTAAAAATACATTTAAAAAGTCATCTGGAAACTGCATTCTCAAGCAGCTGAGAGAAGTAAAGCATCATGCATGGTTCTGTCTATCATCTGTATGTTGCACTGGTAATCTCCTTCGTCCACAGGAATTTTGGGGACCCAGGAGATAACGTCTGCGTGTTAAGTTAGAAGTTATTGCATTTTCTGCAAGTGCACTTGCAGAAAATGGACTCGGGGGAAGTAATACCTCAGCAACAGCTGTTGCAGGAATGATACACTGCATTTTCATTGGGCAATATGTTGGTTTGACTGGTATTTAAAAAGTACTTGGGCCCATTACCTGTTTTAAAGATGGTACAAGGTTTATCATAAAACCTCATTTTCGTGGTTAATATCTGTCCACACCTTACAAATACACATACAGCATAACAAAAACCTTATTTATGTAAAAAACACATCATCAAGAAGAAATCTCATGTTGCGACTTCATTAAAACAAGAGTGACCCCAAGAGCATCTTTTACAGATTTCTTTTCAGCCTTTATGACACTGTCCAGAGCAGTACAGACAAGGGAGGGACATTTACAGTTCTGTGTGTGTGTGTGTGTGTGTGTGTGTCTGTGTGTGTGTGTTCACACATGTTCTGCCTGTCAGCAACCACACCACTCCCTATAATGTCCGTAGCATCAGAACACACTGACTAATCTTTAATCCACTGCCCTGGCCCTGAGTGTCAGGGCTATAGACAGTGACCAAACCAACTGAGCTGAGCCAAGATCCAATGAAACCACACCCTGAAACCACAGAATCATTAGTGGCTCTTGCTCCCCACTGGTGTTTTTTAAAACTATATTGTCATACTGTTGTACATTCGAATGCGTTAGTGCCACTCTCAATGACATTTTACTAACATCTACTCTAGAAAAGCCATCACACCATCCTGAAAGTGAACATCAGCATACGATCGTGTTTCCTACTGACACTGCGAATGAATCCTGGGGTTGTTTCTGGCGCGCCCGCGTGTAAAAAGACACGTCTCATCGAATGAGCTGGCAGTGCATTTTGCACATAGCAGCATTTTTGAAGTACAAATCTAAAAGTAAAAAGTCCCCAATGAGTCCTGATACAGACAGAGCATATTTTCGTATGAGCTTAGGTCCCGCAGTCATGCAACATGTGAAAAAGGTTTACAGGTTCTTGGCCTGCTGTATTAAACAACCACAGAGGTTAACTGTTCCTGACAGTCACTGAGGTATCATGCGGAACTGGATGAAGACACAAACAGGATGTCCAGTGGAACTTCCCTGCGTGTCTCACACGCATGTTTTGGCCAAAATGTAAGTTATTTTTCATTACATGATCGAAAAATGTCGTCATCGCAGAACAGGTGCTTTCCTGGGCTGGGGAAAGGGTGGAGAACACGGCCTGTGTTGCCTGACGCTTTATTATGAGGAGATACAACAAAGCATGTGCACAGTACACTTTATAGCCCTTTCAGGACACGCCAATTGAACAATTAAATAATTGACATACTCTGAAGTCAAGAAGTCTAGAAGGACCAAATATTCAGCCTTTTCTCCTCCAAAATGTAGCAGGAAAATATGAGGAAATGTCTCCACAGTTCAAATACCATTCATAATGATGTCCAGATTGAAAGCAAGTTCAAAACAGAGTGAAGATAAATTTGAGAGGCTCTGAATGTTTTCAAGCCATAAATGATCAATTAGTATATTGAGTTTTGACTTCTCAACAAAAACAGAACTAATCACAACTAAGACCCCCTTGAGATTCAGTGACAACATGTTTAAATGTGTGTGCATGACTGGCAACATTTGATAGAGCATAGGGTCTAACCTGGCAGGACACGGCTGGGTGTTGCAAGGCATCGATCCAGTAGCGGGTCTTGATTTGGGATTGCAGTAGGATGTGTTCACCTGCACTCTCAAGTCTTTGTAGCATGCTGACTTGGTGTTCATCTGACCTGTATGGGTTATATACAAAAGACTTCAGACACACTGTAGTTACATGTTGAATTCCAGTCTAAAGTCTGTTTGCACACGGCTACTATAAAATACAAGTAGAACAAAAAGGTAGGTGACTAATGATGTGATGGATTAAACAGCTCTGGAAAGTTAGCATTATATTTATTTTATTATTTAAACATGTAGAAAACACGTGTTTAAACTGATGATGTCTCCAAATGAGTGTTCTGGAGTTCTGACATAAATACAGATCTAACACTATTGTTTGATTTCATGTGAAACTTGATTCCCAGTTTCACATGTACCACGGTATTTGGCCTTAGGAAAAGGCAGTCGGCACATCTCAACTCCTACAGGCCAGTTAGTAAGTCACACTCTTTAATAAAAGCCAACAACCCCCCACCCATCGTGACCTGCAATAAGGAAACAAAGAGGCGGAGGTGGTTAGGGAGGACAGAAGCAGACAAGGGTGGGGAACTTTAACCTGGGGGGGGGGGTCAAGCTACAAAAACTCAACACGGGGAGCTTTGTTCCCACTCCTGATGCCGAGCAGGGTCACACTCACAAATACATCATTGTTTATACACTCACAAAAAGAAATGTGAGTAAACACACACACACACACATCCACTTTTATTACTCTGACTGCTGATTGCCTCGGTCATCATGACATTATTTATGTTTGTGTGCATGTGTGAGTTTTATATTAGGTCTCTGGAGGGACACTGGTCTAAGCCATGCATGTGTGTACTTGCTTGTTGTTTTTGTGTGTGTGTGTGTGTGTGTATGTGTGCGCATGTAATAGCAGGTCATCAAGTAGAGGTTCCATCAGTTCCAAGGAAGGGCTATGTCCCCTCAGTAATGACGGGAACAACGCTCCCCTCTCCATTTAACCTGCAGCTAAAAGCCTCATTAGAGATCAGAGGAGCCAGACTAAGCTTTAGATGCTTATCCACTGATCTACAAACCATCCTAATCTGTGGACTGGCAAACATCTGAAGATCTGAATGTGACTGATCCTCTTTTTTAATAAATGCAATAGACTAAATAAAAATAATTTTGGAATGTATGCACCGAATGTAAAAGAGCACGCTATTGCACATTTTTAACAGCTTAGAACAATACGCAATATGATAACTCAAATGAAAATCCTTTTCTGGCATTCATGTCAGTACATACCTCTAGCACAAGTTGCTGAGCACTGAGAGCGTATGATGGCCCATGTATAATTGTGTTTGTTGTGGTTCTTTTTCTCTTCAGATTTCCTCTGCGTGTATTCCCAGCGTACACCTGGGTTCCAGCCTTGTAACAAAATCTGAAGGCAAATATGGTAAGAGTGATGAGATGAAAGGCGCAACGAGAAACAAAATTATATGAAGGCACGTAATCAAGAAGAGGAGTAAAGAAGTGAGAGATAAAGGTAAATGGGAGAGGTCTGATATGTTTTGTTGTACTGAAAAATAACAAGCAATTGTTGATCCATTGATCCTTTACCTCTATCACCAGTGTCTCATTGGTAGGACCATTTGATATGAGGCTCTCTGGTCTGTTATACGGTCTCTTGTACTCAAAAATGGCTCCAGCGATGGGGTGACGGCCTGGCCAGTCAACTGTCCAGTGGCCGTTCAGGTAGTAGTGTCTCTGGGTGTCCCTGACAGCCAGGTAGGAGTTGGATGTGTTCAGTTCCATAACACGGATACTGCGAGCCCCCGCTGGGATGGTTACCACGGCATAGTACTCTGAGAAAAGAGAACCGCACATAAAAAGCGTAAATCAATAATAACAAATCATAATTAAAGCAAACATTTACAGACATTTCAGATAAAATATACTATGTCTTGAAGAAAGGGCAGACAATACAGTTTCATCCAACCAAGTGAACCTACGGTTAGTATAATGCTGCCTGGTGTACTGTCCTTTATAGATTTTGCAAGTGGAGTTGTCTCCTTTACACACCCCACAAGAATCAGGCACAGCTGTGGAGCCCAACACACGGTCACAGCCCACTCTCTGTGAAATAAACATCATTGTTGTTTATAAAAAGTGTAGATAAGAACCTTTATTTATCTGACAAAAGCACAAAGAAAAAGATTTTCACTGACCAACCTAATTATATTCTGTAAATTTAAGCTAATTCAGGGTTTGTTGGCTGCAACACAAAATTTGTTTTACTATCTACAGTACGTTATATTGTGGAAAGATTCAGGGACTCTGCATAAAAACCAAGGGTGAAAACCTCTGTTGAAGATGGCATTGCATTAACAACCATCATGTTACAAATGGTAAATGTGGCCACATGACATCAGGAATACACAGACAGTCCATCTCAAGCAAAGAGAAAGACATATGTCAAATCTGTGCAGAAACACCAAGTTCTCTGGGGCTGAGCTCATGTCAGATGATTCAAAAGACAGTGGAAATGTTTTCAGCTCGGTTTGGGGGAAAATGGATATTCTGCTCAGGACATAAAAAGCCAGCAGCTGCATGGGAATGGGGCTGCGTCACTGCCCATGGCATCAGTGACTTACATACAAGTAAAGGCTGCATTAATGCTTAAGCATGGGATTTTTATAGAGAGAGAAACTTCCCATGAGAAGTCAGTGGATATTTCAGCAGGACATGGCATCATTTTGAACGTGCTGTGATGGTGTGGCTTGTACTGCCATTAAAAAAGGATGGCATGGTAAGGAAAAGGTGAATGAGATAATAGAGTGGCAATGTGCAGCTGAAGACACAGTATGCCACAAAGTATGAATGTGTTGCCTGCATCATTCCTTTTGCTTATATTCACAAATAATGGTTCAAGCGATTAAGAAATTATAGACTTTACTGCATTTTACCTCACACAGTCCGTCAATACAGACGTTGGAGCTGTCGTGTGAGCACAGTGTCCCATCCTTAACTTTGCTTGCCAGGGCAAAGAAGAAATCATAGCCTTCTGCGAAGCAGTACAGCTTACACACATCTTGATCTGGAAGCAAAGACAGAAACAAACTGTTTACTTCCATTTCCAGTTGATGAAACCCGATCATACATTTTATAAATAAATAAAAGGATCCATCTCACCGTCCACTCTGGTGTATGGCCTCCAGGTGTAGTACCATCCCCTGAACTGCCTGCTGTTGAATTCAGCACACTGCTGGGCTCTGTAGTCAGTGGCGTTGGGGGGGCAGTCCCCAGTGTTGCAAAGTTTGTAGGACCTGGAGGGGCCCTCGCAGAACTTCCCTCCAAATGCAGGTCTGCAGAGAGGAATACATACAAATGTAATGAAAATCACACTTTCCAGTTTGTTAGTAATTCGATTTTCACTATTTCGATCCGGATTGATGTTTTCTCACATGACCTACAGAAGGAGCGAGTCAAGTTATATTAGAAATAACACTGGCTGTATTTTGGTGTGACTCATATGTGAACATCCCTCCCTGAGTGTGAGTGTGGGCTTCTTCCATCTCTGGCGTTCCCCCCAGGCTATGTTTAATAAAATCCCTTCCAAGGGACAATTATACCTTTTGTAAGCCTTCAGTGCACATTGTCTTTTATCTCTTTCTTACTTGTTTTATATCCCTACATTTCATCTTTTGCTTTTTTAATCCCTCCTCTATCATCTCTTTCACTCTTTCCACTTCCCCTCACTTTTGACTTATCTTTGTTTTCTTTTCCTTCCTTTCCACCACCATGCTTCTTCACCATCTCTCGTACTTTGTTCTTATCACTCCCTGTCTAATTTAACCCACCACTTGTCAGGAACTTGGCAGATCCTGAAAAAAAGGCCCCGGACTTTGGAATAGGGCCCCCTGACTGACTGGCAGTACAAATAATGCAGGGTGACTGATGAGTCAGGGACTAAGCGGGCTGATAAGTGATGAAAAGACACATCCGTGTGAGGGATGTTCACAGTTTTAATCATGTGCCTTAATGTACTCTTGTCTATCTCTGAGCTATCTGTTGAAGACTGTTAATGCATATTTCTCTACCTGGGGTTATTGCACTGTCTGTCTCGGTAGGTGACTCCACTTTCACAGCTTCGTGAGCAGGCAGACCACGATGACCACTCAGACCAGTGGCCATGCTGAGGCCTTGGACCCTCATCCCCCTGTTTCACACACTGGCCTCGACGACACCACTGGACCGAAAGAGAGAAGAAAGAAGGTGAATTTGAGACATGCTTTCTTTGTGATAACTGTCAATCAAAGCTTAGCAGAGATCTGTGACACTCGCACGCTCTACTGTTTAACTCCTGTCAAAAACGCGGGGGTCCAGTCCTGATTATATACTGAAACATCTATTAGAGAGCTCCAGTAGTGCTGCTTTTCAGACAGTCTCTACCTTGAGCTGTCATCAGCTAGAATTAACAGATCTAGGCCAAACACAACTAAAATGTGGAAAAACTGTCTCATACCTTACAAGGATATTCTCCACAGTGAAATAATACACTTACCATTGTGGTTGACATATTTTCTTTTCTTGTTGCTCTATGCTGTATTTAGCCATTGTTTTTCTTTCTTTAACGGTAATAGAGTAAAAAACAACTAAAACACAAAACTGTAGTCAGAAACGACTAAATAAATAGAGTAACACTGCTCATAAGCATTCACAAAAACATCTTTAGTTGTTTCTAAATTATCTGTCAAGCATCAAATATAACTTTCTTCCAGTAAGTCTACATGGTGGATTAATTAGTATATGAATGAACCAGGTCAGGCAGCGTTTAACGTAGCATTTTCAACATTTTTATGTTTCCCCAACACGACGAGGGTAACTTCCCTCACAGTCTGGTTGCTCATAATTCCTACTGCTAAAATTGCTCCAAGAGGCAACCAGGAGAAGCAGAAACTCTATGACAAGTTAAGTGACTGCAAATTGTCAGTATAATCCTGAATTAAATTACGAATGTGCTACAGGACACACATATCTAAAGTTTTTTACTGTATGCATTTTAACAATGAGCATTTCTTCACTACAAATCCCTTAACGTAATGTGAGAAGACTTCTTTTTGTAAGATCTAAACTCCCTTAAGACATCGAAATATATTCCAAGTCTTTTGCTGGTGAAGTCTCAACTGTCTTGGAGTGATCTCGAGAGCCTTTGCGAGCACGTCTACACTGAGCACACACAACACTCAGGCTTGAGTGCTGATGGGGGGTCATATGTTCAGCTGTTCCTGTTCTCGCTGTGTGTTCATGCCTGCACACGAGGACACAGACATACACACTAGCATACACACACCTTTCAAACTAATCTCGCGGTCCTTAAATACGAACTAGAACAGCTGATTTCTGCTCAGCTTCCCCTCTGCAGATGAGTGCCACAGATTCTTAAGCGAGCCTGTCATTGTTTTTGCTCAGTTAATTGTCCCGTGGAGAGATAGGGCGAGATTAAACCATAAAGTTCAATATATTAAGAAGAGAATGTTGATGAGGGGCAGTCGGGGGAGACATGGTAAGAGAGAGACAGATCCTTGGGGTTGAAAGATGGAAAGAAAGAATAAATAAAGAGCACAGATTGCTTTTTGGCCCCAACCCCATCGGCATATTTTTGCCATGTCAGCAACAAACCAATTGCAGATGCTCCCTGAGGTGAAATAATAGAGAGAAAGTGTGGCACCCAATAGAAAAAGACGTTTTGACGCTGCATTCAATTCAGTTGGAAAAAGCAGTGAAGTTGAGCGAAAACCTTCCCCTTTGCTTACAAGTGCATGCATCCATCTGAGCTGGGACACAGTCCCGTGGGCGTGTAAAAAAAAAGATGCCATTAAAAGAAGTGGAATGTCACTCAGTTCAAAACCTTTCTTTCTCAAAATGGACAAACTGAGTCTCAGCAATATCTAACAATCAATAAAAGTTACTTTTATAATGGCCTCTCCGTCAGTTCAGCCTGACTCAGTCATTTGCCCACTCAGAGCAAATCCCTTGGAGGATAAATGTGCTGTGTGTGACACATCTGCTTACAAGCTCTAACCCCTCTTACACCAATCGCCACACAGTAGATGATACTACGCAGCACACTGAAAAACGATCCAACGTCAACTTAGAAAATTTAATCCATTTATTTCAGTTTCATTGGTCTTGCTCAACTCAGTCTGTTACTCATGAACAGATAATCGGAGAGTTGTCAGGTTCAGTGTTCTTGTTCGAGTCGTTGAGTAGTTCTGATGGATACGTATTTTTTCACTATGACTGCAAAAACTCTGAGAGGCTCCTGTTTGGTGCTTTTCATTTGTGGATTTATTTGGTGAGATGTTGCCATGGAGCCATGTATTGGCAACACAAACACAGAAAACAAGACCAAACTTATTTTGACTTTGTTGTATAAAATGGAACAAACATCTTAGTGATGGTATTATTAAAGGGTAACTTAATAACCCCCTTCATGGACGATGCATTGACATCTTGGAGAAGAAAATAGGTAGCTGCAAGTCCCTACCAGCTGTTGGACACATTATTAGTATGACCACTAAGATTGCCTAAAAGGTGCAGAACAAAAAATCCAATCAGATTGAATGGGTTCCCATGGCAGTCATATGATGCCACCTTCATCTCAAACACACACACACACACACACACACACACACACTGCACACACACAAGACCACGTGTTAAATCACCATGTCGGGGCCACAGGCCGAGCCTTCAGCTGCTGGCATGAATTTGGTCTCGCACTTCCTTCCAACGCGGTGGCACCACAGAGCCTTGCAGATATCCTGGAACAGCATGAGATACAGGCAACGGGTAAGTGACACCGCTAACATGATGTCTTGCTGCAAATGTCAGTTCTGAGTGTTATCAGTATCCTCACAAGAGCTGGGAACAAATCAAGCAATGAGGGGGAAAAAGAAAAAAGATAAATGATGATGATAGTACTGCTTTTTAGCCTCTCGAGAACTATTAAAACATGTTGATGAGAGCTTGGGGATTATAGATTGTCAGAATAATCATCTTCTGGCTAGTTATTGGTATGCAGCAACTATTTATGCTTTAGTAGTTCGGATAGCGACATTTAAAAAATAAATCAAAATTGGTGCAACTGTTGCACCGATGACAAAACTGTAATCTTTTTTTTTTTTAAATTTATTTGCATTAGTTAGATAAAAGATAAAAAGTGAAACGCCCTTGCATTAAAATGAAGGGGAGTATCGAACTTGTGTATGTGTGTACACATGTTACTGTGTTTCTCAGCAATGGTCTGAATGATTCAAATGGGAGCACCGGGTGGTTTCCCTGCTCGAATTGTCTGAGAAACACAACCCATTACTTTTTAACATGTCCACTCTATTACTATCTGAATGACTATATCAGATTTTGACAACTCAGTGCTGATGCTGACAGGCACCTTGGCCTCAGCTAGTTGCCGCCAAGAGCCACCATGGAATTCATCCCAGGGCCTGTTTGTCCAGCTGTTTTGCTTGCTCAGGTCTTTTGTAACAGTAAAAATGGCGGAGAGTGTGCAACTGATGGAAGGCGTAGACAGAGAGAGGCCGTGAGATGTGATGGACAGAGTGAGACGGAGTTAAAGATAGAAAGGGAGAAAACAAGAGAGAAAACACAATACACATGATTTTGCCTTTTGTAACCAAGCTGCGTCTAACCACACACGCCAGGGAGAGTATCACTTGGCTCCTCCAGAGGTGCCTTATCTCGACCATTCCTGCCAAAATGTTTCATGAAATACGAGTTCACTATACGCTGAACTGCACTGCAGAGGCTGATGCTTGAGTGTTTGTTATGAGTAACAAGTGGCTGGGAAGGTGGTGAGCATGAAGACTACGTGGGTCAACTTGGGTCTCGTGCACTGGGGTCCTCTCCTGCTATCGGCTGCATGAACAGACACGAGCAGCATGAGACCAAAAAAAAGAAACCCACGAGAGAGCAATTCCAAAAGATGTTGCAGCTGCAGCTGAAATAATGTATGGATGTTCAGATGTTTAGATGAGGAGGATACCATGTGCTGATATCATGAGTTGAAATCAATCTTATGATGTGTGGGACATTTTCAACTTTTTTCCAGAACTAGAAACTAAAAAGCTAAACTAAAACTAAAAGCCTCTTAAAATGAAAAATATTCACTGACTCTTTTTATTTTTTGAACAATAGGTGTATCATCCCTGGTTCAGGTGAGGTGAGCTACAATAGTTGGACCCATGGAAACACTGAAGTAATCTAAATCCTATCGGGATGGTATATCAAAGCGCAACATCAACAGTAATGAGACAATGGGAGAGAAACATGGAGAGATTCCCATTGGCAGCGCTCCAGTGTATATTTAGTCATCCATCCCAGTGAGTATTTCATGGGCAGTATTATAACTCTCACTGTTTGTTTTGTGTGTGTATACACGAGGGCATGCATCAGTTTCTCATTTCCTTCTTCTTTCCTTTATTCTTCCTTTTTCCTCTACATCATCCCCTCTATTCCACTCTCAACATCTTTCTGTTTTTCCATTTCCATCTGAATTGTTTTTAACTAATTAAGACCTTCCAGTGTGTGTGTGTGCTGAGAGAATCTCTGGGTGCATCATGGCAGAGGAGTTTTTCATTTGCCTAGGATAGCATAACTGAGTCAAAGTCTATTTAACCTTCTTAAAATCCAAGGTGCACAGTTTGGCCTTCTCCCCAAACTGCCATTTGCACTGTGTGTCTGCATCGTACAGCTCGCCCGGCAGCTTCTCCGGGTACCGATACTCCTTGACAGCTCGGGGTTCGTCTGATAGGCACAAAGCCTGGGCGGAGCTGGAGGAGAAGAGAATAAAAGAGAAATAGTAAGTGAACCAAATGACACAAGATGAAGAGAAGCAGCAGCGGAGAGGAAATTAGGACAGCTCTAAAGAGGGGGAGGCAGAGGTGGATGGGTCGGGGGTGACAAGAGAGGAAGAAAGGAAAGTGTAGAGGGACGAGAGAGGAGGAATTAACAGACACAGCTTTGGTTGATCAGCTTTGTTGATGTACACCATGCATACCCACATACTAAACAGACACTACAGTCCACAACCGACAGCATCAGGCTACGACGCCCCATTGTTTTAAATTTAGAGAGTACCGTAAAGTGTTGCCATGGACACATAACATGTTGCCAAACTCAAACTCTGAGAGTAAAGATTTTAGTGCATCAGACACTCAATTATGACGGACATAAAGAAATTCTTGCCCATATCGCTCATATCCGAACACCGGCAGGGGGGTTTCCAGTGTTAACTGATACCGCTGGTTACTATACAGAGATGTTTTACAGCTTAAACACCACAGTCAGGGGAATATAATACAACAATATGGTGGAAAGAGCATGAAAAGGCAAAATATGTTGGAATGGTTCAATGTGCTAGTGAGTGGTCCTGATTGCTTTTGCAGAGTATTATATGTGTCTCTCCGTGTGTGTGTGTGTGTGTGTGTGAGATCTTCCATTGCTTTATGGGTCCTACGTGTGTCTAAGTGAACGATGGCTGCTCTGCAAGTGCAATAGTCGGACATTATTCACATAATATTTCTGAAAAATACATTATATTTACAGTGTGCACACAACAGCAGGCGCACATGTAAGGCCTGTTGTGAAGCACTGCTACACAGAACAATTACAACCCCAGTAGAGCTCATTTGCGGGATCTCAGGACCCGTTCCCTCCAGAGCAGCTTTTTATATTTACTGACGGCAACACAAGAGTCTTAGGACAAAATGTTTTCCCCAAAATTTAACTTGTAAGCACTGCACTCCACAAGATTATCATCAGCTGGACATTAAAAAAAAAAAAAAAAAACAGCAAAGAGAAAAGCATCCATTCTTTTCTAGCAGTCCCTGCAGAGCTCCTGACTCATCTCTTCCAGACAAAAACTACTGGGTATTTTAAATCCAGCATGGCTTGTTGATACATCAAACACAAACTGTGTCCTCTGCAGCGTGTCCAAGAGAAAGAAAACAGAAATGGGACCACAAGAAAGTCTTGTAACTTTCATGTAACACTGACTTCTTGATGGTTCTTGCCACTGCTCATACAAACAAAAACAAGTCCAAGTGGCTTTTAGGGAAATTTCCCTTCCTCTATAAAAGTTGTTGATCCCTTTTAAGCATGGCAAAGAGCTGAGGTAAAGCATCTTACTTTACATACAGTGTTGGAGCACAGCTCTCAGTCATAGGTGGCTGAGAAGAGGCAGATTCAGAATGAGTGTAATGCAAACTTCTCGCGAAATCGTACTTAACTCAGTGAGACGCTTTTCTCCAAAACATTTAAATAATTCCTTTGATTGCAATTAGGAAAACATACAATATCTCGTCACTTTTATCACTCAGTGATTAAATGGGAAGATGACCCTTGGTTGGTTCAGTGCTACAGAGATTCCCTCCACATGGCCTCAGGGGGGTGATGGGAGTTTAATATAAGGCTGACAGGCCTAACAAGGGTGAGGTCATCCCAGCTCTAATAACTCAGCGAGGAAATACACTGTCTGTCTCCACCACTGAGTAGGAATACCTGTCAGTTCAGTTAACACACTGGTAAATTTAGTGGAGGGCACTGCCTCTGGGCTATCCGGTTTCAAGCACACACACACACACCACATGCTCAGGGCACATGGAAACCCAACCAGACACATGGACGCTACTTCCACTGATGCACTGAACACTCAACTTTCCTCCTCACATGTGCACTTCTCTGTCACACACATATCTAATATGTATACAGTGCATTCATATATATTCTGCTAACATGTTTTTCTCCAACACATGTGAACACATCAGTAACACATGGGGAAGAAAAAAGACCCAATGCATGTTTAAAGTGGCTATTGCCAAGTGGAGCACTGTTGTTTTACTAGTTTTATTTCATAAACTGATACAAAGCTGCTTACCCATTACTCATCAATACACCATATGGAGGTCATTGAGCTTTTCTGTTCTGCTCTGAAAACTTAATAGGAATCTTCAAGCAGTGTGACCCGTAAATGTCAGTATTCACAGTACAATGCATTTCACAATAAAAGCATAGCAGTAATAAAAAATACAGCTGCTTACTTGAGGAAGCGACTTAGGTACTGACGGCTGCAGGCGGACCAGGAGAAGATACCGTTGTGTCCGGCCAATGTGGGAGACATGATGTTTCCCTCGGACTTCTTACAAACATTTCCTTCACCATCATGGACCATTCCAAAACTGGGGAATGATTTGAGATTTTACCATGCAAGTTATGACACATGATGTTATGGTGACAGTGCTCAGTAGTACCTGCACAGCTTCATATTCCTATTCATAAATGTGTTTGATGGGAGGTTGATGAAATCGTATCAATGTGGTAACAATTTCATAATCAGCCTTGGAATATTTGCATGCGGAAATAAATAAAATGCTTTAAAACTATTTTTTTTCTGTTGTCTGTGCTTAAATCATATTTTGAGCCATGTCAAATGTGCATTAGCAGGGGGAACTATTTCTTATTATCTGAATCATTTATCTTGACAGCTATTAAACACATCCAATCTTTTATTCTGAACACAATGTGTTTTGATTTGGTCGTCATGAGATCTGGAGAGAGAAGGTAGCACTTACTTGTGTCCGGATTCATGGGCGATGGTGAATGCCAGCCCCAGGCCAGTGTCCTCGTTAATGGTGCAGCTTCGGTATTTACTGCACATCCCACTAATTGGAGCGAAACCTGCAAAACCAGAGATGACTTTTTACCAATTTTTACATCACAGTTCAATTATTTGATCTTTTCAGTCAGATCTAACATAAGCTATGATCAACTGATTATATTCATCTATTTTAAACTGTGTTTAATCCTTAATCCTCCATATGTTATATTTAACATTTCTCTGTTACCTTTCAATCCACTTCACACTCTTTCTCTTTCTTCACTTCTTTCAAATAGCTCCTCTTCTCTATTAAACTCTGTTTTACTCTTCAGCTCTCTTCACACCCCTTTATATAAATTTTCCTTACCTGTCTCCTTACATGCTGCAGACAATCACACAAGCCTCCCCCCTGAATGGCTCTGAATTAAAAAGGATACTTTACTCTCGGGGAATACCTTAGTTTCAGGTAGTCATGGTACTAGTTAGTTAATATACTATAAAGCATTTGGGGATAGGTCTGTAACCACAATGAAAAATAATTTGGGTGACCGGCTGGTGATACCAATGTCATTTTGCCTTGCACGTCTGGGAATGGTCCGAGCTAACTTATTTTACTGAACACACAGAAACACACACCTTTGAACTGGGCGTTCATAGCAATGATTAGGGCTAATGCTGTCCTCAACACTTTGAAGTCAAAACTGAAGTCTGGGATTTCAAGGTAGTGTGGTACACAAACACACACACACACACACACACACACACACACACACACACACACACACACACACACACACACACACACACACACACACACACACACAAACAGACATGCACACTTGCCTCACCTCAACACAAAATAGAGTTGTTTTTTTTTTTTCACAATGTGGAAAACATGGTCATTACCACAAACAAGCTGTTGTTAGTTTGTTAGATGGTGTACACTCACAAAGACTGAACTTCTGTGTAACTCCACCTGTACACACTGTGACTAAAGATCACTGCTGAATGTCATGTGTCATCAGTATGTTTTCATTACATTATTTTTACATCTTATTATTCTGCTTTTGCAATAAAGTGTTTTCTAAGGGTTTGTATTCAACACAGCAGTGGAGCTTCTTAATGCTCATAATAATAATGATTTAAATGAAAAATCAGCTGTTAAACTTTTAATATTTTCATATTACTATATAAAGTGTGCAGGACGCTTGAACACCTGGTTTGGCTAACGTGGTCCTGGATAATACCGTGTGACAGAGCAAAGGAGCAACTTCCCAGAGAAAAAACATGAGAGAATGTCATATTTCTGTCAATAGCAAGAAACAAACCAAAATAAGCACAGATGGCATTCATGTGGCTTTGTCATTTCAACATTTGGGCAGTCGCATTTGCAGAGAGTCCTTTGTAATATCTGCAATCAAACTTTTAAGCATTTATTATGCTGCATATTCTACTTCTTAGTAGCAATAAAGACATACCAAGAGTGTCACAGGGTTCATTCTTCCAGGAGCAGATGTCGAGTCCTGTGAGGAGAATGGCGTGGTCATGGTGTCGCCCCTCTCTGCCTCCCAGTGTGGACTGCCAGTGGCAGAAGCTGTTCAGTGTGTGGTCTGCATGGTGGTTAATCACCAAACCGTCCTGTGAGATAACACAGATGAAAGGAGAGAGAACGAGAGATAAAAACTGTGCTTTTGAATGGGAACAAAATATTGAAATCAAATGACTCTTCCTGTACTTTGACAAATATCAATAAATCACGCCGTTGTTTTATATTACCACATCTTTTTAATTTTATCACTCTTATCTTTAGACAGGTGCTGCTGTTAGAAAGACAAACTTCAGGGGCATTTTTGCCATTTCTGGCATTCCTCCCTCTGATAATTGCCTTTTAGGGAATAATGAAATCTATTAAGATCACAGGTGGATAGAAACCAGGACCCACCTTCCTAAAACTGCTCGACTCTTTCTCTGACAGTACCCCACCTGTTCCTTCACGCCCTCCTCCTCCCCCTTTTATTTTACCCATGCTCTCTTTCAATCCCCCTTACTCTGCAAGAATTTCCCTCCTGAATCTGCCAAACACCCAAGAACTGTGCACCCTGTAATTAGCCACTTTAAATGTCCTCAGCAGTTTGGATGACTCCTAGAAAACCAGAGAGACCTGAGAGATTTAAACCCTCAGGCAGAAAAAAACAATAAACATATTAAAAGTATTTTTTTGCATTCTTGTTGTTTCTGAAGTCGCACATAGACAGCATCAGGGTGAGGATACTAAAGATAAGGGTACACACTACTGAACTATTTTTAAATCCTTCAACCCCACGAAGCATTAAAATTCCAGTCTTTGACACGCTCACCTGATCTTCATCCAGAAGTACAAGGCCCACTATCACTATGTTGATGTTCCCCCCTATCGTGCCATCTTTAAAGAGACTTGAGACCTAGAAGGCACAAAACATAACAAAAAATCTTACTTATTATTAAAACTGTAGATGTTTCCAATTATACTCACACAGATATTTGACCGTCAATCGTAACAGCTTGAGCTTTGAAAGTGGACTCCTAAGCTTTTGCTCTTGTTCGCTCTCTGTCTTTTCTCTTGGACCCTTTGAATACCTCAGGTGTCACTCAGTGTTTTTTTTTTTTTTTCTTTTTTCAGGAACACTCATTCATTCCTTATGTTCCCCATGTTTGGTCTTTCTCTTCACTGAGTCATAAGAAGACACACGGCTGTAGTCAGTTAACAAACTCTGAGGTTCAAAGACGCAATCAAAACCACTTATTTAAGCTATAATGTCCTGGAACACCAGAGTTCCACAAGAGCCTATAAAATGAATAATCACACTAGTTTCCATAGAGTTTCAGTGTTTTGTGGTTCATAACATACAGCGTTTTTTTTTTTTTTACAATCAGTAATTTTTCTAAATGGTTTTGAAGTTGTTCCACTCTGCCATGAAGAAAACATTAATCTAGGCAAATGCTGCAATGACATATCAGATTGAATTTTCTACAAATACCAAATAATCTTTTTAAGACCCGCAAGAGCTGGCAGGTGCGGTAGATGGCTGGGTGTTTTCTGTGTAACTCCATACTCCACACACTATTTAAGCGACTCCTTCGAGGCTGCGACTGCTCCAACTTGGTTTCTACTAGAGGCGACCATGTTTTCAAAATAGATGGATTATCTTTGGATTTGTCAGTCAGTCATTAAGTAGCAAAAACGAGCGTGATGGAATTTGCTCGGAGATCAGCTGAGAGGAATGTGGGGACACTGTGAGTGTGGCGGCGGTGATCTCACCCAGATATCAGTTTCGTGTTTTTAGATGTGCTCTGTCTGATTAGTGAGTATGGAAGACAGAGGTGTCAAGTCACTAAATCCTGCAGCATGGCAAACTGTGAATTTATACATGGCTTTCATCTCAATTTCTACTGATGTTTGACATTTACATGGTGTGTAATGACAAAAACATACAAGAATGATCATGAAGTCAGGATAGCGTTCTGGCATTGAATTGTATTTGATGAGAGGAAATAAGCTAAGTAACACCAGGCTTTGTTTTTCTCTTGTGAATCCACTGATAATGATTTTGTACACGTTCATGCACTGTAGGCCTCTCGAATAATTTGGTCTAGAAGGTAGCACATTTATTATTAACACAAACAAGGCCCAAAGTGTAGCTGTTACGAAGCTTCTCTCACCATGTTCAGCACCGTAAGAACGTATGTTGTAATGTTTTCATGGCCGTGGTTGTCCATCATCTTTCTGTCCACCACCACCAGCGTCTCCACATTGAGCTTCTGATCGATCTGTTTCTTCATCATCACTGCCCTTTTGTTCCTGGGGACGAACTTGTACTCGTCTGGGAGGATAAAAACACCCTCCCCTGGAGGTTTGGGCATGTCTGACCAAAAGCCGATAAAGAGATACAAAGTGAGTTACAATTGTTTTGATAATAACCTAGTTTTTTTTAGGAGGAAATATGTGGTAACAACAGGCCTGATTTAGTGAAACCTCATGTAAGACAGGGTGGTGTATGCAACATCCACTGTAAATATACAATCCTTCCTTCTCACAGATGATTGCATGTTGCAAAAGATTGGAAATGAACCTGTAGCCAGCAGCCAAATGGGTACCTTTGCTTGTCAGCATTAACCTGCAATTTTGGTAAGTGGCTGACATTCATGACTTGATGTCATGGATAAACTGAAAACTTCTGGCACTGACCCAGGAGTGCTTAGTGTTATGCTGTCGTTAGAAACCATGGTATGGGATGAATTGTGCATTAACAGCAGCTAGAGTCATATTTTGTGTGCTAGCTGATGATGCATACAAACCCATTTCCTGATTAACTATAAGTAGAAACACTATTTAAATTTGAAAACTGGTTAATCTCTGGGCAAAACGCATCATATCCACACTTCTATCCATATAATCACATGAGGTCAGTAGTAAAGAACAGCAGGGAACCATTGCTGCTTTGAAGCCAACACATCAAATCCTCACTTCTAAGTTTCCAGGTTATCAAAACTTCAAAACTTTCACCAATCGCTCGCCGCCTGTGATAAACTATAAAGGCTTTAGAGTTTGCTTACATAGGCGGAAAGCAGGTGAGAGCCCAAAGTCCTTTTTTTTCGACTGAAATACAGCACAGGTGTTCAGTGATGTAACTCTATGGGAATGTAAACATCGGCGTGTTTTCACGGAGGACAGACAGCTGGGGGTTTCTGCAGTCTAATGGTGGTCGTACCAGTCCAAATCCCTGTCTGCTCTCAAGTGACCTCCGTGACACAAAGTGAATATAAACATTTCCCTTAACCTCTTTACAGGTTAAGTCACTAATGAAGTCAACCGAAAAAAGGTCTAAATTGAGGTCATATTATTCAGATGAAGCATGAAATACAATCCTCTCACTTCCCACCCTCAGGATAATTTTCAATGGGAAAAATTACCATTGATTTGCCTTGTGTTTTTTTTAAAGGTTACAAAATGTTCTCAGTTCAAATTGGCTGATAAGTCGGCTGCTGTAATCACTAAAACGCTGTAAGCACTAAAGCAGCGACATGACTGGGATTTATAACCCGGCCTCTTGTTAAGTAGTAAAAACACACATCTTGTTAGTGCTCTTTAACACAACAGGCTGTAATGACGTGTTGACAGCAGCACGCATCTCTGCACAGACTGTGCTACTTTTAATGTAGTGTTCCCGAACGATGCGCCATGTGTCGTTTATTTTTTCCCCTGAGCGCTGTGAGGAGCTGTGCGTTTCGCAGCGCTCAATAAACAGAGTATGGTAATCTTGGTATTCAGTGACAATAAAATGAACAAGTCAACACGTGTGTGTCAAATGTTTTCATCTGAGAGAATGGAAAAGGTTCATGCTTTGTTTTTCTCCATGTCCTCCTCTTCCTGTTATGAGTGACTACATTCATTCATACAAGTTAAACTGAAACCCCTCCCCACTAATATTCACATGGAAAACAGTGGCAGACATGTTTCATTTATCAGATGGTTCAATCGAGCATGGAGCTTTCTACATGTGGAGTAGAATGAGAAATTGCCCTTACATACATTTCTTCCTTCTCCCGCAGAAGTGCTGCCTCTGCTTCTTGCCGCGTCTGTAGTCGTTGTCTTGGTGATGGCCCGTCCTATGATGCTCCATTTGGATGCCACGGTCAGAACCGTACTGCACATTTTGCTGTGTTTGCCTCCTTTTGTGCTGACCTCCCGTGGCCGTGTTGTAGACCGGTTCGGTCTGGGACTCTGTGGATCTCTTCGTGACGGTGTGCGGAGTTGAATTTGCGGATCTCTTTTGAGGACCCGGAGGCTGATGACCCCTCTGCTCTGTCTGGTTGTGCCTTTCACTCTTGTAGAGGATGTGTGGCTGGTGACTAATGGGTGCCGTGAAGTTTTCTCTCTGGGCGAGGCTCCGAGAAACGGGTCTGAGGAAGTAGTCTCCATCCTGTGCTCGGATCAAACCTGACTAGAGGCAAAACAGACAGACCCATTAGCTTTATGGAAGTGGCTTTTAAACTCGTTAAATCCAGGCAAATGAAACGTACAGAACTTAAAAGTGAAGGGAGTTTGGTCAGATTGTTGTCTTTCTTCTACTCAACAACTGACACACTTTCTTCCACTAAAATGAACCTTAGGGCCTAAAGTCATCTAGAACAAATGAACAAAACAACAACCTTCTTCAGCTGCTCACTTAGTTTGATCATCTGTCTCTGTCAGCAATTAGCCACGATTTGACTCTTGGGTTACTGTGAACCTGACCCCCCTAAAAGCTCTGTGCGGCTCAATTACTTGTCGTGTTTCACATCTGTTTTGCTGTTCAGGGTCAGACTTTGCTATCTCAGCAAAATCTAAATAACACTTAGTCAGACAGAAAGAGGCTGAAACAAAAGGGGTCGCGTCAGGATGAAAGAAGTTGATGCCTCATAAAACAAAACAAAAAAAAACTACATGTTAACCAAAGTCCAGGTTGAGACATGCTTTACTGTAACAATCGCAAACAAACCTTTTCTAAAAAAATATATTATTAGATGTTATGAATGTTCCTTATTCTTTGAAAGTGAGGGACATGTGAGCGCGAGGCCACACTTTAAATTCTAGGACATTATGAAAGCCCATTAAAAACCTCTAAATGCTCAGCACATGATTTCTTCAGTTGACCTTATTCTCTCTCTGCGTGTCTCAAGCTGAAAATGCCTGTGTCTCTTTGGGAGAAGACAAAGACATTTACAGCTTTCATATTCCATTTTCAGTAAACGTCTGTCACAGCCCATTCAGACACTTGGAGATTGCTTTCTCTTGCTCTCTGTCTTTTTCTTTGTCTCCGCGAGTCTCTCCAAACACGCACCACATCTGTGTTGACAGTCAACTGGCACGTAGCATTTGGAGCTTGGCAGTAATAGTGGTCTCCCTATAATATGTTTAATTGACTACAGTCTCCATTTTTTTTTTCACTGCGAGTAGAGTGTGAGGTCCTTTGTCATCACAGCCTTTCTGCCGGTTGACAGAAACAGTCTGACACAGTGGCAGTGGTGAGACTGCGGCTAACCTAGAGTGACTAAGTACGCATACAGTAAATGTGAAAGTCTCAAAACAGTACAAGGTGGATTTGTGCATATGAGAGATGCAGTGAGCGATAGACTGACAGATGTTATACATGTACAGCTAATGTCATGTCAGTGAATAGATTTGTGCTCATCGATGTGCATTAAAGTAAGAATGTCTCTACTCCCATCGTGCACAAACAGACCTCTGCTGGTGATGATTCTTATGTTGCCTTTATGATTCTCAGTAATGATTTTCCCCATTGCATCATCACTCTGGACTCCACCTCTGCCAACCTATAACCACAGATCAGGAAGCTAGTGGAATCCTTGGAAAATACTGTGACTGTATTAGGCACTGAATTTAAAAATGATGAACTCAACACAGAGGAACACGAGCCAACGCAGATGTGTCAGCTGTGGACACAAAGGCCGTACAGTTTAGAGCTTTCATTAGGCACTATGTCAAAAAAGTCATCAGATATTTATGTTGCATTTGTGCTTTACATCAACCAAACTGATGTGATGTCCCAGATGGTGTAAAAAAACCAGAGAATAAAGAGATTTAAAAGCCATGCACATCTGTATGACTCATGAGGTGCAGAGCAGTTTCTGGTTACAGGTGTTTCAGTGCTAGATAATGATTCTTTTCTACTGTATATTAGCTGGAGTTTGACTGACAAACACACAGAGTGATACAGGTACGTGCTCTATTTGGAGACATATTTATAGCCAGAAACACACTTTTTGGTCCAGTGTTTATTGTGATGATTACATCATTTCTATTGTCATTTCTAGTTTCTGTGCTGATATGTAGTTGTTTTTAAAATCCCAATGTTGCAACCAATTGAATAAAATGTCAGTAACTGTGGACAATTGATCCTGAAGTTGGCTTTTGGGAATAAGTGGGTGGAGAGTGTTAATACAGAGAAAAAGAGAAAGACAGGGGGGAAAAAAAAGAAAGCTGCTTCCCAATTACCATTACCACCTTCACACACTGTAGCCTGCCTGCCAACGGTCAAGCTGTAATCCTTGCCATGAACCCCAGCCAGGAGTGCCGGTTAAAATCACATGTGACAACCGGTGCGTGATCCTGTCATCCGCATGGCACCCACCCCGGCGCTGTGTAATCACAGATGATTTGTCATAATTTGGTTCCAAGTCACGGTGAAGTCTCTGACCTGAACTGTGCTGCTGTCAACCTTCAGAACTTTGCATGTTATGTCTGGGTGGGTGGTTCAGTTGTTGAACATTGGGACATCAGCGGGGAGCTCCAGGGAAAATGGATGCCATGTGGAGGCTAACAAAACTGATTCTGTTTATTTGGCACATTGGGATTGAGATTATTTGGGAGGAGGGGATGAAAGGATCTTTCCTTTTTTGCTGCTTTTGTCATAAGGGATTGTTTTGGTCAGCCCGTTCGAGGAGGTACAGATAGACAAGAAGAGAAAGTGAGTGATGGAAAAAGACAATTCTAGGACTTATATCTACAGCACACTATGGGCTGGGCTGTTTAGTTTGGAGTTGTTATAGAAATTGCCATGTTCTCATACCTATCAAAGATCTGCCTGTTGGTCAGTTATGAAAAGAGCTCTGCTTTACTGCTAACATTGCAATAGTATCTTAACAGTGGCACACTGCCTCAAATATTATAATGCATCTAGTTCTAAATTTCCAAACATGCTTTGCTTTCATATGTTTATACCTGCATATAACACTGCACTAATCAGACGAGTATTCCGATTTTAAGTATGATGCAGCCAATATTGTGCAATCAACCTTGCAACCTTGCCCAAAGCCTTTTAAACACAGCCACTTGATGCACATCAACAAACATTAACATCCCGATAACTGTGACTGCATTTCATGGCAACGTTCACTCTTTTACTTCTGTCTCTTCCCTGTCAGCACCAATTGCGCATGTTACATTCTGCAGGTCCTACAGTGTACCACATTGGTCTGTCCATGCAGTATTGATGTGTATGTTTGTGGGCTTTTTTGCTGTCATCGAATTGGTGCAAAAAACATTGGTTCTGTCATACTGTATGACAAAACCTATAGCATTATTCCTAAATCGGGGGTATGGATGATGTTTTAGTTCAGTAAAGTGAGTCATTCATGGAGATGCATGAATTGATCTTGATGTGATTCTTTTTCCAAAGCTGCTTTAATGCTTTGTCTCTAAGCTGAGTTAGAGACTTACCGGTAAGGTTTGTGTGTGCAGCTGCATCATAACAAGAACCATGAGTCACTCCTTGCACACCTTGTTTCCTCTCATTTATGTCTGCTGTCCCACTGACTGAAACTTCAAGACTGACCCTTATAGTTTACTTAATTCTGTTTTTCAGTTGTTTGTCCTAAGCTGCCGACTTACAATTAGTCTGTAATATTTAACCTCTGTTGGTAGATTCTGTATTCTTCAAAAACATGCACATTTTATGAGCAGTGCATAACACCAGCTTTTATTTGGAGACAGCAACCAGGCTAGAAATTGTGCAAAAAAAACAAACAAAACGAAAACATTTGTAATAGCAGTGTACTGTGAGAACAATGAATTCAAAATGTTTCCGCCTTAAACAAAGCAACATCCTTGTCTTCCTAAGCACAAACAGCAAACAACCACCACAGTTAATCACTATGATGTCATTAGACTGTAACCTCCACTGCTTTCTTTAAGCATGAGATTAGATCACACTAGTGCCTATCCTAAATAGCCAAAGTCATCAGATTACACACTCTGCTCTTCGAGGTGCAAATAGCAGTCATAAAATGCTGAAACACTACTTGGGAGGGCGCAAACAGCTGGACTCTCTGGAGTCAGATGCATCCAGACAAGCAGCGACAAGAACGAGAAGGAGGTGGGGGGAGAGGCGTTAGGAAAACGGAACTGATGGGGGAAGCATTCTGTGCATTACAAGGTGCACCTGACTGTGCTCAGTATATGGCTCTCTCTTTCTCTCTGGCCATCTTTAACCTACTCTTGCTAATGGGACATATCCCAAAAATACACAGTATACGCACCATGATTAATTATATATCATATTTATTTCTGTATTTTCTGGTCCAAGTATGCATTTTTACTCACTCCAGTGTATGAGAAATACAATCTACCTCAAAGTTTAGACAAAGTAATGAAGAAATCCTGAAGCAAAAAAGCAGCAATGCATATTTTTACTGCGCTTGTGCAGTTTGTGCATACAATCAGTTACATGACGGCTGTTTCTGTAGAAGCTGAAGGCAGGGATTCAGACTTTGGCTCAATGTTTGGGCTTTTTGGAAAATTGGAAAGATACTGGATTGATACCCTGACAACACAATTCAACACTAGACACTATTTCTTAATCAGTTATCACTTTTATCGCTATTTCACTTCACAAACTGCACCTTAGTCATCTGTTGGAGAGCTATTCCGAACACGAACGTTCCCCAAATGTTCCAGACTCACTTTATTCTGGTGTCGGAGACACATTGAGCACCTTACAGTATGTGCTTTGTGTGAGGAAGCCATGACTGATGGGAGCAAATGATAAAACAAGTAACAATCCCTTAAGATCATTTGATGTATCTTATGTTGAAAATTGATTACTGCATATCAACCTGCCAAGACCACCCAGCATTCGTTTCAAAGCTTCACCACAACAGCAGACCATCTCTCATATATTCTTGGAAATCCCAGAGGTGGGACGGGTATGCAGCATTCTATTATTACTACTACTACAAGCCCAGAGGCAAGAAACACACCCTTCCTTTTACAAGAGGAAAACACATGACCTTCAAGTGATTTGTAGTGAGAGGGCATTTAGCATTTCCCTTTGGTACAAAAGAAAGGTGTGTTTCAGACAGACGAATAAAATTAGACTAGACAAACAGATACAGATAAGTATGTATGTAGTCTGATATATAGACAGAAACAGAGGTAGAGGTGTCCCCTACTAATGTCGGGATTTAGGTTAGAAGAAAAATAATCAGTCAAACAACGTCTGCATGGCACTCTGCTCACCTTTCAACTCCCTCACCCCCATGAAAGCCAGATTAAAGCAGATTATGCTGCAGCATAAAGGATGCGTTTTATGATGTCCGCCTCCACATGTGTGTGAGTGGTCAGCGCTTCAAACCATTTGGAAGCTGGACTGCGCTGTCAGTGGGATTGGCGTGCTTCTTTTATTCCACTAATTCTGTGGTTGCAAATAAGACATTTTTCATGGTTCAGCTCCCTACTGCCATCAAAGAGAGGCTAACCACTATATGTGCTGCCGAAAGAGGAGAGAGTTAAAAAAGGCGACTTATACATAACATTGCAGTGTAACGCCTCACAGGGTAAATAAGGCTGATATGTGGTCTCGTCTAACTTGTATCATGCTGCTGTTGAAGTCCAGGTGCTCACTGATACCAGATACAGCTATTGATCGGGGCTACGCAGGTCAATTTTTACCTGTCAACTAGGAGCCTGTCCAAAGTGCAAGGTCTCCTGTGAGGTCTGTGGACAAGTGGCAAAGTAAACTTTGAAACTTGGTTTTGACCAGTGAGACATTTTCATCTTTAACTTATCCCAGTCTAAAGTCTAAATATAATCTAAATATCCCAGTCTCCTGACATAAGTTTGCAGTTCCTTAATTCACATGAGAAAAATTCCCATTGATGGACTGACCCAGTCCCTCTTAGCCAGCCACAGTCGTGAGAACCACATTTACAGTCTGTGCAACCCTGGACCTTTTGGCTGAATCTTTTATTGGGATGTGGTCTGAAATGCAGCCATGCTCACACACACATGGACACACACACACTCTCTCTCTCTGACATACACAGTCACAGAGAAGAAGATACATCCCTGGAGATGTGCCACTGTCTGTCTGTTGTTTTAGAGGGCATTTCTCAGACACAGACAAACAAAAATATAAACAACAACCCTGGAATTTATAATTAAAAACACCAAAAAAGACTGGCCTCCTTTTTTTAAGCTATAAACTGTGAGTTTCCAGTGACATTTGAGAACAAATAACTAACAGGACAGGAGTTTCCCTAGCCACGACACAGTTCCTGCTCTGTCTCCTTATAAATAAATTATTATTATTACTATACCACCAAGACAACACCAGAACAAACACAAGCTAGTCTTTCACAATCCAGCTCAAACGTACACAAATGGATTTCTACAGCAATAAAGTCAGCTCAGTTTTGAATTTGGCTATCAGCTGATTAGTTCCTATATTCAGATCACCTACATCTTCAGGTTAGCTCACCACCGACTCTCCCTCAAAAGACAATTCAGATCAATTAGATTTTCTGAATTTTCACAGTCAGCTTACTCCATATGATGCCAGCTGTGTTAGTACTGATGACACTTCTAATAAATAAGCACTTTAAATAAACCAAATAAAAACTAAAATAGGAAATTGAAGTGAATCAAATTTAAAAACGATACCCATGAACTGTTTGTTCACGTGTCTTGGCTCCGAAAGCCGGTCAGACATTACACGGTGTGCTAACTAAGGCGATGAAATACCACCAAAACATTGTTCTGGCATGTTTGGCATGCTTGTGTTGTTCGAATTTTCCTGGCTTATAGACCAAACATTCAGCTCTGTTTGCAGACTTGACTTTTCCTTTCATTAGTTATTCATTAGCTGATCTAGGCAAACGTGTAATATACTTAGAATGAGCCTGAACTAATCATGTAGGACAGTTTGAAAGGAAGCCTGACAGTGGGTTTTTAAGTCAACTGGAGTCAAGTACAAGCCATTTACTGACCAGACCAGCCAAACAGTCAGTGCACCGACTCAAGCGCTGTGTGAAAGGCTGCTTCATAGTAGCATAATGAAAGAGCTGCTTGATGACTGTATATGTGTTACAGAAAAGGACAGTGTCTTACGAGGGAAAAAATGTGGTTTTATCGCCTTTACTGCCCAGCTATAATCAGATTTTCTCCTCCTTTGATCAAAGAATTGCCCTGCCGCTCTTTGCTTTAGCTCAGTGTCTGAATCATATCTTGTGTCTTCTATCTTGTAACCCAGAATTACAGTGCACTTTAAGTATTTGTGCTTTCTGTCTTTTGCTTCTCCCCATTCTTTGCACTAATTGAGCATTTTCTTAACTTTGAGTTGAAATCCATACAGACCCATTGATATTTCCCGTTCTCCCTCTCTGGGTTTCAGCATGACAAGAACACTAATGCTGTGTTTATATTATCAGGGTTTCCCAGGATGAGCCAGATTTTTAAAAATCTGGCTCTCAGGCTCGCTGTTGCTTCTAGCTGATTACACTGCTCACTCAACACATCAATCTGCATGCTGTCAAAACGTAACTCAAATGAAGACGTCCAAAATATAGCTGAAATTTAACTGACCCTGAAGTCCATTTCACAGATTCACACACACACACACACACACACACACACTTGCAAATCAAATCTCTACACATACAAACTCACCATCCCCATGCATGTGGACAGTGCCACCGAGGTGTTGACCCTTGACCTCAGCGATCCCTGATAAAAGCAGAGTTCCTCCTGGTGGTAGGCCCACAGGCTCTTGGTGCCATTCTTTCCCAGAACTTGGACGGTGAAGCCAGGTGCTATGAGGCTGTGCGAAGCCTCCCTCAGCTCCATGTGGAAGTCCTGCCCCAAGCCGCTTAACCGAAAGTGGATTGTTTCACTGCCAGCGTTTGATGAACCTGCATCTGTGCTGAGGGATCTGCGTCGCCTTCTACGCTGGTGGTGAGCTACTTCATGCGAGATGTAAACCCCTTGATGGTTGACCTCATATGGAGAAACAATCTCATATTCTGGACAGAAAGCAAGAGGAACACAGGGAGAGAAGATTTGACAATATTTCAGCAGTAAAAACGGGTAAACAATATCACACTAGACTAATTGAGTAGCTACAAATAGAATATGAGTGCGATATTTCCTTCACAGCAGTATGTGTGATAGATTTTTTTGTACCATTCGCCTGAATCTCTCCCTATTGACAGTTGCCTACGTTATGGTGTACATGGAAATATGTCATCATGCAGTTATATTATCCTTATTGCAATGAAAGGAGGAATTATTGTGATATATTCTGGACTGTACAGTGTAACAAAGCCCTGCTCCTTACTAACTGGATGTCTCAGTGTTTTTTATTGTGATATACAATACGCTTAGCCAGGTGCTACCTTGGCTTCATCACAGGCTGCAAAAAAACAGCAGCTCCCTCCTTCCTAAACACTCCTGACCTTTTGCCAGCAGGGTCAAGAAGGAGGTATAAGAAAAGGAAGCGTTTTAGACCATTTCAACACAGACTCTTCCGCAGAAAGTGAATCATGTTTGACCTTGTGTTTTACTACAGCTTTTATTAGAGCTAAAGCTCAGGCTGGATAACCGCAGGTCATAAAGAGAAATGGTAGCAGGCCACAGGTCTGGTCTCTTGAAAAGTTACCCACGTAATCGTCTTGTGGCCACCGAAACTAATTCTTCCAAAGATCAAACCACGTGTAGCTGACTACTTGAGCTGTACAATACAATGCTGATTTTCCAGCGGAAATCAGAAGCAAACAGTTAATATTACTTATTGAGTCCATCCTCTGAGTAAGACTGAGTAAGAAATCATGTGCACAGAATGTAATAAATACAGTTAACATTGTGTACATTAAATGTTTAAAAGATGTTTTTTCTCTCAGCTGATGCTGAGAAGTGTTTCACAGTCAATTTCTTAATAACAGCAGCCACAACACAACTGAAGCAAGAGTCAGCTTCAGCTGCTGCACTGGATGACTTGCTTTAGCAATACTGAATAAATATAGCACAGAGACAGACGTGTTTTGGCGATGGGAGAAACATGCAGAATGGCAGAGACAGTGTTTCATCACTGGCAGTGGGAGATGTCACTTTTTTGGTAGATTTTAACACTGAGTTACAGAATGCATTTATTTTTAGCACCTTGCATTGTCATCACTGCATATGCAGCATGAGTAGACACGGTGGGAAGCAAACGTGTTACCCTACAACTGTTTTCTACCCAGAGAGCTACAGCACTTCAAAGAGTAAACACATACTTCGAGTCTCAAGTTTTTTTTCTGTTTTTTTTTTTCTGTGCAGACACTGAAGCACTTAGGCAGGAACAGAAAATGGTCTCCCCTATCTTTGTTGTGTTGTCCACCTTCCCCCAACACAACCGTATCTGTTCCACCCTAAGTCAAAAACCAGCTGCAGTGACCCTTGTCTGACAGTATACAAACAAAGAGTCTGCGGGAACAGACACACACACACATATTTCTTGTTTGATGGACTGAGACAAGATCCTGTGGTGGTTAGTGTGTTGGTTTAGTGGCTCCTGGGTGCCATTAGCACTATAAGAGGCTCCCACCAATGGGTGCCTTGGCCTGAAGTTGACAAAAGACACGATCTCTGTCCTCACCCGCCCTGACACGAGCTGTACGAATGTTTGTATGATGATTTGCAGCGAGGGCATCCCCTCACTTCTGTTTCAGATCATCTCCACATGTGTCCGGGCGAAAAAGGAGTTTTAGATGTTTGTTTATTTGTTTATGTGACTGCTCTTCATAGTGACTAGGATTATAAAAAAAAAAAAAAAAAGAAAATCAAACGATCTGAGGGAGAATGCACAGCCAGAGGATCTGCTGGCTCAGCATACCACATGGGGTTAGATCCACGAAACAAAGAACAGATGAAAGTCTTGCACTTACTGCTTGCAATAATTACTGAATTGACTAAGCAGCCAGAGCAGGCATCAACACATCTTCATTAAGCGTGTTATAAAACTCTTAACTGTACTAATAAAAGAAATATATAGCTATTTTTATTGTGTTATGCAGCAATTAATGTCATCCATTCATAATGTTCCTACTTTTATTATCCCACAGATGAAAAGTCCCTTCAGCGTTGCATCAGGCAAGTCAAATAAGATATTACTAAATTCAACAATTCCTTATTTTTGCCCTTTTACCACCTTGATCCATGTTTACAGCAGACCCTGGTGGCTATGTGTCAGGGTGCAGGTCGCCCCCCAGCGGTGAAGAGAGATCACAAACAGTGCAGGTGAGCGATGCTTGAGGGATGTAGAGGCTGGCTTTGCGTTTATTTACTGTCCCTATCAATCATGCACGCTCACAGTCGCAGAAAACACTGACGCATCGTGCGAGACCCTGCACGTACCTGTGCGTTGAGGTAAATTGAGGGAGCGGAGCAAAGCCGACGTCTTCTGCTGTGATCCGGCGGCGTCTCCAGGACGATTCAAGAGGACGCTCTGCAAGGAAATAGAAACATGACTGGGTCTGTGTCTCCTACAGATAACCGTGTAAAAAAAAATATATATATATATATCTCAGCTACTCTGTCATCTGAAGCGCTGACAACTTTATGAGCTCTGCATGCATGTGCGCACAGGCGCAGCGCTGATAACTAACTTACTTTAGTCAGTGGGACAAAACAAAGCAGATGAATAAAGAGCATCGGCCGCGTCCAGCTTCTCCATTCTGCACTTATCCTGAAGAAAGTCATGTCTGTTGATCACCTTTATGCAAAAAAAAAAAAAAAGAATAATAATAATAATAAAAAAGAAGAAGAAGCTTATATCACGCAGCCACTTTCCAAAAGTCCCCAAGGCTTCAGTGGATCAGTCCAACAGGAGTTGCAGCGAATCTGCAGGACTGAAGCAGCAACAAGTTTCAGATGAAGCCCAGTCCTCTTCAGGTCTCCATTCATTTTCTAGCTCCCTATTCTGACGCGGTAAATCGCATGCATTTAAATCTTCTCTCCCGGCAACTCATTTTCCTTTTTTTCCTCTGAGACAGTCCGACCAGGATCCAGCGTCTCCCTCTCTCTCTCTCTCTCTCTCTCTCTCTCTCTCTCCCTCACACACACGCTCACTCAGCCCCCCTCCCTCTCTCTCTCTCTCTCCTCTCTCTCTCTCTCCCTCTCTCTCTCTCTCTCTCTCTCTACCAGTGACCCCCGCGGACCATTTTGACTCCTACCAAAACCATGTGATTGTCTTAAATGGGCTGAATCTGGACCTGGCAGTGCCACACTTCTATTCATCAAGACGCACTGAGTCCCAGCCTGTTTGTTCCTGAACACAAGGCTACAGAGAACTATATGTGTGTGTGTGTGTGTGTGTGTGTTTGTTATGAGGAGGTGGTGTAGGGGGTGGTGTTGATAAGTGCACCCTGTAGCCAGTTTGACACCTGTGCTTAGAGCAGGGGTTTGCTCTCAGGCTTGCTCCCGGTGATGTGTGTGTTAAAAAGAACAAAATTGTAGGTATGAAGGGCAATGAAGTAACATAATGCTCCTACACACTTTAATGTGGCTGTAATAACAACTGCTGTGTTCGCTCCACATCAGTTCGCTTGAAAATGATGGTGCATTTCAACGTACGTATACAGGAATGAAAACGTTTATTTGAATCCAGCAGCAGTCTGCATCTCGACTCGGACGTGATCCGCGGATCGCACCCCCTGGAGCAGGCAATCAGTAATTTGTGATGGATTACAGTCTGAAATTTAACATTTGACCCTGTTTAATCCGCTCGTCATTCTCCCATCTCTCCTGTATTCCGCAGCTGCACTGATAGGCAGCCTGCCAACATTTCTTAACTCCACACAATCATTCATGGAAGTGCTCACGGGTGTGGGAGCCAAAAGATCAGGAGCGCTTGTTTCATATTCTGGAGCATTTCATCCTCCCCAAACAGAAAACCAGATGAGTTTTCTGCTGTGCGGCAGGAGAATGAAATGTGTGATGGTTTACAGTGTGCTCATTTTGGCACTAAAGCAGAATATGTGGACCAGAGTGAAAGAATCAGGGGTGACTGCAGTGAAATTGACCTATGAGATCCAATCCTTTTTAAACTATGGCCTATGCTGCACAGTTTTCAGTCTACAATGCATTTCTCTATAAGTTCCTTTTATTTCAACAAAGCTGGAGCATAAAAGATGGGGGAGGGTATGTTTATTATGCTCAGACGAATCAAATTAAGTATGAGCACCTCGTCAAAACTAAGATGTGCTGACATCTACGGTACTGACTGACAGGAGGGGAAGAAATGAGACACTGTGGCAGTATTAAGCCCAGATGGCCGCACAGCAACTCCCCACAGATAAGAATTTGGTTTAGTAAATGTGAGAAGATTGTCGACCTGAGAGTAATATGTTCTAAACCCATAAAACTAATACATATACAAAACTTACTTCCAGATTTTTGCCTAAGTTTGCCAATTCTGGGTTTAATCAGTGATAAAATACCATCATGAAGACAATCCCTACCATATGTTTGGAGCTTCAGGAAATCTTTACACTGACAGCTGCTGCTGAAGTTATATCACCCCTTCGCCTCCTACAACATAGACACCCTTCTTATGCACGTGCGCACACAATGCAATGCATTGCAATACTTAGACTACCCTTATACTGCGTAAATGTATGGAAAACATGTTATGCACTTTTTTCTGTGATAGTTATTTATCATTATACGCAGCTGATTGAAAGTTGCCAGTGTTGAACTTTCACACATTCAATAGTCTGACAGCGCTGTGGAGCATAATACTGCACTAATCAACAGTATTCTGATTTATTGTGTCCTGTGGGAGTATATGGGTAGATTAAAAAAGCAGAGTTTAGAAATAAAGAGAAGACTGTGAGTGCTGTGTGACGGCACTGAACACAAAGAACCCCCTGTGGTCTGCATTGAGCTGGCTGCCATGAGTGATTTGACCTTTGAACCTCATGAGCTCCTGTATTCCTCAGAGTCTGCCTGTCTGACTACATGTTTGCTTACCTGCCTACCTTACTACCAGTTTGACTATTTGCTTGTTTACCTGTCTTCAGTATCATTTGGGGATTTTTAAAGGTAAAGACTTGACACATAAGGTGTCCTCACTCCATCATACAGTATAAATCGTAGCACACAGACTGCAGCTGTTCATTTCCTGTTTCAGAGGGATGTTACTTTAGCTATAGTGGCTGTTTTCACCCAATCAGTTTTCACTTACTTTATGTTCTTTTTGTGTCCTGGTACAATCAATGCTTGTTGTTGTACCCATGACAATAGACAATTAGATAGGGGACCTACTAACCCATATCTGTGGTTCATGGCATGATAACGTTTGAAGCAGGTGCATTAGATAAGCTGCAAACATTCATCTACCCTGTTTGCTAATACAGCGTTGTAACTGCAGGAACTCAGTTACCCATAACTGAAGTTTTCCCTCTTGGTTCTGGTTTTGTTTACTCTGCTCTTGACGTGCCAAGGGGACAATCTCTGGGAGGTACCCCTTCAGTGCCCCTCTGAAGATAGTGCTAAATCAATTTCTAGAGCTTGCAGGGTGAGGGAGGGGGAGGTTCTCGAGGGGCTGTTGCTTGTAATTGGTTAAAGGTAAGAACTGTCTCCACTCAGGAATTAGCATAACAAGCATGGCCAAAAAATACAGACAGGCATGGGAAGAAAACTAAAACTAATCTATGAACATGAGAGAAGAAGGAATAGGAAAGGAAAACTGACCTGATCCCGTTGGCCTTAAAGTTACAGGTAATGGGAAGCACCAGGAAGCTCTGGGTTGCAGGTCAGTTTAGGCGAGTGTATGCAGTCAAAAGACTTTATGATAGAGACACTTGATATATATGAAATATGTTTATTTGCTCTCTTCTCAAGAGTTAGACTACAAGATTGCGTGTGTCTGTGTATGTGCGTGGCACTATATGGCTAAGTAGTGACTCTTTGTGCACGCTCTACTGTGATTTATGTCTGTGTCTTTTCAGTCTGAGTTTAAATGTGGACCTATTCTTACATGTACTCCTGTGCCTCTTCTGTGTTTTTTGTGCACATGTGTGTGAATAGTAAGAAAGCAGCTGTAAAATTCCTCTCTGAGCATCATACGGGGGGAAGCTGATGAGAACTGACAGCTTGCAAGAGTGAGGGGAGGTGGAAGAGGAAGATGAAGGTGAGAGGGGAGCGGGGGGTGGTGGGGGTATGGTTGGCAGCTAGGTTGATGATTGAGGGTTTAGTCAGGCATTTGCAGAAAATCTGCACTCCTGTCGAAGAGTTCTGATGCCTTTACTGTTACTGTCTTGACCTTATCCAGTGTAGTGTAACCCATACAGTACATCTTGGATGTATAAGCTCACAGTGAAACAACCACTTCCCCTAAACATCTGCAGATGGCGCAGAGGTCTGGCTTGTGGACACTCTGCTCATTAATCAATTTATGGTTATTACTTTTACATTAATAATTATATTGCTTGGACTAATATTAGTATTTAAGTTACAGCTAATGCAAACTTACAATACACTGTGCAGTATGGACAAATCACCAACTTGATACAGGTTTAATTACATTAAGTAACAATTAAACAACATTATAGGAGGAAAAATTCACATTAATGATTTAAAAATAAAACATAAATTGCAATTGAGGGGTTACTGTCGTGGGTATGTATGCAGCAAGAGGCAAATAAACTCTACAGAGGAGGAAATTAGTGAAAAATAACTGAGTAAGAACAGGGAATATGACAGTTTGGCAGAGTTTATGAATATGTTGAATAAACAGTGAGGCAGGTGTGTGGTAACCCTTCAGATCTACCATCCTAAACCAAGAGTACACTGAACAGGAATGCAATGTAATGCATTAGGCTGATTATATTCCTTTTGTGATGTGCTAAGGTTCAAGGGCAATTCTAGGAAGGTTGTTTTTGGTTGTTCCATAAAAGCTTTACTTTTAACTTGGCTCCATTAGTGACAGCGATTGTCCATTCTCCAAGAAAAGCAGTATGGTTTGTGGCATACGCTTTTTCTTTAGCAGCGTGACTGCAGCCAAACAATAAATTAGACGGAAAGTCAAATGTGTGAAGGAGCGAAGAATAGACTGACTTGAGCAGAATCTGTCAACCTGTAAACGATGATAAAATTCCTTAAGAAGAAACAACCAGAACCAATTATTCCAAGAGCATTTTGTGCCATATGCAACTGTCTGGAAAAAAATGTGTTACCCTCAACTGATTACAAATGAGACTGGTTCAGTCAGAAAAACTGTGGAAGCTTGGAACGGTAGTTTGGGTTTTTTAGCATCAAACAAGATTGTTGGTACAGCAGGGTTACCAACGCTTGCATGGAAAGTTGCACTTGGAACATGTTACTGTACTGCTTCACCCCTCCCTTTTAAATAGCCTCCACTGAACTAGATAATGTACTGGACATGGTTGAATGCCTCAAGCATTAGTCTTCATAATAACCACTGATTAGTGACGTTATTGTGCTGATGTCAGTGCTCCACATCAGTTGGCCTGAGAAGTGTTGCAGTGTGGGAGGTCTTGCTCTGACCTCTCTTGATCATGTGAGCAGCGATAGTTCACACCGGGACACGATGCTGGATGAAGCTGAAATATTTCTGATTAATGTTAATTATAGTGTTGATCTACGGCTGTCCAAGTAATAGTTTAGGCTATTAATCCAATCAGTTGAACATTATATTCGGCAATGAGTGTCACATCAATCCACTGATTATAAGTGTGAAGTTCTTCAATTAAAACACAGACACAGTAATTTATTTTGTTTATAAATTTCTATTTGAGGTTGTAACTCATTAAGATAATTTTTATTTTAAGAGATAATCCATTGAAATTCATACCTTTGTTTTCCCTTCTATTTTTAATAGACATTAAAACATTAAAGGTAAGAGGGGAATGGAAACAACTGCCTGATCAATTATCTTTTAACAATACGGGACTTCTTGTCCAGTAGCTGTGGCATTAGGCAGCATTAACCTGCTAACACAACACTCCTCTCTCTGGTTTCGAAACCAAAAAAAAAAAAAAATGAAGGGCTGAGGAATTGCGGTAATTATTGGTGGTGAGCTGTATGTGATCGCTGGAGCAGAAAGAGCGTCTCCGAAGGGGTGAAACCTAAAAACAAAGTGGCTAGTCTTATGACACTCTGCAGGGGTGAGATCCTGCTAAAGTTCATCACCTCTGTATTGTGTAAGCAGAACTGTTATAATAAATGCCCTCATCTGGGCCTGGAAAAAAGATTGTACAGCTTTGATCAGAGATGGCAGTTGAAAACTAGCCTACTTTCTGGTTTTGGACTAAGATTTGGATATAACTAAAAACTTGCTTGCAGCATCGATTCCATGAATAATACATGTGTAAAATGTTCAATGGGTTTGGTTATAACTATGTGCAAAATAAAAAAGCCTTCAAAACGCTCTCTATCTCCAGAAACTTTCCTTGTATCTTGCAGAAATTTAGGCTAAATGCAACATTAGTTTCAGCAGCAGTCTCACTGTACATTCTGTGCTGTACAGTACCTCTATTTTACTCTGCCAGACCCAAAGGAAAGTGTTTCTCTGTACTCAGACGTTTGCATGTCTGTGAACCGGTGGCAGGGTTTCACTCTGTGGGAACCGATGGCTGGCCAAGAGTCTCTGACCCACACAACCCACCAGTGTCCACACTGTGGTGTGGAACTGGACCTGCTGGCAGGAGGATGAGGAAAACAACAAACCTCCTCATTTGACTCAAATCCCATGTGTACAAAGTTCCTGCTGAGTGGAGCAGAATTTACAAAAACCTGTCAACTTACCAGTTTTTTTATTATTATAGATAAGGCAGTCAAATGTGCAAGAGATCTATCTTTTCAGTTTTTTATTTATTTATCTTTTTTTTTTTTAAGGAGGATGTGATGACAGTGGTGTACAGACTCCAGTAAATTCCACATTCAGGGTTACAGACTCACTGGGGAATTGAAGCAAACCTCACTTCTGATCTGTCAAGTGTCTGAATAGAGAATTCTGATGTTCAGATAAGTTTGACATTTGTTTCACAATTCCTATTTCACGGTTGATCTGCCTCACGTGTACAGTGCTTCTGTAAGTCACAGATCACGCTGGGTGTGTGGGCTCACACATTGGCTGCCACAGTAACCTCAGGAGTGTCCAGGTGCCACTGTGGGTCAGCCAAAGTATGAAAAGAGTCAATGACTAACTTTTAACAGTGTGAAATGGAATAACTCAGTCAGGATAACACAGTCAATGACATTCATTCTTTAATAGAGGCTTACACACTAAGTTAATTAGCAAGAGTGCGAAAGACACCTACAACCAATCAAATTTATGATTCATTCACTGCAGTTCATCAGCTCCAGCAAAAATTAGTCACACATTTCAGATACGAACCAACATTTGCAAAATAATTCACATTTGCTACTCACCTGATTTCAATAACTGTATTTGTGAACCATGGGTCGCACCACATTTCTATTCAAAGCCGCACTGGGTGAACTTGCTGATAGGGATTAAAATGTATTTCATTGGCACACAGTGCTGACAAACCTTAATTCACCACCAGTCACCAAACCTCACCCACCAGGATAATCGTAATATGGAAATCACACAGACCACCCAGAAATACACACACACATTAGCGCTGCATGGTGCAGAGAGACACTGCCCTAGTGAATGTGAAGTTGTATTTTTCCTTTGCTTTGAGATAGACACACACAATGCACTGAAGTTCAGTTTGGCGGCAGAGTGACAAATAAACTATTGATCAACAGGATGTCAAACCTCAGTCTTTAAACTCTTGAGCCATGGCTTCCATCCACAACAAATTTTCAGCAAGGAGAAGGGCCCTGTGAAGGGGCTTCTTTGTTCTTTTAGTAATGATTAATTGTAATTATAATGGTCAAAGGATGGTCCAAGTTTGACGTGGGGATGTGATGCTGATGAAACTAATAAGTTAACAGTAAAATAACTGTAAGTAAGAGTGCAGCTGAGAAATGTCCAGTTCACAGTACAGCTGCATCATTACAGGTGACCTGTAATGATGCTCCATTCAATGGAGCATCATTACAGGTCACCACCTCCATCAGCATATCTCCCATCAGTGACAGAATAGGTGACCATCCATAGCAGGAGCAAAGCTTTATTTTGGTTGTGAGGTTCAAAGGTCCTGAGATGCATGTTGACAGAAGCTGTCATGGCTGCCTTAGTGTTGATGCCAGTGAACCTGAAAATATCTGTTTAGAAGCATCAAACACTGAGAAAAATCTGGTAAAACTTATGACTGAAGTGTAATTGTAACTGAAGTCACTAGTTTAATGGGTGCAGTAACTTAAATTTAATTTGACACTGAATTCATTTGCTTGATATTGATATTATCCACAGTTCTTGTTTTCCTTCAAAAGTGATCTGGTTGCAAAATGTAATGTAAAACATTACAAACAAATTAGGATCTCCAACTAGTTTTGATATTTTTGCAGTCCCTCTTTTGGAATGTGTCACAATAAGCTGATTTGTTCAATATGATTATGAACAATAAACCCATCACCCATAAATCTCCATGAATACATTTCTGCTATGTGTTCTAAAATAATTCTCCTTTGGTATGAGCTTGCCCTCTGACCCCGTATTGCAGAGAGTTTACATATAAATGTTTCCACCAGCAAGGACCACATTCCTACCTTCGATCTGGGTCAGAGATGAAAGATGACCGAGCTCCGACACTGACAAGCGCAACAGATCAGATGTTCAGAGACTTGTTCAGAGAGTGTAGAACATAATATATACATACTATGGCAACTGAAGTCAAGTAATTTATTGCACCAACCTCCGATCTGTGCTCCTGTTTTTGTTGGTTTCCACCCATTTCTGCATGTCCTTCTGAGACTACTTGGAAAACATTCAAACCTTGCATGTCAATAGATGCTTGTCTGCTGTCAACATCTTAAGTTCAACTCTCTGTTAGATAAGGAGCAGTATCAAAGCCTCCAGAGAAGTGGAGCTGTTCTGTTGTATGCTGTCCAAAGAGGAAGAGAGAAACTCTCACTACACTAAAATTTAAAGTTTTCTTTTCCTTTTTTCTGGCGTAAAATAAGCAAATCATTTGTTTTTCTCCTGACTGGAAAACAGGGAAAACATATTTAGAGTGGAATATAATGGTGGTAATCAATCAATCATATCAAGAGATTTGTTTTGCAAACGTATCCCCTGTGCTAAGACATATAAACTGACTCAATGTATTAAAAAAGTATTTTATATATGATTTTATTTGACCTTTTTCACGTCTTCAGTCAGTAAGACACGCTACATCATACATGTAGAGACAAGAGGAGGAGATTGTAATTCTGAATCCATATTTGTTCAACTAACCAGCTTGATTAGCTCCACATTATGCTTCTTCTGCATGTCCTTGTTTTGTATTTTAATCTATTAAATAAATATACTGAATTTTTATTGACTTATTTACTTTACCAAAGAGGGTTGAATTTTTTTAATTTCATGCATCCACACTCTCCACTAAGGGGCAGTAAGCACCACATTCATTAGTTTGTGATCTGCCAATAAATCAAAGAAGGAAAAGCACTCCAATGGGGAACAGTGGGACATATTTAAAAACCGGTTCATGCCATGGCTTTACTGGCAGCATTCCTTTTTCAGGAAGTTAAATTTTCTTTGAGCATGTAATCCCAACAAGTTACTAATCAAACTAATCACCTTCCCCAGAATAGATACACGATACACCTGAATGCTAAAGACACCTGTTATCAAATCTGCTGTGAGGAAAAGAAGGCCCAGTGTTCAACCAACAACAGAAGCAAAACATCTTTGTGGTGAAAAGTGGACTTTCTACCTACTAAGAGTGAGTACAAGTCCTTCTTATTTACAGTTCATTTCCTGTGCTTGTTGTAATGCTGCACCGTTTTAAACACCCCCTATGCTTTCTCTGTTTTTGTTTTGACTTGGGCCTCAGCTTGGGACCTGTAGCCACTTCTTTTTTGGCAACCACATGGAGGTACCACATCCACCACCCCGTCCTCCTGCTGTCTTTCAGGTGCATGTCAACAGACCGTAAGTGTTGTGTATTAACTCTTTACCTCAGCGTTTGGTTTCTGGTTGGCTGCTGTGCCACAAGTATCTCTGAACTTCAGCCTGTGTTTCTAATCAGCTGGTTGTGTGTTAAATTGAACGTCTATCTTCTCTGTTGTTTGTTGTGCCGTCGGTGAGCCATGCCACACCGAGGCCCAAACTTGGGCTTGAGAAACCCATCTGATCTCTGCTGTTCGTCATGCTACTTATCTTTCTGCAGCTTGGTCATAATTATCTATCTTCAGTGTTGTGTCTGTCATTTATTTTCCTCTATCTAATCTGCTTGGGTCAATATTGTTGCTCTAAATAATTTTGTCAGGTAGGTCTACAAACCCCAAATATGATTTTTATTTTCTCAAATTCTGTGTTGTGCTTTTTGTTGCTTGCCGTGCCATGAATATCTTTTGTTTAGAATCGATCAATCTCATACTAAAGAGCTTGTTGTTCATTGTGAAAAGAAAGTGGTTAATCTCGGCTGCTCCACAGAACAAACAATACAATGATTGTGAGCTCTATCCACCTGTCTGTCTGCCTGCCCATCTGTCTACAAATCATGGCTGCCATGAATATCCATATAATTCTGCCTAAGAGTGTTCTGTGTCCATTTTTGAAACCTCAACCACCTACCAGTCTCTCTGAAAACTGTCAATCACTACCTGTGCACTGATTACAGTACTGTATGCACACCTAGCTCAACTTTGTCACACAGTACTCAAGATTGAGTTTGTCCTGGACCAGTCATATGTTCAAGATGCTCTTTGAGAACTAGACGTGATACCAAAATCTAAAAAACTATATAAAAATGCTTCACGTCATTGTTGTTATTTTTTAGTAATGTATGTCTGATCCAACACTGTATTCGTTAGAAATGACAAAAGCTTTAACAAAGCAGATCACAAGCCAGTCGAGCAAAGTGGTTCCCAATCAATTTACTCCCTCACAACACTGCCCTTGTGTTAAAAGGCAAAGTATTTCTGTGTGGGCAGTCCCCAAGCTGTAGTCACTCTCTCCATAGCTGAGACAACTAAAAGCCCATTATTTGAAAATGACATACCATTTGTGTCCTGGCAAGAAAGGAAAGGCCTTTCACTGCCGACTTTATATAAAGGAGGTTTGATTAAGATTCAGCAGTGGTGAAATGGAAGATACATAAGACCTTTAACATGACTGGAAAACAAGTTGGAATGGCAGAGAGGGGGGGGGTACACTATGTCATACTGTATGTTTAGATCTGTGGCAAATGAGGGTAATGGTGAAATCACTCGCTAGTCTGCAGAATCTGGAATAACGTAATGTGCTTAAATGATTATCTCCACTTTGGATAGTGATGTTTGCTCTCCTACTCTTCATGTGCGCCCTTTGTTTGCATGGTGCCACTAAACCGCATCAACCTCTGAGAGTGTGTGTGTGTGCGTGTGTGTGTGTTTTTGGGAGACCCTTTTACTCCCATGACTCTCATTCATCCAGTGACTGTTTTTCTCTAATCCCTCTTATTAGCAAGAGCCTCCTTTGGTAACAGCTGCTGTGTGTATGTAACTGTAGGCGTGGGCATGTACACTAACTATGCCGAATGCAGATTTACCTAATGCCAAAGAAATCAGCACCAGCCTTTCTTCTTAGGTACTTCACAAATCTCTCAAGGCATTTTTTTTTTTTTTTTACACATTTCAAAATTCAATAGTATTTAAGTTAATCTTTTTACATACTGTGACCAGTATTCAATGATTTGTGGGTTCTAAATTAGACATGGGCAGTTTGACCAATGGATTCAGAGAAGGATGAATTTCCCTGTAATCTATTACACACTTACTTTACATTTATTTTATAAGATGATCTGAACGTCCTCACCAGCTGTGTTAAACAAAAGTCCTAATTTCGCTGTCGTTGCTCTTTGGGAAAAGAACAGAGTTACGTTAAAAGCTTCGTGATGACTAAAGCCACTTACGATTGATCTGAATTAAACATTTGGATTAGCAGGTGTTTCGCTTCTTCCTGTCCTTCCTGTGCAGGATCACGATTTGTCAGCCATGGAGAATTCTCTTCAAGATGTGTGAGATGCTGATTTTTGTTAGACACAGAGAGATGATCACTGGGATCTTTTCATAGATGATTGGTGGCTTTAGAACAGTGGGTGACTTGAATGCCAGCCAGACCTTATTCTTGATCCCATATCATTTTAACCATAGTCACAGGGGGTAAAGCTGCAGTCACCTGTTATTCGTTCATGAGATGCCATGAAGAGACTTTTCGCGAACCTGTTTTTCCACACTGCTTACTCCAAATGCCGTGACCTCCACACACCTTGCTTTCTCACTGCACCTTCTCTCCCATTGCTTTTATACTATTACACATTGCACATTCACATTTCTCAAACTTTCAAATCGCTGTGGATTATTAGTAAACACTATAATTTAATTATTGTATCCTGTTTATTAACTAAAAAAAAAAAAATCGTACTTACTAAAAAGTAAAAGAAGTGTGTTGTTCCTGTATCTCATGTCATGACCGACACTAAATCACGCTTTGCATTCTGGAGCAAACAATTTTGGGTAATGAGTGGAAACCTTTACGTGATAATCTTAAAGTGCATTTCAATCACCCACATTAGCATGGTGATATGTCTAAGGCCTGTGCCAAATGTTTGATGACTGACAGCCTCTCTTTCTGTACGCAGTTCTACAGTGTAAGGCGTAGACAACATGTATACTTGTGCACACCCGCACTAGAGCCTTGGCTGTATTCCATAATTACTGAACAAGAAAGAGGGGCTGTAATTTTGTTTTCAAAGGAGAAATGATTATTCTGTGATTGTAGGATAATTGGGCTGCTGTACTTAAAGAAGATTGATAAGATGAATGACGTGCACCTTGCTTAGATGTTATCCATTGCTGCCCAATGTTTGCATATTCTTTGCATGTGCAATTTGGAGATTAGTGGTAATGCTTGATACATGCTCTTGGTGTAAACATATGACTTAACACATTTCCAGTTTAGCATTTGAATACAGTTTTCTCTTCTGCTGTTGATGAGATTTTGATATTTGGAGGGGGAAAAAAAAATGAAGGCAAATCAGCACTTGCCACTGATTGATGGCCATCAGCCACATTTCAGCAGTTAGTGTGTTCATTCTGAGCTGTTATACTTAGTCAGTGCTGTATTGGTACATACTGTGGCCACCAGAGGGAGTAAACCTGAAAAATGAAATTCATTTGTTGAAACACTTTCCTGTCTTTTCCCCTGTTGGTAACTGTTTGTGCCCTTACAGTGATTTTACCAGTTTGATCATTTCTGTGATGGAATTAAAAAATGAAACAACACAAGCACTAACGCACTTTCTTTATTCAGGTATTATAACTCAAGCTTGAACTCCTAAATTCATGGATGTTTTCTCCTTGAGCACATAGCAGCAAAATTATATTTAGCGATCAGTGTTCATGGGTTAGGAGATTAATATGTGTTGGTACTGGTAATATCAAACCCTCCAGAAAGGCAGAAAACGAGCTGAATGGAGGAAATCCCTGCATTCTCCTCATGTGTGACACATGCTTACTTGGTCCATGTGGTGAAAATTGGACAACAGCTGGTCAGGGGTTGTTCTTACATTGAGAGCCCCCTGGAGCCACATAAGGCACTGTGTGGATGCACAAAAAGCTGCACCCACAGAAACATTATCCCTAGCACGGATGTTAGTGCAAACTTAGTCAGGTCATTAAAGTTTGAAATATCAAGACAATTGCACTGCGGCGTTTGGGCACTGATTATAACGTGCCAGGAAAGAGCTGCAGTACAAGAAAGTCTGCGCTGTGATATAGAAGATTTAATGTGACTCCTACAGTGCAAATGGTCAAAATTAGTGGAAAAACACATGATATAAAATAAGTACAGCTTTGTCGAGTTACAGCCAAATTTCCTACAAGACTTGAGAGAGGGTAAGAACTACAAAAATTAGAGACTCTGGATGGCTTCAGGGGGTCACCTGGCACTTTGTGTGTACTGTCACTGAACTCTGCTCGACCCTGAAGCCAATAAGTATATGAGTCGATGCAAGAGAGAGGTGACTTTGTTTCCTCTTCTTTGTCGTTTTGCTCATTTTTACGTGCCTGTGTTGTTTTTTTTAATCTGTTTGCTTGAATGAGGAAAAGAGCAGTAAATAAACAAATAAACGTGGTACCACACAAAAGTGAGGGGTTTGCCACCTTGTTAAATACTTCAGAGAATCATTATCATTCAATTTCTCCTGAAGGGGTTTATGAATCATGCCAGGCAATGCCTGGCCCAATTAATCACCCAGTGGGGGACCATATTATAGCGCTCATTCTTTCAATTAACACTGATAACCACAAAGCGGATTAACACTCTGAGGAGAGGCTTCCCCCCTTTTTTTTTTTTTTTTCTCAGAAGGTATTTCTACCGATATGTGTGTGTGTGTGTGTGTGTGTGTGTGTGTGTGTGTGTGTGTGTGTGTGTGTCTGTCCCCCCTTCTCTCTCTTTGTGTGGCAGTTTCGTGCCTATTTGGGCTTGTATGCATGAGTGTGTGTCTGTCTATTCAGTTCACTTGCCTCTGACCATGCCATTATCGTAATGTGTAAAGTTTGTTTATGTACTTGAAAACACATGCGGTGACGTGCACTAGTCTATCTGTATGTGTAATCACGACCAGGTGTCTGAATATAACAATTTGACAGAGTTTAATGTTCCACCTGAGAGGGAACAATGACATAACTCCAATAAAACATGACTCTGACCTGCCACACATTTGCCATCAGTGGTTGGCAGAAAGATGATACCAGCTGACCTTCTAGCAGTAGACAACTGATCTGCCTTCATTAAAATGATTGCCACTCATCACAGTGTGAACTAATGTTTAGTACGGTGTGATATGTGCCATCTGTTTTTTATCAATTGCTAAAAACGTAATTTAGTTTTTTACAAAAAGGCATGTTTATGAATGTTTACATTAAGTTGTACAATGATTGTACTGAGGTTTAGAAGTTGTACAGTGAAGTTAGCTAAATTGCTTTGCAAGACTATTGAATTATAATGAGAATTTTTTTGATGCAGTATTATTTTAGGCAAAGAATGCTGTTTTCGCACCTACATTTATTTGTGAAACATTGGTTTGCTATATAACATATCATACATATAATAAAAACACACATAGGTTCTATACAAAGAAAAAGTTGAACTGTGGATGTGGCAGCGGTATACTAAGCATCCCTTACATGAGATTCCTTAACAGACTGAATCAATTATACATAGAAGATCTGCACAAAGAATGTGGGTAGAAATTGTTTGATTGCTTTCGGGGGAAACAAACAACAACAACAACAAAAACAAAAAAAAACAGTCCAATCACTCCCTCTAGTGGACATTTTCTGTAACTATGCTTTCTGCACCTGTTAAACACATGAGATTTGTCTCATGTTAAAGAATGGTTTGACATTGTGAAGTGGAAAAGGGCCTATGCATGTAGTTTACCACAAGATAACATCCAAACTTGTTCCTATCATGCATCACCTCAGCGTAAACATCTACCACACTTTACACAGCCAAGTTCCTCTCCTGTATGTCTGTCTACAATATATTGTTTGACAGTGGTGGTGAGATGCTAAGTGGCCCCCAATGGAGAGGGAGATCTATATGAAACATACAACCCAATCAGCAGGTCCAATGGGAATCCTTCCTCTTTGACCATGCTAGAGTTTCTCAATCAATTTGCCCCTGCTCCCCTTGACCCAGATCAATAGCCATCATTGGAGACGAAGAGATAAAAGAGAAGAGTGAGATCATCTCCCATAAACTCACAGGGGAGAATTCAGAAATTGTGTTTCTTTTCCTGCAGTCTGCCCTTTGGCACGAGACGCTCAATTTATTCAAAAATTAAAAAATCAAACAACAGACTTTTAAGAATCAGATTCCCGGTGCGAAGACATCCTTTGATCCAGTTTTTCCAAACACACAGAGTATGCACATGCATAGACGAACAGACAACAACACGCCATCTTTTCTTGCTTTGTCTCTTTCCATTCTGAGCGAGAGAACACGTCTGCCTCCGCTAACATACGTGCCTCTTTCAATAACAAACAGATGATCATTACTTTACCTCAGAATGAATATTTAATGATGCACAGGGCCTAAAATATATGAAAAATGAAAATTGCAATGCAGGCAGAAACAGAACTGGCTAAAAGGGAGGATACAAAGCGCTTAAGCCTCCTCGTCAGTACGATGGCCCCTGGTACTCAGGGCCACCAAGGAATCCCTTAATTCCTCCAGCATTATGCGCTTCAGACTCTTTCATGTCCTCCGTATGGAAGACAGCGGATGGAGATGGGGGGTTGCTGGAAAAATTCTAATATGTCTCTTGCTATGAAAAAATATGCACATACATTTAGCATTTAGATTCTCCAAGGGCAGAACAGAGGAGATGTAAGCTACCACAGTGTGTGTTTATGTGTGTGTGTGTGTGTGTTTGTTTTGTGTCTGTCTGTGCGCGCATGTCCTTGTGTACATGCACATATGTTTGCGTGAGTAGGCCATCTTTAAATGGTTTCGTCTCTGTTTATCCCCAGTTTGTGTCTGCGCCCTGCAGTTGCCATAGTAATATTAATGATTTGGCTCCTCACACTGGAAGTGAGAAAGGTCGTGTGCTACCCAGCCCTGTTTAATATATATATATATATACTGTGCCGAAGTGACAGGTAGGATATTGGTAAACTGACAGAGTGGTTGACTCACTTACAGAGGTTAACTGGTTTCCTGTCTGGCTGACTGAGTGACTGACTGGCCATTTGAAGTTTAGACTGGCTGCTGGTTTGGTGGCTGTGTGGGAGCAAATTAAATGACTGGTAGATGTGTTGGCATGTTGACTGGCTAACCTGATGAGTGGCAGGCTGGCTGGATAGATGACTGGCTTGTTGACTGACTAAAGGATTAGATGAGTCTGACTGACTTGTTGGTGGAATGACTGTCACTCTGACTGACTGCTGAGATGTCTGTATGGGTGGCTTGTTGGCCAACTGTCTGACTGACTGGAATGGTGGTTACTTGCCTCGCAGACTTTCAAATTGACTTGCCTGTTGGCTCATTGTTTTGTCAGCTTCCAGATCCTAATTCACCAGCAAAGCATGGAAGATACAATGAAATGATATAAATATACACCACACTATAGCTACCTAAATACTGTAATAAAATAAAATGCTAAGATGCTAAGAACCGGTAAACACCAGTGGCAATTTTACTTTTATCTTAGCTCCTATGCTAGTTCTCAATTAAACAGCCTATGTTTATTTATTTATTTGTTTCTTTATCATCCTCAGTGGGTAAATGTTGCTGTTGTATTTTTTTGTGTGCTAAAATTTGTAGAAATTATTCTGCAATATAAAGCAAACAAAATGCTTCTCAATCATAATAGTGACCATCACAGTCTGTGTCTTTTATATCATCTGCTTGTCATCTGCATCCTATTACTGTCGCTGCATTGCAAACATAAGATTGAATTTTTGCAGGTACATCTGCACGTTTCTGTCCAAGTAGCTTTTTTTTTTTCTTTTTTTTTTTTTTTACAATCACACTCAGTCACACAACTCCATGATGTGCTCCTATTACATGATGATGGAGTTCGGTGTGTCTGTAATTAGAAACAAACAGGGAAGTGGAGCAGACAGCATTTCGCCGCTGTGGCCACAGGAGGGCACAGCAGGCTCATCTCACAGCCCGCTGCTTTATTAAGATGGAAACTACTCCAACGGAGGGATGATCTTTATATCTCTCTCTTTCTCCTTCTCTCCCTCTCATTCTGCACGTATCTCAAGCCTTTATTGAAATCTCTCTATTCAGACGTGTTCATAATTAATTACACAATTTGGGATCATTATTCACAGACGTACACACACACACACACACACACACACACAGACAGAGTTGTTCTCCTCACCGCGGCTGAAGACTTAATTATCTGTGGAACCTGCCTCTCAGATTTTCCACAGGCTTACTGGGCTTGCCTCATCAGAAGTCTTTACTCACTCACACTCGTCGATTCAATAATACCGACCGCTCTTTTCTCTCCAAGTGATCACTGATTATTAGTGCTTCCCCTCTAATTGACTACGCCACGGCAGAGCAGCTTTTAACAGCATATTGATGCTGTCAGATGAATGCATTTCATCTCCAAAATTTGATGCTCGACAGAATCAAAGAAAACATCTTAAGATTAAATAACACTTGTGCTAAAACATCTGGCTGTGTATTACATTACTTAATGTGATTTTTATTTCATATTATCACATGGAGTTAAAGAACATTATTATAAAAATGTCTCTATTGCTAAACAACTTCACACTTGCACAACTGTTTAACTGTTGTAAATATGTAAGAATGTTTGAATTAATTGTTTTAATAGCTAAAAAGCATAATACAACAATTGTATAATAGAACCTGCCTTCATTTGTAAGAAATGTCAGTCACATGTAGCAGAGTAAGGTGGAGTGTGGGTGCAAGTTGTTACCTACATCGCAAAAATGTGCCTAGTTAGACAAAGGTACATGTAGCTAGTTTGACTACTACAATATTAAACAATCTTGAGGTACAGTGACAGGTTTCCACCAAGTTTTAAGGACCAATCCATAACCAAATGTGTATTGTATCCGAACCATGAACTGTCATTGCACCGTGGCTAGATTACATTTACACGGTGGGCAAACTTGACCTCAGAAGAAATTGTTTATTTAACAGTGATGTAACAGTGGTGTTCCAATCTATTTGTTGTAGTAATATAGTTAAATGTGCAACCAGTGATGAAATGCAACCAAAAAATGGGGAAACAACTTGGATAACTCGAGGAAACGTGCTCCACGTCTCGGCCTGCGACTTAATCGTAATGCGGTTAATTTCGTCAACAATAATTACATTTTTCATGACAGAGGTTTAAGTAAGGGAAAATGCCAAACATTATCGCAACACTCCCCATTAAGTTGTTTGTGTCTGTTTGTTTATTCAATTAAATATTAACAGCCTGTGACTAAAACTGATTAGCAGTTAATTCTCTCTCTCAAGTGGTCTAACAGATCCCGAGGATAAAACAAACCAGACATGTCAGTGAAGCAAAAAAACAACCACACAGTGAAGCAAGTAAGGTAGTTCAGGACGAGTTTGCTACAGCGGGGACAGTGTTCGCAATGAGTCGGGTGTGTACAGTGCAAGGTGCTTTGCACTTGCACTGTACACACTTTACAGTGTACACACTGTAAATGCTTACATTTCATTACTGTATCTACTATTACACCATATTTCCTCAGGTGTGATTGTGCACGCTATATTGTTAAACCCACCTACTTATTTCATTTATGCAAACCAACGGACATGTGCACACGTTATTCTCACTATACAGTGCTCATAAAGACTGATGTAAACGTGATGCAACGTAATGATGCAACCAAATGCTCAACTTTGCATGGGACAGCTGCGAGGCAGGAAACCGGTGCCACTGAAGTCACATGACTTTCTTGTGAAACTAGCGAAGTGTTGGTTCGACAGTCTTACAACCTGGCCACGCGTACTGTAGTATGCAACATCACTGAGCTGTTCGATGCTCACGTTTGTGTCATGGCCGTGTGTTGTGACATCCATTTTTCTCAGACTTTGGAATAACCTGAATGCACAGGTAGGAACATCAGACATCTTTGCATACATACATTATTAGCCTGTCCTCATAAACCATCACTGTAAGGGTTTTTAGTCCTAATCTAGGTAAGCAGGTTTTATTTATGGGTCTGAATAATTGAGTATCTATTAAAATATCCCTCAGTCATGCTTGAAGTGCACATTAATATTTTAAAATATTAGTGAGACCTGGCTTTACAAGTCTTCTGTCTGGATTGCGTTTTTTTTTCTGACAGGTCAGTCTGATGTCACCCTTCAACATGCAGCGATGACAAGAATATTAGAGAAATCTGACTTTACATTACATCATTTTTTTGTTGCCAAAGGACCAGACTCAGTGTAATTATTTCAGTGACCATGAGGAGATTCAAAGAACAACTCAAACACTTTGTAGCTGTGATTATAACAAAAAAAATAAATAAAGAAAATGAACCGGAGTTAACAGTAATTAAGCTGAACATTCTCCTCCTTTACCAAACAAACTATTGTCTGGTGGTGTGTTTATTAATTAGAGGTGAAAACTGTTCAAAGACTGCATAATAACACACTGATATTTGATTTTTTTCCCCCCAATTAACCATTGCTTCCTTGTTCCTTAATCCAGTTAATTTTCCAATTCAGTTGATCCAGTTGTTGATCACAGCAACAGGTCTATTACAAGCATTAAGTCGTGCCTTGGGCAGAAAGAGCTGACTAAATGTTTTAAGGGACGGCAGAGGATTGACGAGAGCATCAGGCAGTGCTGAGAGGATTAGCAGCTTTAAGTAACGTTAGGATTTTTAATGGAAATGTTTAACTTATCCATTGTGTACAGAGGATGTGCAAATCAGCATCATGGAGTTTCTACCACGTGTGTCGTGCAGGAACATGCGGAGGTTATTTCCTGCAGTTTAAAAAAGTTAAAAGTAAAAGTGAGTGCATGTAACGGCTTTCGAATATAGCAAAAAAACACATTTCAACTGTTTGAATTTCAGTGCAGAATGTGCTGTGTGCATTCTGTGTCTATACTGAATCAATCAATGTGTTTGTTTGTCCCTTTATTTGCACATGCCTGCGTGTGCGTGATTACTGTATGTGTAGAGAACGGGTGATTGCAAACCTTTGTGTGTTTGAATGTGTGAGTGTGTTTGTGCATGTGTGCACATATCTCCGTTTGCCTTTATATGTGTGTGTGTGTGTGTGTGTGTGTGTGTGTGTGAGAGAGATGGCAGCTGCTGTCACCCAGTGGGGCTGACAGTAGTTAAAGACAGTAAAGCTGTGTGTGTAACAGGCCTGCTGTCACTTCCTTCCCTGTGTTATTTTACTTCTCTCTAATAGGCTTTATTTCATTGTCAGCTGGCAGTCTACCTCCTCCCCCCTTTTCTTCTTTCTTTTCCTCCTTCTATTCCTTCCTTCCTCATTTTCTGTCTCTTGACACATTGCAGGCTGCCTTTGGAGAACAGCAGAGGGCCAGAGACCCCCTGCCAGCCATAATAATGTGGTAAAACAAGCCGACAGGTAGAGTGTGTGGGGTTGTGTGTGCGAGGATGTGTGTGCACATCGACATTTGTTTAAGTTTGTGAGTTCACAGGCAATGTGTGTGTGTCCGTTCTTGTCTTCGTGCGCATGCCATGCATATGTCTTCCTCTGTATGGCTTTTTCTGTGTCCTGGAAAACCTATCAAAGTCCTCCCCTTTAAAAAGCCTTCTGTGGCACATTATTAGCCCCCGTTACAAGGGCAATCTATCTAAGCTCAAACTAAAGGGGAAGGAGAGGGGAGGAGGCCTGGGCATTGGAGTGGTGGGGGAGATTCCTGTCAGCTCAGAGAACATTAGCTGTCCCAGAGTGCTTGTAGCCGCAGCAGGTGTGCTGACCCACCAAGACCCATCAACCTCCTACTTCTCTCTTTCCCTCTCTCTCTCATATCCTCTCTCTCACACACACACACACACCCAGACACCCACAGACTCGCATCTCGGCTAAGGAAGTTCAGACACATACTTACCGACTGCACGCACGTGCATATGCAAACCACATATGCACAAATGGGTGTACACGGTAAGAAATATATACACATGTGCACACACACACAGAACCAGTACCACCCATTGAGACAATAGCACTTAAAATCATGACAAGGACGATGGAGTTGTTGCATTAATAAGAGTGCAGTCTCGTATCACTAACTTATGAGATGACAAAAAGCAGCATGGAGGAGGAAAAACAGGAATGTCTTATTAGTGGATATGGACCACACCTGATGTTTGTGAACTGAGGTTTTTGAATATGGATGCATGGTTCCTGAAGACTCACTGTACTATAGTTTGATCATGTGTGGAGGGAAACAAGCTCATAAAACATAACCAGTGTTTTTTTCCTATTCCTTTTCAAGGATAAATATCTCTCTATATATTTGCAGTCAAAGTACAAAATAGAATTTGGAGACGGGACAGAAGCAGCAGAATAAAAGTTAAAGATGGTTGACTTAATCATCAAAATAGAAATGTGATCTGTCCAGGAATCCAAAACACTCTGGTCTGTCTCTCTGTACATTTGTGTGTGTGTGTGTGTTTTTTTTTTTTTTTTACAGGTCAGGTAGTCGACTTTCAACCCCTTCTAAAAGTTTGATAATAAATTTTGCAAACCATCTGAGTGGCTTTCTAGATCATAGGATCCTTTTTAATGTACAGCTACAGCACACGCATTTGTCACAAACTGAGGTTTTTTTGTATTTGACCATCTCATTCGCTTTGAAAAAAGCTCAAACTGAAACGATGGGGAATAAAAAAGGTTGGCTCTTCATTCAGATTTCTCTTTGTATTCCAATTTAAGTGTTTTTTTTTTTTTTCCCTCCATGGCACTTTATTAGCCTGACTTTTACTGTCTGCAAACACTAGCAGATTCTTAAGGAGAGCGAGAGATGTGGTGGGGTAGGGTGGATGGAGACAGAGAGGGAGGTGGAGGGGGTGAGAGATGGATGTAAATGTGGAATAATGTAGCAGGAGTGAATTTGCATGGTCAAATGTCAAAAAAATGAAGCCTTCCCCTGAGCCTTGTCAGGAAAAATAACATAAATGGCGCGCTCCAGCACTGGCATGCCATTAGCGGTTAGTTCTGCCTGTCATCAGTCACTGAGAAGAAGAAATGGCCGTCATTATCTCCAAAAAATGGACTGGGAAAGATGGATACACCCCCCCCCCCCCCCCCCCTTTTCTCTGTGACAAAGAGGCATGTGCACATATAGTATGTGAATGTGTACACACATGAGCACACAAAGACAGAGGCACACCTGCATGCATGTGTGGTATCGTATGGCTGTGCACATCAAGCACAGATAAAAAAATAAAAAAATAAAAGTACTGTATGTATACAGTATGCTGTAATGCACCACAGATGTGTACACACGCAAACACTACATGCAAGTGACACATGTGAGCTGAAAACAAACAAACAAACAAACAAACAAAATGAATTCTCAAGAGTAATATTGTCAGCCAGGGGAAATGGTGACGTGTCAGTGATTTGTACAATATGTGTGCACGAGTCCCGTGTGTATGAAACTTGGAGTCGGAGTTAAAGCTAATCATTGTTTGCCACCCCTCCAACGTTAGTTGTCCTGAGGCTGTTTGCAGCAGAAGATATTGACGCTCGTTCTGGGATAATGGCTTCATTTCTAGTCATGTAATGGCCATTAACATGCCGCATAGTGTATCCCAAACAGCTGGCAAGCAACAGACAGGCCACATAATTAAATATGCTACCTAAGAGGAAAAAGGACAGTGGATGAGGGCTGAGTATAAATGTGAAGAAGATGAATCGTACGTTCCTTTTTGATATGCACACACATACACACATGCACTCTCATTATGGTTGGGCTCACTGCGGGAAGGAGGCACTGGCAAGCAATTATATAATAAGCTTAAAGACCATAAAATCTGCAGTAACAAGGACAATTAGCCATTACATTCCATGGTACTGATAACCACGCATTGGTTTTTGAAGATAAAAAAATCCTCTCACTGTTACATTGTCTGGACACCATGTTGAATTGTCTTAACAAGCGTAGACAATTCAATTATTCTTATTTTTATTTATTTATTAGTTTTTTATATTTAGGAGAAAAGAGGATATCTCTGTATTTGCATATTGTTACAATTACTGGCTCACATTCAAAAAAAAGAAAAAAGAATATAGAGACAAGTTTAGTTTGTTGTGCGGCAGCTTTGTGCCATTGCTTTAATTTGTCCTTGAAAATATTGCTCTTGACATTCAAGAATGCAATTTCCATGCAGCGATGAGACAGGCTGGGTAACAATAGAAAACTGAATATAGGTATGTATTGAGGAGAAGTCCATGAATTTTAAGACAGGGAATATATTGTGAAGCCTGGCACCAGACAATGAGGGAGAGATAGAAAGAGAGAGAGGGAGAGAGAGAGAGAACAACCGAGCAAGAGATCAGCATGGCAGCTAATGTAATGAATAATATCTCAAGTGTAAATCCAGCCAATTGAACCCAGGGCTGCCTTCTCCCTCTAGCTAGGCTAAATGAGTTTCCATGGGAATGTGGATGAAAGGAGCGCAGATGTCTAGGTCAGGCATATTGGAGAGGAAGACGCAGAGAAGGGCTAGGAGTATGAAATAGAGTCCTCAGGGTCTGGTTTGCAGAGATTTGCACTTGTGCTAAGCCACTTCAGATGTGAGTGGAGGGTCTAACAGCCTTAGACTTGAGCATCAAGGTATGTGTGTAGGTCTGTTGTTGAGCTGTGTAAGCACTGAGGGCAGAATGTGCCCCAGAAGGGGTGAGAAAATTTTATACAAGTTATGCCTACTCTGTGTTTAGTTCAACATATTGATGGTGGGGTGGGGGGGGGGGGTGGAGAGCGGCGGTGCTCAGCATAGAATATGAGCTCTGTCACATCAAGAAAGAGGGACGAGCCTCTGTACATTTACAATGCAAACAAAAAAGCACTAGCACAGATGTTAAGTTGCACAATAAAAGGCCTCTGGCTCCTTCTCTTGCTTTTCTACCCTCTCAATATTATCATCCATGCTCAATTTAATTGAAAGTCCTCACCGTCTCTCCCACTAGGAAACCTGTCTGCAGCACTTTAGAGGCTGTAGTGACCAAGTTCAAAGTGACACATCTAGGACATGTGGGCTGCACATTACCTTGACACAGTCTGGCTGTAGAAATTAGCCGCTGTCTGAATTATTAAAATAACAAGGGACATTTCATGTGATTGGGCAGGGAGATATACCCCCCCACACACACACACACCAACCCCTGCAATTCTAATTGTCCACTTTAACTAGTTTCTTTGAGCCTTCAGCATCAGTCATTGTAAAGTACAGGTTTGCAGATTTCTTCGCTCCCATTAGGGAAGAGGAACGAGGCATGGCTGTCCGCTGAGCCCACCTCATTTAATATAATGACCTGCCAGGCCCAGACATGAACATGTTAAAGTTATAGGAGAGTGGGACATGACAGGTGCACACAACCTTGTCAGATCTGTGTTGGTCTAGTTAGAGCATACATATCCTCTCTCTTACTCTGAGAAGACCGACAGACAGGGAGGTTGCCAGGATGTGTCCTACTGCAAAGAAAATGGCTGACTAATTGTCAGATTCCTAATAATCTTAATGCATAGGTGTGCAGAAAGATATGTAGATTAGATTTTTCACAGTGGTTCAAGTTTCAATTTTTGAAAGTGATAGACGGGCCAATTGTTAGATTTTTTTCAACTGTCTTTGAGCATAGAATTGTATTTGATGTTGTACTTGAAATTACTTTAGTGATTTACAGTGAGGATAACATGCCTGATTAAGGTTAGGGTAAATGAATGACTGACAGTTTAATGGTATCATTTAAAAAAAAAAAAAAAAAAAAGGAAATGCATATAACCTCATGAATAGTTGAAGTGATTTGAGGTTTGAAAACATGTCACAAAGAGTTCTCTGTTTAAAAATAGGCAACTATAACCTATGTTAATATAATACCATACTATATGATTTAAACTATCCTAAGTCATAATCCAATTTGTTGAAACAGTAGTTCACTAAAGATGGGCATGCTTTAACTAGCATCAAACCAATAAAAAGATCTTGGAGTGTAATGAAGTCACAGCCAGCAGTTCTGTAATCCCTATAAGATTTAGGTAAACAAATGTAGGTCTTCTAAGTGTGCATAATGGCATCCTGCCTTTCCATTCACCCTTCAGACTCCACTTATCTTTAACGCTATGTAAAACACACACACATATACAGGATCACAGTATTTTTTTTTTCCTCCTCCCAGAAGTAACGTCCAAACTGGACTCTATAATCCTCTGCCATTCTTGTAATCATCTGACATCCAGCGAGGGCAATATCTATTTTCATCTGGTCCTGATAGGATCTCTTTAGGATTTAAAGAGAGGCCTCAGCATGCTGCGCCCAGCAGCTCAGCTGTGATCTGGGGCTTCAGGGAGTTCTCATTAGGCGTTAGCAGCCCCCAGATCGAAGCAACCCAGTTCTGGCTAGTGGATTTTTAATCCTCCTATGGACTGTGTTGGGAGATGGAGTTATTTAGGGCCCTTTGATTAGCTTTGCAGCTGCACTTTGATTAAGAGAACTTCTAAAGATTGAGCTGCTAGGCTGCTATTTGGAGATGGTGGAAGTTGTGTGTCAAGGTGGTGGTGTATGAACAAGGTGTATACAGTATTGTATGTGAATGTATGCCTAGTATGCCAGTTAAAAAGTACCTATATGAATAGCTGTGAATGAAAGTTTGTCCGAGAGCGTTTGAAATGCTTGCTTGTCTGACTTTCTTGAAGCTGAAAGTCATGACAGACATAGTCATTCCGCTGAGATGGAACAACACAATGACAATGAGAAAGAGACAGATGATGAAACAGACCTGAGGTATGGACAAGGCCAAAAAGTTTTAATGCCCACGGCAAATTGAGCGTTTGTGTTACCTATGTTCTGCTGAGGTTCAAACCACAAGGTAATAAACCCAGGCCGGTCTGTCAGTGATGGGTTGAGAGTGGTACAATCCAGGGCCAAGGCTGTCCTTCAGATGTAAAGGAGGGATTCAGCCTTGCTTTGTACTCCTATGGTTCCCTGGGCCTTTTGAAGTGACTATACTAAGATCAATGGAAAAATGGAAAGCTGGATAAAGGAAAACTCATGTTTGATATACTGACACATCTTTGTCTGAAGCCTCCAACAGTGCATGCACACACAGGTACAGGCACACCCATGCCTACTCACTACATAACCAGACAGCAGCAGAGTGGTAGGTTAAGGAGATAGTCATACTATTTCAATGGTATTTGTATTTGGGGCTAGAGAGTGTTTTACTGCTTAAGCCTGGAGGAGAAGGCATACATAGTCTTTTTGGTGCAGTGTACCAATACTGCTCTATAAGCTCTGGAGACACAAAGCATTAGGAAATCTTTCGTCTATTGATTTGGTCAGAGTGAATATTTGGACAAAATGACATTCAAGCATAAGAAGTCAGTGTGGAATGGAAAGAAAAGCATAATAAAAATACTTATCAATACAATACTAATACTAATACAGAAGGGTGCAGCAGAGGCATCTATTCACTAATGGCTCACTATTCAGGAAAAAGAAAAGCTGCAGAAAGAATCTCTTCTTCAGGACTAAAGCAGAAGTTCTGCAACAATCTTGATCTAACTGAAAAAAAAAGAAAAACAAGGATATAAAAATAAATGTAGTGTGGAAAAAACTGCAGGGGTTTGAAAACGGACTGCCTAAATACAAAGGAAATACTATATGATTTCTAAAAATGAGCACTGGTACAGTCATTTGCAGAGAGGGATTATGGGAGAAGTGAAGTGTGCTGGATTGGATTTCTCCCAGTGCACAATCCTTTTTGTCTTTGTTAAATGTTCCCTTTATTCTGTAAGTGGATAAAAAGTTCAAGGTTTTTCCTGATCTCTTCCCTTGTGCGGCACTTCAGTGAGCAAACTGTGCATAATTAAACAACTAATTATGCAAAGTATTTACAGTATGTTTCTTTCAAACTCGCTGTAAATAGAATTTTTTTTCGCGTGTCACGAGATTCTGGCCACAACAACAGCCAAACAAAATGAACAAGGTCATGGAGAAAGAAAAGAACATCAGGACAAAGGAGCAAGTCTATCTTCAGCATACAGCGTGAGCATTAATTTATTTAAAAAAGGGAAGAAAGAAAACCATTATCGTGGTTAAATGCTTTAAATTAAAGTGAATCTTTTCTGTCGCAGTTGTATAGATGGTGCTCCGCTACCTTCCCAGGGTTGAAAGTCAAGAGACACTTTGGTTTACAGTGCAGAGATGTCACTGTTGTGGAGATATGAGGCTAGGCAGTGAGCAGGCCCTGCCACCTCAGCTTTGATTCCAGAGCTAAGTGTGTACAGATATCTACGGCGTTGACACTTCGCCCTCTAAGCCCTATTTCTTTTCCTTGGGATCAGTGAGGCTCACTGATAGCAGATTATCTCTCAGCATTTTGTGGCCTAGTTGGTACCCTCATTTGTTATCTTCTCACAGATACACCGAGGTACAGTCTGTATAAGTAGAGAGAAGTGTCAGAATAAACCATCTAACACATATTCACTTGTTCACGTTGTCACTCGATGTCTTGTGTGGACGTATGGGAAATAATAAAGTCCAACAAAACCACCATGTGAAATACAGAAATACATTTGAATGAATGAACATGAATATGAACTTTTTTATGAACGAGTAGCCTGCCAACGTTACCTTTTGTGCCTAAATCACCGTAGCATCAGATTAGCTCAAGGGTCTTCATTATAAACCATTCTCTGATTCACAAAACGCTTATGGACTAACGTACCATTCCCAGGGATCCTTCAGTTATCATTCAGAGAAAGAAATCTCTGTTCCACTGTTCCCTGCCAAGAGGGAAATCAGCACTGTAATATGTTTCCAAAGGATTTATAGTGTTATGACTTTTCTAAATGCACCTGGAGGTAGCTCGCAGTACACCACACTTTATCAAATGCACCCCAAATGCATCATACCACATCACTATGTCTGAACATTTTGTAACCTTTGATTCAGTCACTCTCTGGAGTTTGTACTCATATTTTTCACAACTTCCTCTGTGAAGGGCGAACAGCATGTTTGTACATCGGTAAAGTTAGTCCAAGATGAGGAACATGTCAGAGCCAATTAAAAGGCAGCCCTGGTGTCGCCTGACACAAAGTGACAGAATTTAGTTTCGGTAAACAAAAATAAGAGCATCCAAACATCCCAAAGTAGTTCATGCTAAGTGTGTTATCTCTTTTTTTTTTTTTCCCCACTCACACTCTCTCGTCGATGTGTCCTCTTGCTCCTATGTTACTTTGATATATGTGGTTGACTCTCTGGAGTGCTGACGAGCCTTTGATACTAGGGCACAAAATAATATCTTCCCTTTGAAAAACAATTTCAGGGAGAGGGGATCAGTATAAATAGGCCTTTTTATGTGCACCAGGGCCTGATGTGAATCTGATGGGGAACTTGTGATAGGGTGTTTTTTTTTTTTTTTAAATGGCAATGCAAAATTGATGAGTGGAGGGGCCTGGGCTGTTGTCGCGTGGATGGAGATGTGACTGCATAAGGACATCAAGGCTTGACACATACAGACACACAACTGTGCAGATGCATGCAAATGTGGACAGCACACTACGCTACACACACAGAGCCCATATGTGCATGCTCAAATACACAGCCACACACAAACAGATGTGCACAAAGGCAAACACACACACACACACACCATCTATTGGCTTTACACTTACACTCCAGTCAGGGCTGAAGGCTTAATCGAGATATAGAGAGAGGACTCGAGAGGAGAAGAGAAGATGGTCTTGACCAGTCATCTCCCTTTCTCTCCCCACTTCATCCCTCCATCCTTCCTTCTACAAGAGCCCACTATCCCCGCTATCTGTTATCTCCACACAGGTGCAGACTGCTCCACTCTCCACCTTGTCCCCTCCTCACCCACCACCACCTCTTCCAATCTTGATGGGTATTGGGGAATGTAAGAGAAGAGTTTCCTGATAAAGCTGTCTAATGAACATACAGGAACTTTAGTAAGTTAAGCATCAAAACATCGAAGGCTGTTTGAACTTTGACTCCCCTGCATTAGCGCAGAGTCCTTATCAGGTCTCTCGAGTGGAGAGATTAGCCACTTCCTAATGAAGTGGTGAAATCGTAAAGGTCTTACTCCAAGGCAGAGTGGATTGCTTCCAACATTTTTCATTCTGTTATCTCCCATACCCAGATTGCCATTGCTAGAAAAAAAAAAAAAAGGTAAAGATCCTCCCCCTGCTTCCATCTCTTTGGCTTCCAGGTCTCACACACACACAAATATAGCATCAGATCGTGCACATACCGACCAAAAGTAAACAATTATATCAAAAGTGGCAGTCGAAAAAGTAGCTTGTTTATGTAGTTCAGGGATACTGTATCTACCTTTTCAGTTGCCAATAGCCCTCAATGCAGACTTCTTTTACTTTTTGACCCCAAGCAGTTGCCAGGAGTGGGGATGCATTATCTAAATGATCCCCTGTGTTTTAGTCAATCAGGGGACTGCAGACGACTTATAAATCTTACATGCCTCTTCTTCTGTACGCAGTGAGGTCAGACACACATTGCGTATTCAAAACCTGCATTAAGACACCCACCCTTTTCTCCCAGTCCCTGTTCGCTTTGCATCTCCCGTTACAACACGCGCGCTCTTACTCAGCCATCAGATTATCATACAAATAGACGAGATTGTGATATATGCAAATGGGTGCATAATAAATGTGTTCTTTGTTTAACGGTCATCAGGTTTACCACTGCTTACATCTGTACCACTGTTGATGGACATGAGGATCTGATGATGAAATTCTTGACTGACTGGCATGCCTCATTAATATTCTTGGCAGGCCGTCCAGGTTTAACCTTAATCATGGGATGCAGTTGAATATATTAAGTTTGAATGTTGAATTGATGTAATTGAAGAATTTAAAAACTATAATGTGGGGATTAGGAGAACTCTAACCTTAAGCGGTTTGCTTTGTTTACTCTTTAAGATAGTGTTTACATTATGTGCGGTGGCTCATCATCATGACAGGCGGAGAACTTTGAACTTTTATCACTTAAAGAACAGAATAATTGATGTTCGCAACTATCAAATCTAATTATATTCCACCAAATGATAGCAAAAAGCCAGCATGTACGGCGAGAAACCTTTCTAATGTACCAACCCACTTTCTCATACTTTTTAGTATAATGCATATTCGGGCTGATGCATTATTCACAAATTAAGAGCCCGAAATTTCAGTTTCCACCTTAAATTCAAGCTTTTCAAACAGACAGGAGAGTGAGAGTACAAGAAGTGTTGTCAGTTCTGGCCAGTGTACAACATGCATCTCAATCCCTGTAATAGCACTCCTTATTCTGACACATGTTAATAATTGATTGTTAAGTGATAAGTCTCGCTCAAGCATGAAAAATAGCCGGGACCCAGAAATAAATATGAAAACCCATCACAGTATAATTCATAAGGTTATGTTCGATCAGTGTAGGCGTCTCTCAGGGTTCTCCATAATTTATTACACAGCCTAATATGCCTCGTACGTCCTCTTCCCGACTTGAGTCATTAATGGTCTCCTCCAGGTTAGTTTCAGAAATATTGTGTAACCATATGATTGAACAATACAAAGTTAAATGTCACATTTTGAGAGTTTCAATTAAAATTCAACCTGATTTATTTGGTAAAATAGGTCTAATTTGTAATCTACCCCATTCTTCCACTTCCCAGTCTATCCTGACTTCACTAATCTTCCCCATCATCATGTTCTCTGTGCGCCTGTCTCCATTCACTTGTGTTGCTTTTATGTAGCAGGTGGACTTCTTGTTGTACTGTGCTTTTACCGCGACATGCACCAAACATCCTGCTCGTGCATGTCTCGAAACGGCTGGACTTTTCCAAAGACACGCTACTTATCGTTACTCATTACACCAATCCTCAGGAGAGCTTCTAAGTTTGATTTGTATCCTATACCAGGAGGTGAACCCCCAATGAGATTTTTATGGAGTTTTCCTTCTAACTTCATTAGATTTTTATGAGCAAAGGGCGGGTGGGGGGGCTTCTCATGAAATTCCCATATGCAGCAAAGAGCAAAAGAAGAAGGGTTAGGATGGAGGTAGGGAGGGATAGATGGTGTAAGAGAGAAAACAGGAATTTTTCATGGCAGGAGAGAAGCTCTCTCTAGAGACTCTCACAGATAGCCCTGTGAGAGGCTCCCATCAGGCAGAAGCCGAGGATCCTTAAGTGTTTTATACGAATTCAATACGGCGGTTAAAAATACCAGAGGGAATATCACATTCATATCTCTGTCGCTCGCCTCACTTAATACTGGAATGGTTGGCTTGGTGGAAGGAAAGGAAAGGAGAGGAAGGAGGAAAAGGGGGCTCATTTGGCCCTCTTTCAGCCTCTGCTGAGGGGTGACAGTTCATTCTTGATGTAGCAGTCAGCAGCTGCTGGGTAACTCCTTTCTGCACGAGCTTTTTGTTTAATGAAAGCATCGCAGCAAATGCAATTACATTAAGACCAGCTTAAGTCGGTAACTGAGACGATATAGCTATTTTTCACTGGAGTTTCTTTAAATTATCACATCCCTTCATACGAGTGAACACTTTTTTTTGTTTTCCGTTACCTTAGTGCTTCCTTTAATTTAGCCTTTTTATTTACTACTGCTCATATGTGGGCCAGAGGGTGATATTCTTGAAGGTAGACGGGTACAGTCAGTGGAGAGAGAAAATAACATAGAAGAGAAGGGGAGATTGCTATTTAAACAAAAAGGAACAACATCATATTTAATATTTAAGTACAATTTGCACTGTACTCTCTTTCTGTCACGCAGTATCTGTGGGAGCTTGATGGGATTGTTGGTCAATAACTGGGACTTTTATCTAAGTAATTTTATCTATCTAGACATTTCCGTCTCTTAACCCCACTTATTGCTATTGTATTCTGTTCCGCTTTATGCCCTGGAACTGATCCTTCATGCTCATTACCTACCTGTATCTCTCAGCTCTGCAGTAACCTCTGTAAGCAGACACTGTATTTGTGCTACACCTATTCTCCCCATAGCTTGCATATAAACTCACAGAATTCACAGTGGGGTATTGATATTATATTGAAATATTTTTGCACATTTGCTAGCATACTTCACCAGCAAATAGTGCCATAACTACTGTCCCTGCAGAATCACACTGAAAATTAGATCCTTTCATATTTTTCTATGGAGAAGATGATTGTTGTGTGATTTACTGTTTGAATAGATGGTAATTCATGTAATTCATGTTTTTATTAAGCACTGCAATAAACACTTCTACGCTCTTGGTTTAAATAAAGGTGCTGTTGTGTTCTACAGAATCCTGATGAGAGAAAAGGAGATAGGAGACAACTCCTCCGTTTCTACTGAAGTACTAAGTGGCCATGTTGTTCTAAGTACAGATCTGTGTTTTTTTTTTGTTGTTGTTGTTGTTGTTGGTGTTTTTTGTTTTTGTGTGTGTGTATGTGTGCATATATTTATTCACGAGAGAGAGGGAGAGTGATACAGTTCATTCAGAATCATTGCAGATTGCCTGGAAGCCTCATTTTGCTTTGTTTAACTACCTTTATGGTGATTACACAAAAAGAAAGGTAATCGGTCTGCAAGCATTGTGCCATTGTTTGGCTTTATCAATTAAATTAACCACCATTCCAAATCCCCCCATTGTGCACGCAGAGCGACTCTTATCAGCAACTGTATCATGGCAGTCGGGAGAAAATGAGCATTCTCTTTCTGTTCTTCAACAGTCTAATCATGAAAACAATGCAAAAGACACTCTGAATTTCTCTCTCTTTCTTCCCACCCGTGCACACAGCCATGTCTTCTTCTTCTTCTTCTTCTTCTTCTCCTTCTTCTCCTCCTCACTCCTCTCCTCTTTAGCTGCTCTTGGCTGCTCTCCAGTCTCACTTAAACCCATTAGCTCTATTACTGAAATTATTTTCCTCCCCGGCCATGTCTTTGTGCAGAGGGAGTGAATTTCACAGTTATCAGAAGCTGTGGAGAATAGGGGGCAATGGCAGTGAGTTACTGCAGTGTGTGTGTGTGTGTGTGTGTATGTGTGTTTCGTCTGTGTGCATTATGCTCCTTGGCTGCTCATGGTTGCTTCTTAATTAATGCTTCTTTGTCCTGGAGGAGCAATAAGGAGAGAGGCAGGGACAGGATGAAAGAGTTGTATGCATTGACCTCACTGTGCCATTTGAGGGCAGTGCAGTCTCAGGGTTTAGGGTAAACACACAGGCCCTCTGCTTACTTTGCTCGGATTTAACAAAGGTAAAAGTTTTGCCTCACCTTTGTCTTACACACGTACGTGCTGCATGTTTCAGTTAACTAGAACAGTACAATTGATATTAACTCAAAGGCTGCAGTGCTGCTCCCGTGTCAGGTTGGTAATAGAGGATATCAGGTTTGTGTCACTGTTTAGTAAAATCATTAACCAGCAACTTGTGCTGGCTTTCACCAATTAGAAATTCACACTAATAGGTAAGTTAAAAGATGAGTTGACAGTTATTTAAAATTTAATTCAGATGCCACATTCAATATAAAATAAATTAAACAAAATACAAAGGTACATTTTGTGGTTAATAAACTTGTAACTGTGTTTGAGACACAGAAGACTGTTGAGTGAATTACAATACAACAGCTGTGTGGCTAATACAATCTAATATGTATATTTTATATTATAATATTATTATGAGTAGCCTGAAAAAAAAAGTTTATATTTTTAAATCATGTTATGTAAGAAAAAAAAAAAAAACATAGTTTAACTATTCAAATCTAATTTATTTAATACATATTAATTTACCAGGTAGTCACTTTTAGAAATTCCGAGGTTATTCTGCACAATAAATATTACCTTTGGCTTTACTGCCTGCTATAATATAACAACTGTGTTTCTGGTTTTCTCATAGACATTTCAAAGGATGTAATTTATTGAGATGTTTTGCGCACATGTGGATGTTGGGTACACTTCCTCTTGACAAGATGTTCTTTTCTCTTTTTTTTTTTTTTTGTTTAAAACACTCAGTTACACAGGCAGTAAGTATGGCCAAACATTTAGACTTCGTAAACCTGCGCACACAAACACTTCTTCCACATCTTCCACATCCATCTGGCTTCGGCCTTAACGCCGGCTCACTCAGCGTTTGCTCTGTGTAAAACAAAGGCAAATAAGCTTGTCGGAGGGGAAAGAGGAGAGGAGCACGGCCATGCACAGACATCAAGCATAATGACAGGCCAGCCTTCAAAATAACTATGTGCACGACATTTTAAAGAACTTTTATAACTGCACTCACATATGTATGTGTCAGCTTATAGTCTACACACAAAGGACCATTTTTTGCTGTGGCAGCCTGCACATGCGGAAGCTTCTAGATAATAGTTATTTTCATTTCACGGAACCGCGCTTAGGCTCTTTTACGAATAAAGAGATGACAGTGTCGCCACTCTAAGTAGTGTTTTGGTACCCGCTAAGAGAATCAGTGGTTCTGTGGATATAACCATTGCACCAAGTTGAAGTTTTTTTAACATGGTAACTGCCCTGATGTTGCACTGTTACACCACAGCACACAAGCATTGAAAAAAAAACTGCCTTTCACTAAATCTGTGTGAAGCGCTACAATATTTTACAATGTTTTCAAAGCGGTTGTATTTTCATAATTTACTAAAACATTCATAACATCTCAGAGGAATCCTCCTCAATTACTTTAACAGGAAGTGTCATGCAGTGCAAGTGGGTCTACGTAAAGGGCGAACTAGAAAACACACACACACCACACACTAACAAACACATCTTAAAGTAAGAGAAGACGAGACCCTAAATCAACACACACTTGCACACACGCAGAATATACTGATTGTACAGTGCTCGATGATTGATAATGTGATCTAGTGATCCCTCCTGAGGAGCGGCGCAGGGCTCGACAGCACCAGTGGCTCCATACTTATCCAACCATAACACATCCTGCTCTCAATGGGACCACGCTGCATGTGTGTAAAGAATTATCTGTGATTGCAGGCGAGGTAGTTTGTGTATATTATTGTGTTTTGTGGAAATGTGAGTACACCTTATGCAGGTGGAATATTAGTCAAAACTGTTATTTTTTTAAGACCCTGAAATTGTAAACCTGCATGGTGAACGCCTTTTAACTGTTTTCCTGTCACTGTTATTATCCACCCTAAACCTTTGCCCCACAGTGCATGTGTGCAGGAAACTGAGAGAGCACTAATTCTAGTCACCTACTTGTCAGTGCAATGTTTTGAATATCACCTCCCTTCTTCTTTTTCCACCTCTCCCTCCCTCCTCTCCACTCTTTCTCCTTTCGCCTTCCTACTGCTTGTTTCCTCTGACAGGGGAAGTGGCAGCTCCTGGTGACCCTTGACCCCGAGTGGTCACTTAGGTAGATATGCGGGACGTTGAGGACTTTGTCGGAGGGCGACAAGGACTCTGAGAAAGCATGGCTGGGTCCTAATCAGATGAAGGTGGAAAACAGAGGAGGAAGAAGTTGTTGTTTGTTATTGTGACTTCAGATGATTCCTCTTTCATATTCAGTAGTCGGGGTGATAATTAATGCAAACCACAGGTTGAATGGTGGTTGCAGCTGCACACTAAAATCCACTGTTTAGAGGATGCAACAGTTATTTTTAATTATATGGTGTTCTATGTTTTAGATTTTAGGAAAAGGATAACTACATCATTGATATATCAAAACAGAACAAATATAATAAGCCCAGGTTACAAATACACTAAAGAAATAGAGAAATGACTTCTTCTTAGTTTAATTAAATCTTATGCATTTTTTATAAACCCTATTTAAATAGAAAATAAATAGAAAAGTGTAAAATTTTGAACAAAAACACACGTTTCCACATTTGTTGAAACAGCACAATTAATCATTTACATTTATATTGCGCCACAGTTATCATTTAGGCTTCAGCATTGTGTTTGTCATAAATTATTCTAATGTTATCTGCAGAGCTTTTCCACTGTCACTCACGGACTTTATTCACAAGGACAGTACAGTCCCAGAGTACCCCTCATCATTTGCTGGATCCACTTTAACACCACCAACAGGCTACAAAACAACAGTTCACAATACCCACAACACACCCCACAACATCATCAGAAACCCGCCTATGCCTTTTTCTCTCATACTGTGTTTTCTGTGGACCGCGTTTGTCTCAAAGGCTCAGTTAATGAATTCAAGAACAATTAGTAGAATTGAAATTTATTGACAGAACAGCAACAAGCCAGCCTGCCTTCCTGCCCGGCTGCGTGGCTCTCATTGTCCAGAGTGTTGGGAGCATATGCTATTGAGCCGTGCTGCTTGCTTGACAGCAAAGGGCTGGTTCAATTACATCAATTGCTTGATGACTGAGGAGAGAGCAGCGGGGCCATGCATGCTAGTTTGTGATAAGAGGGGAAACTCTGCAGCGCCGTGGCCCTCATTATGCAAGTCTGACAGTAACCTAGAAAACCTAGGAAATTGTACACAATACAAAGCATGTGTTTCTTGTTTCTTTTAGGGAAGAAAATTGATTCCAAGAAAGTAATGATGTCTCCAATGTGGGGCTGACCAAAACACTAACTACTGTACTGTTTTAGGGCGGGTGGTGCGCTCATACCAATGGAGGCGTCTTTTAAGTCGGCCACACATTCACATTGTGTCCGGGCTGGATAAAAAGAAGGGGAAGCATTTGCGAAGTTACCCACATAATGACTGCTCTGAGGTTTCATTGTTTTCAGTCACGGATGATTTTAGATAAACTTGCCGACATAATGTCACAACCTGGCGCTACACTTTCAGTTTTCGCCGCTGTTTTCAGATATGGCTACTGAACAACGAAATAATAATAATAAAAAAATGTATGTAAAAGTGTAGTTTTCCTAAATATTAAAGTGAATGAGGAAGTATAACACTACATTACACAGCTCATCCTGTGTTTTGTAATTTATTATTATTATTTTTTTAAATTTTTACATATTATATATGCTGGTAGAAACTGCATATTTTATTGATTATTTTTTATCCCAGAACAACCTGTCTTTGTCTTCGATCCTTTGTTCCAGGACAAAGACACAACAGTGTGACATTCAGTATTATTTATGGCAGGCTTTGAATTGACTCCTCAGCCCAACGAACTGCAGTTAGCTAGTTAGCTCGGAGCAGTCTGTTTGTGTCAACAGCCCCCTTTGTGTGTCTGGAGTGATTTATTATGTAAAACAGCGTTGGGTGGGGGGGGGGGGGAGAAGCAGGCAGGGTGACACTGACCTTCCTTTAATTAACACTGATGGAGACCAAGGTGAGAGGCAAGATGATGAAGATGGATCTTCCCACATAAATCATCCTTCCTTCAGGCTGCCATGTGTGTCTAAGTGTGTGTGTGTGTGTGTGTGTGTGTAACGTCATTTCTAACAGAAATAACCTTGTGGTTCACAGGTTAAATGAACATTTGCGTAGGTGCAGAACCTCCATTATTTACCCCCGATGGGCTCCCCTTGGTGTGGTTATTTACTGAAAGGTTTAATTGATTAACCTCAAACGCATTCAATATATTTTCTGGGAGATTTCTAATGTGCTTTTTCTGTGTTCCTTTGGGATACAGAAAAAAAAAAAACAAAACATTTTTTAAATGATCAAACTGCTCCAAGCGCCATAGCTTTGTATAGCACTAAGATGTTAAAATGTATTGCTCAGCAGGAGGAAGGACTGTTTCTGCACTACCTGTGGTATACATACTGTATAACTATTACTTTGCTTGGATTTTAAATTGTTTTCAGAGTAAATACTTACAGATGTTAACTGTAAAAAAATGCACAAAGGAATGATTAAGACTCGCGCTCTACGTCAGCTAAAACATCCTGATTTATCACAGTGCTCCATGATAGATGCAACAACTCTACCTGCGTATGGTTTGGTGCTAAGGAAATGTTTCGGTTGAATGTCAAGAAAGAGAGAACATCTGCTCAAGTGTATTTGGAACTCTAATAATCAGCTATGTTACGCTGAAAGGCACTCCTGACAGTCTGATTTAGATAAGCCGATGTGTAATTATTCAAAGAATCTAGTTCTACCTGCCTCTGTCGATCCTGCAGCACTTTAAAGACAAACGCAGGCCTTGTATGCTCCCTGCCATCTGTACGCCATGTTAAATACGTCTTCTTTTCTCGGGCAGGTTAGTAATGCGGCCTGACTGGCTGTCCCACCCCCAGTCCCACCTCAACCCCTTGATATGCTGCTTCACAAACACTCACCTCTGACACTTTCTAAAGGTCCATATCTTAACATTACTTGATGCTTTTTCTGCAGTGTTGCTGTTTCTCTTCCAGAAGTAATTGCCGAGAAAAACAACCCCAATACACATGCATACAGTTACCCACCTCCTCTCAGTGCCCATGTTGTAGTTAGGATTTCGTTTTTGCAAATTGACAAATTCCACTCGTGTTAAAAGATAATAAATTATATGGAGATATTATTATGACAATGTGTCAACGCATGGAAATGTGAAAACTGGTGCTGCAGTTGGTCAAAATGTGGGTTTGTTTTTATTTATTTCCCATTTCCATAAATTTCCTGAGGGCAATTAGTCACCATGCTGCATGCTGGTTGTCGAGGTTGTCACACTGTCAGTGTAATTGTCAGAAATGAAATAATTGAAATGTTTCCATCTTCATCATCCCCATCAACATATTTCTAGACTTTTATGACATGCGTTGAGTCTGGTGTATTATTCTGATTGGGACTTTGTGTAAGCAAATGAGCACAACATATGCTCCAATGTGCATATGCTAATCAGTTTGTTTATCAGTCAGGCAGTTGGTCGGCACGTGCCACTCCGTGTGTCATTTTTGCGTCTCTTGACATTTCCATGGCGTAAAATGTTTTATGCATTTTTAGCGTTGTTTTTCATTTTTCCCTGTTCTCCTTCGTCTTCTTCTTGGTCTTCTTCTAGCACCACCACCCCACAATTCATAAATAATGTATTTATTTATCATGAAAATCTGTTTTGGAATTAGAGTATACCCCCACTTCAAAGACAGCAAACCTTTGATATGTTTGATTCTCGCAGAGTAGCCGTTGGATTTATTCAATTTATGCAAAGCACCTCCAGGGTAATAAAGGTGCCATTTGAATACATTTGACTGGACTAAATCACATAATGAGGACAGTTTCTACTCTATATCATAACAGAAAAGAGATCCTAATCCCTCAATATTAATGGATCATTTGGCTAAAGAAAAATGTTTCGCCTGGTGAAGTGACAACAGCAGACAAGCAGTGATTAACGCATGTCTACATGGACTGATCTATTGCCTAAATTGACTGGGAAGGAAAGAAGTAGCTTTGGTGTGAACCATTTTGTGCTGATACATGTAGCAAAGGTCAAAAATGGTTTGCCTTGGGTGGATGAAATAATTCTTTTTAACTTTTCACTTAAAAAAATATAATAAAGTAGACAAGATCACATACCACACAGTGATGCCTGCACACCTGATCTTTGGAGGTGGTGTTTGTGTACCTGTGTGAGTGTGTGCACAGTATCTGCGAGAAAGTATCTGTATTTAAATGTATGTGGAGCTGGTTGTTGATGAGCATTATTTAGCAACCGCTAAAAAAAGACTCTAAAAAGTCTTATTTGCTGCCTTAGATTTCAATCTTTTGATATCCTTCCAATGATTTGTCCACACGCACACAGAGCACTCACCTGAATCAAGATAAGCTCCCTCCATGATGACTTCTGTTAATCTACGTGTCTGATGGAAAACTTGGATCTCAAGATAGTAAAATTCGGTTGTTATTTATGTCCTTTTTTTAAACTTTGGAATCAGGTATAGTTCTTCATATTAAACAGATTTGTATTTTAAAAGCTGCATCTTTTGTCACAATCACATCTTGGGATATGCCCACATTTAACATTCATGCAACATGCATGCACAAAAAATAAATAAATAAATAAATAAAAAATCCACCAGGATATGTCTGCATTTAAACAAAAAGAGGAAAAAAAAAAAGTCCACTCCCTGTCTAGCCTTTCTGGAAGGGTGATGTTTCTACTGGACAGCTAATTATCCAGTCAACCTTACACCCTGGATGGTTTACATAAATGCATCAAGTTTACATGACACGTTGTCATCTTTCTGGATAATTAAGCGAATAAATGGTGTGTCCGGCCTCGATGTCCAGTCCCTGTCAGCCTAAACACATTGTACCAACACACTGTAGCCTTTATCCTAGTCGTGACAAAAGAATCTAATGTCGATTACCTGACACATTCTGGACATTCTTTGGGATTCGCAGCATTAAGGCCACCTTTCAGGGTCCCCCTCCTGTCCACTCCCTGTTGAAGAGTGATGCTTTCTCTGTGGACAACTAATTATCCAGTTCTGACCCTCAGCTGTCTCCATGCAGGATCTTATTAGGCAGCCAGCAGGTTGAAATCACCACCACCGACCCCCTCCAATATCCTACCATCGTATATATTTATTTCCCTTCACTTCCTGCTTCTGAATATTAAGAATAGATTTTTACATGTATATGTGTGCACTGGGGATGGGATTGATGGTGGTGGTGGCGGAAGGAGGAGGGCGCAGGGGGGGTGGTTGTGGGGGGTGGGCTCTACTGATGGCTGAATGGCGGGCCTGGAAATGACGAGCGGGCTGACTGAATGCTTGTCCATCACTCCCCATTCTCTTGGTTACAGGTGGTCTCTCATTTTCCCAACCGGCGCATATCTGCCTGCCTTTATATGACAGCCTGGGCTTGCCAATTTGCATGTTCGACAGACAACAAACGGGCCTGTGCATGTCAAAATAGGTGGCGGTGCGTGACAGTTTCTACACAATGCTGTCTCCTTTTGGCTTGACCCTCGACCTCGCGCCATGTCTCCTTTCATAATCAGGGAAAGGGGAAGATGGGGCGAAGAAATCATCCAGCCTTCCTTCCTGCCTCCTTCTGCTGCTGCCTCTTTGGAATAAATCTGATACCAATGCCATTAGCTATGCCTTTCCCCTCTCACTTTCTCTTATTCTTAGTCTGTTTTGTTCCGTCTTGCTGACTGTCTGTCTCTCTCCACCATTGTCTCTCCCCCTTGTTTGTGTTTTGGCATAAAAGCACTGAAATTTAAAGAGTGGCTCATCTCGGTTTGTCTGTTGTGTCAAGATAACATTTCAGTTTTTTTTTTTCTTTTTCTAAACAGAGATAATGAGATCTTTCTTCTCTTGTTGTGACCAAATCAGTGCCAAAAAGTGAGATGATTATTATTATTTTTGGATGCTTGCTTGTTTATTTTCATATTTTGAACTAGCCGACTTGAAAAAGCGGAAAGAAGAAGCGGCGTTCAAGCAGCAATTAAAACTCACCGCTTTCACACAGACCTGTAGGAACAGATCACTGATTTCATCTTATCAGAAATCATCAAATGTTCAACAAAATTGCACTGCAGCAAGACGGTCACAATTTTGAACGTTGTTCATCTTGTGTCTCATCTTTCATGAAAGTAATATCTACTACTGAATACAATAATGAGCTTCATATCTTCATTTTCATCACTCTGATTACCACTGTGATAGCACAGGAAGACTAATTGCCTTTTAACACCTATGGCTTTTGCCTCTTTCACCTTTATCTTAATGAGTGCTGGATATCTCAAATATAATTTGAGAAACTGCAAGCGAGAGCACTCACACTTTTCTTTCTTTTTTTTTTTTTTTTTTTATTGCAAAACTTCCACTGTTCTGGCTCCAGTAATTTACACATGAACTTTCCTCCTCTTGTTCCAGTTGATAAGAAGCTGATTTAAAATGTATCGCCATGTAGAACTGCATATCCAGGAGTGAGGTTTTAGACTTAAGACATAATCACACTGCCGGGTTTTATTAAGTCTTATACTTTACATATTTAAGGAGGCCGTTACATCATTAGCCAGTGTTGAACGGGCCAGTGTTAAAAGTCAGAGTGGTATCAGGGAGAGGTTAACAGAGAAAGGAGCAAATAGGCATTGAAGGGAGTGTTCCGTCATCAGCATACAGTGAAATAATCCTGAATTATATGATAATCAGCAGAACTGAAATGCCATATCTGAGGCTATGAACTTGTGTTAAAGTAGTTTCCCTGATCAGAGCATGCTGGTACTTGGTGTAGGCCTTTGTTAAGTTCCTTGCAGCTCTTTTCTTGCTGTACATGGCTTTTCTGCCCCATATGCTTGGGATATTTGTAATGTATCTCAATCTTCACGTGTAATGGTTATTACTGTCCTTGTGTATACTGTATCTCATTGTTTGACTTTAGACTATCCATAATGTATTAGCAAAATACCCAGTCTTAAAATTAGCCTGACCCAAAAATTAAGCTCAGGAATGAACGTGGATGCGTTTGATCATATTCTCAAGATCAAAATCTTTCTCTTGAAAATACATACATATACAGGAGGAAACCTATTTCCGTGTATAGGTAGTATCTTCTACATACTCGTCTACTAGGACTGACTAAAACCATCTAAAAAAAGTCATTAACACTGTCATTTTTCAAGTGATGTTTTCCCATTTGAAGTGTTGAACAAAAAGAAAAAGGCTGTTGCTGCAAGGGCACACACTGTGAAACAGACAGTAATCTTTGCTTAATCTCCTGTTCAGCTTTGAGGTAGCTGACAGTCATGCATGTAATGATAATTATTACTCTTGTCATCACTAGTGTCAACCCATTTAATATTAGCAGTGTAAACACTTCTTACAGGAAGATGTTCCTTTTCCCTTATGCGCATTGGGAATATATCGGCCCTCCGATAAAGACATCGAGCGCCGTTGTCTCTTTGTTTCCATTTTTTAGTTGAAAAGCAGTGTCTGACTCCAGGGATTATCTCTAATGTTGCATTAATCCATCCCATGGAGTCCTGCGTGTTCTGCCATTGCAGAGATCATTCTTTGATATCAAGTGGTGAAGAGGGAAACTTTAAAACCACTTCAGATCCCTCTTGTGAAATGTGTTGTCAAAACACAGGTGGAATGTGAATGTTGAAACTGCAGTGTGTTTCAACCAGTCACTGTCTCCGCCTCTACATTCCCAGGGAGCGGATTCACAAAGCGGTGAGCCTCCGAGAGACGCAGGGGGGACATAGACAGGTATAAAGAGATGAAAAGAGAAACGATAAATACGCAGATAGAAAGAAAATGCATATTGAGGGACGGATTATTTTGTTTTTTTGCTTGGCCTCAAAATTTAAAAACCAAAACCAAAAGTGAAGCAAACCAAAATGTATGGTTTTAACCTAACTTCTAGTAAAAGAGAAGGACAACTGCCACTGATTGAAAGTGTCACGAAAACCAGATTTTACTGCAAAAATAGAAACCATGCCCTGAAGTGTAGTGGCGTGCAGCTATACTTTGATGGCCCGAGTCACATAAAGCGCTGGCTCTACATGGTGCTTCCAAGAAAATTCAATATTTCCACATAAGGAAGAGATAGTTGTGTACATGAGCTGAAATGTCACTTTTACTTATCACATGCTCGTGAAAGTGACATTTGCTCCTGTGGCCCGAAGAACACAACAGGCAATAATGCAGACAGAGAGACAACATAGCGAGTTTGACCTAAGAAAAGTAAAAGAAGATGAAAGTAACACACATGATAGGTGCACATTCACACACTGTCATAACTCCTCTGCAGCATATTCCAATCTCTTTTTTTTTTTTATTCTATGGTTGGTTCCACTGACCAGAAAAAAAAAAAGATAGAAAATAGAAGAGGTGTGTGTGTGTGTGTGTGTGTGTGTGTGTGTGTGTGTGTGTGTAATCATTGTACTGAAATAAAGAAAAACAACACAAACAATGAACAATGAGAGAGAAGATAATGTTATTCAATTGTCTGTCTGAATCTCCATCAGCAATCTTCTGTTCTTACATCACAGGCATACACTCTCATTAGCAGTGACAGCTAAACATCATTGAGTGTGTGTGCATGCGTCTACGTAGCCACTGTATTTGCCTGTACTTGTGACCATCATTCAAATGTAACTTTACTCCGTTTGTTCTTCCCCTCGTCCTCTTTCCTGCTACACCCCCCCTCCCTTCTCTCGCAGTTTCATGAGCCTGTTATTTATTTCCCTCATTAGCGATTGTTTCTTTCCATTAGAGAGTGCCTCTTCATGCCAGCACTTTTCCTTGGGGAGAGCAGGGAGACCTGTGTTCTTCTTGGCGAGATGGGCTCTCTTTCTAACCCTCTTAAATAGAGTTGAAACAATCCCCTCCGCGAAGCCCCGTCTCGCAGCCGTCCCCGCCCGCTTTAGCATCCAAGGTAAAGTATTGGCTGGTGTGTGTGTGTGTGTGTGTGTGTGTGTGTGTGTGTGTGTGTGTGTGTGTATGTGTGTGTCTGTGTGAAGCGGTAAAATAAAAAAAGGAGTGAAGATTTGATCATAAGCTCCCACTATTACCTGTGTAGTGACATTCATAGGAGTTGGGTGCCACCCCTTCATATGACCCCCCACCTCAGCACACACTCGCACACAAAACCCCCACTGGTACACACAGGAATTTCCAGAGCCCAAAGACAACACAGAAGGCCCTCTGACATATTTGCCGTCATCCTCTTATTAACTCTCCCCGTTTGAACAGAGGCACATCAAAAGCAAGCAAAACACATAATTACTGGCATTAATATAACGAGCTTTTGGAGATAAGCCACTCTCCTAAGCCCACACCCCCACCTCCCATACTTGGAGGGCATGAAGGAGGGTAACAGCAGAGGGAAGGTAGAGCACCCTTTCAATTAAGTGAGCTGTTCAACCAACATGAACAAACATATTTAGTAGATAATTAGTAGATAATTTTGCAGGTATGTCTGGCACAGGCCACAAAAGGCAGTGTTAAGGAAAATAGCAGGGAGGGAGTCAAAGGAGGAAGGCTTGTGGGATGTGCAAAATGCCCCGTGGCTCTGATAGACTCTTAAGTCATTAACAATGTAGAAAGAATGCACACGCACACACGTGCACACACGCACACACATACAAACATGCCCTTCCCACCTTTACACAAGCCCTCGCCTTCTCTCCATCTCCCTCTGCCCTCCTGTGTCCCACCCCCCCCTCCCTCCCTCTCTCCCCGTTCGTTCTTCTCGTTCTCCACGAGGCCTAGTTTTCTGTATGATGAGCTCCTGGGGGGTTTCGCTGTTTGGCAGGAGGCTTTGTCTCTCATACAAGATGAAGAAAAAAAAATAAAAAGGAAAAAAGAAAGAAAGAAAGAGAGAAGAGAAAATGAGAAGATGGAGAAGGAGGGTGAAAACTTGAGACCCCGGGGGGCACTTCTCCCCACATTGTGAGGATTTGCCTAACAGCTTCACAAGAGGGTTTACATCTTCCTCTGAACACGAGGGGTATAATCACAGATCAAAACAAATTACCTATCTGTAGTCAGCAGAGGTGTCTGCCTGTCAAAAGCCCAGAGTTACATAAGATTTAAGTCAGTGCTAACTGAGCCTCTGATTTAGGGCGCGGGGGTGAATTCTTACTTTGAAACGTTAGCGTCACGAGGGCCTATCAGTGAGCTGCCACTGGTGCATACCACACAAACTGACTGTGAAGAACAAAGATTTGCTTTGATAATTCATTGCACTCCTCTAAAGTGACATTGTCATGACTTTTGATTAACTTGAGGCCAAGGGCTGAATCATTTTCGTGGGTTTACTTCTATGAATGAGGACCGTGTCACGGTATTTCACAACCCAAATATAAATCTATCCAGTTGGTGACAGCAGAAGTGACAGCTGAATTGTGTTCTTATAGGCTGATGTGACAACATCATTGCGGGGAAAGGACCGTCATGCTGTTGGCCTGATTTTCAAACTTGTGAGCTGTAATATCTGAGGCCGAGCAGGCATAACCAAGTTCTCAGAAATACCTTTTGAAAATATCACCAGGCCACTTTATTTTAAGTGCTGTGTGAGACAATGTTACTGGCAACTTGCTGATGCAACCACAACTGTGTGGAAGTTCTGCAGGGAGGAAAAATACATTAAAAAAGCTGAGTTACCACAATATCAACTGCAGTTTCACAAATCTGTGCGGTGGAAGCTCGATTGGGGTGTCCGCACCTCCTGGGAAGCACATTAGTAGGAATGATGGACTCTGTCACGGTACCTACAAAAGAATACATGGCTGATTATCCTATTAGAAGGAGTTTCTGTTTGGCCAGGTGTGTATTGTATACCATATTTCTGCTCTATCTAACCCATCTGAGCCCCTGCCACCACTTGGGAGCAGCTCTACAATCTGTTATTTATGTTTACCGTTGACCCTGTGGCCAAGAGGTGGACTCTTAGTTCCCACTAAGTTATTAGGCCTCTGGATAGAAGCGAGGTGGAAGAAAAACACATTTCTTTTCTAAATGGTGTCGTCAGTTTGTTATGACCAAACTTTCTCTCACATTTGTTATATCTTTTAAACAATTATTTCCTTCTGAAGCCATCTACCTTATATCATGATGTCACAGAGGAAAGCGAGTAGCCGTATAGCCAGGGGGGCTGCAAGTTGGAGCCGAAGCTGCACAAAAGAAAAGCTATCGACGTCCAAAACGGGCTCAGACAAACACCTAACAAATTAAAGCAGACTCTGGTACATGGCCAGTGTTATTACACTGTGTGGACATCAGGAATTATTAAAGACTGCACTAATCTTCATTTCAATTGCTGTTTTCAGGTTGGAATTAGAAAATATTGGCTCAACTATAATTGAGTGTGTGCAGTGTGTTTTTGATGGCCTATGCTGCTGGCGGATTAATGCCTTTAGCAAGAAAGGAAGGGATTTCTCAGGCAGAGAAGCCTCTGAGACATGTAAAGCTCTGATCTCAGGAATGCTGCTGACAACACAGTCACCTCAAGGCATCCAGTGGAAGCTTGGATGAGATGTCCAACCTGAGATGTCTATATAAACAATGTCATTGTAGGGACATCCAGGCGTATTGTTAAGGGATTAAGGTCTCATCTTTGATGTTTAAGTCAGCTGCTAATGCCGATGTCACCTCCTGGTGTAATGCAAGAGCAAGGGTTTGTGGGAGTAGTTGGGACACGTAGCTGTAATGGGCGTGTCTACAGGTCTCTCAGGTGTCAGGTAGGTATCCGAGGCATATGTCAGCTAGCTGATCCCTGTCATTACCCTCTATTACCGCACAATTAGCTGCAAATGAACTCATTAATGTTACCGACACCTCGTATTTGAACAGTGTTAGCAAGGGTGTGTTGCGACAGTAGCTATCTCAGGTGCCAGCTACAATTTAAACTGCTAATGTATCTTAAAACAGTGATGTAATGGGTTGAATGATTAATGCCATTTACAAAGCAACACGCAACATGTGACGTTCTCAACAGTGCAATATTAAAAAACAGAGAGGAAACCAGTGCAGTGGTTTTACTCTTGCAGCACTTGCAATTTGTCGTAAAGCATTTATAAGTTATGATGAAAGAAAAAGGAAGTAACAACTGTGTTTGATATGCTGTACGGCCTTACACCTTTAGTTTTGGAAACCTAACTCCCCCAAATCCTAGATTAGTGGATCATAGAATCTCGGGTACTAGTGAAAACAGCCACGTCTGCCGATGAGTCCGTTATTGTTATAAAATGGACTTGAATGAAAACCTCATTAGTTTTATCTTTGAGCTGGAATCAGGGGTGCTGTCTGGCATGGATTCCCAGCAGTCAAAACAGAAAACAAGAGCTCACTGTGTGCTCTTTGAGACATCAAGGTGTCTGATCTGAATTGCTTTAGCTTGGAGGGAGAATGGCTTTACCGTCTCTGTGAAACTGATCCGTGAAGTGGATTAGGGACGGTTCTTCTTTCACTCAAAACAACACAGCTTGAGGAGTTAGACGAGGAGGAGGATGAAGCTCGGCGTGTGTGTGTGTGTGTGTGTGTGTGCGCTGGAGATGGGAGGGCAGGCCTCATACCACAGTTTAAAATATATGTTTACCTTGCACTTTGCGATATTTTCTAAAATATCAAAAGCGCAATGAGACAGACGTCTGATCATTCTGGAAACTATCTGCCCGCTATCTACGACACAGTTCCTTGGAAAGCTAACAGGCCTCGCATGCAGATTTATACTCCATCTTCCTCTAAGTAGGTTACACACCCCACTTTAGTTTATACTGTTGGACATGTAGTAGGTCTCTCATCCAAATACAGAGAAGTTGGATATGTTTAGTGAATCAATTTGGCCAGCAGCTATGTACAGGCATAGTTAAATGAATAAAAACAGATTAAACTCGAATCATTCCATTACTGTTCCAACTACTAAAAGAATAGTAAGAGGAGTTCTGCCTGTCTTTGAGAACAAACACAAGTTCTATGCCTATTTCTGCTTTATAGCTCCATTAGAATATTTTTAGATGCCAACATGGCTAGTCACCAAGGTTTTAGTGCTCGGATGGGGTCAGACTGTGCACACACACCAACACACACTGAGTTTGTCCTTGGCCTGGCACCTCTTTTGGCAAGGTGGCAGTATGGCTCCATAACAAATGAGGGACACCGTAGCTGTGCCAATAGTCTCGGTCCCTTGGCAGACTCAACAAAATTATCTTTTCTTCCCAGGAGTTATGACTCTGGAGAGTTGATCATTAGTCAGTAATCACAGAAACACAGACACACACTCATCAAATGTGACTCAGGTCACAACTAACCTGACCGTGGTGATCTAGGATGACAAATCACTGCAGTAGCTTGAAAAGCTCTGAGGCGACTTTCCAGTCATCCAGAATTTGGGGTTATCTGGTCCTGCAAGTTAAAGTTTTCAATTTGAATGTGCATCAAACTCATTTTTGTGTTGCGGTGGTAGGTTTCCCACCCTGTTCCCATTTGGTAATTTAATGTTTTTCCATGAACTCGTTCAGAGATGGTAAACGAAGCAAACAGAGCTTCGTGTCCTAAAATGTTTTTCTGCATGGTACACGGTACTGTGATGGTGCTACACATCATTATTAAGGTCAAATAAACTGTTTATGATTATAATTTTCAAGTATTTATTTAGTGCTATGTAAAGTGGACATTTAGAGGCATTGTTGCCGGTCTAGATCCTTAAATAAATGTTTTTAAGTGTCTGTAAGGAGTAATTCCTCCTACTGTTCATCATGCATGTCTGTATTCAGGATGCAAGACCTTATCATATTCCAACAGCTATCTGATCTTGAGCTTGATATATTGTGAGTAGCATTATCTAATGAGGAGATAGTAATAGATACTCTATTACTCAAAAAGAAACAAGACTCAGACGGTACACAAACTTTGACTAGCTCTCATATGGCAAGACGCTCTATTTAGCTTAACTTCAAAGAGTGCATGAATGAAACTCGTGACTTCCTCGTTCAAGGTGTGTGGTAAAGTAGACCACACACCTCAATAAAAGTCAAAAATGTTGTACTATTTCATTTTTTGTTGTTTTTTTTTCTCCACACTCTACACCACTGAACTCCAAGAAGTACTAACTCTGTGGCCAGAAATCTTGGAGTTGCACCAGTTTCATGAGTCATCACTTTCTTTCCAGTGTCTCTCAAGTGTGAGACCTAACACCTGCATAGAATGAGGTAAACAACTTTTTTTGGTTGTTGTCGTTTTTTTCTCATTAAATCTGGCGTAACGAAAAATGTTTTATCATCAACAAGTCAATGATTCTAGTTGTGTATATGAATCAACAAACGTCTGTCATTATTATATGCATGTCTTGCAGTTGTGCAACATGTATGTGAGTAAGCTGCACATATTCTAGTAATTTAATTGGCCACAACTAATTCCAGTGCACGGTTCATTCAGCACTTATTCTCTGCTAATTTAATTCAATTCTGCTTTTTACATCAGTGTCACTTGTGCGCCTCTGGTTTCACGGAGCAGTTGCATCCTTTCTTGAATTTTCACTTCACAAGCCCATTTCCTGTGAGCTGACACGAGAGTCTCTCTTTGAGAGAAGTGAGCGACAGACAGAACACACAACATTTGCTAAATTCCTCATTCCCAGCACAGACTTTGTTACATGTGTGTCCACATTGCATAAGCACAATGAGTCCGGTTAAAACAAACAGAATCCGAATCAAAAAGAAGACTTTTGGCAGCATAATCAGGACAGCAGTGTGCATTCTAACTTTACGGTGGGTCCTGTGTAATTATTCATGCAGGAATACTTGTGGGTGAATGTACTGTGTAAGCTGGTACACCTGGGGTAGAATTTCAGTGCTCAGAGGTGAATTGAAACACACACAGCAATGACACGATTGGGGTGCTGACACGTTCATTAGCACATAGGCAGATTTGACACAGCTGGAAGATGTAGCGAGGTGCTGCTGTCAAGGTCTTGGAATGCTGCAAGACTGGCACAAACTAAGGGTTGGATGCTCATCGCCGTGTCATAAGAGACCTGGCGCTGTCTCGTCTCCTTTTTTTAAAATATTTTATTTATTTTCCTCCCTCGTTGTGTCGTTGCAACACACTGAGTGTCATCATTTGCATGAGTTTGACACTCCAATGTCTGGCTTCTTTGTCCTTTCTCCAACTTGTTTCCTCTCTGTCCGTCTCTTTCGCTCTCTCTCTCTCTCTCTCCCCCCTCTGTTCATCGCAATCGTCTCTCTCCCGCTTTCTCGTCTCTCTCCCCCTCTTTTTTGCTCACTGTGCCTCTCCTCTTTCTGCTGATGGTGGCGGTGCCATCATTGCCAATTATGGCAGTCGAGCAGGTGGCTCCTCGCAGGTGGTAGAGGATTAATCCCTGTAAAGACTTCACTTCATTAGGAAATCCGTTTAATGTGGCCAGTTGATTGATAAATCTCCCGGACCTCTCTCAGAGTCCCCAGATTACTGCCAAGTTTGTCTATTATATGCTAGGTTGACCCCGATGTCAGAGACAGGGGGAGGGATAGAGAGGGAAAGAGCGAGAAAGAAAGTGTTTGTTGTGTCTTTCCAGCTCAAGTTAGTTTATGGAACTGTAATGCTATTTGCTGACTGGGTTGGATCATCTCACTAATTTATGCAAATGCTTCGAAAATGCTTTTTTTCTTTTTCTTTTTCAAGGACTGGCTGCAACTCGCTAATAGTACCGTACGTATAGATGTTTAAAGTTATTATGGAATAAGCGACAAGTTAAACACTACAGCTTCAACAATGCAGGACCTAATTTAAATGCACACACCATTTTCCCCTCCTCTGTAAGTGTGTGCAAAACCGAGAGAAAGAAAACACATTTAGCTTATTAGATTTAATTCCAGAGTGCATGTAAGTGCTACAACTATCACAGTATTTAAGAATGAATCGTAAGAACTTGCCCTCGCTGTCTCAGACCACCCACACTCCCTTCAAGCATCTGCATTTAACTCAAGTATCCCCTTAACTCACCTCTCTATAATTTTCCAATCCAGTATTATCACAATTACCCAGTGAGCCAAGAGGGGAGGGAACTCCCCGCCGCTCGTGACTGTCTGTGTGCCACCCGCGGGCTTGTGGTCTGGTTGGATTTGTGAAACACTGACAGACAACCCCTTCATCAAGCCTGTCAAACAAGGATGACAAATGCTTCTCCACATCCCCAAGATGCCTACAATATTTAAAGCCATGGGAGAATGGCAAAGACGACAGAGAATAGCCCCTCCTGGCAGACACAAAGTTCAAGCCGCGTCAGACTGTATCATTCTCAAATTCTGAAGAGAGACTCTGAGCTGAACCTGATGGCATGTTGACTTAATGATTCTGACAGAGAATATATGGTGTCTGTCTCAGGTTTCTACAAGGGAGCGAAGTGAAGTCAAAATATCTTTACTTAAAGGAGGATGCGGTTACAATGCAGCACATCGAATGTGGATTTGATTATTTTACTATAAATCTAACTTTTTTTTTATATATCCCTCCTAAACAAATCCATAAACAAACAAAAAAAAGGCAAAGGTACCTGTCAAGGCTGCAGAGCTACTGATGAATTTTCACCTAGCATGGAAGAGCACACGCACGTATGACCAGACAGACACACAAATCATGCACACACAACTTTGATCGCTATCACTGCAAACAATAGCTTGGAGATACAGTCAGGCAATCAAACATACATTCATTCTTCTTCCAGCTGCTACCAAGCATGTAACTATATTGCTTGACCGATGCTCGGAGGCTTGTCAAAATATGACAGAAGATTGCACCTTTTTTCTCAAGTGAGCGCTTTAATTACAAGGTGGCTTCTAGCCTTACCACATCTGTACAAATGTCAGTCCAAAGTTCACTGCTCTTTTGTGGAAGAGAGTTCCTTGAAAACAATATATTGCACTCATTGTTAGGCTACCGAATATTGTTATGGTGAATCCTTGCATTTCAGGTCACCCCCAGCCGTCACTTTTTTTTTTTTTTTCTATTTATGACAAGTCATGTGTGCCATCATTACTCATGCTCACTATCACGTTTCTTTAACAGTCCCTGGCATCTCCACTTTGATATCTAATATTTTAATTGCTGCAGGGTCATACATCTTGCTGTCCTTAGCAACAATAAATGGCTTGTGAAACAATAAGCTGGCGTTTCGGATGGGATAATTCACCACATGCAAGTTCCCCCCTAAGGTCCACGGACCTAAGACACAGTGCATGAATCCTAACAGGTAGGATATGTATCTGTGTTTTCCTCATGGTTTTGTAAATATTTAATGTATATTAATATGTGATATTTTCGCAAATACTTGTATTTTAAAATTGTTTTCTGTAATGAACTATGTTATCTTCCACTGAATAAATATCCTGTTAAGTTTAGCAATATTCTTCAAATGTGTTTTCAGTATATTGTCCAGTATAAGTATTTTAGGATTCCTCGTTTGACAACACAATTAATACACAACTCATTGTTTCAGTTTTCTGTGAAACCTGTATAATTTTAATGGGTTTGTACGCTGAGGTTAGATTCATATTTGAATGGCAGTATGTGAATAACTACCCTGCCTGTTATTCACTTCAGCATCCTGTGTTTTTGTTAGTACCCAGAGCTGCAGGTGGCAGCATAGCCTTAGAGGACATAAGAGGCTATAGTCCTTTAAAGATAATCATACACAGTGTGACACACACCACTTAGCCCTGCTGAGCATTTCCCTACTCCCCTGAAGTACACACTTTGACCTTTGGATATTTGTTACCCACAGAAAATGGCATTGGGAGTCAGCCAGTGGCTTGCCACTTAGCTTGACTGTCTGTTTGTAAGGGGGTGTAATAATTAGCAAGTTATCTGCCCATGATTTTTAATGTCCCTAATTTGGCTCCAACAGAATCAGTGTTTGTGCTACGTGATACCACCTGCATTTCTGAAGTGGTTTCAATGAAGGGGTGTGAAGTTGAGGCAGGTTTTCAGATTTTCTTACACACGTTTTGCATTTCATTACTATTGGTGAGGGACGATGCTGTTTATGATTTCAAAACATGGGCAGCAGGTTGAAGTATTTTGGCTGCAGGGAAGAGTGTTTTTACACTGATTTACCAGACTTGGAGGCTTGCATCTTATTATTTGGACTATTCTTTAACCTCGACTGTTCAATTGTGTGAGGCTGGGGTGTTTATGACCGGTTTGGGCAAGATTTCCCAGGGGTGTGAGGGACAGGAGGATTGTTAAGAATATGCAAATAATAGATAAAGCAAGAAAAAGAAATTAAAATGTCCGACTCTATCTATTTATCTATTTAGCTATCTTTCTATCTTATCTATGTATCTATCAAAATATTCTGAAATCTTAACTAAAAATGTGTGCGTATCAAACAAAACATCAGTGAAATACTGATGACAGGATGTGCTGTAGCTGTCCTTACCCCAAATGCCTCACAATGTATTGTCATTCATTTCTCATAAATGCAAATAGCTTAAACTGTCTCAGCCCTGTTGCTGCATATCTCAACAATTCACCGGGAAATGTCTTGGGTGCCATATTCTGTCAGCTCTGCTGAATAAATACAAGTCCAAATGTCTCAAGGCTGTACATTGTCATTCATATAGAAATAATATGATTCTGTACTGGTGGTAACCCCACATCTGGCAGAACTGTTAACCTTTTGGTTGTGTGGCTTTAAGGTGAGTGTAGCTCAGCCTCTCCCCGACTCATGGCTTTCACCTCTCTGGAACTGGAACAGTGTTAGGGTGCAGAGTGGGAGCCCTCCTGCCACTGAAAGGTTTGTGTGCGCGTATCAAGCGCCGGGTGTTTGAGGCTGCCCATCTGGGAACAGACCTTGGGTGTTAAACACTGAGGAGCTGGAGGAGAAGACTCTGTCAGCTTGGAGGACACAGCACAGCCAGCGCAGAGGTCGCTGGAGCACATGCACATTCATACACACGTTGTGTACACACACACACACACACACACACACAAGAAATGCATTTGTGCATCCATGCATACACACTGTCACCGTCCCACTCTCTCCTCCACGTGCACACACACACTGTGGTTCTTTCCCCTTTTCTCTGCCTCTCTATTTTGCTCACATCAATACACACAGTGAGCTCTTCAACAGCATTGCTTTGCTCATCTCCCCTCTCCTCCCTTATCCTGTCAAACCCCACCGTGGGGTCAGGAAAGCAGCGGTCAGGGGGATAATATGGAAACAGCTCAAACAGGGACTGTTGACACATTATGAGGAGATAAAGGCTAGACACTTGAAGAATAGAGTGATCATCTGTTTACTATCATTCAAATATGTATTTATGTCAATTTTCTATGTGTTTTAAGTTTCACAATTTTATCAGTTTTAAAATAAAAGTGCAATAGAACATGAACAAATCACTGTACATCAGCACCAGCCTATAGTTTCTTTCTAAAATATATTTAGATAAAAAAAAATCTAAACATCTAACATCTATTGTATAACAAGGTCAGAATCCCTTGTTCTCTGTGTAAAACAGTTTGTTCCACTCCGATACAGCCAAAAGACACTCATTAACTATTTTTTTAACTATTCCAATTTGCATCGTGTGAACTAGTCAATCAGTATAGCACATAAAGAGTACAAATGTAACACCACCAAATTTCAGCAGTAAAAGTGTATCAGCGCCGCAGGCAAAGAGTAATGATTGTGCTAAAACAAAACTAATTTAGTTCAGTGCATTTTCGTAAAAAGGCAGAAACGCCTACACACACGCACACACGCACACGCACTACTTCTCCACGTAGGTGCAAGTTGACTTGTCAACCTGGGATGGCTTCATCTGCCATTCATTACTTTTATGTCCTGCATTTTCCCTAAATGGCCTCTGCATATTCACCATGGGACCTACTAGTGTATCTTGGGAGGGAGGACACACACACACACACTCACACACACACTCACACACACACACACACACACAGAGGATCTCTCTCACACATACGCACGTTCGTTAAAGGTTGACCGAGTTAGATTTACAGCCTGGGACCATCACCTGTGACTTAGCGCCTCTGAAATTAGTCACAAATAGCATATTAGGGCAGCTAATCAGGCACGCCTGAGCACTTTGCTTTCTTTATGTGGTCATAAAGGGGAGAGTATATGGGTGCCCTCAGGCCTTGGGGTGAATGATCGTCCTGACCTCCAGTGAACCAAAAGCCACACACGTCTGGGGAGGGATGGGATGTGTAGGCAGGGGTCCTCCCACAAAAAAATAGTCTTTGATGCACAGTGAGATGACTGCGCTGCATCGGGAAGTGATTTCTTCTGGTTTTACTGCTTCTTTGTTTAACTCCAAGAAAACCACATGACTAAAGCACAGAAACAGTGAGAGGATGGCAATTACGGAATCAAGGACACACACTGCATTGTATGCCACTTCATTTCATGTAAGACTGAAGTAGACTCCGTAGTCGTAGCTGTAGATGTAATATATCACATATCATGCAGTATTGTACCGTACATGTGTGAGCATTTTAACATAAGACATGAAACCCTGAGCAAAATAACCACATGCAAACGGGCGTGTGTTGTGCATGTCATATCAGATGAAGTTGAAAATTGAAGATGGTGTTTTAATTTCATTAAATAATATGTTTGTCTAAAGTGTAGATTCTAGAAACCAAACTGCTGCTAAGATCAGTATGTAGTCAGTAGGTTTTAAATTTGACTAGTTTGGCCTCACATTTGTATTACACACGTAGGTCCTATTTTGAACGTGTGACTTTATTCTCAAGGTGCATTCACACCGGTGAGTGGACTTTGTCGGACACAGAAAACTCCGGCAAAGCCAAGAAACCTCACACCTTCATAAAATAGTAAAGCTACCTCTTGCTCCCTGACTCAAGTCTGTCGAACGAACAGGAGAGGGCACAGGGGTTGAGAAATGCATAAAAGAAAGAGACATGGCAGGAATCAAGCGAGAGGAGCAGTGGGATGCAGGGAGGAAGAGGAATGTATGAATGCAAGAATTGTAGCGAGGCCAAGGAAGGAAATCACTCTCGTATCTTCCACATTATTCTTCTTCTTTCCCCACTGGGGTAATTGTATGTTTTCATATCAGAGTGATCGTTAGACAGTCAGATCTAATGTGGCGATTCAGCAACTGCTTAAACAGAGCTCAGATATTCAAACCCTTAATTGACTTGGTGTGCCCTCACTAAATCACAGTCTTTATTTAAAATAGCTCTCTGATAAAAATGAGTCGCGCTCGTTCTCTCCTTCTGTCCTCTCTCGCCCCCTCCGTCCCTCAACCCCCCATCTCCCTTTCCTTTGTGATTTACCATTGAGGAGATGAATATGAAATTTCAATCATAGAGTTGTTAAATATTGATGGGTCTTCTAAGTCGTTAACGAGGTCTCGGCAAGGACGGGGGAAATCAGCCCCTCTGTTCGCTGGCCCTGGATTCGCTGCGGCTCAACCATCTAGAGGGATCCAGCCAGGTCAGGAGGTCACTGTACCAAACCATAATCTTCTAGCTTCTATGAAATCGTTTAACGTCTCGCCTTTCTCTCCAACGTCAGCTTTTATCTTACATTATCATATGCAAAAGAATGTCAAAAAACTTTCTAATTATGCATTATGTAGTGCAGCCTTTATTCACTGTTCAAGATGTGTCAATTATAATGAGAGCACTGGTGTGTGATTTGATATGATAATAGAAATCTTTAACTGGGTCTCGGCAGACCTCTTGTGTGTCAGGGCTGATCACTGCTGAAAAGAATAAGAGCCTCCAGGCCACTGTAGAGCAAGGCAGCGCACAGATGGTTCAATATGCTACACCATAAAACCAAGATGAGACTTCTTTTATTATTGCTGCCGCTGGAACAAACTCCTGCCAGCCAATCAAATGTTATGTACTTTGAGATGTGATCATTACATCTTACAAACGATGTCCCACCAAATAAGATTTGTCTGTGCAGCAGAGTCACATTAATGGCTTGTTTTCTTGTTGCGTCTGACTTCAAACACCTTAACGCTGACTGATAGCAGAGGTGGTGGGTACAGTTGCATTGATCAGAATCCCGCAGTATTTGTTATCTACGTATTTGAGTTCTTTCTACATTTCACAGCCACTTAGTCTTAACCTACTCTGAATGAAGATAAAATCAATGTGGTAATTTAAAGCAAGTGTACTTTATATGTTGTTAGTATTACAAAAACGACAAACAAACAATAATTAGAATTAAAAAAATATGTTTTTGGCTACCTCTGTTGCTTCCTTCGCATTGGATTACAGCTTGAAAAACATATATTTATATCAAGTACTAAAGCTGGGAACTAGAAGTGCCGTAGATGTCAATGATGATAATGCAATAAAAAGCATTTTGGGGGTATCTCCACTTCTGCACTTAGCCTTTTGGCAGTGGTTTGATCAAGACGGAATAAGCTTGTGACTTTTCAATTCCAACCATAATTTGTTTCGATATTACATCTCCTGGATGGAGCAAGTGATGGAATTTTTCCTATCCGATGTTGAGGCAGTGGGGAAGCTGACGATGTCCCATAATAGGTTATCACCGACCATATCTTTTGCAAAATAGAAACCCAACACATGTACATCTGTGGCCTAGTGTCAGGGCCTTAAATATACATCAGAAATGCATTAAACTTGCTGATTGCTATTCTTTTCCAACACTGTGTCAAGCCCCAAATTTATTTTTGTTACGTGGCTTCCCGATTACTTTGAATTGCCAGTGGTCTCTCTTGACATTGACGGCTTTGAGGGAAGTGACAACATTAAATTTATTTTCTGTCTGCATATGTGTGTGTGGGTGGGTGTGTGTGTGTGTGTGTGTATGTGACTCGACAATGTACCAGTGTTTTCCCCTAGATTGTTTGAGTCCCATCAGCAAGAGCCGAGCTCTTTCATATTGTATGTAATTTACTGGAACGACGTAGAGCGACACCGGTGCTGCTGAAACACTGATCGGATCTCTCGAGCACGGTTACTTCACATAAGAAAATGTAGCTGACACAAAGTAAAAGCTCTATTTGATTGTGTTTCCAAAGGAATATCCCTGTTGAATCCGGTGCCCCGCTGACCAAAAATCCTACCTTTCAATCACCTGCTGTACTGTGAGTCTCTTCCAAATTTTAGATGAGTGGGATTTCCACATGGTGCTCAACCAAGTTCCTTTCAAGTGGAGCAAATGAGGCTTGTGGGTTTTCAACTTAGTTTTCACAGCAGCACAGTCCAAACAGTATGATGATATCTGACGTGATCCTAAGAAGACATAGGGTGCGGCATAATGCTGATGGTACAATGCAGACAGCATAATTAAAAAGAGAAGAAAAGAAGTAACGGAAAGGTAAAAGTGTTTCACAGCTTACACATCAATTTCTATTAGACATAAGACATTTGCACAGAGAAAGGCCAGCAAAGGTAATTTAGTTTAAAACAAATAACCAGGTCCACTTGTATTCTTTTCTGTTGAGCGAAAGAGGAAAAAAAAAAAAAAACAACTCTTTGAATGAACTGGCTTAATGAGAACCCCATTTGGACAGAGGCATCAGGGTATTGACCTCTCTCGGGGCTGTGAGGAGTGAGCGCTTTCACATGTTACTGTCTATAAATTTCAGCCGTCGACATGGCGCCCTATTTCATCAAGGTCCGGGCTGACGTGCCCTACGGATTGATGTCCCCCTTGCCCATTTGTCTGTTTTACACTCCTTAGTGTCTTTGTGCTCCGCTAGACCTGCACCTCTTCACTGTGATTAGGTATTGACAACAAATCAAAGGGGATAATATATGGTGATGTTTGCCAGTATCCCAACAAGACAAGATAGTTGTACGGCTGGGCCGGCTGGTTTACATGTGTTCTCTGTGAATGTCAGAGAGACTGCATATTGATTCCCCAGCGGACAAAGAGTCATTCTTCTTCTAGTGGCCAATACTTAGTTTAGTTAAAAGTGTGACAATGAAGAGGGCTGGGGGCAACGAGTTTGGAATTAAGCCGTACTTGACATGCAGGGAAAGTGGAGGGGGGGGGCTCTTCGTGGCTTTAGTAATAGACTGGGAATGCAGTTATTGCTTAGCCTTCAGAATTCCTTTGCTTGCGAGGTAATGTGTATATCAGAAAAGTTTGTTTTCTCCCCCTCAGGCCTACTCAATAAATGAACATAACAGCAGGTCCTTCTTTCTCCCTCTCTGTCACACACACAGTCTCACACACGCGCTCACCGAGCATCTTTGAAATGGGTTTTGTATTGATTTTTGTAACTACCCTGTTAGATGACGTTGTGCCTTAGCGTGTCATTTCTAGATGGCCCAGCCCCGAGCAGGTCATTGAGGTGCTAACTGTCATTTGGAGGGACAGAAAAGCAATCATAGCTTTTTCATTACTTACTGTTTTCCCTCCATCCCCCTCCCCATTTTCACTCTCTTTTTACCCCCAGTCGTGCGATTGCCTGACATATTATGGCTTCTGTGATTTAACTGCACTCTTAAATTAAGTGCTGGAATATCAAGCTGTAGCTTTAGAAAAATAAACTCTGTGTCAAGGGATCAAATACCCTGGAGGTCAAAGTCATGAACTTGCAGTGGTGCACTCATCAATTTTAAACTTGTATGGGCTTGTTCTGTTTTAGGTGTACACAGGAGAAGGTTGTGGCTTGATTATGGCTGTGTGCATGGTGTTTTCATTTTGTTTTGCAATACCTATATACAATACAGAGCAATACAGACTCATGGAATTCTGGGAAATGAAAACAGGGTCTTACACTGATTAGGTTTATGTGACAATACCAATAAATGCTGTTTTTCTGCAGACTGCTACATGAAATGGCTTGAAACAGTTATTTTTAGTGAACTGCAGTAACTTCAACTGTGGCTATGACAGAGGTTTCGGTTATGATGATGCCTCATGTGTAACTTTGGTTAAGTTCAGGCAACTGAACTGAAACAATGTGTTGAGGTTTATTTTAAGTTTAGATAATAGTTGAATTAGCAAAACCCTAACTACCAGTGGAAACTTCAAAGTAGGGGAGCTCAGAGTGAACTGAGGTCAGAGCAACTCCACCCAACTGCATAATTAACTCATCATGTATTTGCTTTTCATGACACGGTGCTTATTTTACTATATCTTAGGAAACCCGACTCATCCAGTGATATGTAACATCCAGTGAGCACTGCATCTTTTCAAAGGCTGTGTAGGTGGTCAAACTTTATTTACATTTGTAGTCTTGACGTCTTTACTTCAGAAATAGAAAACAATCATTTTCACATTTTAGACTCATTGCGCTTTTTGGTTTTAACTTTTTAAATTATTCTTTTTTGTATTGTGATCTAAAGATGAACTGGGTTTTTAGAAAATGTACACACGTCCAATCATATAAGATTATCAGTTTCATGCTAAGAAGTCATTGTATCACTTTGTATTTCTACAACTGAGGAGTGCTGCGTATGGGCACCAGCTGCCTGAGAGAAGTGAGCTGATGAAGACAATAGTCAAAGGAGGACAAGATCAAAGACAAATGATGTGTACCAGTTACTGTGAGTAGAGCCGCCGCCCCTGCTGCAGTGTGCTGAGGGTTCTTGTTTGGCTTTAATCAATGAGCCTGCTCAATGCCGCGGCCTTGCACTGACTCCCATCTCTTTATAGGGAATTTAATCACCTGAGCCATTTTGAATTCAGTGCAAGAGGGAATGAGGGTGATGTCACTGGTTCCTTGGGTTACAGTAAGAGCTTGGGAAGCAGGCCAGGGAGAAATAGTCACAAATGACTAGTATGAGACTGATTCATTGACATCAGCACCAAAGTTCATTTACTTTGAGTGTAAACCAAAAAGGACATTTATATTATTAATTCAATGCAGTTTTATGAGGATTTATGGCAAATACGTGCACTTCTGGTTATGAATGAATATGTAAGTTATGCACCTTTGACAAATTCATCAATTTGTTTTGATTTAGAAACTCAAATAGGAGCAGTCTATAAAAGGGAATGTTTACTGACTTCTGACTTCACTCGCTTGCTTCTCGCTTGTGTCACCTTCAGCTCAGTATTGCGTTAAAAATGACTACAGCGAACAACAGGGATGAGAAACAAAGAGATTAGATCAGTTTGCATGTCTCCCCGACCATTAAGCGCCCACCCCCAGTCAAAATATTGTACTTGTTAAGTGGGAAAGAGGAATTGTGCTGCCAGTTTTATAATGCCATTAATGGCTAGATATAAGGTTAGCCTTTACATCATATGCTCAATGTGACCTCATTACTCTCCATCAACTCATCCATCCAGACGTCCTGGGGACCCGGGCTGTGGCCCTGCACACCCCCTGCAGACCTTCCAGAAGCTGGTGAAGCCTGTCTGGTTGCCCACTCACCCCACCTCACCACAGGTCTATCACACACATACAAACACACACACACACACACAATAACCCAAAGCCAAAGCTCTACACAAGCATACGTTTATGCATGCCACAACGTTAAGGTGTAAGATTAGAGAGGATGTCCATACACACTTACTTAGGAAACACAAATGTGCACACACAAGCATGTACACTTGCCACCCTGCTCGTTCATCGTGCCATTGGAAGATTGTGCTCCATTCCACTGAAGGTGTTATGGGCTGTTATCAGCAAGACCATTCCATGGATGGCTGCCCTAATTGAGAATAATGAGGGTCACATTGAACATATGGTCGCTGTTGAGTCCCCTTTCCCCCCTTCTTCTCTGCTTTTCTCTCTCTCTCTCACTTTGTGTGTGTCTCTCTCTCAAAGTCCCTCAGACAAAAGGTTCAGTCAAACTTTGCCACAGCCAAGCAAAGATCTGTGTGGCAAGTGGAAAAAGAAAGGACATCGTCAAAGTTGTTCTTTTTTCCTTCTGACAAGTTAATGTCTACACAGTCAGTGAGAAGGGCAATGACCAGCCTATTGGTCGGAGGCAAAATGCTAACCCCGCTGAGACGAGCGGCGGTGGAAATACTGGCCTAAGCATTGTGCTGATATCAAGCTCCTTTGTTCTACATGTGAATACAGACATTTGCTCTTTGTTACCAAGGTCCTTTCTGTCACTGAGAGTTGAAGAATAGAAGTGCCAGCATATTTTAAAATCATACACCTCACAGACAGACGGTCACCAGTGTGATAATAATAATTAAGCTTGCGTGTGTATAAAAAACGTGTGTGTGTGTGTATATGTATGTATTTATATGTGTGTGTATACATATACACTGTTTATAAAATATATATACTGTATTTATATGTGTATACTATTCATCGCCTTGGATGTTTCATCCTTTTAGTGACATAAATCAGTCATGGTCGATAAAAGTTGGCGACAAAAAAAATTAGACATTAGTGAGGTATCTTTTTTTTAAGTGAAACAGGTTTCTATAAAGAAATGCCAATTAAATAAAAATAGGTATGGTGAAACCAGTGTTTTCATTAATATTCACCCCCTTCAGGTCAGTATTTAGTAGATGCACCTTTGACTGCAAACACAGCATGGAGTCTGCGTGGATAGGTCTTAATTAGGCTTGCACATCTGCTCACTGGAATTTTATGCAATTCTTCTTTGCAAAACTGCTCAAGCTCCGTCAGGTTGCGTGATCGGGTGTGAACAGCCCTTTTCAAGTCCATCCACAAATTCTCTATTGGGTGTAGGTCTGGGCTTTGACTCAGCCACTCCAGAACATTCACCTTGTTGTCGGTAAACCTTATCTGTGTGTCTTTCGCTGTATGTTTCGTCTTGTGTTCTTGCTAAAAAAACAAGCTTCTCTCAAGCTGTAGATGTCTTGCCATCTAAAGAAGATTGTCTTCCAGGGTTGTCCTATATTTTGCCACATTCATCTTATCCTCTACCTTAACAAGTCTTCCAGGGCCGGCTGCTGAGAAGCATCTTCACAGCACAATGCTGCCACCACTGTGTTTCACAGTGGGGATGGTGTGTTTGTGGTCATGTGCAGAATTATATGCCATATTTTTATTTAATTGACATTACTTTGTAGAAACCTGTTTGGGACATCCAAGGGGGTGAATAGTTTGAAGGGACTGCCTTTAGCTTTGATTACAGCACGCATTCACTGTGGCATTAATTCGATAATCTTCTGCAATGTTACAACATTAATTCCCGTCCACAGTTTTCATTTCATTTTTTATCTTGTATCGATGATGGGTGAGCTGGACCGCTGCACAAAGTCTTCTCTAGCACGTCCTAAAGACTCTCCATGGGGTTAAGGTCTGTACTCTGTGGTGGCCAGTCCATTTGGGAAAATGACTGGCAAATCATTTGACATTGTCATCTTGGAATATGTCATCAGGGAAGAAAAAAACCATGGATGGAATAACCTGATCATTCAGTATGTTCAGGTAGTCAGCTGACCTCATTCTTTGCACACATAACGTTGCTGAAGCTAGACCTGACCAACTGCAACAACCCCAGATCATAGCCAGGCTTGTACAGTAGGCACTACACTATGATGGGGGGCATCACTTCACCCACTGCTCTTCTTACCCTGATGCACCCGTCACTCTGGAACAAGGTAAATCTGGACTCATCAGACCACTGTGACCTTCTTCCATTGCTCCAGAGTCAAATCTTTACGCTCCACTACAAATTGAGGCCTTTTTTCCCCTATTAGCCTCAGTGACAAGTGGTTTACTTAAGGCTACACAGCTGTTTAGTCCCAGTCTCTTGAGTTCCCTTTGCATTGAGCATGTGGAAATGATCTTACTCTCACTATTAAACACGACTATTTGTTGTTTTTCTATGAATTGGTTTCACCAAAACTTTAAGTGAGCACTGATCATGATCATTCAAGATTTTTTTCTGACTACATTTCTTCCAGGATGTGTCGTCCAACATGGTTGTTTAAGAAATGAGAAGGTACTCACTGTATAACTTGTTGCCAGCTGAAAAATAATCATCCATGCAATAATTATCCAGTAGGAGGCTCCTACTTATTTGCTTAATAACATCCAGGTGGTGACTTTTTTTTTGGACAGGCAGCGTATATACTGTATGTTATTTGACCTGGTATCAGCATGCATTCATATAATTTTTCAGTGTATATGACACAGAGCTGTGGGAAGGGCGTAATTCAGGGATGGATTAAATGTAAATGTCAGGTGGAGTCATGAACTAAGTTTACTGTTCTTAAAGCAGTTATGTGATATGGTTAGATTTCAGAATAAATCTTAGTAGCCTGCCACTATCATGTCATGTCTTTCGTCATTCAATATGTCTGCACAGGAGATATCTAATGTACACAGTTAAAATCTCCCTAACTTGTGTTGCATGGGTAGATTCATGTCCCGAGCTCTGAGCACTTTATCAACGCGGTCTCATGGTGAAATAGAAATCCTGGAGCTGTTCCCAGTAATAACACCGTTGCGACTCCGATGAATTAATCTACTGAGACATCTCTCTTGCTTTCTTTCCACTGGTAAAATTGTCTGCCCTTTCCTCGCTCAAGGAAGAACTCTTCAGGCGCTTCATTAATTGCACAGACACTGTGAAGTTTTATGTTTTCCAAGAAGTTGTCCGGTCTCCAGCTCTCCCTCCGATCTGTCAGTATTTGGTCAAAATAAAGTTAGCAACTGTCAAAACAGCAGAGTTGCAAACCGGCATCACAGCACACAATGAAATGATTACGTTAACATTTACTAATGTTAAACAATTGCCCGCTTGTTTATGTGACACACCCCTGTTGCAATGTCATCTCCGGGAAGTCTCTTTGCATGAAATACTGTACGTCTCTGTTTACATAGGAATCATGCTGATTGGATTTAGATGAGCTAGTAAAGACGCTTTACGAGCCCACTACCAAACTGTGAATTGATTTGCTGGCATCTCAGATTCTTGTGTAATATCCTTAGGAGGCTGGATTTATGACTATCTCTGACCCAGTTGCATTGTCACTGCGCTGCATAGCCCCTGGATGCAGGCACGGGTCTCCGGTTTCATGTTGAGACAGGTGTAGTCTTGACGTCTGATGATATGTGTAACATATGTGAGTACCATGTAGACATATGCCTTAATGTACTGACACAGTAGAATGTTTAAGCATTTATATATAAAGTATATGCACTGACAAAGATGATATGTATGTACAACGCTGACATAAAAATATACTTTCATGCCTGGTGATATATCCACTTACTATAGGGTCATACATCATATGTTGAGCATATGTGTTTGAAGTATAAAAGATCCTTGTCTTGCGGTGTAAATTTTTATAATATACACTGTATATATGGAAATACAGCAATTGTTGAATGTTCAATTAATTCTTTTTGCAGATACTGACTCACATGGTTAATATCCTCAAAACAAATTTTTTACATGGTAAATTCATTTAAAGGTTTTCTTTAAAATTGTTGTTTCAATTGAAACATGATGTAGAAATAAGCCCTAGTTCACTGTTGGGTGCCATGGTGTTTTTTTATTCATAAAAGGAAATGTTTAAAAATGGACGACTGTCTATAGATAAACACAAACCAAGCTATAAAGCCTCCCTGTCATAAGATAAATGCAGCCACTCAATCCATAAAATATTGCTACTGTACATTAGGGCTGTATTGAAAAAATTCTGTCTTCATTTGTTTGACCGTTGAAATATAAATGTCCATACAGGCCCCCCGACCACTGCAGGAGCCAGCCGTTGACATTTCTCCACTTTGAAAACACAATGAAATCTGAATATTGCTTCGACTGAGCGGATGCCCGTAGGGAAATAATCCGGTGTCTCTGAATAGTCCCTAATTGAATTGTCTTTTACTAAATAGAGTTTGCTCTAATGCATACTCTCATCGGAGAATATGACAGCCGGTGATGCTTCTCATATCTGCCTAAAAGAGCCCCCAGATCCAAGGGCCTATTAACTGTATTACCCAAACCAATATCCCTGCCTAAACCCATTACCCTGAACCCATTGTGTATTTTTGTCACTACATCTTTGCTCAAAATCCGAATCAGCCTGTGATGGATGCTTAACAAGACTACACTTTTATCACATATTCTGCTGACCTTCAACAAATTGCTGTGCAAGTTTGCTTCCAAGATTAATGTGACAGAGCTGCTTTCTTTAACACCGGATTCAGGGTGCAGAGGGGCGGGGGGGGGGCGGTGTGTGTAGGCCCACTGTTTTACTTTCTCCACACTCGTAGGCCTTAACCCTCACATGAACCCGCGCTATTCGTCAAATGCTGTTTCTGTGAGGTAGACCGTTCATTTCAGTTACTCATTGTTCTGCAAGTGGAAAATCCTGAAGATAGTTTGGTCACTTAGCCAAAGCTGAAAATAAGCAAATGTCTTCTTTCTCTCTGAAAAAGAATGGAGGTTTTCCAGGCAGGACTTGACAAGGAACAGGTTAAATACCTGTGTTGTTGTTTCTGGATAAGGCATGACGCTTGTAAAAAGTTCATAGAAATGATAAATTTTAACCTAACAACCCCTCCTCCCATATCTCTGCTCCACCCTCACATGAGCCAAACTTTCTGGAAAGGTGTAAATCACTTTGACCTGCAAACCCCCCAACAATATGTTGCAAAACATAATGTATTGCAGTTTCCGACCAAAGTAAATGCCACTGTTTCAGCAGACATGAGGCTCATTTTTGCCTAATAAGTTTGAATCATGATGTCTGAGTTGTCTCTGTTCCTGAAGTTACACAGCTGAGTAGGAGAGCAATCCAATTTTTTTTTTTCCATTACTTAATATTGGTTCTAACAGCAGACGTGTGATGAGGTTTTACTTTAGGACATGCTGTACTGTAGAACTAGGAGCAGCCAAGGCACACACTGTACATTGGATTATGGGATTTCAAAACATACAGTAATGTTTTATTAAATGTTCTAAATATGTGCTCTGTCAGTATTAATGAGGAGATGCACTTGAACCTTTCGACCAACACATTGATTATTTTTGCTCATGAACACTGGCAATTAGTTCATGCTGTTATTTAAAGCATCTTAGTCAATTTGCCGTTTGTCTAAATCTAGCAGGTTTCTAGCAGAAACTGCATTCCTTAAGTATCTCATCCTTAGTTAGCTTTGGAGAGCTTTTCCTTCGCTTTATCAGTGAGGACCTGTGTCTTATCATGACTAATGCTGGAAATTCTTCCCTGAGATAAGTAAAGGAGCTTAGGATTACCCTCTTGACTGAACATTGGAATAGAGAGAGAAAGACGGAGTATGCACTACATGTTTGTCTGTGTGTGTGTGCGTGTGTGTGTGTGTGTCTGTGTGTGTGCGCTCGTGTGTGTGTTTTGAGGGAGAGAAAATGAGTGTGTCTAAAGACGAGAGAGGAAGAGAACTAAGGAGGGGGTTCAGCTGGCTCCTCTGTATATTTTCTCAGTCGTGAGGCAACCTCACCATTAGTGTCAGACACTCAGATTATCCAACCAACGGAACAGGGATAAGTGGATTGATGAGGTGCTTCCATAGTCCCCGGCTGCTACAATTGAAACAGGCACTATACTCCTGAAGCAGCTATTTTCCTCAAGGAAGGGCAAAAATAATGAGCTACTTAACCAGACCGTTCACTGTCATATTACAGCTGGCTTGTTTGTTTATCCTAGACAGATCTATATTTCACTTTTTTTAATTGAATTACTTTGATACAGACTAAAAGCCCTCAGTCTAAAAACATGCCAATTACAATGAAGACCTACTTAGAATAAATATGAATATAATTCAGCAATTTATTGCTTTAAATACAAGGAGGGCCTGGCTCCCATGACACCCAGTGATTAATAATTGGTGCTGCAGTCTTAGAGGGCAATTAAGGAGAGCAATTTCAGATCTTCACTTGAGAGTTAAAATGCCATTTGTCAGAGAAAGTGGGTACCCTTTACCTCTCTAGCTCTGGATCAACAACTAAATCAAATAGATATCCCCCTGATATAATGTATTGCCATATTTAAGACATTGGACATTATGATTTTTGAATTGATAGACCAGCAAAGTCCAGTAGAGATGTTTGTGGTGGGCCCAGTGATTACCTCGTGGCAATCTATTTTGAGCACTCTGCTTGATGATGCCAGTGCATTTGCATTTCTTTGTCATTTGCATGGATACACTCTTGAAATCCATATGGTAATGAATCCTCACATTCTCAATTTATTAATGGAGCTGGGCTTTGCAGCTTGTCCAAATCTAGTAACATATGTTCTCTAAATAAGCATTGATTTATTTTGGTCTTAGATAAATTATCCTCAAAAAGCAGTGTGTGCATTGGCTACTTAAGTAATGACCTGTCTATAACAAAGTATTCACTCACTGGCTACTCATAAACAAAACGTATACTGTAAATACAGTAACCATTTGTGCAGATTGCTGAAACTCTATTAAATACATTGAATTTTTTTTTGCTTGCTCTAGCAGTAGAGAAATACTATTCAGCATCGTATTTTCTGGAAATAATTTTGGATATATATGTATTAATCACTTTAAACGTAAGAAAATAATAATAACATGGTAAAAATAAGTTCAATTTAAACAAAATGATGTGAAATTGTTTGTACAGATGTAAAGTATTTATTGTACACAATATGATTATATATTAATTCATCTAATAGTTCTCAGCCACAGCGGTTATGATCCCTAGTTTTGATCAGATCCAAGACTCATATAGTTATTTAATTCACTACAATTAGGAGTTTAATAGCTGAACAGCACCATTTCTTTCATCTAAGGTCTGAGAACCTCTGCATTAATCCACAACCAGTGCAAAGATGGTGTTCTTCTACTTTAACCACGGCTTTATTTTGTTAATAAACATAAATGATTCATTATTTGATTCCACTTGATGATATATTAATGTTTCATAGGAAATCAGCTCTTCTGAAGAAAAGAACACAATTATATATCTCACCCTGTGTCTGACAGTGGACATCTTGGCAAGGATTTAGGAAATTTATGTCTTATGAATAAAATTCAACCATTTGTAAAAATGCGGTTGGCTGCCTTACACAGTGAGCATTATAAATATAAGGTTTAATCATTCTTCCATTGCAGTCTGTAGTTTGTTTAAGACTTGCCTCATTCACAGCATGGTAAAGATAGCAGCAATAACAATTTTATTGGCTCTTCACAGTTAACGGCTCCCTTGTCCTCGAGCCACGGAGGATGAAGGAGACAAACTGTGCATAAACTACCAAAGTGCGTATAAAAGTTAACCACTTACAGTACCTTCTATAAATAGTAAACTTCTTCTTTTTTCACATCGATAGTGAACTTGGAAAACTTTAAAGTGGGTAATTTATTCTTCATGAGTTAACAGCAAAGTAAACAGCACTGCGAGCTCCATTTTGTCTTGAAAAAACACCCCATATAAGCGAGGTCGGCCTTCATTATGTGCCTCAAGTGTAGAGTTCGTGACCAAGTGATTGATCTAATCAGAGTAAGGGGATATACCATAAACGCAGCACATTTTAAGTGAAGGTTTCATATCAGCAGTGAAAATTGCCTTTATAAATAAATGAAATGGAGATTTACCTTCACATTTTGAATGGTAAAATCCCAGAGAACCCACGACGAGACCTCACACTCTTATTCGTAAATTGCTCACAGCGTGCAAGAGAACCTGTACATAAGGACGTTATATTTGCAATACACTGCTGTATACCACTATACCACTTTTTTTTTTTTTGCTTCAAATGTCTTTTCTAATAAAAGCTGACAGTGTTTCCCAGATGATTAACTACAACATGGCAGAAGAATGAAAGGGGAGCTAGTGTAAATACTCTGCTGTGCTGATTTTTTTTTTTTTTTTTTTTACACCTTCACTTTTCAAGTCTGAACATGGCCTGTGGGATCTTTCATTAATGTACATTTAATTTTATTTTTTATCTCCAAAGTCAACTTTTGTTGAAGTTACAATATTCTTGTATAGTGAAAGATAGAAAATACAGCTTTACATAAATTTGTAATTGTATCTTTTGTTCAGAAGTCATAATGATGTCTGGAATATCACGTGTAATTTGGTGAGCAGGTTTTCACAGCCATGCAAACCAATGAATTTTTCTGTTTATAGTCAATTTTAATGGTTTAAGTTCATTTTATGTTTAGACAACAATGAAATAAACCAGGATCTAACCATGTCCTGTTTCCCAACCATCATAGCAGTAAATGGATCTTTCCCCTTGTTCCTCTGACCTTGTATTTTGACCCAGCAAGCTCAGCTGTTAAACCCAACACCTATTGGATATCACACAAGTCCTTAACAACCTTCTCAAGGCCGCGCCAGGAGAATTATCATGCACATAACCATAATTCTGGTTCCATCATTTGGAGCAGTGTTGTGGTTTAGCAGGTGGGAGTGAGATGTTTGACCTTGTTTAAACCCATAAATCTAATCTCATCATCCATCATCCAGTCAATTATTTGTCATTTGTGTTGTGATCAAATGCTTCAGGGGGTGAGTTGTGTCCCAGGTTTCCGAACAGTCAATCTCAGCTTTCTCTTTGGGGACTTAGTTGTTGCCCTCAGCTCAGCTGGCTTACTGTCATGAGATGCACTCTTTGTCTTAGTAGAACTGGGACTGCTAGAAGTGGACTGGGCAGTGATGACATAATGTGGTTAGAAGTGAAAATCAAACTTGTTTATGTTTTAATCAGTGCTTTTTTTTCCCCAAAATTGCCTTTTTGTAAGTAGATGCTTTAGTGTTTAGCAATCACCCAACTTTGGTGGTTTTGTGTTTTATGAAAACATTATTATGGTCATTTTAGTGAATAAAGTGGATCACAATTTCAGATTCATTTCTTAATTCTAAGGAGTAAGCATTAGTGCTGTCAATTTCTACAAAAGTCTGTCGTCTACAGTCCCACCACAAAATGATTTGGTGACATTTTAGTTAAGAGTTTTAGCCCAATCAATCATTTGAAGGGCAATGGGAAATAAGGCATTAAGAAGGCAATACAAACTGAATTGTCCTAATGCTCAGGTGTAAGAAAGGGTAAGTTATACAAATGCTGAAGTTGAGTTTGGTTTTCCTCTTTAATTCCTCCTTTATCTTTGTTCTGCCCTGGATTGCCTCTCAGCTTCCAGTCTGTCACAGTGAAGGGGCATAATGGGCCTGAGAAGATCAACCCATCTAAAGTGGGATTTGGAACCTTTCACCTCCGAGAAATCCAGGCTGAGGAAAGCTCTGGGCTTCATAAATGTGCAGAAGTGCACATTTTCAAGAGGTGTTAATACCTTTACCTGCTCTTGTCTTGAAAATCTCATGAAAATGTAAAGGAAGGAACAGATTCAGTTTCCTCTTTTAAATTTAGGACTGGAAAAAAGTGAGCTAATGATACACAGTATACAGACTCAATAATAAGTCTAGTTTGGGTCATTGGATAACATTGGGTGGCTTTTTATTAGATTACTTTTAACAAGCGTTTTATTGAATATTTTGTCAATCTAATCACATATGCTATCAGGCTATGATAAACTCCTCTAGAACAGAATTGGTCTGCTATTCTTTTCCACTGCAGCAAAATCCATAAAGCCGATACAAAAGCCAAAGGCACGAGAGCTTAAAAACATTACCAGAATCAGATTGTAGCTGAGAACCTACATGAGGAATGATGTTATGCTATGAAGGATTGATCAGTGTGTTGCTTGAAATAATTAGCAATGATTTTTTTGCACTTGTGCATTATTTGCATTTGTGCTGTCCTATTTGACTTGCATGGATCTGTTTACCTGTTCTTTTTATGCCCCATGGAGTTTGACTGGAAGTCTCTGAAAATTAATGCCACCAGACAGAGGATAATGTTAAAAACAATTTAGATTTGTGTGAATAAATAATCGTTTGAAGTGAACTCTTTGGATCAGTGTACGCTTAAGTGTATTTCGTTTTATTGCTGTTTTCATTGACACCTTTTCACCAAACTAAACATTATGCTTTATAATTTGAAACCATCTTACATGTGAGACTGAGGACAGTGTGTTGCTTCACTATTACACATCCCTCCTTTAGATAAACTCTAAATATGCACCATGTTGTCATTAATTTAGCAAAACCTTATTGTGATTCTATCCACATTGAAAATCCAGTGTCTACAAAATCATGCTCAAGTGGGAATAGCATTCTGGATATATACAAAGGAGATATATATATATATATATAATTTTTTGTGAGTGTTCATTTGATTAAAGCTGCAGAAGCTATGATACTGACAATCATTAATCACTATATACTAATTACCAGAAGGTTCTTTCATGTTCAGCTCAGAGATGCTAGAAAATGAACTCCCTTGTCATTTGTTGGTATTTTCAAGGCAAGGGACAAACAAATGCTAATAAGGTTTGTCCCTTTCAAGGAACACAAGCATGTAAACACACTCTACTGCTTCCTAGTAGGTGCTTTGGTGATTTTGTGCAGTAAATTAAGAGAGAAATATGCCTAATTATTAGCGTACCTGTTCTCAGTCAGAATTAGCATGAAATGTCAAACAGTGCATCAACACGGTTTAAACGGCAGTGAAGACATTTGTGCAGTTCTAAGTTAAAATAATGTATGTGACATGTGCAACTGTGTTAGTGATGGCATAACTGATATTGTATGACTGGCAGTAGTGAATGAGTGGCACACACATACCTGAATAAATCTGATCTTTTCCTGTCCAATGCAATAGGCCGGGCAAATTCATTTATAAAATAAGCCCTGATTTGCTGACTGCATTTGGCAGATAGCCAAAGGCAACAAAGCAACATAAGCTAAGGTCATAATGTTGTTTACTGCGACTCAATCAAATAAGAAATGACAAACCACACTGTCTGATTCTAAAAATTACACTGAGTATTACTGTTAAATTGTCTTTATTGTTTGTTGGAGTTCCTTCCTTGTGGTTGGGACATTTTGTTTTTGTTTGGCAACGGGGATAAGCGGGGCAGCAAAGTGGTTGTTGATGGCTCAAAGCCCAAATGCATTAATAATCTGAGGCACGTGAAAGAAGAATAGCCGTACAACTGTATCCAAATTGTTGTGCATTTGAAAAAAGTACTGACAATTTGTTGGTGTCATAAGTAGGGCTTTCCCTTGTCAGTCTTACTGGTGTACATGAGTAATTTCCCTCTAAGCGTTGTGAAAACATCTAGTGTTTTTGAAAAGCTAACTGAGTTAAGAGACACAATGTGAAGAACATGAGATTTAGCCCCGTGTCAGCCAGGCTTTGGTATGAGCAACAATAGCGAGCTTTCCACAATATCAAATTTTAGAATCAGGACTTTATGAGCAAAGCTTTTGGTGGACAAGAGGACCTCGGGGCCTTATAGCCTGAAGAAAGGCAATTACTTGTATAGGTATTATTGTGTGATGGATCCTATTTGTTGGTGACTCGAGAAACATGCAGTGCAATACACTACAGTACGTCTGTGGAAGTCTGGCAAATATTGTTTGTGAAATTTTTAGTCTTCTGAGTGCAGTTTGGAAGGGAAATTGAATGGGCATAACTAATGATCATATTAACGTATAGACACTGACAATTAGATGTTTAAATCAGTCACCTGGACACACTTGGTGCCGAGTTCCCTGCAGTTACTTATCTGCATTTATTCAGCTGGGCTACATTAGCAGTCATGACTTCACACATTGCGATCGTTTTGATCTCCACTTAGTTAATCACAGAGGTCTGGATAATGGCTAGCAACTGTTCATGACATAGGTCGTTCAGTTTTAGTGGACCTTTATAGCCATGAATTAAAGGTAGCATTATGGGAAATAAAATAATCAAAAAGGGGAACACTAATACACAGGAGAGCATTTATGGCCCACGATATGATGATATGAAACGATCCAGGAAACCAACAGTCACGTTTGTTTAATAATATTGCAAGAAGTTCGAGGTGGAGACGCAGAGCAGATGGAGGTAATAGGAAAGCGGAGCAACAGCTGAAACAAACGCGAGACAACTTGCCAGAGGAGCTGCCGTCACTTTTCAGCACACTGGATCAGGCGAGACAAGGGCAGCCCCACGAGAGGGGGGGGGTGGGGTGGGGGGGGGCTGCTAATGTTAACTCCTTTCTTGAACCTTTCATTTCTCTTCATCACAAAGTAGGGAGCACTGGTTTCTGTCATGCAGATGATTGTTTATTCTACTGTAGCCTGCTCCACGGCAGTTAGCAGCTAAAAGCAGAGAATCCATTTGAATTGTAAGTGTGTCTGCACATAAATATACAGGAAGTGAATACAAAAGCTTTCTTTAGCCTTATGAGCTTCCATAATAACTTTTTTTGTATCTTGACGATGTTTTTGTTTTTATTTATTTGAAGTAAAATCAATTACTTACGACACCACATTATAAACATCTGCACATCTCCCCGTAGTTGTCAATCGAAAGATGTAAACATTTAACCTGAAATTCCCAGTCACAGCCATTTTAACACACTGTATTAATGATTTATTACCTATAAGCTTTCTGGAAATTTTTACTATAGCAGACAAGTACATCCTTCACTCTGTCATATGTTTTATAGCAGCTTTTCCCCAACCAGTCCATCCAGTTTCATTTAAGGCCATCTGTCATTGTACAGTACAAGTAACATGTCCCAACAGAGCACCGGGGGAAGTGGCCGTGCTAACATTGGGAATGCACACACATACATGGACAGAATCTCCCATCAGATTTGAGTTCCTGCTGGATAGCTAGAATAACACCCTGTGGAGCCCCTCCAACACCACCTGGGTCCCCCCTCTCTCTCTCTGTCTCTCTCCCTCTCTCTCTGTGTGTGTGTCTCTCTCTTCGTGTACCATCCCTCTTCAGCATAGTCGTGTCACTGCCAATCAGGCCTTCCTGTCACTGCACCGTGGTGCGCCAGTATGTAAGGCAATTGCACTGCCTCACCCCTGGAGTGGACACGGCGAGGCAGAGAGTGATGGAGGCTGCCACCTAACAGCCTCTAATAGCACCTGACACAGCGTTACACACAGCTACGATCTCTGTGCCGCCCAGCTGAGTTTGAGTTAGGACAGGACAGGACAGGTGGGGGTGGGGGACGGAGAAAAAAATAAATAAAAGGGGTATGCGCCTGAGGAAAGGCAGCATTGGAGATGAGACTGGTAGATGTCACATAGTATGTGTATTTTTGAAAGTAATGCAGCTTTGATTCTCTCCGTCACTTTTGTTTAATATCACATGGCAAAAAAATGGAAGTAAAACTTACACCACTCCCCGGTGAGAGTGTTTACACAGCTTCACCGAGTGTGTGTCCTTCACTTTTGCTACAAGTCCACATTAAAGGATTAATCCTAATCCAACCTTAAAACTCAACCCTAACCCCCCTAATTCATCTCATCCTGTGCGACTTTTTCCAGCATATTCAAACTTTCTTCTTCTAATGATTTTATTTTTCTCCTCCTTGCACCTCAGGATGAAATCATTCGTCCTGTACACTTCAAACAGGGGAGGGTGCGGGGCTTAAGTGAAGATGATCCACGCTGCCTATCTTTCTATGCCAACTGACACTGCTGGTGACCCTCGAGCAGATGTTCCTTGTAATAATCTGCAGTTGAGAGAGGCATGCACGCCAGGTGGAGATCCCGGGTCCACTCCCAAACGATTTTCCCTTATAAAACAAAAGGAGCTTTGAGGTATCGGCTTTCGGAGACACAAAGCTCGGGGTGTAAGGGTCTGCAGAGGGGAGTACTTTTAATACAATTAGAGGTCTTTAGAGACAGGCAGCAGGGCCAGGCAGGCAAACGGGGCACTGGCTGACTGACCGACTGCCTGGCTGACTTGGCAAGACAAAGACAAGGATGTTTAGACGGGCGCAAACAGGCTTTTAAAATGACACAAGGTGCACTGTTGTGGCGGGTGTTGAGGTAAGAGGAAATAAAGAGGCGGAAATGAGAGAGCTGTTGGAAGATATGCCATAATATCTGTAAAACTATCTGGATCTGGTTTTAGTTTGGGCGGGTGGGGAGAGACGGGCAGAGGGAGAGAGTCAGTAAGTCAAAGACTCGGGAGAGAGAGACTAGGGGACTGGAGCCGCCTGAGCAAAAGTCCCCTAAGCAAGGGCACAGCTCCTGTTACCGCCTGCTAATGGAGTGGAGCTATTTCAGTAGCATTGATTGACTGCTTTCTTCCTCTGAGCGAGCAACTTTCTCATATCTGGGGAAAATGGATCATAAGCACCCCGGCAGACGAGAGCAGGCTGGTGGAGAGGATGATGTTGGTGGCACGAACACCTCTCTGTCTTCTCCCTCACCCCTTTCCCTCTCTGTGTATCTGTCTGGCAGTGTGGCGGCGGCGGCGGTGGTGGTGGTGGTGGGGTGGACGAGGGCTGAAGGTGTAGGCAAGTGGGTGTGAAATTCCTCCATAGACCTTTAGGGGGTGCAGTCATTCCACCTTGAAACTAAACAAGCCCACCTCAGCTTTGTCATAACTGTCAAACGCAAATCCTTCCTGGTTGATTATTTTCATTGTGGGGAGAAGGGGTAAGGCTGAGGTAACTTTGACAGATTTCCTGAATAAGAAATGGGACAGGATATGAGAATTCATCTGACAGGTATACACGGCTGATTTGATACCAATGTGGAGCTGGATTAGCAGGTCACAGCCAGCTTTGGTAGCAAATTAATGATGGGTACTAATTAATTTGACAGGGTGAGATGACCAAGGGCAACATCACGCACTATTTTGCTGCTGCTGAAAAAAGGGATGACATCTCTCTGTCTTGATTAAAGTTTCTCTCAAAATGAACAAGCAACTGACATTCATAATTTATGGTCTATGCTCGGCTAAAATGTGTTTTTTGATACCACCCCCTCCAAACATAAACGATTTTACATCCCATCTTTTTAACACACTCATAAAATTTAAAACAAATTCAGTGTTTTTTTTTTGTTTTTTTTTTAAATCAGAATCAAACCTTTAATTGGTTGTTACACAAAAATAAATACACAAGCCCCAGCGATCACTACTGTCTTTAAACATGTGCTAATCTGCCTTCATTGGCTTTCCCAGCCTGAGGCATGCAACCGAATGTGTGTTTGAGAGTGCTCATCTGTGTGTGTGTGTGGAGATCTGTGGTGAATGCCTAATTATCTGATTATATATGTTTATTCTAATTCATCCCTCTGGAGAACGGTGTGGGGCATGGGGAAACCAGGCACCAGACACACTCGCTATAAGTGGCATGAGGAACTCCCCTTACTTCTTCACATACTGTTTAGTTCTCCACATAACATCCGCTCGTTCATTCATAATCATCCTCATCAGTCATATAAGTCATAATACGGTATCTATTTCATCCACAAACCACACAGTCTTTACACACCATTTGACCCCTTATGACGCAGAATATGGTAGTTCAAGATGCTTTTTATTGCTGTATGTAGTGGCGCATTACGTTTACTGGTATGCATGCACTGAGATGCAGCTCAGATAATTAGCACATTTACCAAATCCAGTTATTTACAGTAGTCTCTATGTTTTAATATTTTATTTATATTTGGACACAATATAGTTCAGTTCAATTTAGGCTTTCTAACAGAGAAAAGGGAAAAAACACACACTCTCTTACACACACACACACACACACACACACACACACACTCTCTTACACACACACACACACACAGAAATGTGATTATGTTTCAACAATATGAAGTGGAGACCAGAAAAATAAACTCTCAAAAGAAAGCAGTCTGCATCCGGTGGACTATATAAAAATGTGACAGAAAAGCCATCAAAAACATTTCACTGAAGTTAAAATTGTATTTTTATAAGCTCAGACAACCACAGCAAATAGCTGTGGTGATTTTGATAAACCAGTTAGCTAGTGTGAATCAAGCCGTTCAAGATTTCAAAGGTGTGGCTTTGAATTCAGGCTCCTTCAGAAAACTTTCTTCTATGTTTTATTCCTCACTTTTTTATTACTATAAGGCATAAATGTTTAAAAAAAAAAAAAAAAAAAAAAAACTATACATTTGGTTTCAATGGCTGTGGCTCGGTGTTCTTATCCTGCACATTTGAGAAGGACGTGCTTAATAGGCTTCAACTACGATTGCCTTTGATCAAGTTTAAGGAAGAGCAAAAAGGGCTCTGTAGCTAATGCTGATCCCCATGGCTTTCTTCACACTGTGTGCTTTTTCTCCTGTACATGCATCCTCGAAGTCAGTCGCACACACACACACACACATATATATGCAACCCACCCCATTCCTCGCACAGGAGTACTTTCTCTCTATCACGCACACACACATATAACCCCACCAACCGTGAGGCTACAAATAGCTAACCAAGGTCACTCTATTGATCTCTAAACAACGGTGAGAGAGACACAGAAAGAGAAAAAGACTCTGTGGGAGAGGGATAGAAAGGTGTGTTTCTAAATAGATAGACAGTTGGTGGTGTAAGGATTTGGTTTTCTGTTCATCATAGTTGCTAAATGCAGTCCTGCAAAAAACACTTTGTTTCACATCAATCCTCCACCACTGGTGTCAGTACTGATGTAGATTTTACATGTTCTATTTAGCAGTGCTGATGCAGAATCATCCTTGAGCATTTTTATTTACACCATTTAATGAAGCAAACTGTAAATGTTGACATATGTTGATAATCTACTAAGCTACTGGTTTACATTCCCCTGTAAATGCACCAAATGAATAGATTTTTCAAAATGACACAACCTCATCATGTACTTGTTTAATCCATTTGATAAAATATCCTGAAAGTCTGCTGGATGGATATGGTGAATGCTGAATGCAGTTTAATGCACAATCAACATCATAAAGAAAGCACTGTCCTCCCAGACTAAATGCCCATTTTGTCAATTTGAGTCCACGTTATACACAACCCTTGCAGAAAATCTAGGAGTAAATCAATAGTAACCTGCTCTTCCCTGGGCATACTTAAGTTTAGGTCAGCACTTGATGCTTCAAACATGTAAATTGATTGTCTGTCGGTCATTGAGAATAGCTTTTATGGTCCTCTTTACAAATGTAGTTTGTATTGATTTGCATTAGATTTTCATTAGATTTTGAAAAGGCATAAGCAAAATAAATAAATAAATTAATTAATAAATAAAAAATACAAAAGGAAAATAAACAAACAAATTTTTGTGTTTTTGGAAGTCACAGATGATATATGCATTTATATTGTTTAAAAACAGATTTGTCAAAATGTATATCAAGTTATTTATCTTATTGTTAATTTTACTTTACATTTTGAAAAATATAAACAGTTTTCTTACAATATTTATTTATTTATATATTGCGCCTGAAAATCTCTTATTGGTAAAAATCTATCTCAAAACATCCTTGGGGTCATAGTAGTTTTAAACAGTTAAAATAATTGTGTTATATTTTTACGGTTAAGTTTTATGTATTTGTAGATATGTGTAACTGTTTGCTTTAGTTAGGTAACAAATTACATTTTGCATAACTGAAGATTTTATAAATACACATTCCTGTCATAAATAAAGTGAAAATAAAAGGACAGAGTTTTACCGCACTAGGATTTCATGGTCTGTGTCATGCCTGGTCTCTGCACTTCCATGCTTCACTGTTCTATTTAAAGTGCTTTGGTCTACTGTACTGGCTTCTACTGATCTTTGCTGCTGAGTTGATTCAGAATCCTTCTACGAGATGGGTACAGACTAGGAGAGACACAGAATGAAAGAAAAGAGAAAGCGTGTGACGAGGTGAAGGGAAGAGACGGGGAAAAGAGAGTCTCCAGGGGAAGTGAATGGTTGGAATGTGCGTTGAGGCTCAGTGAATGAGCTGCACACTGGGCTGGGGGGTACTGGAGGTATTGTGTTGAGGCAGCAGGGGTCACAGTGGCTGTGACTGACACCAAAACAACATTTCATGGCAGACGACACTGTTTTAAAGGCCGTGGCCAGGCCTATACCCACGGACCACACCTTGAGTAGCAAACAACCAGTTCTTTTTATGATGAACTAAGCGTGATTGGCCTTTGCTTGCTGTTTTTTTTTTCTGCATGCTTGTAGCAAAAACATTAACTTGTGGGGAAAGTGCTATGCCACCAGAGCTCCAAAACACACATAATCCTGAAATTGCATGTGAAGGGTGTTCACTGTTGAAAAGCTGGCCAGTTGGAGGTGGTGTTCGCACTGCATACATGTTAATTTGTTACAAAAAAAAAAAAAAAAAAGCCTAACACGTAAACTGAAATAACAATCATGCGTCTCTGCTGCGTCCATTCTGGAGGACTCAAAACCTATGAAAGTGTTTTTACAATATCAAAACTGCATATTTTTTTGTATGCATTTACCTTGGTGCATGTATATGCATCCATATATTTGTATAAATGTTTGTATGTCTGCTCCTTTAATGTTAGATTTTCACCTGCTGAACTGCAGGATTTCAAGCTGAAGTCATAGAGGACTCAACGACTCTCATCCTCAAATTTTATTCCCTCCTATCCACTTATCAATTCTCTTTAATAGTGGGCTAGCTGGCTGATAGCATAATTAGGCAGCTAACATCTATTTTAGTAGTCTATTGAGCATTCTAATTAGCAGCAGATTAATGGGCAGTGAAGGCTCAGCTCCACACCACCAACACCAGCAACCCACTGTTACCTTCAGCTGCGCACCGCCCAGGGGCAGGGAAGAGGGGTGAAGTAGGGGCTGCGGTTATGGCGTGTGGTGTGTGTGTGTGTGTGTGTGTGTGTGTACAGAGGTTGAGGCAGTAACTGTGCGTGTGTGTATCTGAAGGTTAAAGGTGAACGTAGTTTGTGAAGGTTTTTCACATTGTTTTAATAGTTAACACTGAGAAAGAAAGTGTTTGAGAGCCTGTGTGTGTCATGCTGAGAGCGGGGGTTAGTTGCGTGTGTGTGTTTTGGAGGGGGTGTACCTCCAGGTCCTTTAGAGACATTGTGAGGCATTGAAAGTCTTGCCCTGAGGGTGTCCAAGCACTAATTCTAATTATCACCAGATTACAGAGATAATGGGAGTCCCCGTTGTCAAGAATCTAACACCTCTCTCTCTCTCTCTCAGACTCTCTCCCCACTGCTCTTTCTCACTCATATGTCCATTTTACAGCCCAACAGTCACTCGGGTTGCCTGGTAAATGCTGGAGAGAGTGTTCAGGGAGAGAATGAGGTGCAGAGAGAGTAGTTTTCAGAGTATTAGAGAAGGAGAGTGAGTGAGGAGATTGAAAGAGGACCAGAATTGACAGGAGGGTGAACGTGAGTGAAAAGGAGTTAAAGAGAGAGTTAGAAAGAGATAGAGAACGATTTAGTGATAAAGAGAAACTGCAAGGTGAGAGGGGTAGGCAAGAGCTGTGGAGATAGGAGAGGAGAAATCTCCCTCCTCTAGCTTTTTACCTTAATGCAGACACACCAGTCTGTCTGCCATTCAGTTACTCAACCAGTGCTAGTCCTCTCTCTTCCTTCTTGGTTTACTTTAGTTGTTTTTGTGCTTTAAATGGCCACTTTTGAGCTGGTTTCTGCACCGTTAAATGTGTGTGCAGCACAGAAACTCAGGAGAAGAAGATGAGAACAGAGGGACAGAAATGACATTATTTCAAACCACCAAAGTCCATTGCAATACCTTGACAAGTCTGCCACCAGGATTCTCCATTTGCCACTTGACTGTTCTTTGTAGATGACCCTTATACACCCTTATTATGAGTACATCCTAGGATAAAATCAAAGGAACAAGGTACCACAAACCAAACTACCACTACTACAAAATACCAAAAATGGAAAAAACATATCCATGTACACAATACAAGTTTTGCTGAATACACAACATTTTTTGGTGTAGTCACTATTAAGTCAAATCATGATCATGATCATGACTGGATAAACAATAAATGTGTAAAAGCAATGTACAGTCATCATTTTGCAATTTTGTAAAGCATTGACTAGCTATTTTTTGGCCTTAAGGAATGTAGTTTTGAATTAAGGTGCACTGAATCAAATTGAAACAGCTAACTGTAAAAATATGTTTGGTAAAGACAGAGAGAAAATCTGATAACTTAGGATATAAATGGTTTAAAATAAATACAATATGTGTGTATATTGTTTATTAATACATGCACAAAGTTAAACGTGAGGTATATCTATTTATCTTTTTAGGAAGTACTAAGTGATTATTCTGAAACAGTTTCACTTCCTCTGATGAAAGTGACAACAGGTGCAAGTGGAGAGACAAAGGCAAGACAGCCCCTAAAAAGAAAATGGATTTGCATGTGGTGGTCACAGACAAATGCTCACTCCTTATCCGTCCTCACTGATTCTTCTCAGATTTTGTGTTTTGCCTGTGTTTTTGTCACCACTGGTTGCAATCCAATCTGGTTGCACAGACAGCCTATTGCCTCCAAGATGGCACATCCAAATGTGCAGTAAGAAGAAGGTTTAATGTCAGTGTTAAGATCATAAAGGAGATACCAGTATAGTGGCCATTGTACCAGTAAAGCTGGAAAAGGCCATGGAAGCCCAGCAGTCAGAAAGAGACTCCACGAGGGGCACGACGTCCTCTAATACGACCTGCACTCACAGCCCAACACTGCAGCTTAACTTGGCATTCGCTCGAGAACACTAGAATTGGCAGGTCCACCACTGGCTCTTCACAGGTGAGATCAGGTTCACACTGAGCACATGTGACAGGTGTGAAAGAGTCTGGAGACAATGTGGTGAAGATTTTGCTGCCTGTAACATTATCGAGTATAACCAGACAGTGATGGTGTGGAGAGTCATATCCTTGGAGAGCTGCATAGACCGCCATGTCACAGCCAACAGCATCTTGCCTACTGTGAGGAACCAGGAAGAGCAATTTTCAGACTTTACAGTGTGCGTTTGGACCTAGGTTACTCCTGGTGCAAGACAATGTCTGGACTCGTGTGTCCTTGAGAAAACTGAGCACCTATGGGTTGTAACATATCAGCACATTCGATGCCACCATGTGCTCTCCAGGAGCTCACTGACGCCCTTATCCATATCTGGTAGGAGGTCCCCCAACACACTATTCACCAACTCATCAAGAGCCTGTCCAGTCATTGTTGGGGGGAGGCATACAGGCATGCAGAAGCCAAAAAGACATCTGAGTGGCATTAGGGGTTGTCCTGATAAAATTCATGTTAGTTTGATGAAGCTGTGATTTAAATTTTCTCTTTGATTTTCAATGTGATTTTGAATACACGTTGATGATTTATGAGAGGGAGAAAGAGAGAGGGATAAGGTCAGGGAGTCTATCCCTATGGAGCAGCAAGTAAACTGTAGTCTGTGCCAAATAGCCTACACCACACTGTTCTGGCAATCTGTTGGAGCTTGGCTCTAAAAAGCACCTGCGGACACCCCGAGGCCTGTGGCGGGGTGGTTTATTATAGCTAAGTACAGCACATCAGTGGATTTCAAACTTTTCCTAGGGGAGCCATATTTTCATTATCCTCATTTGTATGAACCAAAACTGCTTTTCGGCCATGTATAAATGTGAAGTTTCCGAGGGGCATGGTTTTCCTGTCTTACTTTCGAGTGTTTTAACATGCAACTCTACTGTGTCTGCCATAATGGAGTGAACTAGTGTTCAGTCCTCATTACTTGACAAAAGTACAGGACAGTGAGGGACTACTCAAACAGAATACTGAAAGCATAAAGTCAAATGTCAAGGGTTGTGCACCTCTTTAAATGCCTGTTCATCACCCTGATGGATTTACTGGTAGGGTGAATCCTGTTTTTATTCTCAAATGAAGCTGTTCTGGACCCTGATGGAAGCTATAAAGAATGACATATTTATCTTCAGGCCAGGTGGTTTGACAAGGACAGCCACAGTGAGTTATTACAGAACACACAATGGGGGCTTCAGTGAAGACTTGGTTTCACTGTCTATTGCAATAGTTCCCTGCTGCTGTACTTCATCCAAAAGGCCAGTACTTAATAGGGCAATAATGCATGTTTGGATTTTATATTTTAATTGTATAAAAAAAAATGAAATAAAATAAAGAATAAAACAAACAAAACATGAACATCGCAATAAAAAATTATTTATACAATAAAGATAGATGAAATTAGTTTTCTTGAATTATCAGTCACATATTGCTTCACAGACCTTCACAACCATTGGGTTTTCTTGTAATACTCACTGACATTATAATCCAGCTGTACACACCACTCTTCCTCCTCTAAGCCTATATTAATAACAAGCACCATTAAAATTTATCACCATTTTATTGCAACCTATACCATTAATCCTATTGATGGTGGCAATATGTAACTGTTTCTACTTTATTATGAATCGTATATTATTATTTTACTCATAGGGCACAGTTCTATTGTCTGACCTGCTATAAATCAGCTCTCCCTAATTAACCGAGCTGCACAGCAACTACCAGTTGCATTTAGAGAATTAAATATTGACCATCTATGCATGACAGTGAAATCCTGGTGCAATTCAGTATCTAGGGGAATATATTTGTTGTGCCTTTATTTATGCAGAGGAACATGGTGCTCAGTGACACAGACACTATACAGATAACACTAACCCTGATGCTAATTGCAGCAGACTGCACAAAAATATGGTTTTACTTTAGTCGAATGATCGCACCAAACTAGTGATAAACTCCATTTGAAAATTCCTTGTCTTATTCAATCCCGCAATGTCCGTCCATATATCGATAGTTATATTCCATAGCTGTCAATGAAAACAGACTGTTATACTCACAAATACTAGATAACCATGAGCTTGATTTAACTAGAAGTCTAGTTCCCAGGATACAATACAGTATCTGTGCTGTACTGCAATCAGCATGCTTTCATTACCCATTGTATGGTAACTTGTTCGGCCATATTCCCTATACAGTACATAAACCTATAATTGCTACCACATAATTACGCTCACAACAGAAGGAGGGAGATGGGAAAATGGACTTTCCCAATGTGCCTCATGCTTCAGCTGAATGGTACATTTGTCATTTATGTATATATTTCAAAGGGCTACTCCTGTAAAGCAATCCACTGGCATTCTTTCCCTCCTCAATCTGTTCTGTGGGACTGCTGTGTTGTCTACTCTGGCATGTGGAGTTGGAGCTGGGGAGTTAAATGGATTAATTACCTTTAAGGTCCTTTTGCGTCTTTTATTTCACAGACAGACTCACTGAGGCCTTTTGAAATGCACACATCCCCCCCTTATTCCTAATGACATAATCACGTAATTAGGTGATTTTCAAATGGCATCGCCACATAAGTAGGGGGTTAATTTTCCTTCTGGTCCATTCATCTGATTTGCTGGTGTTTTAGGTCACTAGTTCCTACAGTGTGAGTTCAGTAGGAGACTAAATGAGGTTACATGACAACGTCTGCAAGGGAAAACAATTATTTGACATCAGTAGAAAGACTGTAGTGTATACAAACCACTGATGGAATATGTAGTGACAGGATAAAGGGTTTAAAATTCGATAATACAGCTTAAAGGTGACAAAAATGTTTGTCTATCCTTGTTTAATTTTAAAATAGATTTACGCTCAGCATAATGTAAATTATCTGGATATTTAATTCTGTAGAAAAACATGTCCTGGTTCACAGTCAACAAGCAAATGTAGAGAATGGAAGTGTGGTTTCCAAAGCAACACGTCTCAAATAAAGATTTTCCCCCTCTCTTGGAAATTCTGTGGTGACACGGCTGAAATGCTCTCCTCATTGACTCCGAACACAGGTCCAGCGCTCACAAACACTCGGGCCTGTGCGGAGCGCTCTAATATGTGATGTGAAACAAGAAGGTGTCCTTTCATTCAATCCACTGTGGGCTTCACTGCGAACAATCAACGGCTCTCCACAGCAAGGAGGCGTGAGGAGCAATTCCTTTCTCCTCCCAACCATGGGAGGAGAAGAAATCAGATAATTAAATGTGAGAAACGGCCTAGAAAGGGAGAAAGGGGAGGGACGTTTCTGCACGACCACCTTTCTGAGGCTACCTGTTCAGGCGTGTAGCTAGCGAGCAAGCAAGCCATGGTGCTATATAGCGAGGGCCCTGCAGCGTGGAAACGGTAACAGAGTAGACCGTGACAAAAAGGATGGCACAGCCCCTCAATGCTCCACCTGGCAAACACAGACGGTTGTCAGGGACCGGCAAGTCAGGCATGTCCTCCTCAAGTGGCACAACGTCCATCAGAGCCCGTTCTGAATGGGCCCTCTCGCTGTTTGCATGGCCTGAGCTCCAATGATATGCCTCACTCCCCTCTGAAACTCCATCGACTGTGTTCCCTGTCACAGCGACGGGAGGAGAGGTGTTGAGCTCAGGCTATTGTTGGAGACAGATAATGGGGGAGAGAGAGAGAGAGAGAGGAAAGTGTTAAAAAAATGATTGTGTCTCTGTCGGGGCTCTGTGTAGAGATCTGTGGACTGAATCACATCATAATAAGGAAGTGAAGGGGAGCAGGTCCCCTTTTTTTATTCTTCTTCAACAAGACATGACAAGGCGGCCATGTTTGGTCTCCTGGTCAAATATGTTGCCACTGTTGGATTAAGCAGGCTATTGTTGAGGAACAAAGAGGTCATCTGAAAGAAGGAAGGCGAGAGAGGAATGTAACAAATACATAAAGTGCCCTTAACAATTCAATACTGTAACAGTGTAAAATGACACAACAGCACAATAATACAATGATTTTCTTTTTTTTCGGCAATAGTGGAAAAAGAAAAGAAAATAAATTCCACAATTTCTTAAATTTTGAATATGAAAAAAAAAAAAAAAAAAAAATCCTGCAAGTAGGGGAAGAAGTATTTAGGACTCTAATACATAAACTGAATGACCTCAACATGTATTTTATTTATAAAAAAATAAATTAGGTGCCATTATTACAGTTTAAAATTCAGTTTGCACGTAACAACTGTATCCATGTGTTCCCTTTCAAATTGTGTCATTTAAACATGTTATATTCTGTATTAGTTTCACCTCAGAATAGAATTGATTATTTGTAATGAATGGGAATGAAGAGCTGCACATTTAGCCTCTGTTGTTTGCACTATTTCAAATTAATTATTTTTCAGTGGCAATAAATATCTCAGACCTTTGTTTTTATTTGTGTGTATTGCATGTGTTTGTGTGCGGTGCTGTGTATTGGCTCCTGGGTCTCCTATGAATATAAATACCTCTGTTAAGGGCCAGTGAGAGCAGAGCTTTCTTCACTCTATTGACTGAAAATCTAGTTGTCTCATCTCTCCAAGCAGATGTCTTTCCCCAAGCATCTGTTTGTATTAGTACTGTAATTGCTGGTGATAATAAGGCCATTGATTCAGTATCTAAGGAAATAGTCAATCAGGGCAGCTCATTCGTCTTACTTTTCCTGACAGTTCTCCCCTCTAGCTAAACAGACAGTGCCAGGGCCTGGGCTTTGTTGACTGGATTGGAAAAGCAGACTGTGGTGGGCTGGGAACGGCCGGCCTGTCGACTCTGAGTGAGTGATGGGATTGGTGCAAATACACCAGTGACCCAATGGCCCTTACAGGAGGCCCAGGGTGATAGATGTGTTGATTTGTTTATAGATGCCCAAGCTCCTTCTCTGTTGTTTCTCTCTGTTGTTTCTGTGTTTATTCATTTCCCGCTTCCCAGTATTTTCTGTTTTGCACCCTTTTACCCGTTCCCTTTTCTACTCTGTCCACCCGACTCTGTACTTAAGATGACTTTGGTAGTTTATTCAACAGCTAATGCTATTGGTTTTAACAGAACACTTGATGTTATCTGTGCTGCTATCTGCAATCAGTGAAATGCACCCTGCTACTTATCATTATCTGAATTGCCTTCAACATAAAATGCAAAACATGAACAAAGTGATTTTAAAAGATGTTAAATCATTTAATTTACTGGGTTTGTTTACAGTGTTTTCTATACTACAGTATATTAAAAGTTTAAGTGGAAACAACACCAAGAAATCTTTAGACAAGCTTACATTTAGATAATAACATTATGCTAATATATAATAATATAAATTAAGAAATCTTAAACTTAAACTTAACTTAAAGTTGAGCCTCACAGTGAGAGCAGATTATTTGGGGCACAACAATTGTAGTCCCATTAGTTTCTCTCCATAAACCAGAGCAATTTGAAAGGTGAGTGAAATCTAAATACCTTCACAGACTGGAATGAGAGTAAAAGTGAACCATGTCCTGCGTAGTTAATGATTGTCCAATGCAATGCCCAACGTGTCCAGCTCTACGACTTCAGAAGCCATAATATTGTCAGAAATAAATCACTGAGCGCTGCCCTAAACTAAATGTGTTCATTTGTAGGGGTTAAAGGGCAGAGCCACCCATTACTCTGTACTGCCAAAGGGTCATTATTGCCATGTCAATGATGTAACAAATGAGACTTTGTGATGAATCTTTTCCCACCACTTCAAACATGTTTCGTCAAACTGAAGCTTACAAATGGGTGCATGCTTAAGATATTGAAATCTTGGTTGTCTCATTTGATTGCAAATTGTGCTTTTATTGGTCTGGTGGCAGAGTTGCATTTTGAAAAGTGAACAAAAAGTAACAAGTACAAGAACAGAGAAACACAAAAAGATTACGTACGGTTTGTATAGTAAAAGTATTGTTTTACTAAAGTATAAGGGCAAACAAATAATAGACATAGAGAAATAAAACGATCCAGAAAAGCAGTCTTTATCTACAGAAAATACTCCTGCCCACAGCCGCTCATTCACACACCTTACACAATCACAGGAAAGGAAAGAGGAGAGAGTAAAATTCTTTACGGCCTGTCACAGTGTCAGAAGCAAGTTCACGGTGAGCGTGTCTTATTATGCACGGCATCCGAAAACTGCGGTAAATTAGCAAAACATATGGCGACTTAATGATATCAATGAAGTGGCCATGAGGGCTGCCTAGGAGCAACAAATCTGTTAGATGCGGAGTGGTGTTGCTCACCGTGCCCCACTGTTTCTCACTGACTGATAGAACAAGCCAACGCTACATCCATTAAGATCAATACGCCAGCCATTATGATAGTAAAAAGCACATTTACCAGGGTTGTCAGGCTCATTATTGCAAGCAGATGGCAGCCCTTGCACTTACAATTCTAGACAAGGGAAGCAGTGACAAGACTTCAAATTAGAATCTATAATGCTAATCTATGGCCTGCTGGTGCAGTGGAGATAAAAATGCATTATACAACACAAGACAGCGAGTATTGGACTGAGCTCCTCTGAATACAGGTAGAGTACAGTTGTGGGCCACAGATGCGCTTTATGACTGTAGCCTGTGCTATTCTAAAGCAGTTTAAAAGATATACATATGATGTAATCTAGGGCCTTGGGACACTATATCTTCTGGTCTAGGACTAGGACCGATTGTGCTGTATGTGACTTGTGAAGAGGTAGTATTCATTGTTGAAGGTCTTACTACATGATTTCTCAGAGCTTTCCCTTTATTAATAACAGTGGCACTAGAAGTAAAAGTATGTGTTAAAAAGCTGACCGACATGTCTCATTTAATCAGAGAATTCAGAGAATATACTAATTCAGATCCCAATATTATTATATGATGACACCCCGATGTCTGACAGGTTAGCACAGTTGCTAACTGTTAACAATTTGATAATCAATGTACCAACTGGAGGGCTCCATAAATACATTAACACTTAATTCACTGTGGACATTACCAGACACTTAGAGAAATCTCACCAGGGCAATAACAGTGTGACTAATTCTGCAACAAGAGATCAATGTTAAGGAGCTCCACAGGAGCCTGGGAAAGACTCAGTCACAGGACAGCCACACTTTGGCAACCAGTATTACTAGTGTGCTTATAGGATACTTGTTTCACAATATCTAAAGCATGATAAGTGCAGTAAATCCTAGCTAGTTGATGTGCATCAAGATACAAAATATGTGTATATCATGTTAAATACTGCAGAGAGACAGAGAGAAAAAAAAAAAACTCTTTGAAGATTTAGATCAGGGAACCTGTTCTGACATTCAAGGAAAGTTCACTCTAGCATCATACCCTTAGTTTCCCTTTCAGGAGGAAGTCATGCTCTGCTCTTGTTCATCCTGCTCTCTCTCACTCCCCCCGGACACTCCAAATAAATGGCTAAAAAGAGATCTACTTAAAGCTGTCAGAGAGTGTCGGAGCCAACAGCCGGGCCATTCCGCACGACCTACTCCCTGACCTCCTCTTTTCAGGGGTCACTTGTAGGCTGCCTCTGGTGGGAGTGCAGGGTAGTCATGCACTGAATGACAATGTATAAACATATGAATCACTCCCTCTGAGTCGCTCCCTTTCAATGGCTGTTGAAGAGCAGCTTCACGGGATTGCGGGGTTTATCTTAATTTGAGGACAATGCACGCTTTGTAGTATACAAATAACAAAATGTTGGCTTTATTTGTTTTTTTAAACCAAAACCTTGAAAACAGACTATTTAATTGTATGTTGTATTATCTCAGAAAACAGTACATGCTATGTAGTTGCAGCATTTGTAATGCTGACAATTTGCTCTACGACTCTGCAGTTTCCTTTTGACTTAGTGTCCCCATGATCTTCAAGCAATACTAGAAACAGAAAAGCGCAACAACCCTGCAAGAGTAATGATCTGATGTGACCTGCGGTGATCTGACATGATGTTTAAAATGCATGTTTTCTGTATCAATACAACACTGATTTTACCCATCATTAAGCCAGACACTCAAAATCCATAATTGGAAGAGATATTATCCCATAATTACAGACCTCCTCTCATAGGAGATTTCGAGAATTCACCCAGTTAATATGGTGCAAATGATAAATTATTCCACTGCTTTGTGTTAATCACTACAGTGGAGTCATAAGGGCTCAGCCCCAAAGCTCAGTTTTAACATTAATGCTCTACCTCTCATCAATATTAAAAGGTGCCTTTAGTGAGGGAATGGTATGTGTGTGTGTGTGTGTGTGGGTGGGTGGGGTCTTTTAGAGGGAAAAAGGGAAAAGTGAGAGAGACATGTGACTATGACTCTGACACTGCAGGTACATATTAGCCAACTGAACCAGCAGTATTGCTTATATGCTTAGAAGATAGTGGAGCTATTATGTGGAAAGATACTTAATACAGAACTGTCTATAAATCACTCCTCCTTTTGTGCGTGTGTGTGTGTGTGTGTGTACATGGACGTAAGTGCTCTTTAAGCAGGAACCACTATACTGACCGTGACGTATGTGAGTCAGCAGTGCATAATTTCATGTGAAATTAGCACGAACATTACTTTAGCAAAACAACAGGGAAAAGGGCACTGACATAAGCAACTAAAGGAGGAAAAAAGAATCAGATAGAAGATGAAGTAAAAAGAAAAATCATAATGACATGATGAGGAATAGAAAAGGGAGATGATGAGAGAGAGAGAGAAGAAAAGGGGAAGAGAGGAGAAGAAAAGTGAAGGAAGGGAGGAGAAGATGCTGGTTGGCCACTAGTGAGAGGGCCTGAGTTTGACAGATGCTTTCAGTGATGACCATCTGCCCTGAACAGCAGAGGTGCTGAACTGCAGGTTTTAAAACTGCTCCCTCCAACAGCTCCAAATGAAGCGGAGGAGAGGACCTCTGGACAAAAGGTTGTGCTGAGAGAGGAGCGAGGGCCACGCCACCGCTGTACAACTTTAATTTATGATGGATGAGATCGGAGGAAAGGTCAGGTGGTGATAAATATGAGAGCGTTTGTCCCGGGAGGTCATCAATTATGCCGCGGCTTCTAACTTTCGATCTTGCTGGTGAAATGGATCTCTTCTTTGTAAGAGAACTATCTCTTAGAAAATTGGAGTGTATTAATCAAATTGGCGCTGATGGTGGGGGATGGAGTGTGAGTGGAAGCATATCAACTTAAATCTGAGCCATGATCCATATCAAAGTAGGGGGCTTATGTTGTGTTTTGATGCATAACTGCATCCTCAGACAGCATAACAATGTAAAGGGATATGTCACAAACAGAGTACACCATTGATTTACACAACCTTTCTCAATGGCAATTTTAGTTTGCATTTGATTCTTTGCTTTCGTACAGTGTGGCAAGTGTTCACTTACAACACACCTGGTCACACAATACATGAAGTAATTACAAGAAAATTGTACTGGGGGTAACTGATCACGTATCACACACAGTATATGATTATCACGCAATTATGTCATTTTATTATGCATCGAATTACATCTAATGTAATGGAGCTCATGAAAAAATTAAACTGCCTAACAGACAAACACCAACGGTGATAAAATATTCGTTCTTTATTTGCTCCCTAAAGTAAAAATAGCAAAAAAAAACACATCTTCACAATTACGTTAAAAACAAGTTGGGAATCAATTAATTGAATGCATATTTCACCCCCTAATTTCTTGTTAACAACAACATTCAACCAAAAAAAAAATGCTTCACATGAAGAAAGTTTAATTATTTATTTGTCATTTCACGTCTTCAAAGCTCTTAACAGCTTTTTTTTTTTTTTTCTTTCTTTGAGACCTTTCAGAGAAATAGGTTAAATTCCATCCCAAGGTAATGAAATACAGAAGTCTCTCCTTAAAGGGCCAAAAGGAACGACAATAAGATCACAGCCGCTGACCTTTGACTGAGGCCACCGTCCTTTTATCATTGCCGGCCTTCCCCTTTTCTTCCCCCTGGCAAAAAAAAAAAAAAAAACTCTCTCTCCAGGAAAAGTTATTAGCCTCCTTCTATTGTTTCACAAACTCAGCCTGGAAATGTAGACGAGATTGTGACGATTATAGGACAAACTGAAGAAAGAGAAACAAAAAGAAAAAAGAAAATATGGGTTGATGAGAAGGGAAGTAAAAGTCCTAATTCTTTCTTCCCCAGCGGTGTATATCAAACCAGAGCTGAAGGGGTAATGGTCTTTTTATTCAGCTGACAAGAAGGCAGGATGTCGAGCCCCCCTTCCAATCGATGGGTTTCCATTGTCTCCCTGCTAGCCCACATAGACAAAAAAAAACCTTTACTTGAATTATCTTCTACAGCCCCAAACAGCTGTTTATAACATAGTTGAAAAGATAAAGAAATATATTAGTCAGGTCTCTGTAGCAGTGGTGACCCCAATGAAAACATATTACCCTTGTGACACCTCTAATTTCAGCCCCCAGCAGCTTTTACTAGTACTATGGGTTTTTAATTGTGGTCCCCCATTGTGTTTTATGCTCTAAATAAGTCATTCGTTCATTGTAATGGCTCAGTATTTGCACCATACTGGCTATTAAAGGTGTTATGTTCTATAATGTCTTTGTGGTGTTTTTTTGTTATTTAACTTCGTACTAAACATTACATTTCAGTCACCGTATGGAAAAAACCGTGGTATCACAGCCAGTTGTTCTCTGTTTTTGTATTAAATATTGTTGCCCTTTTTCCCCCCCAAGTAATACTGAGTGATGGCTCTTGACCCATAACAGTATATTACTGTTGTCGCTTTTAATTGTGCTTATCTCGCCTCCCCACCTGCTCATAAGTCTTTGTTTGCAGGGGGACATCTTGATTGTTAGAAGCCCTGGAAGAAAACTAACAAAAAGACATCTATTAAACCCCGGGTCAACGGTCATATTTTGTATCTGGCTGACTATTGCAATAAACAACCTCTGTGAAATCCTGAGACACAAGTGCCACATAGAAATACCAAATAAAGATTCACAATCACAAAAATGCTTTTAGTTGGTCATGCACTTGAACAAGGGTATGGAGTATTGGCCCAGCTATTATTGTCACCACCCCAACCCCCTTCCAATCAGCAAAAAAAAAAAAGAGGGGTGATGTTGCAGCGAGGCACTCCACTCTTGCCTTTCTAGTCCCAGGGTATGGTGCAGGGGTCTCCTAAATGTGCCATGTCGTATTGATCCATATGATCCTTCTAAAAAAAACAGCCAGACTAGCACTTACACACCACCCCAGCTGAGTAAGGGCTATTGCTGCACTACGAAGCTAATCAATTGTCTCTGTATGGAATGACTTATCATCCGCATGACAATGTCGCTTTTTTCCCACTGCCTTATTTTCCTTTGCAAGGTCTTACTGTAGCAAAATGCATCTCAAGGCTGCTCAGAGATGGGTTGGCAGATTTTTTTTTTTTTCTCGATTGAGATTATGTCGAACATTTATTCACTGTACGTGTGCAGAACAATATGAATCCTCCAACTGGCAAAGATTTATCTTGCACATATGAACAGCATCCTATAACTTAATGTGTTCTATCTCTTGCTGTTTAGTGTCTGCTTATTGTACACATAGTAACATAAATTACCTTTTAACAATTTTTAGCTAAAATGAGAAAATGTCTTTTTTTTTTAAACCAAAATAAACAAACAAACAAAAAACATATAGAGCAACTATTTAGCTGTGAAGTCCCATGTTTTTGGGATAGTATGTGTGACTCAAAGGGATTTGTGAATGATTAGCACTTAATTTGCTGCCAGCTGTGCCTCATGAAATCAATTTAGCTGACATTTTGAACTTTAACCAAAGCCATGTATGCCCAAATTAGTGATCCAATATCCTCCCTTTTCTGCAGGCTGCATTTCACTTGCTTCTACAAGAATCTGGGTTTGGTTTTTACAAAAACACCACGCCTTAGCTCCCACAGCTTGCAAAATTACATGGACTTACTTCAGCTGACTAAAACAATTTCTCGTCTGCGAAATGACAATCAAAACAACTTCTGTTCTGTATTTGTGTTATTTCAGATCGTCAAACAGATGCAGAAAACCCTTAATGGAAACCAAGCAGAGCCTGAAGGGGAATTTGATTGACCTCAAAAGTTCTTTCACTGTTTGTAAAGTTTTGGCCCAACACATATGAGGTACAACCACAGATCTGGTCACCATGTTATCTAATAAGTTTATTTTAAGTGAGGAAACATGGTGGTTATAATGGAAAAAGAAAATGTAAGAACACCAGATTTCAAAACTACACATCTGCTTTGAAATTGTAAGAACTCGGGTTCACAATGTTATCCTCATACTTGGACTGTGCAGTGCTAGCAAAAAAAAAAAAAATGGAAGGGGAAAAAAAAAAGAAACTCGCAGCACTCAGTTTTTCTGAAAGCTAATATGTGACCCGCTGATGAAAAGTTCTTCCTTCGGAATTAAGTTGAATGTCCAGCGTTATCTCTCTGTTGGAATTTCTCTTATCACCCCAAGGGAAGCGAGTGACAGATTGATGCAAGTTCTTACTTGAGCCTCCCCACGTACCCTCTATATGTATCCTGCAATGGACAGATACTGTTAGTGCACCTCGCTATTTTATACTTAGACCTCTCAAAAGCTGTTGAGAGACGAGGGTAAGAGAGATGGTCCCGGGATTCCATGCGCTTGGGTGGGAGGGGGATTTAGTTTCAAGAGATGTGGTGCTTTGTCTGCAGACCATAATAATATTGTTGCAAGATGGACAACCTTATATTTAATTATTTTTTAAGTACTAAGTGGACTAGCTGAATATGTTACTACAGTATAGCTGACTCCTTAATATTTCACTAATGTTTTTAACACCACTTAATCACACAAGTTCTGGTTGACCATAATATAAACACACGTGTATCCAAACACATACCCAGCAGCTGCAAATGCAACAATTGCCTACCTTTCTTATAAGCATGGCAGACTTTATACAGTTAACAAATCACTCGCTCTAATAAAACTGTATCCTCAAATGACCCTAATCGCAGGAAGGGCTGCAGACAGCCATGTGGTGAACACATTTACACACGTCTTTAACAGAGAACAAAGATCTGTAAATGCTAAGAAAACTTTAATGAATGCCAGATTACATTAATAAATGACATTAGCTTGTGGCGTACTGTATTTAGGTGATATTAGCTTTAAATAAAATGCAATTAGTTAGTTTTCTCACTTAATAAAATTAACCCATAAATGCTGTTACAAATTTGCTAGCTATTACCAAAGATTGAAATTAATTGCTTTTATTCCCTCTTTACCATTACATATTATGCTTTTATCATATAAATTAAGGCTGTGGGTAACACCTGATTAGTCAGTTTGCTATTACTGCTTCAGAAAACCTCATTCACATGTAGGAATGCACACTGCTGAACCAGGACCACCAATTATTGTATGAATGGTTATGATCTGAGATCAGTACTTCTGTTTAAAGAAGTTCTAGGAGTGTGGATCACGGCAGTCGAGGTTGTACACCTAGATATAACTTCATAACCTCTGTTGAGCTGTGAGTAGAGCTGAACTTTGTCTTTTGTGATATCCATTTTCTCTAATGGCGCAATAACTGTGAAGCTTGGAATCTGTGGGCTGGGTGTAATTACATAGTTTTCGAGTGCACAGAGAGTTGTGATGTTTGAGCGTAATGCATTAACAGAGATCCAAACCTGACATCCTGACAGTATATCTCGAACTGAAGTGTAGAGAGCAAATATGATGACCTCTGACCTTACACTAGTCTGAGGAGATCAAAACAGCGGGATACATCTAAAGCTGGGGTGCTAAAGTTGAATCTCTTCTCCAGAGCTATCAGAAGGATCTGCTTCCTTCTGCATACCAAGACAGTGCTTATGCCTCACCAGTAATCTGCACCTGGACAGTGTTGTTCTACTTGTGTGCTTATCTGAGAAGTCATACATTTTATCATTCGCCAGGTGCAGCCAGGTTCTCTGTTATCAAGAGAGTATATCTCAGTGTCTGATGCCAGGGATTCAGAAAGGAAATGACGATGTTAGAAACTGGATGGATAATGTACAGTCTGGTATTTTGGTTGAGAATCAAGTCAAAGGAAGCACACCACGTGCAGGGAAGTCAAAGCACTAAAAGATTCAGTATGATTTTTAGAAGCAGTTTTAGCAGCTGTGTAATATAGAAAATGTACTATTTAGAATATTTGAAGTAATAATAGCTGAACATCACCTGTGCAAATGAAAGTAAATATCACAAAGGAGATATCGACGTTACATTGCATTATCGTACAATCGAGCATTTTTAGTATAAATAAAAAAGTAAATGCTGATTAATAAAAACAACACATTGTGGAACATTTGAGCTGTACAAGATCAGATCTATAGAAAATACTTTAGTGTGATTTACAATGCATAAAAAGAGACAAGAGATCAGTGAAATTACTGGAAGAAGAATGAAAAGAGGAGCCATGTAATAAACAGGACAAAAATCTTTTTTGTTACTTTTTAACTAAATTTGCTTAGAAAGTCAAGTCCATAACTCTTCCGTGTTTTAAAGTAGTGTGTTTTTAATCCAAAATCTAATGAATAGTCTCAGATAACTTTGTGTAAGTGCAGTACTGTTCCCTAAATACTGCATTATAATTTAGTCTGTCTTGGCAGATCATCCATCTTGATCATATTCGGAGAAAACAGTACCTGTAACCTATATTCCAGTAAATCTACCAGGTCTCTCATGTGCAGAAAAGACGAAGGAGAGAGGACAGAAAAGCAGAAGGAGATCCATCAGGTGATGTATTACCCTGTAGGCATTGTAATTTGTTATATAAGCTTCATGTAAGCTCAGCAGCAAGATTAAAGACCTCCAGCTCAATGTATCAGTCACCCGTCAACTGCTGGGTCAATTTCCCTTTAACCCTTGTTTTGTGGTTCATAACCCTCTTACAAGTATGACACTGTCAATCAAAATGTAGTGCCCAAGTATTTGCTGACTGGCCCCGTGTCCTCTTTTGCCTAGTTTGAATGACTTCGCCACAATTCACCCAGAAGAAAAGCGAAAGGTGCAAGAAATGCTTTGCTTGCCACATTAATTTGTTTGTTTTTGTTTTTTTTTTGTCTGAGTAATATTAGAAATGCTGAAATGTTCTAAATTGCAAAATGTAATTTTAAATCCCTTGATCTAACATTGCTTTAGATGTTCGGTGCATTGGTCATTTGCCTCCTTGACAGTTTTTCCTGGATTTAGGAAACGGGCATCTTGGGAGGCTCACCAGTCATTAGCAGCCAACAGACACTGGACACATTACACACTGTGACATAAATGACTAAATGAATCAGCACATCTATTAAAGGGTGTGTTCCCTCCATGGTGCGGTGATACGATAAGCCCATATTTTGTTTTGAATCCTAATGACTGGTGTAGGTGTGCATCCATCATGGATTATTGGGGACTTAATTTAATTGAGCTGAAGCGGTCGCCTGTAAATCACATTAGGCTGTCATTTCTCTTTACAGCACGGAGACAAAAGCCCCCGCTGGCTGTGACTTGACAAGACACCAAGGTGGGTGTTCCAGCAGGCTGCTTTATTCCGCAAACGAATAGATGGGAGTAATGAGGATTAGGGCTGTGCATTTATAATGCAAAATAATGTTTCTGAATAGCGATAATGGGAGCGGCACACAATGAGAGCTGTTATAGTGTTTGATTGTTGCCATCAGATATCTGCACAGGCTCCTGTTGTAGCTCTTTGTATAAATCCAGTTAGAATTGTGATAAACTGGGGTCTGATGGTGTTTACTCTGGAGTAGCAACACCGCAGCTGGAAGAATGCTCTTATCGCTGTTATTGCCGCCACTGCTTCACACACTTGGTTAACAAACTGGCTGGGAAAATAAGAGCTGACAGTGTTCAGCCCCCTCAGGTGCACGCAGCCTCATTCCTTCAGCTAATGTCCATCAATATTGCTCATTATTCAAATGAGATGAATGGTATATTGTCAGACAGCGAGTGTTGGGTGGCAGTGTTATTTTGACCTATTGTAAATGTCGCAACCTTGCCCTGATACCTTAGCATACAGCGGCTGAGGCTGGAGGAGTGCTGCTTGGTGTAAATAATGGGCCCGTGGGTGTCAGGTTTTTACAAGATACCTCTCTATAAATCAGCTAGGCTTGGCCATGCCATCAATTTTAACATGGTAAATAGGCATCTGGCTAATTTACAATGAGTTTGTGTAATAGAAAAGTGATAAAAGACACACGTAGATCTGTTGAGACAAACATCATACCTCTTGTAAAACCACAAAGCCTCCACCTCCGTGAATGTACTCATGTCATTTACAAATGCTCAACAACGACCTTTCACTAATCAGAAATAATCTATATTAGAAAATTTGAAGGGAGACTCACCTAAAATTGAACACTTTACAAAGTCATTGTAGTATTGTGAACCTAGAGAAGCGGCGGAGAAGTGCGAGTCTACTGCACACATAGGCCCTCTGTATTGAGAGGAGGAGGCTAAGTGTATTGTATCCCATAACCTCCTGTTATTGCCACACAACACAAGTGGCGGTGGCGGCCCCAGCCACTATGATGGAGCACCCTTCTCCTCCTGAGAAAGAATGTTTGCTTACTATTTCATCATCCCCCGGGGCCACAGGAAAATAAGCCCATCAGTTGTCATTGTGACAGGATAAAAATGGAGCCGTCATATTTCAGTAACACAATGCAGGCGAAGAAAGAGAGAGAGAGAGAGAGAGAGAGAGGGAGACTGTGTGAGAGAGAGCGGCATCCAGCACCATCACCTTATCCTGCAAATGAATTATGGACCAGCTTCTTTCTCACGCAAAAACTATAAGTTAATATTATCTCCTCAGGATAATTATAGCAAAGTTCAATTACTGACCGAGCATTACCGTGTGGCCCTGCACCATGGGTTCTGACACACACCCCTTTTACACATTTATCTTTTCACTCCAACACAGTAAATCTGCATGATGGCAGTGATTTATCTACTGGTGCCTGGTCCCTAGCTCCACCACCATTCTTCTTCGCATACAGTGATTGGCCCAGGTCCCTCGAGTCCCCTTGAGCTTAATGTAAGCTTTTCTTTTTACACTGTATTTTCGGACCAATTTGTGTCCCCCACTTTTGTCTTCAATGAATGGGGCAGAGGTCTGGGATTTTGAATTTACTCCACAAGATGTATGACCTGGTGATTGCTATAAAAGGGGGCACATGAACTCTACTGCAAATCCTCTGGGTGCACCATAACAACTGCATTGTGTAGTACTACCCTGAGCTCTTAACAATACCACTCTCGAGCACACATTTTAAAACTGTGACAAACTGTGTTGGCTGCAATTGATACCAACACGTTGTCTTGTCAGTGTGGATGGAATCTCGCTGGCTCTGTTAGCAACGTGCTGTTTTGGTCTTCTTCAAAATGACAACGCTCCAGCGAGGGAAGCTTCAGGCTGCCCCAGAGGCATGTCCTGAAGTTCACAGGGATAAATAGTGGGACAGCTAAAGGGTTCCCCTCCAAGGACCCGAAGTAGCAAATGCAAGACGCTTCATTCACCTTTGTTTACAGCAAAAAATGAAAAATCTTATTGTAAATGGCATCCACTTTACTGCATGATTGTTAAAATCACTTTTTAAAATACAATAAAACAATTTTCTTCCGTTTACACCTTAGTACGCACATGTAAACGTAAACCTGTTCTTCAACAATTCACACCCATGAGAGTGTTTTCAAACGGACGACAAGATAATTCATGTTTAGCAATAAAAGATCAGACGGAGACCAATTCGATATGTCAGGTCTATAGAGCTCTCATATGTTTTAACCTAATCACTTCCATCAAACATTAACACACAAAGGTGTTGCAAACGACTCTGAGAATATCTTGTGTGTCACCAGCTTCGCTGTATAGCTGTACATTTAGAGGGGAATAACATCTGAAAGATTAAATAGGAATATCAAATTAGAAGGAATATAATACAGAACAATATGTAACTCAGCCATTTTTATATCACACAGACTCTTACCCCAGTGTGACATTTGATCTACAGCATATTATATCCCATACTCAGTGCCAGGCTATTTGCATAAGAATTGACTGTCTGCCTACTAAGCAATGGCCCGCTTAAAGACCCAGCTGAAAATGCGTGCGTGTCACGAATATGAACATCTAAATCAAGTCAGTGTCTAACCCTCATATTCTGCGACAATTATTTGGCAACACCATGATAGTCACATTCAAACAAATCAAATTTCATTCTTATGAGACACATGTTAAAGAGGTGTACACTTTCAGTAATTATTCTGTAAACTCAGCCCCATATTTTCATGCAAATGTATTAGATAGTGACACGTCAAAAATGAAATCCAATTTGTTGGTTATGAAACACATGTAAGGAAGAAATGTGTACACTAATTATCTCTGGGGCGTCCCGCTACCCCTCCCCAGCCCCCCCCCCTCCACCTATTTCATACACAAACTGAACTGGATATTACATTTGCTTAAAACTCAATCATGAAAAATGAAGACTCCATTTGAAAAATTTTAATAAAGATAAGTTGCTTCTATCATTGAATCAGGGAATGCTAATCGCCGCTTTCATTCGGGTGGCGGCAGATAATGTCAACCTAGCTTGAGGCTCTTATTTTGCAATAAAGCATTTACATTCTAATGATTTTATTATAGCTTATACAGGCTGTCAGCGACAGACCAACGGAGCTGCAGCCCCTTCCTCCCAGCCTCTTCCATTCAAATCGCCTGGCAAATTGTATCAGCTATCAGCTCATAGTGCTTTTATCAAGCTGGCCCAGTGGCAAGCCAGGGCCCACCACAATGAGATGTCTATAGCTTGAAGAGTCTGTATTTAATCATTTCTGCTCGCCAGTATTGTTCTGCTTACAGTGCATAAATAAGTGCTTCAAATAACCCTGGAGTGCCACTGACAATGAAACAAAGTATCTGTCTTATTTATCTTCCAGTCTTCACTGCAGCCCTTTATACTATATATCTTTATACTCAGTGTGTGTGTGCATATATATATCTATATATATATAGATACTCAAACAAATACAAATATAAATATATATTTTACTTTTCACTGCTTCCTTTGTCTGCTGCAGGCAATGTTTCTTATTCACTCACCTATCATCTTGGAACAGTCTGAAATTACTCACTGATGAGTGGAAAGCTTTAGAGATATAGATAACCAAAAAGCACTTCTGAATGGCAAAAATCTCCAGTCTCCCGACAACTCTATTAGAGAATCGCGAGGAGGAAAAAAAATGGGATTGGACTTGGGCCAGTTCCTGTGGAGGTGAGGAATTGTTTAATCTTTCTGTTATGGAGAGATGAGTGCAAAGTGGCCATATATTAGCTTACACCACCGTACACCAAGGACTTCATAGAATAATGACAAAACAGGGAGTCTGTCAGTGCCTCCCAAAATGACCTAAATATATTTCCTGCTATACCACCCATATTGTGAAGGTGGGCAAATGATTATTAAAGTAATAGAAAGACTGTCATCATCATTAAAGGAAGTGATTTAGGCAGGATAGAAAACAAGTGTTGAAACATTCTGTAATCCCTGAATCAACTACCATGAATATAACATATCACTGCACTGTGCCTCAGAAATGAACAGGTTTTTATAAGCTGTTTGACAAGATAAAATACTGAAGCTGTGTTTGTATTTATGTGTGGTGGAATAACTGGGTATTATGTATGTCCACTGTAATAATTAGAAATTATTTATGAAACTGACTATAAGCTTAATGTCTGCCAAATTCAACAAACCAACTGACTTGACAGCTTAAAGCACTAACAGTGTTTCATTTATTGTGTCTTAGTCTGCTATAATGACATACTGCCATGTTGAATTAATACTTTGCTTTAATAGCACTGAATTTATGTTCTACTTGTGGGGCCAAACAACAAGAAAGAAACATGATCTCCAGCTCTCTAGACTCTGGGCACATTACAGTGAAACTTCATTTTTGCTATGTAAAGTATTAACAGTGGGAAATAGAATTGTGGTTAGTGTGAGGATTTTTTCTAACCATGTTTGGTTAGATTTTTACTTTCTGACCCTAAATATTGTTTTATTGTTGTTGTTATTCTGGCTTTGGATTAACCTCTCATGTCGAATCATTGTCACACAATCACTGGTGTCAGTTAAACACTGAGGACAGTAATGATGTGATGCCCTCATCCGTGTCCTTCTATAGTTTTCAGGTGTTCTAATACAGCGTCTGCCCATCTCTGCCTGTTCAGGGTGTATCTATACCCTTGGCAGAGCAGGATTGTGTTCCAAGTTTAACAAGAGTGCTTTGAACTCACTTTGGAGTTGAATCACCTAACCCAAGGCCACGTTTGTCATCGTAGCCTCATGTATCAACACAAGATAGAGAATGCCTCAGAGGGACTTGGACTAATTTGGGGGGTTTAACCGCTGTTCATGAATCTCTTGCCTGATCCCCTCAAAATATAATGAAGCCAGGCAGGTTTTGAAAAGCCAGGAAACATTTCTTGTGACCTTAGTTGTGCGGTGTTATTCTGGGAGACATGACCGTAAACCCATCCCTCTTCTCCTAAGGCAGTTAAATACCTGCCATTGTGCACCATTGTTCCGTTATTGCTGTTGTCCTTTTTTCTTTCAAGCTCAATTCTTTATTTTGGTGTATATTGTTACTCCAGAGGAGCTCTTTTTATCCTGAAGGCAAACATCAAACTAAGAGACAATACCAGCTTCACAAAAGACCTCCATTACGCTTTTTTTTTTCCTCCTGGTTTTCTGTCTCTGTGTCCCTCTTTTTTTGTTCTGTTCCAATTCTCAATATTACAATTATCTTGTGAGTTTAAAAAGGGTAATTTTAATGTATTGGAATCATGTGGTTAAATGATGCTATGTAACTCAAATTCACCATGTATGTAGTCAACCCTGTGTCCTAACATTTACATATACATACAACTAAAGTGCAATCACCAACACGCTTTTGTGGGGAATGTAATTGCAATTCAATTACAGTCCATTCACCATTAACATAATGACCATATGTTCACAATGTACGTAAATGACAAGTTGATGCTTAACATATTAAATGTACATGGCCAACATTTTTTCCCCAAAATATTCGCTCTACTACGTTTACACTGCGTTTTTGTTTGACTGTTAATAAAACTGACACTACTAAATGGCAGATTGTTACATAGAAATAGTTCTTTGTGGTAGACTTTAATTTGTTGATTTGATGTTTGCAAAGCTATATTTGAGAATGAAGCCGATTAAGTCTGATATAATTAGGAGCTGATAAAAGAAAAAAGAAAAGTTGATGTTTGGCATTGGGAAAACTGTCCAACGCGACTGTGTCAAAATTGTTTCAAATAGGTGAGCCCCCCCCCCCATATAAACACTGTACCTTTGTTAACCCACACGTAAGTCTTAAGGTTCAGAATTATTTTACATTTTCAATTTATCTGTCAACCTGCTGAGGTAACAGGTAATAAATACAGTCAGAAAGTCACAATGATAAGCCAACATTTCAGTGGAATACGAGAGTTTTTTTGATGCTTTTAAGAGAATAAGAAACTGGGGGGAAATTTACATTCGGCATATCAACAAACCAATCCGCACTCCTTTCAGTCATTGCATTATTCACTGTGTGTTCATTTCCTGTTGATCAGATGGACTGTTTGATGTATTCTCCTAACTTGACACAATGATGCTGATAAAACAGTGGCAAATTTACTTATTCTGCTGACAGACAGCAATTTAGCGGGAAATGAAGTTGTCTTGACGACGATGCCATATTACATACACTCCCTAGCAAATAACCTAGTTTGAATAATCACCTCCACTGTCTGTTTAAATGATTTTTATACCCATTTTAAAGGAAGCCTTTGATGTGATAATACTAATTCCCAGCCTGTGAGAGGGATGTGGTGAAAAAGTGGAAATTATTTCAGTATTAGGATGTCAGTCAATCCTCTTCCACACCTAGCTCACTTATTAACTGGTAATGATTGAGCTACTACATCCACTACACTGTCTTCAGTGCTTTAGTGTGCAGTACAATTGATTTCAATAAGGCTGTGGGTGCTTTAATCCCATTGTTTTGTTGCTACATGCAGAATATTTAATTTGGAGGAAAAATGTGAACTAGTATTGTTGTTGTTATGTTTTTGGTTTTTATTCCCGCTGGAAGGAGACAGGGTTGTGCACACACTATAAAACGCATACCAACATACCAGGCCTCATTAAATATATATATATATATAAAGTAAATCTTAATAAAATACAAAATCAAATATATGATTCTAGTTTGGACTCTATATGATGGGCTGGAAAACACACTAAAACACTTTTGAGTGTCTCTTTATTGAAAGCTTGAAAGACGGGAACCTTGTTATCCCCAAAATAATTGAATTCAGTCTGTTTTACATAGCACAATGCCCTAATACATGATTTAAAGGGCTTTCACATATTACATGCATTAGGATAATGGAACGCAATGATAAAACTTTCAGTAGCATTAACATGTGATGCATAAAATAAAAGAATGAGAGAAAAAGCTTGAATAAAACTGCTGTTGGATAGAATCTACATGTCCCAAAGAGATAACTAGGCTAGCCATGACTCATTATTCATTTGTTTATCAAAATGATTCAGTTTTGCACTTAAAAAGATAATGCGTTTGAGTCGAAATATTTGCAAATCTTTCACTGAATAATGTTAAGAAGCAGTGATGCATAATTTCTTTGAGTTTTCTCCACTGTTTATACAACTAATAGTATGAGTATCAACAAAATATGTTTGCCTGTGCACTTTGTTCCAGGATTAAGGGTTTAGAGATATGTATAGAGATATGACAGACATTCTAAAATGTAATTTAGAATTTTATTCTGAAAACCAGTGTGATGGAAATACACACCAAAGCTGGATTAAAACTTGCTAATTGATAAAAAAAAAAAAAGTCACCAATACCAGGATAAATTAATATAGATCATTATGTTATCTTTCACACCACTATGACTCAATGGGCTGCAGAGAGTGGGCTTTTCTGCAGTCGCTGATTGTAATGCCCTTTTGAAAAACAGCATGATAATTTAGCCAGATGTTACAGTAGCTGAGAATTTAACCAGACTGTCACATCGTGACATGGCTCTGCCCAGTTAAGACAAAACTTCTTTGTGGGGAACCCATATGGTGAGATCTTGACAAGCATTAGTACTTCATTTAAAGTAGTAGTACTATCCCGAATATTGATTGGCTGTAGCTTCATTAGCTGGGAACTGACATCCCAGTTTAAAGAGATTGATGTCTCTTTAAACTGGGTCCTAGTCAGGGATACCTGGGGAATCACACTATTGACTTTGGACTGTTTGTGCTGCTAGGCCTCTGGAGACTTTGTGTTAACTTTAATGGGATCCATCAATTCATCTTCCTTTTTAATAATTATGCTTTTACCATTCACAAGAGACAACAGCATCTGATGGTTTTTATTGAAAATATTTTTTTTTTCTACAATGCCTGTAGACAACAGAGACTTGTTTGTCTTGGTTTCTGCATAAGGAGTTTAAAATGTGGAGGTTTGTTTTTGTCACGACGAGCTCCTCCTTTCAGTGCGTTCTTCCCAGGAACAATACACAAGGGAGCATTACAAAGAAATGATAAAATTCCATACGAGTAATCCAGAAATCCCTTTTCAATGATGTGACATCAGTAACCTGAATATTGAATAAAGATGAATGGCTTTTCCCAAAGATTAGCATTGTGTAATTAAACAAGTGTACCTCCCTGTGTGAAAGACAATTGATTTTCATACACTTGATGCCACAATCCTGTTGTTGGTCTTAAGAGTGTCTTTGATTTTTCTTTGGTTTAACACACAATAACCACAGGAAGTTGAGACACATAAAAGCACAGCCCTGCAGACCTTCAAGTTCACCTTGTAAAGTGGGGGGAGGGGACGTGGGTTGTCTGAGGATGGTGCTGAAAAGGTGTTTAGAAAGAGAGAGAACAAGAGAGCGATAGCATAAGAGGACGAGAGGGAGAATTAAGTGATCTTGGCACATGATGAAAAGGAATGCTAATGTTAAGTACATTGATCAGCTGCTCCGCAACAGTCAACCAACCCTTTGCCCCCCACTATATCAATACATTGAAAACATCATTTGTATCAGCAGTTGTTTCTTTAATTAAGATCTGGCCCAAATCTTTGGTATTGATCTGTGCCATTACCTTATCGACATTGTCTCGCCGAGCTGACTCAGTGGCTTTCTCTCTATTGAAATGACCTGGCTTAGGGGTACAAAGAGCACCGCCGTATTATGTCATATAAGCCGAGCTGTGTCTTTGTCTACTGTCTGAACGAAGTATTTAAGGTAAGTGGTACAGGCCAGTATTGACATCTGCTTGCGTCACTTAACAAAATTAAACACGTGGGAAAATTGCCTGCAAGGGTGGAATTCTTAAGGGAGTCATGCATTCGGCTCTAATAGATGTGATTAGACGCTGACTTCTTAACAGCCTTGTTTTGTACTTTGGTGATGCACATCTCCTGTCAAATGATACAAACAGTACATACACTTCATTTTTACATTTTGCAAAATGCAAGATATACATGAAAATAAAAGTTCTTTATTTACTGTTTACTACAGGATTTCTTGTACTTGTACACTGAGTCCTCTAAAGGAAGTTATTTCCAGGCCACTGGCAGTAATTCCCCCTGAAATAACCCCAATTCTTCAGTACAGTGTATAGTATTTACTTCATCATCATTAAGAATCTATTCCACAGTCATTACAGTGATTGATACCTCCATTGAAACCATCACGGCATATTTTCTATACGAAATATCCCTTTACTCGGATCTCTTTCCTGTCTAATTGAACAATGACACATTTTCTTGGGCTCTCTTATCTGGGTTTTGGGAAGCTCATCCCTGCATCAGCCAACTCTTGCTTGCCTCCAGCCCCCACTTCCTCACCCCCCCCCTACTTTACTGCCTTCCTTCAAGGCAGTCTGCAGAGCTGCCTGGTGTCTCCTCCCCACTCCAGCCCCTCACATGGCATGCATGGTATAGGAGAGGCTCCTGAATCCACAATGCCTCGCTGTGCCTCAGGTGAGATTTGTGAAGAGCCTACCGCCACAGCCTCCGCCTCGCAGGCAGCCGTCGACACTCAACCAGCCCGCGTCCTGCTGAATACCGCCAGTCAATCCCACTTGTCTCACCGCGTCAAGCATCCACCCACCTGATAAAATACACAACCCCCCCCCTCCCTCTCCAAGCCCCTGAAGTGTTAAATTTGTTTCCCCTAACTCAACCCCCACCTACCCCTGCAGGAGAACCCCACATTACACTCCTGAAAAATCCCCGAGAAGAATATTTATTTATTTTTTTGAGGGTGAAAGGATCGGTGGAGGCTTTGCATCTCCATGGGCATTTTGAACAACGCCTGCTATGCTCCGATTGCAACCACCACAAACAAATCCAATAGCCACCGCTAATCTGATCATCTCATCCCCAGCACTTTTCATGCTGGGTTCCTCCCTCAGAACCCCCTGTACTAGTTCCAGTCTGGGAGTGTGTGATAAGACACTGGAAATTTAGTCATCATCTTCCGCGCAAAGGAGCTCAGAGGAGGGATTATGATATTCCTATAACCTTACATTGGATATGGACAGGGGCAGCTCCTACAGCGGATACAATCCTGTACGTAGCTGTCCGTCCAGACCTTTTTCTCTCAGCCCCATCCGCCGTCTTTTCCCTTTTAAAAGGTTGACTTTACAAGATTAGTGCACACTAGCCGTCATCATGTTAGCAGAGATAGCAAGGAGAAAACACAGTGTTTACTGTTGTTGAATACATTTTGCCACTCTGATAGGAGGCATGATAAATATAAACTATTAATTCTATTTTTCTTGTGTATTGGTTCATAAAAAAAAAAAAAAAGTCTTAGAATGCGTGAGTGAAAAAGGATGAGTTAGATAGGTTTATTCTGAAGAGAGGCTTAAAAGGCTTTGCAATTGGCTTGCTAAGATAGAGGAGCACTTGAGAATGGAATATGAAAAATCTTTGTACTGGTAGATTTTTAGCAGATTATTCCAAATACTTGCTACAAGCAAAATGATGGATGAGATAAAAATCACTCTCATTCCCCACAGACCTAATTTCGCTCAGGTTGGCACATTTAGATATCTCTACCGCAAAGATGAGTGCCGAGATGACTTTTTGGCATTTGTGGCTGCCAAACAAATCAAAACACCATGTTCACATTTTGCAAGCATGTGTCTCGTTTAGTTTGGCAGTTGCATGTGACTTGCTGTGTAATTATTGTGGATGTCATTTAGGACAGTTTTTGGCTTGTCCATAACAACTAATTTCAGTGAAAACTGTGCACTGCATTTGCTGCGTTTTGAACATATTAAAACATCTCAGTAGCCGTTAGAACCCCCAGCTCTACTTGGGAACTCACTCTCATTTCTACAGCTATTTAGACACAGTAAAATCAAGGGTCTGGATAAAACATGTCAGCTAAAAACACATAAAACTGGGAAAAAAGGGGCTGATGAAATGAAATTTGTTTGGAGGAGTAACAAAATAGCATTTTCAGCTCATTTTAATGTCTAATCACAGCTCACTGCCTTCTCTTTTTTTTTTGGATGCACATTTGCATTATTTTCCAAGATTGAAATGGCATCAGAAACGTGTCGCTTTAAATAGATAGGCTTTGGATGATGTTCTCTCTGGTCATCATGTGAGATGAGAGATTTTTAGTAAGGAAAAATATTGCCTTTACAGTTGTATGCTACAGAGCAAAGACTAATCGGACTCACGCTAGTTATTAAAAGACCTCTGCCTCAGGTTTTGTGGTGAGATGGACACGCTAAATGGTGTCAGAGGCAGGTAATTATGTAGCAGCCACTCTGTAGAGCACCTTGTCACTGTCACACAGCTTACAGTTTGCTGTCTTTTCCTGAGAAACTGCAAAGCTGCATCTAATCATGAAAAGAATCCCGAGATGTATCTCAGTCTATTAGCGGAGTCACACTTGCGGTACAACATCAGTCAAACATTGTAATAGTCTGAGCAGCGCTGTGTCGTATATACAGTGAGCTCATTGTTCTGTCACATTTAAAATGTATATATTAGACATCTTTGACAGGCGTTGTTAAATATTGAATATGAGCCGTTTGAAATGCTTTGGCTGTTTATTTTATCACCACCTTCTCACTATCTCTCCCCATCTCGCTCTTCGTCTCCTTCTCTCTTGTCTGTACCTCTTTGCAGTGGAGTGCGTTCACATTTTTTACCTCCTGTGATACAGGCTCATTCAAAGTCAGATTAAATTAGGACAGGTCTGTCTAGCTGAGATCCAGAGTGACAGAGACGTCCCAAGCTACAGGAAGCAGCAGTTACAGTTCTAACACCACCGCCACCACCATCAACCCCCAGCCAACCCAGCCCCCGCACTTCCCACATCTCCCATCAATATTTCATTAGGGAACCTTAGAAGCAAAGTATAAGTGAACACGTACGTGCGTGTGGAGTGTCCAAGCACGCACACACAAGCCACAACTCTCAGTCACACACACACACTATTCTTTTTTCCCCTGTTACTGTCGCACAGGTTTGCTGAGTTTCCGTCTAGCCAGACGTGCAAGGAAAGCTAAGCCCCGTTCACTCCCCCCTTCTCTTGCTACTCCTCTTCCACATCCTCCTCATGGAAGATTTAGCTTCCATTCATTTATCCTTATTCAGGATGACAAAAATCAATCATTTCATTCTCTCTGGATGGCTAGCCATTAAGAATGGGGACATCAACTGAAATGAAATACACATTTCCCTCAGCTGATCCCCTCCTGTGATAGATTTGTGCAGCTACAAATGGGTGGAGGTAAGGTTTCTGAAGTCAAAATGGAGGTGTTTGTACTATATGTCTTCTAATCACCTTCATTCCGCAGACACCGGGTTGTTGATAACGTTCTAATCTCAAAGCAAATGTATAGTGAGTTGTCGACTGTAGTAAACCAACCGTGTCATATAGAATTAGGCTATGAGTCTCTTTTTCAAACAACATTTAACACCTTGTCAAAGCCTGCTGACTCTCACAGGAAAACACGTTCAATATAAAAAGCTTTTCCTAAAGGAATGTCGCTTTATAACAATAAATACATGCAAGAAAGAGAGAATAAAGCAGGAAATCTATAAGCTTAATTCATTTCAAGTTCCAGATTTGGAAGCTAAACGCTTTCTGCCTCAGCTAACTCCACTACCAGGCTTACCAAAAAACACATGCTTGATTTTGTCAGTCTAATGAATCAGTGTATTTTCAGCAATATTTCACTATTTTTAAGTAATTAAGATGTGATAATACGTTATTCTAGGAATAGCTACTGAGGTTTTCTAAAAGGTAATAGTCTTTGCATGTTTTGCTACAGCATGCTGCACTAATAAATATCTAAAAGCAACATACCAATAAAGTAACTGACATGTTGCTGAGGTCTGTGCATCAAACTATGCACACTGGTTTCCTTAACTAGAAGGAAAAGAATGTTTTTTTTCCCCAGCGTTTACAGTTATTTGATCCTAATTTCTGTCAGGTTAGCTTTATTGTTTTGGTTGTGTGAAGTATATTCTTCTGGGAATTTACTGCAACGGCTTATTCACCACATCAATATTCCCCTAAGGTGAGAATATTATTTCTATTTGAATGAAAAGTCCTATCCATTTGACAAAGCTTTGGAAAACATGCATCATGTATCAGTTTTCAACACTTCTTAAGGCTTTAAAGTAAAATAGGTTTGAGACATATCCCTGCAAATAATGTATAAATGTATTATACAGTGGTTGTCACTGAGCTACATTAGATATTTATTCTTAAGTTATGCTACTCTTTCATATTATTTTTTCTGGCTTTATGTATGAATTCTTCAACTTCTCAGCTATTAATGTATGAATTGTCTAATGTTGTTCATATATTATTGAATTGTGCTATATTTTTCTATTTCTACAAACATAGGTCCACTTGATTCTATAGTTTAGACACCCAGTCTTAGAACTGAGTTGGGTTGTGTCCAAATTTAGTTCAGTCTAATTGAGTTAGATCAGGTCTGTTTCTACTCTGTCAGGTCCTGGGTCTGCGTCTCAAACATCTGTATTTGGATCAGGTCTTACTGTGCTTGAGTCCTTGTCAGGTCGGATATCCTTGTTGTAAAAATTAATTTATTCATGTCAGGTTCTAATTGGATTTCTATGGGTTTGTTCACGATAGCTCAAAAGATTTGGATCCATGAAGACCTCTGATTTACCTATTGTTTCTTTGAAAACATATAGGCACACATATACTTAATATGCACTCACTTACCAGGTCTGTAATGTCTTCTCCCTTTCAGACAAAAAATGTTATGCCTTCTAAAACATTATTTACAACAGTATGTCCCGTTCCTGCTTTGTTTTTCTATACTGTTCAATCCTCACAGAGAAAAAAGGGACACTAAATTCCACTCTGTGTAATGAAATGTGTTGTAAAGCCACAACGTGTACGAGAAGACTAAATGACAAAAGGGAGCAGAAAATTGGCTGGGACTCACACCTGCTTGGAATGATTAAGCTGTAGCAATTCTTTTTTCCCCTTCCAACAAATGACTGCAGTAGTCGACAAAAGGTGTTGATTCAGAGGGCAAATTAAGCCTTGAACAGGCAAGATAATGTGCCTGTGATCAATTAACACAGACACAAGGTGTACCGGTTTCACTTTGAAACTTTCAGGGCCGGCCAACGGGCCCCTTTGTGCCTTTCAGCTGAGCAGCACTAATCATTTCCGTGGCTTGCTTCTAAAGGCAGCCCTGGACTCAGAGTATGGATTTTGCCTGGGGACTCTCCCCAGGCAATGAACTGACTAGTCAAACATGTTCACAGCAGCCCTAATCTTACTCTGGGACACTGATTTGACATGAAAGACCACATATCTATATTTTTTAGACATGATTTCTGTTGTGTTTAACTGATTTTAATTAGTACAAAATAAAAAGTGTTTTTTTTTTTTCTTTGCACCATTCAGTTGAGGGATGAATCGAGTCAGGACCGGAAATCGCTAAGACACAGCCTTTGCACTATTCCTCTTTGTACAACCTGCTGTAAATAGATTGAAAGGCGATTAAACAGCAGTTCTCTCCAGCTCAAAGATGGTTTGATCTTTGTCTCGGCCTATGTTCTTGTGAAGGACATCCAATAAATTTCAAAAGACATAGAAGTGAAGTACAGGGGAGAGAAAAAAAAAAAACATAAATATTAATTTACTCTGAGATATATAGTTTCATATTTATACACAAGGTCTTATACAAGAGCTGATCCAGAGTTGAGGTGCATTAGAGTATTTCCTCTGCGGGTCACATATTAAACAAGATGTTGAATTGTGTGTAAGCTTTACATACAGTGGGTACTGTCAGCTTACTGTCACTATGTTTCCTCACGCACTAAGTGTGCAAGTATTAATCTTGTTTGAGACAGAATACGCAGCCATAACAGCCAGACTTTGGTGGGAGGCAGATGATGATATATCTATGAAAGTGTGAAGCTGAAGTAATATGATGTACCTTATAAAAGCTGGCTCCACAGTGAGGGAGCGCCTTAATCCCCCCTCTAAACCACCCTCTCCATCTCTGAGAGGAGTTGATTTTGCTCTGCTTTGAATTCCCCCTCTCCCCCTTCTCTCTCTCTCTCTCTCTCTCTGGTTTGTCTTGAAGAGAGGGAGATATCCACCGCTACTATTTTCTTTTAGATTAACTGACTGATGGACCTCTTCAAAGCACATCATCCACACCATATGGATCATGGCAGATACAAATCACATATAGGTGTCAGGGCAAAAGATAGTTCTCATAAAACACTGTTGTCTGACAATGTGTCAGGGTGTGGCCTTTTACAGTATTAACCGCCTTATAAACGGGAGATTTGTAATTTGTTTTACCAATTTCACAATGCACAATTTGAAACAACTAAAGAACTAATACATGTCCGATGTGAAATTCAATCCTCAGTGTAACCAAGGCAGAAAGACCAACATAAGCGTTTCAGTGCATGACACATGTTCCTGCATTGTAAAATGTGGTGTTACTTTTGGCTTTAACAGCCTTTTCCTTGAGAGGAAAGTAAACGAACACTTGCTTCTCCTACGAATTCTCGTGTTAACTGCAAGCTAATGATATTATATGGAACCTATGGCCTTAGTAAAACATATTACATATCTAGGCTTGAATGTATCATGCCATGGATTATGGTCCAGCCTCTGGAGGACCACAAACCACATTAGCTTGAATTACCAAATTTTAACTTTATGCGCAACGGCCCCCACACCCACCTAGCAGGGTTTTGGTATTTTATATGTCATAATCCCCTATTCCCCACCATCATAACCCCCCTCCCTAGTCCCTCCTGTGCCGGATGACTATTAGGTTATTGAGAAATTCACCACAGATGTCATCCTTAAGATGAATGTCTCTGTTCTGATGTGAGGAATGGAATCTGAGCTCAGTCTGAAAGATGATAGTCAGGAAAAAAGAAGGGAATGGTCAGCTGTGAAAACACTGGCAACGCCAGATAAGGCGCTTGTGTTCTGTCCACTTCATGCAGAGCCAGATCCCAAATCTGGAGAAGTCTGCAGACCCAAAAACAACTTGAGGTGCTAATTATCTGCTACTATCAGAAAGAAAGGAACAATAAAAGATGTATCTGGTGTATACAGTATGTGTACATTGCATACACTAGATACACTGTACATCTATATGCAATGTTTATTTGCCTTCATTCATTCATTTGGATCTTCATTACCGATGAGGAGTAGCCATTTTATTCTGCAGATCCACTAATATGAGATTACATGGCTTTTTAAGTAAAAAAAAAGTGCAAATGCATTTTTTTATTGCTACTTTTAGATCAGCTGCCATAGTCTTGACACTAAAACGCTCATTTGAACACCTGCATCTTTAGGCTCCCTCTTCCCCCACGCCATACTCTGATTGGCCAGTTTGTGGAAGTAGTCCGATGGGCAGAACTATGCCCAGCTGGAACACAGATTGTGTACAGCACCAGCCTCGTAGAAAGTCCTGCTGCACACTGGGGCCGGTTGTAAGAACAGTCGTCTGTGAAGTGCTGTGAACATTTAAAAGTGCACTGTGACTGTATTTATTGTTGTGTGTTGGTTGTGTCTTTGGTAAAGGAAAGTAAATCTTTTCTCAGCCTTTCTGCAAGTGATGTTTCCATTTATTCCAATTTATTATGTGCATTTGAATGTGGTCACTAACAGTATTTTTGGGAGTTTAACTGATCTTTCTCATCAGATTCCAATGTTTTTGTTTTAATGTGTCTGTTTCTATTAATTATCCATAGGCGCACACTGGCTCCAATTATAAATAAAACCAAAGTTGTATTTGTTGCACAAACAGCAGCAGTGTTTACAGTTGTCTCTATTTCAAATACAAGGTGTCCATTGGAGTATTTTTATCTCTTATGTGTCAATATGTTTGTGAATTTCCACGTGATGATGTACAGTAGATATTGCATTCTGAACATGCAGCATCCACGGTACATGCGTGCCTGTGGACATGTGTGGCTCTTCTGTACCCATTGGATGGGAGTGGAGGTCAGTCCCTTTGGGCTGTTTAACAGACATCAGTCGTCCCTTCTTCTTCAGGAAATGGATGCAGTCGATTACTATCTGAGGATTCATAAATTCTTTATGGGCAAGTTGAAGTTATAGGGCCTGATGAATTCAGTGTGTGAGACAGCCGATGCCAAATACCCCTCCCCGAAAAACCCTGCCACAATTGTTGAGATAAAGAGATGAAGGAAGAGTCGGTCTCTGTCATGCTTATTTTCTTCCTCTTTTTTTGTAATGTAAAGATTGGGTCCATTTAAGTCCAAGGAGCAAACCAAGACTTGTTTACTGTGCTCTTTTGCCACTTAGAGACTGCTGATAGAATTTTTCCACCAGGATGTACACACGCTGTATAAGATTGGCCTTCCTCCATCTAATGTTTCAAACCTATCCATCCTGAAATTAACTTTACAAACACACAGTAGCCCGCCTGTCCCCGAAGGCCATTATCATTCTTTTGGCTGGTTTGCTCTACATTTACACTGGGGCCTATCTGCAAATTTTGTGAACTTTTACCAAATGCAGTCTGTCCAACAGTTGACATCCAACATCCTTTTCCACATCAATCACTGTTTTAGTTTCTCCTTTCAAAGCTCTTCGAGGCCTTGATGTTTTTCTTTTGCAAGTAGATGTCCAGAGGCATCCTGATGTCCTCTCTTTCTCCCCCTGTATTTCCAAACACTTTTCCTTGGGTTGTCTTGTGTGGGGTGCTCACTAACTAAGCCAATCTGGCTACACCCAAGCATGCAGAGGAGTTAGCCACCGGTTGGGGATGTTTATATAAATGAGGACAGCGTGACACCCCAGGGTGTTTCACAGTGGGTACTATTCCTTCAAAAAAAAAAAAAAAAGAAAGAAAATAATCTGTGTCGCTTGCTCCTCAAAGTCGCTCGCCTTGTAAATAGATTTTGATGGATACGCTTTCCTCCTCGCACTCACTCCCAAAGTACAAATAATTCCACATAAGACCCGCCACCTACTTGTGCAAGTAGATACAGCACACTGGCAAAAACATATACAAACATCAGAGGCAAACACCGGCCTGCTGCTAGGATGTGACCAAAACAAGTGTGGGAACACAAGTTAGTAAGAAAGCCCTCTGCCTTATACCGAAACGAAGATGTATGGATTCCATAGTGGTGATTAGATCACTTCTGACTGAGGGAGTGGGAAGTGTAGTGTTTGATGTTAGATTCCTGCTGGGCACAGAATCGCACATGTAAACAACGTGGCAGGATCATTTGTAGGGTGTCACATATATATTTGCTAATGTTGTGACAAAAAAACACCTTCAGATGAGCTTTTTTTCATCGGAAGTCAAGTGTGATCGTTACCTTGTCACATTATAATTTATTTATATTTATTAGTAAAATTGTATTTAATTCCAATTAATTAATTTTGTATGTGTTATTTTACTACTGTAATCAGTTTGGTCAGTAAACACTGGGTCAACTTTGACCTCAACACAGCACTCTAACAATGTTTTATACATTAAGAAAGGGGATGATGTAGAAAGCAACGTTTCTTTTAAAGGTAAAGGTGTCGAAATAACAGTACCGTCCACCCCTTTTTACACCCGCTCCTCTAATGCCAAGCAAGCGAGAAGAACAACCCTGCTTGATCTCGCCATGTGTGATGACTCTTGGAGGTCAGACAGGTTAAATGGTATTTGATTAAAATCAGTAGATGGCCAACTCTCTCTTTTTTCACACATGTACACGTACAGACGCACACACGCACAGATACACAAACAGACCCTCCTAGTCGGCCCTGTTGGGAATAAGGAGAAGAAAATAGCCTTCGGTCTGCTCTTTCTCCCTCTCTCTAAGGTTGTTGTGGTTATAGAGGGGGTTTGGAAGAGAAGTGGGCTTTGGGAGGGTGCGGGGGGGTGGCGGTGTGTGTGTGTGTTGGTGGAGTCGACCTGTATGTTTGGCTGGCAAAAAAAGGCTTGCCACTGTTTATCAAGCCACGGCAAATCCAATTAGCCTGTGGCCTGCCTTCCAACCCTATTAACCTGCTCAGCTGTGAGAGCACTCAACAGCTCCTGCCAATATCTCATTTCTCCCAGCCGTTGATAAGATCGGCTCAAGATATTCAGTGGGGTTCACTCCAGCTCCATCTCAGATGCTACAGCTGCTGCTGAGGCTTTAAAACCGCAGCATCCGTCCTGATCTCTCTCTCTCTCTCTCTCTCTCTCTCTGTCTTTCCTTCTCTTGCTTTCTCATTCTTTTTATTTCATTCTCCTCCCTTGTCGGTATCTTTCACCCTGCTCCTCCACCATCCACCTGTCACCCCTCTCTTCCTGCTTTCCTTCCATTCCCCCTCGCTCTTTTTTAACCCATCGCACCTCTTCCACCATCCCACCCTCCACCTCTCTTTTTCTCCCCCTGCTCCGACATGTAGCTACACCGAGACAACAAAACAACTAGGACAGTAACTTCCAGGCCTATGGCTTGTTTCCTCCCAGACAGCGATCAGGGCGCAGGCCCCACTGTCTGACAGGAGGGGAAACTGATTTTCCTTATCATGGCCTGCCCACAAAGGGCCAGGCCAGGCCCGCGTGATTAGCATTCCTTGGTGGAGATGTGTCAGCCCTATTTCTATCACAGAGACAGATTGAGGCTTTCACTCAGACTGGCGACTGAGTGACACATGGCCCTGACTGGGGGGACAACATTGTTATTTGAGTTAAGAAATCAATTTGTATCAAATGTACACTGTAATTTATTTGTTGCCTTTGAAGGGAACCTGGCTAAGATAAATGGGAATGGACTTTTTTTTTCCCCCCTCTCCCTTACCTTGAGCCTGAGCCGATAAAGTTCTTGTGAAGCCCATGATAGTTCCCTGCGTCAGAGTAAAAAGTGACAAACATGTTTAAAGTTGTGCAGTGATCTTTAAATCTCAAAAAGAACACCTTGTCGGACATGATAGAACATTTTTACCTCTTCCCTCCCGTCTGTCAGCTGGCTCTGCTGACATACGGCTTTAGTATTTTTGCTGACATTTTGCTTTATCACATACATCTCGCAGCGAATGGAGAAGCGATATTTGTCCCTTTTTTAATACTTTTTTTTTTCCGCCTCACCCACTCAATTCACAGTGAGCATCCAAAGCTCTAACATCAAGATGGTCTTTGGGGATTAGAAAGATTAATCTTTTTTTTTTTCATGTCATATTTTAAAGCATTTGAAACAATATTCATTTTACTGGATGCACATCCTTTACAAGAGAAGGAGCTCTAATGTCTCACCGATAACAACTTGTTTATGCTCTTTGTACTGATTGACAGGAATTTGATTTATCACTAAAATAAATTTGGGGCTTAAAATTGTGTTTGTTTTAAAGCAGATAAAAATGTGTCATCAACAATAAAGAAATAAATAAATGTCAACCCACAACTTTATTTAATATTTCAGTTTTTTATCATTGTAGGATGATTTTTTTCATGTTGCATATATTAAAATTAAAAACTAAACAACAACAAACAAAATGTACTCGACAACCTTTCAGTGTAAATGTTTACAGCATCGACTAAACCAGAACAGAAACCTTTTCAGATACAATGCATAGCTGCTGCTTGCTCTGTAAACCAAGCAGTTGCACAAATACGAGCAGGAAATCTGGTTTCATTTAGTCTGCTGCTGCTTCCCTGCTGGCTAAATCTGAGGAACAAATGTCTTCTGCATCATCGTGCCATGAGGACTTAACACTCAATCCACTGGGGACCACTTGGAATGGAAAACCTCTCAGCACTTCACAATTATTCCACAGATTGGTGCACATTAACTCTTGCAGGTAATTGCTGCAAGCGCAGGTCTGTGAGTACAACCCAACGAGGGACACGCAGCCTGACATCTTTTCATTTTCAAATGCTTTACAGTCAGATGGTTTAGTGAATTATGGTGAAGTAGTCATAATTTATACTTTTCTATCGTAAGAAAAATAGCAACTTTATGTGTTTAAAAAGGAGAAGAAAATAGTGTAATATTTCCAGTGACTTTACATATATTTTGAAAACTTATACTTTCAAAACACTCATTCAAAAGCATTTATAACTAGAGGAGGAAGGAAGGAGACAACAAACAAGCAAGAAATCAAAAAGTTTTGTAGCTAAAACTTTAAGAGTATATGTTCCTTGAATAAAAGAGAGAGGGAAAAAAAATCACTATTCATGTTATCCATTTGGGAGGAATAAACTCGGTGTCCTTTCTACATCTGAGGATGTGAATTATGAAGAATAGCGGACTATCCCATTAACATCAAGAGGGAGTTTAGCATTTCTCAGAAACTGGAGTAAGAGGAAAAAAGCAGGTGGCTATCTCTACACATCAAACATATATTAAGCCTCCAGGTTGACCCGGCATTGCTTCTTAGTTTGGGTTTTTCTGAGGGCCTCAAAGCAGAGCCTGTCCTGAATTTCAGTACAAAATTTAGATATGCAAATGTCCTCAAAGGATCCACGATTGAAAAGGGATGCCATATTGCCTCAAAGCAACATACTCTAAAGCTAAACAAGATTAGGAAAATTGAATCATTTCAAAAGCTGTGGGCAGAATGTAAACTGGTTAGCATTCTAATCCTCTGGACTAGGTGACCAGCTCAGTATGGGTACAAACATACTGTATGAAGAACAAATGAGATGAGAGCCTGCAAATGTACATTGGCTCATTTGAATGAAATAATACCTGAGTGGTTTCCTTCCTGAGAAATACTTTTATTTACCAGCTTTGTATCAGACATCCTCTGTAGGCTTTTGGCAGCAGACATTATTATAATTTTGCCGTTCACTTGCCATATGTTTGCCCGGGGAATGTTTTGTTTGCTTTGCTGTATCTTTAATAGAGGCAACACAATCTCTCTTTTTTTTTTCTTTAGTTTTTTTCTTCAGTTTTTTTTTTTTTTGCATAGAAATTGCAGAAAATAATCATGTATTTATTTTAACAACAACGAAAATATCTTTATTTATTTGGTTTAAACTGTGCGACTGCGGCCCCACTATAAGGCTTCTGCAGTTTATTGAATATTTTACAAGACATTTTGAGGCGATTCAATTACTCATCAGCCTCAAAATAGGTGAAATTGATAGTGACGGTGATTATGGGAAATGAGATAAATAAACATGTCCAGATATAACCACCACATGGCGGTTGTGAATGTTTCATGAATGGCAGTATAAATTATTTGTACTTAAATGGACGAAGCACTAACATATCTTTGACATGAGGATGAGATTTGCAAAGGTCATTCAAACAAGAGCTGAACTCTTGACCCTTAAAAACTGACAAGTAAACAAGTGACTCTTTAATATGGAATCACATTTCAACTGTTTGTTTTCACAGAAGTCAACAGGAAGTCACAGGAGAATAGTGCAGCATTGGTTTAACTGTATGGCTTTGGCACTGTTACCACACAGAGGGTATCTTTAAAGCACTTTGATAGTCTTGAATGTATACAGTCTTATCGACTGTACTCTGGCTGACCTTTATTCTACCTTCTCAAGTCTCCACTCTATATTTGTCATATCAACAGCAGAGTGATACTCTTCCCATGCTGCTATCAAATGACATTGTGGGAAATAAATCGTGTGTTAACACTGGGGTTAAGGTATATTTTGGACACAGAGGCACAGACAAATGAGCGGACTTTGATTCAACTAAATAAGGCAATAGTGTATGTATATATACATATATATGTGTGTGTGTATATATGTACACACACACACACACACACACACACACACACACACACATATGTATATATATATATGTGTGTGTGTGTGTGTGTGTATGTGTGTTTTTCTGTAGGTAAAAGCCGCCAAAGAAAATCCCAGAATAATCTTTTTTTTTTTTCATCTGGACCCCCTTACAGCACTAGACTTAAATAACAGAAAGATTATCACTCTCTTATAATTAAAATGAGTGCACTTTGAAGCTATTGGAGAAACGACAGTGACCAGACTCACTCCCTGTCAACAGAGATTTTGTTAGAAGCCATGGTGTCAGCAAACTGCTTAGTCCATTCTGTCACTGTCTCATACTGACACACAGATGGATGTACTGGGTTTTGCAACAGGGAGTTCCTGCTCTTTGGTAAGGCTGGTGCAGAAGGAAGTTAGGTATGAATTCTACAAGTTATTTGAATAAAACAAACTAGACAGAAATAATTGTTTGGATTGATTTGCTGAAGAAAAGATTATAGGAACACTTTTTAATCAAAGTTTGGCATCAATTCACAAACTTCTGGGATATTAATAAACTGGGTCAGTTAGGTAGCAGAGGGGGTTGTTAATGAGTTTCAACTTCTTCGGTGTTAATGAAGGAGAAACAATGAGACGACCCCCAAAACAGGAGTTTTACAGGTGGAGGCCACTGACATTTTTTCTCTCCTCATCTTTTTCAGTTTTTTTTTTACTAGTTTTGCATTTGGTTAGGGTCAGTGTCACTACTGGTGGCATGAGGCGACACTTGGACCCTACAGAGGTTGAACAGGGAGTCAAGTCCTCCAGGATGTCACATCAGTATGTACCATTGTCAGAAGGTTTGCTGTGTCTCCCAGCACAGTCTCAAGAGCACAGAGAGGATTCCAGGAGACAAGCGGGTACTTTAGAGAACTGCTTGAGAGCTGGACAGGGCCATAGAAGGTCCTTAACCCATCAATAGGACCGGGATCTGCTCCTTTGTGCAAGGAGGAACAAGATGAGCACTGTCAGAGCCCTACAAAATGACCTCCAGCAGGCCAGTGGTATGTATTTCTCTAACCAAACAATCAGAAACAGATTCCATGAAGGTGGCCTGAGGGCCAGACGTCCTTTTGAGGGCCTTGTGCTCACTGCCCGGCACCATGAAGTTCGACTGGCATTTGTCTTAGAACACTAGAATTGTCAGTCTGCCACTGGGGTCCTGTGCTTTTCATAGATGAGAGCAGGTTCACCCTGGACCCATGTGACAGACATGAATGGTCTGAAGAAGCCATGGAGAACGTTATGTTGCCTGTTACATCGTTTGGCATGACTGGTTTGGTGGTGGGTCAGCGATGGTCTGGCGAGGCATGTCAATGGAGGGACACAGACTCCTACAGGTTAGACAACAGCACCCTGAGTGCCATTAGGTATCAGGATGAAATCCTTGGCTCCACTGTCAGACCCTACACTGGTGTGGTGGGTCTTGGGTTGGTCCTGGTGACAACAATGCTTGGCCTCATGTGGTTAGAGTATGCTGGCAGTTCTTGGAGGATGAAGAAATTGATACAATTGACTCACCCCCATTCTCGCCTGACCTAAATCCAATAGAACACCTCTGGCACATTGTATTTTGGGACATTTTGCCAGCAGGTTGCACCTCAGACTGTCCGGGAGTGATGCCTTGGACCAGATCTGGGAGGAGATACCCCTGGGTATCATCTGTCGCCTAATTAGGAGCAGCATCCAAGCATTTGGGGGCTATACAAAGTACTGAGTACCATTTTGAGTTGCTGGAATAAAATTTCAGTAAAATGGACCAACCTGCAGCATAATTTTTCCACTTTGATTTTCAGGGTGTTCAGTGGAATTCATCCCTCTGTAGGTTGACCATTTTAATTTCTATCAAACAATGTGGCATCCTTTCATTCCTAACTCATTACCATATCAGTTTAAATATCCAGCATGTTTTTTTCCCCATTGAAATCTGATGTGTTTTCAAAGTGCTCCATTACTTTATTTTGAACAGTGTATTTTATGCTTTATAGGCCTCAATAAAAATATGAAAAGTAAACCGTAAAACACAATCAAACCATCTTGTCAGAATGTTTTCACCCATACAATTCATTACCATAAAGAATTTGTTACTGTAAATATTGAAAAAAAAAAAACTGATGAATGTTCTTCTTCTGAATAACTAAATGAACTATACATTATAAATAAATATTTAAATGTGGTAATGTGGTAGTGATTTTCAGCACAATTTAGGTATGAAACACAGCTGCTTTTCTATTTTCTTACTTCCGCTTAGATCAGTGCAAGAGTAAAGAGCAAGAGGAAAATGCCAAGTCTCAACAGGACATTATTCTATTTGACACAGATAAGGCATCTATCATAGATCAAGGAAAATGGGGATATGCAAATAATAAAATGAAAGGGATATGATATTTAGAATGGAATTTATTCTTATTTTGGAGAGACTCCCAAATGAGAAAATATAGCCTATAACATTTGAATTCTTGAACACAGAAGGTCCAGACATGTGTTCACAATCTGTTTTTAAACTATGTGACACCAAACTGTTACACAAGCGCTGCTTTCATGGTCAACGGTGTTTCTTTTGTTTCTCTTGTGTTTTTGTCTTCTAAGTAAAGGGGAAAGTTTAGAGATATACATTATAAGTTTTGAAGAGTGTAATTATAGATTATTATCATGTTCTTTTGAAGCACGCATAAAATAAATGTGTTCAAAGGTTTCCAGTCTTTGGCAACCATCAAAACATGTCATGATTTTAAACCTCTGACATTTGGCATTTGGTGATTTAATGTTTACTGGGTCGTAAACTAAGAATCTGTTAATATAAAAGTAAGAAAAAAGAAAGACGTAGCATATATCATGTGCACTGATGTCCACACGAGGTAAGAATATGTTGTTTCATTTGCTGCAGTGAAACTTGAGTGAAACATAAATGTTTTAAAATGTGCACCTAAAAATAATCTGTTGCTCCATACCTACACAGAAATACGACCCTGCCCATCCCCATATTGACTGAATCATACACCCAGTCACCAACCTGTTTGTAGAACCCTGTTAATACCAATGTACTATGTCATACATCAAGCCCTTAAAACCATAAATTGGTTGTGCTTTGCAGAGATTTAGTTTGGCTTTAACAAGAAGGGCTCAAATGCCATGCTGCTCAGTATTAATCCCAAAAACAGATTTACTACTTGTGAGATATTTGGAAAGTATTCTGGTGAATGAAAGGAGGAGATGTTAATGGCAAGGGACAGGGGTATCACAGAATCATTGCCTGAGAGTCTGGAGTGAAAGTTCAGTCACAGGAGAATGGAGTATATTAGCAGAAGAGCCAAGAATGTGTGTGATAAATCTCGTCCAACTTGATGCTAAGTGTCACGTTGTGTTTATGGTGTACAGATTGCATACGACTTGTTTTCTCCAACGTCTGGGCCAGGACAGACTTTTTTTGGCTGGCAGAGAGACTAGCTGACTGACTGACTCCACAGGCAGGCTTGACTATTAGCTAGTATTGTTGGGTTTACTTTGTCACTATGACCACCTGAGCGGCTATCTAGCTGGCTGAGTGTCTGTCTCACGGCCTCACTGAGTAACTGCCTTACAGCCTGATTAGTTCTTTCGCTGGTTGGCTTGCTGCCCTGGTGCCTGGCTGGTTGAGTGATTGGTTGGTTGGCTGGCTGTCTGAGTGAGTCTGAGTGATATATGATGTGGTTCAGTGTGGTTGCGATTAACGGATTGGCAGAACAGTTGCATCCATTAATAACTCCACCCTATAGGGGCTGGAGCAGTCCCCAGCTGCATGCTGTTGCTGCAGTCAGATCACTGTTTTTGGAGAATTAATAAAGCTAGTTATAAGATTTGTAGAATGTGATTTTGAAATGTGTTTACTCTTTCATTTGAGAGTAAATATCAATTTTGAGCGCTGTTTGTGGTGAAAAATACATCGGAGGTGTCATCACCACTATGCCTGACTGTCAGAGAGAGGCAAATGCACTGCTTCCCTGAGCTGCATATAGATCTCCTTTGAATCTCACCCACTCATTGCTGCAGGGTTTGAAGAATTTAAGTTAATAAACTGGCTCATAAGGCTAGATTAAAGATGCCGTGTAATTTGATTAACTGAATGGGAACGAGAGAGGCCAGAGATGGGAAAATAAGCTTTTCCAGGGCCTCATTAAAGGGAACAATCCTGTAAAACCTCCTGGGTGAAATTGTACTGTGAAGACACTCTCTGAATAGAAAAAAAAAGAAAAGAATTTTCATGGAGTTTCAACACACCGCTGAAAAGTAGCTGCAGAGGAACATTTTGTAATAATTTACATGCTCAATGAGAAAATGTTTCCAGTTGTGGTATCCGTGCTGAAGGGAACACATTCTGTACCTGATCCTCTGATATTGTTTTTGTAACAAAACAGGCTTAGCTTCATTGTTTAAACATGATAAATTTGTTTCTTCATTCTTACTCTCCCAAAAACAAAACAAATACAGAGTGATGATCCAAAAGTGTGACTAATTCCATAGTAAGCACCGGCTCTGTTTTATTTGTGTGTTCGGTTAATTTTGTTTGAGAGTTCTTCTACATTTTAAATCCAGGAAATATGACAGCACCTCAACGTCATGTGTAGCTGTAAGGCAAGGGATAGAATGTAGTTTTAATATAATACTATAGTATTATATTGCAGCTCTGTTAAAGAGAACATATATGTTAGAAACTAAATGACTGGGGCATTGCTGTTTTGTCTTGTTTTTCATAGGCACATGCTGTAAGTAAGTAAATTAGAAGGATTTGATAACTGAGAAGGTTTGGTATTTCACCTTTGATAGGGGAATGTAATGTGTTTATACATGTATTTCTATTTTATTCCCCACATTTATCTGCACAGGTAGTACATTTTCTTCCATTGGGGATGTCCATCTGAGAACTTTATATGAGGAAAAAAAAACACAAACCAAGTTCATTCTAATTCTTTCCCAATGTGGGCACATTTTCAATGCTGTCTGACTTCATTCCCTCATCCACATGTGCAGGGAGATCAAGATTAGGTGTCTGCAGAATGAAAACCCAGGAAGCTCACCTGCTCGCCCTTGATATTACGCTGAAAATATAAAATCCATTCCCAGATTTAGACATCTCTTGCCACCAAAAAATGTTCTATTCTGTCTGAAGCCACAGACTGCGGCATCGTTCCTTTATGGCTCAAACTAGATGTCTTAGTTATTGGGATGAAGAAATCCCTGTCAGTGGACATTCATGGGAGAATCCCCCCCCCTTTTTCTCACTCTCAGCAAGGTGAGGTTAATTTATATTTCTCAAACCTGCTCCTTTCTCCTTAGAAATGGATTCAGTTGAAGAGTTGGCGCTGGATTGTTATCGCTGTGCTATCACTCCGCCGGGACAGCCCAGCCATCATCACAAATGGCCGTTTTTCAGCAGAATAAAACATATGAATTAAACTTCATAAGCTTATCTGGCCTTTGATATGTAGAAAGCCCAAGGTTTATTTCCACATTAATCCCCACACCCGTCTATTGCTTTGGGTCTTTGATGCATGAAGGTGGGTTTAGAAACTGGAATCTGCCAGGTATATATAACTGCATGTTTTACCCATCGCTTGAGCTTCAGGCCCTCTTCCCCCACCCCTCTTTCTTTCTCTGTGTCTCTCTCATTCACACACACACACAGGTTTTCCCTAAGAATTTCATTACAAAAGGCAGCCATATGCATTGAAATACTGCCGGCAAGCAGGGGTCATGTAGCCCGATACTGAATTTCCCTTGCCTTTGTGCAATCTTAATTGTCTGTCATTTCTGTCTGCAGCCCCGTCTGTGTGCGCTCCAAATAAAACCTATGGAAACATGAAAGGTGGAGCACTGCCCTCACTTTCATCAAGGGATCGCTTACCAGGCCTTGCCGTGGCTACCCCAGGCTTGTGTTACGTACCTCATAAAAGTAGCTCTTGTTTCACCGATGCACTGCCCCATCTGGGCGCTGGGCTAATCTGTCAAGCCAAGCTCCCAGGCAAATTCTTCTGCAGCGTAATAGACACTGTTACAAACTCTGCTGCCTTTCTCCTCCGCTCGTCCCCCCCCCCCCCCTCTCATTTTTGCAGAGGGCTCCCCTGATGCCCTCTGATGCTGCTGACAGTTGGAGCTGAGGCTGGATGCCATGGTGAATTTATATCGTGCTACTGCATCTGCCATTGTTTTCACTGAGGTGTTGACCTCCACACGTCCTCATCAGAATGTTGCCTCAATTCTGCAACTCCAAGCAAAATAGATACCTACAACTCGGTGGAACGTAAAGGGTATTCATGCCAACGAAAACCCCCCTCACCATTTTGATAGTTGGTGAAAAACTTTGACAGGCAGTTGGAAACCTGTGGGGAATTAGGTCACAGAGGGAGGGGAGAGAGACAGAAGGGTGTTTGGAAGGGTCTTGGGGGAGCTGTGTTCCTACTGTAGCTCAAGCTGTATGCTCCCACAACAGCGCACCCATAAGGATGGGAAACAATCCCTCAAAAACTAACCTATCTGGTGTCCTTCATACTTCACCTCTGACATCCTTTTGATCCTCTCAACCTTGATCTCACTGTCAGTTTCCACCCTTGTCGTCATTATTCATGAAATAGCTTCCCTGTGTAAATATGTATGAAAGGAGTCCATGAAAGACATTACTGCTTCAACAGGAAACATGGAGGTGTAGCTCACCAAGACTCCTGCGAGTGTATTGATTGTTTACTTGCCACTGTAGCAGGTTGATATCTTACAGCAAAGCCTATTTCTTTATCCAGTGTTGAGCACATCAAGGCAGATATGTGGCATAAGCTGGGACAGAAACACTGACAGCCTCTCTGTTTTTTCATGGCCTGTGCCACAAGCTGAGCGAGATAGTCACTGTATTGAGTTTATTTCTCTTAAAGCAGCCACCGATGATCACGCCCTCCGTAAGCCACATACAAGACAGCCATGGTATTTTAAGCAGATTTCCTCTTAAAGGGGAGGAGAGGCAGATATTTCTCTTTTAAAGTGGTCTTATCACCCGGGCTGTCGACTCGCTGGAAAACCTGACAGCTACAGCCTGCTGAGGAACCAAGTGGCCTTGCTGTGTCTTCCGCTGCTAACGATAGACAGGCGGGACAGCCGTGCTACTCTGCTATTCTTCTCCTTATAACACAGAGTGGCATGAACCTTTTGCCTACTTATTTATGGACATAATGCTCTTTTTGTGTGTTAAACTGAAACTAAATAACTTTCATACATTTATGACCATGGCAATGAGGAAAATCTACAATGCGTTTGCTACATGTTTTAGTATGAGGAAAGAATTTACCCTGCCACAGCCTCTTACAACCTGTGTTGAGACTTTGTGAAGCTGTTCATAAAGACGGTGAATATTTACATATATTCAGTGTTTTCTCCTTCTCAACATGGTATTTTCCCACAACCTGTATTTTGAGAACCCCATAATTCGTCACCTTTATCATTATGTTAATGCGAGCCAGTTATTTATGTGTAAGTGAATTCTTTTTGTCTCAGCCAGGGGTCAATGTTCAGTTAAAGGCCTCAGCCATGTGTAGTAAAGTAAACTAAGCCTGGGCACTGTATACAGAGGGGCCTGAAATATTCATTATGCTTAACAATGCACTGAGTTCAGAGTTAAGCTCTCCTCACATTCCAGACCAGTTATTAGTCAGCATTATAGTTTATTTGTCTAGAGGTAAGATAAACCTGAATGCTCTCAGCCCGCTGCTCCAGACCAGCAACACCAACTGGTTTGTTTGAACAAAAGGAAATACTTTTTATGACAGATAGTCCAATAACAGAAGATAATGCAGACAAGGCCTAAGAAACATATAATGCCACTGTCAAGCTGTGATTGGGAATTATTCGCCTGTCACCTTTTTTTTCTTTATTTAGGTGTGCTTTGATGTTGTGTTTTTTGGCATTAGTAACAAGGCATATATCACTGTGCTAAGTAAGAGCACTCTCTATCAGTGAAATGCAAGATCCCAACGCAGGAGTAAGTTTGTTGTCTGGAAAATATTTGAACGGGGGTGACATTTTTGAAATGAGATAAGTGTATCTTTTCAGCTTATTATTTAAAGAAGTTCTTAAAAGTATTGTGATTTATCACGTACACACATCTTTCATCCTCACATTCATATATTTGTTGTTTGTGGCTGGTTCCACTGCCCAATCTGAACAGTGTTTCTTTTTACAGAAAGCCACATATTATAAAAGTTGTAAAACTGGAAGCAATCTTTTCCTTTGGTAGAAACATCACGTGATTTTTTTCCCCCTTTTATTTCTTAATATCTGAGTTTTTCCCCGGCCACATGAATATACTTAACTCAATAGAGCATGCAACCACAGTGGTACGAGGCATGTGTAACCTTAGTGTGTCAAATTTGTCTACAAGTGTTTATACTGTAATATCCTGCCAGTGGTCATCACTATTACCCAATTCTGACATCCAGTAACTGCACTGAAAATATGAACCACGGCAGGAAACAGAAAGTGAATATTTGTAAATAAAAAAAAAAAAAAAAGTTAGTGTCTTAAACACATATATATTTGTGAATTCTCTGTGATGTGATTTTCATGTAATCCCAAGATAACTACAGTAAATAAACAAGTTAAGTGTAAGGTGTGACACACACATGCACAAAGCCACTTGGCTCGTCAAACAAACCAAACCGCCCATGATTCCACCCGTTTGCTCCGAGTGTCTTAATGTTTTTAATTAGCTAGAAACTGTGGTGTTCCCTCTGTGACTGCTTACTGCCTTCTCATCACACTCACTTCTTGATGTGTCCTGAGGATGAACTTTCTGACAAACATGTATTGAAGAAAAAAAAAAAAAAAAAAGCATCTTCTTTTTAACCAAAACCAGCCTACAGTGTGGCGGCTTGCGGACTGCCTGCTGCTGCACAGAACATTCCCATCACAATCATGTTCAATTGTCCCCTAATTGTCCTCTTCTCTCTCTCTAGAAGAAGTTGCTGACATGAGAAATTAGGCAATCAGAATGGCATTAGTGCATGAGCGCAGGACCGGGGCATGGTTATACTATAATGTATAGGCCCCATTGGGGGTGCAAATAAGCAGGAAAATACTCCCATCTCCCTTTGAAGTGATGGCTGCTCCCAAATTAAACTCTTAGTCACACTGCTATCAAAAGGATATGGTTGTTAGCAGTGCCCTGCTCTGATCTGAGCACACTTCTGGATCGTATTACAATGTGACTTCTGATTGATGCCCTTTAGGGGTGATCATTGTGAGTAAACATAGAAATTCATGTCCTTTTTTAGGAATGTGCCACAGAGGAGTTGAGAAATTATGGGTTATTATTCCAGAATGAACACAGTTGAAGAACATAGGTGGGACAGTAATTTGGTCACTGTTATATTTAATCACTAAAGTACATATAGTTTTAAAAATAGGCAGTGAATACAAAATAATAGTCATGTGTAAGGCAGTGTTTCACATATTAGTATAATATGTTAATGTAGTAATATTATTAAATTAAACTTGTTTTTTTCTTTCTAATTGTTTGTATTAATGATAGAGAAAATAATTTACTAATCAGCACTGCTGAGAAAAAATAGTGTCATAGTCACAACATAGTCATAATCACAAAGGCAGCAGAAAAAAAAAAAAGTTGAGCTGATAGCATAAGGAAAGAAACAGTTTCCAAATAAACTGGGTCAGGTATAACACACACACACACACACACACACACACACACACAAAAAGAGCAGAAAAAAAGCTGAAAAGTTCTCTAAAACCTCCTGGGGGATTCAGTGAGATTACCCTCCAAAAAGATTGAATTAGTTTGGCCAACAGTAGGAAGAAATGCTAGAAACTAATGGCAAATAACAAGCTTGTGACAATTCATCAGGCAACTTCACAGAGGGGAGGGCTTCAGTGGAATGCCTGAGACGGGACCTTTCCCCTGTGCTATGTTGTTCTAACAAACAATGTCAATGAGATGGCATCCTACCTCTCACCAATTTGCATGGTTGTCAGAGGAGTGAAAGCCAGTTTAAAGGTACATCCTTTATGTGCTGGAGAAAGGATTAGGGCCAGACCCACAAAGAGGCTTTGATTTTCTTGCAAATATGTATAAGAAGTTTGGCTGAGAGAAAAGTGAGTTTTCAAAGCTGAAACTTTTCCAAAGCATATGATGTGTGTGTGTGTGTGTGTCAGAGAGTGTTTATGTGTGTAAAAAATGAACTTTGAATACATAGAAATATAATACCACAGGAAATTATATAATATCCTAAAGAAGGAAATGTATTAATGAACATTATGTAAGAAGATTGTATCTTTGATGAAGTGGTTTATTTAATTGAGAGAATGACTTAAGCAAGTATTGCGTGGAAATGATCTAAACTGTCATGATCCATGTTTAGCCTTTCCAAAGTTGTGTATTTTAAGTAGGATTCGTCCTGTGAAACTTGACGGCCTCCTCTGTGTCTGTCTTTGTTCTTCTCCCTCCTTCTTCTTCTTCTTCTTCTTCTTCTTCTTCTTCTCTTTTTGGTTTGTGTTGTTTTAGGGGCTCTGAATAAAGCTTCTCACCACTCAGTTCAATGATTGTCACACTGATCCCACGTAAACAGAAGGAGCAGGCCTGTGTGTGCACCATATGCACTTAGCCATGAGGTTAGAGTGCAACCCTCATTAGCATGTATAAACTCCCGGTGTCAAGAGGTCGCCTTTGACCCTAACACATAAAATCTTGCTCAAAACATGGCTGACACAAAGTATACCTCTTTGGGTGAGGGCTGTGCACTATGTAGGTAATTAACATTGTAAAAGTAGATTGTAATGCCTTCTTTACTTGAGCATGACTGTTTATAACATCTACTAAAAACTAATAAATTAATAATAGGTCAGTTTTTTTTTTTTTTTTTTTACTTTAAATCAATATTATTTTCAGTTACAATTAAATAGCCTTAATATTAAATGAATCAACATGCCTCTAAATGTTAAACACAAACATGTTTAAAAGCTACTAGGTACTGTGCTGCACTGCTAAATACAGCAAAGTGACTTCCTATGACCAATTATAGACGCATCGACACTTGCTTGGAGAAGATTTACAGAAAACCCTCTCTGTCCAACAGTTGCTTCACAAGTTTAAGTCACTTAATCGATTGACGGCTACATGGCAACAGTATTTCCACCAACTTCGGTTTACATTATAGGTTTACACACACACAAAAAAAAAAAACCATACTGCTTCATGCTCAAAAAAGATCACCGGAGAAGCGGGGTCCCTTCGGTGGCAGTCCAGCACAATGTGTTCCAGTTCACTTTCATCATGTTGTACCAGCTGAACACGGTGTAGCTTTCAGCCCTGCCCTGTGGGAAACCAGCCTTTCTTTTCTGTGTGTGTGAGTGTGTGTATGTGTGTGTGTGTGTGTGTGCGCGAGATGCTGTCGAGCTATGTTGTCCCAAGCTTTCAGCGGCACAAACTCCCCGTCCTAGGGCCTCCAGCGTGGATTGGCTACAGAGACTCTGTGTGGCATACTCGGATGAATGCTACCCTGATTCTCTACCAGAATGCCACCAGTGCAACCCCTAAAGCATGTCTGTTGGAGGACACTGGGCTGCCAAGAGGGGGCCACTTTTCTACATTTCTTGTTCTACTTCATCTTTTTCTTCCTTTCTATTCTTGTCCTTTTTTTTTTCTTCTTATTCTTTTTCTTTAAAGTCAAACAAAGCAAGTGTCGGTCTGAAATCAATGCAATGTCCCTACAACCCCCCGTTTTCTTTCGCTGTGAAGTTCTCGCTAACTTTCACACCCTAATTCCTTTGTTGCTTCCTTTTTTGTCCTTTTATTTGATGACAGAGATGCACATTAGGGGTAGACCTAATGTATAGTTACACACATAAAAAAAAAAAAAAACAAAACGCCACATTGACTCCCACTCACATCTCCCAGTGTTAATAAGCCAGATGGTCCATATGGGAAACTTCCTCTTTGGATGATCTTTTGAAAATGTTCTCCTCAATGCATGTTTATAGGTCAAACCATGAAACTTGATCATATCGTCTAATAATGGTAATTGTTCTGTTTATATGACATATGAGAAAGTCAGTCGTGACCCTACAGCTGACTGGGTGCAGCAGTAGTCAACCAGTAAATTGCTCCCCTCTAATTGTTTGATTACAGTATGCTGCCTGGGACACTGGATAATGTAACCATACTTCACTGAGATTTCACACATTAATTTATTCTTTCTTTTTTCTTTTTTTTTTAGTTCATGTTAAAACAGCTGTCTGGCATATAATATAGTCCTCATTGACTTGTGTCAACAGGTTTACGAAAATAACAATGTTCTCATTGTTTAGATAGGCCTCCGTTCCAGACGCTCTGAATCTTGTGTTGTTGACGTTCTTGAATACTTTACGATATTAATTCTCTTCCCCATGGTGACTTACTATGACCTAATAACAAGTGCCCTTATTTTTATAAAAATACATGACAAATTCAAATGCTAAACTTGATCCTGCACTTGCATGCGTGTTTTGCCTGGGACAATAAATCATAGCACTAAATAATATAAATGGAAACAAGAATAATACACGGGAGATTCTGTTCAGCGTCACACGTAAAGGGTTTAATCTAATTAGATGGTTTAATGCAAGTATCAGTCCTTGTCCACAGAGAGGGGACTTTAATCACAGTGCGAGTCGCACAGTCATTTCTGGGCCTGGCTTCTTTCCAAACCCTTTAGACGTCCTTAAGGACTTAAGTACGATTCATTTTAAACTCTACAATCAGGCTTTACTTTTTGGTGTTTTAAAATTTCTACAGAAACCTTGAGCAGCTGTGGTCATTCTGCCAGTTCACCAATTAATTCTTGGAGGCCAAATGTTACCAACCCCGGGGGACTCTAATCTAAACAAACTCCAGGTTTCCATTTTCAAGCAACCTTAGAAAAAAGGATGTGAAAGTTTGAATCTAATATCTCCTTTCACATGTCTGGTTTGTTTACATTACGGTTCCTCTTGTATTCCTTTGGGGAAGCTTGGAAATGGTAATAATGTCAAGACGTGCTATGTCTTTAATGGCTCAGGCGAGGAGGAGCTTGCCTCCAAATGTCCATGTAAAACCAACACTGTGCTGCGGGTGTTTGTACAAAAGGCCTAATCAATTCTGAAGCTGATACGTAGGTAAAATAAATGAGACTTCAAACAACGTAAAGTAGTCCTTGAGGGATGAAAACAAGGCACAAAGGGAGACGCACTCTCCGTGACATACACAATGTTTCATCTGTGAAGAACACCAGAGAGCCGTGGCCTGTTTAATGTAAACTCGGAGAGGTTGGATTTGTTTGGTGTCAAATCCAGTAAATAATTAGCTGCTTCAGAGCAATGTGGAGTTCTTCAAGAATCTAACCTCAAGGCCGCAATGAAATAAGAGATATAAACACCTATAGCGTTGGCTGGGAATTTATTCATATGTATGTCATGAAAGTGAATTCAGTTTAAGCATGAGCCCCAACTTTTCAATGTTAAGGAAAACTACTGGCAGGGAACATCTGGTCTGTCGGATTGCATGGCCATTTGTGTGAAGTGCACACCAATACTTATTTTAACTTATGACCTATATAACTTATAACTATGTAAACACAGTATATGTTTTTTTTTCTCTTCTACATTTTTTTTTTCAACCTGTAACCATGAAACCTGACGTTGTGGCTCTGTTTGGAGCTTCACCAATGTTCAGAGCTGTTACTTTAATTCTCATTGCGTTCCATAATGACGGAGGAATGACTAACTCAGCTCGGGTGAAGCCGCAAGCATTAAAACCTGACAATAGCACAAGTTCTAGGTTTGCAACGGCAGCATTTAGAGCTGTTTGCCAAAGCTAGTCTGAAACACTCAGCCTTCATAATCAGTGGTGAAATCAGTCCTCAGAAATGTCTGTACTAACCAAACATTATCTGCTGGTGATTATCTAGCACCACTGCTGAGGTAGTGCAATCCAGTGCACAGCAGTGGCCCTGGGGAGCCCTCCCTTTTCTGGAGAACTAATGTTTACAATCGTTTAGGGGCGTCCGTGGAAGGCATACAGGAGACACTGGCGTATGTTTGTCTCCATTTTGAGGATTGCGGTTAAGCTGAAGCTCATCTGGTAACCTCATGGGCTGCTCATCCACTCTAAAGCTTTTGTCATTCCTTCTTTTCCTGTCCTCTTCCTCTATGTCTCTTATTTATTTCTCCCATTTGTCTTTTTTTTTTTCTAATTCCCTATTGTCTTCTGATTATTTAATCCCTTTCTTCCTTTTATATTTTGTAGCATTGCTTTGTTTTTACGTCCAACTTTCTTCTCCTCTCAACACGTCTTCTCCGTTTTTGCGAGGCTACTCATCGTATCAGCTGTCTCTGGTCATGCACTGGTATGTGCTGATGGCTGAGTTTTAGTAGGCCTTTCATATGCGCGTCATATGGAGCCACGGCTGGAATGGGATGTAGCTGGAGTAAATCAATTTGTCATATGAGTAAAATCTGCTGAGTGCATAGGTTCATGCGCCTGTTTTGTGGTTCATCTTTTGTCCTCTTTCTTATTACTGTGTCGGTTTGGTGCTAATGGCCACAAAGTGATGTATTTGGAGAAAGGAAGAATATCATTCATAACATGAGTGATAGCTTTCTTTAAAACGAGTCACGTGTTGCTTTTATTCCAGGCCAACACATCACCTAAGCTACTTGTTGAGTTAAGTTTAATGCCAGACTGACGCAACACGCTTAATGCTACACTGACGTAAAGGGCTGACTCGACTGTGATGTCACTTCCAGATGAAATGCACGATTGGAGAGATATTAAGTCTTTCCCTTTAATTTGATACGTATCCCGCTAGAAAATGAAGTAACCAACTCATGCAGAATGACTGCTGTGCAATGAGCAGGGAGTGCTGCATGATGGTGATCGGAAATGAGTGCAGCAGAGAGCCAGGCTTTCTAAGATTATTCAGAATGAATTGTCTGGACTCTTGAAATTTGGGAAATATTATGTGATTTTTTTTATATGCTATCAATACAACTATACGCGAATGCAAGGAAACAGCACAAGGCAGTGTAAGAAGGAAACAATATGATATTCAGAGAGCGTAAACGCAAGTAGAAACAAACAAAAGGGTGCATTGGAAAGTAAGGATGCGGGTTGTGGCCGGGGTAGCGAGAAGGCATCTGCATCTGTTTTCAGCTTCACAGAACTGGAATTCATGTTTGTTTTGGTTTTTTAGGGTTAAGTTAACATTTTTTGCATTTTTTTTCTCATTTAACCATAATTTAAATCTTCGGGTTAGGATTAGCCAAAGGTATTTAGTTTATTCCTTAAATATATTCCTAGTTAACCCTTACTAGTCAACAGCTTTTGTTGTGAAATAGTTTGACTAGTTCATATCATTGTCACATAATTTCATTAATAACACATAAATGCACATTATTAAATGCACCATATGGCCCAACCCATAATGTCTTGACACTTCAATTAAATTCTGCGATTCCCATCATCTCTGACAGAAGCTGGTCATTTGAATTTATGTCAAAACATGTCACAAAACCATCAATACCAGTTAAATCTTACTGAAAATCAAGGGAATCTTGTTAAATGGAGGTGCAAAAGAAATGTGCCTTTTAGTTCCTGACTCTTGCAGGAAAAAAAAGAACAAATGCTGAATGGTAATTACTGTGACATAAGTATGTTTGATCTCTCTGCAGGACTTGGTAAGCATTGCTAAGACTGGCACTAGGTAACACGGCAACACTAACTAACACACACCCACAAGAGAAAACACAGCTGAGGAGGAAATGGTGTCCCAGGGATTTTAGCCTGACCGGTGTGTTTATTTTCCTCCCATGGTGCACCAGGGCGAAGCTGCCTAATGCAGGGCCAGGGGTTCCAGTGGGGCTCTTTATACTATATGTGTATATAAAATTGTCTGAAGCCATGTGTGTGACTTTATAGCTGGTGAAATCATTGTTATTCATATGAAGGGTCAGTATTGTGAGAAGTTTTCTTTCTTTTGTTTTGTTTTTGAACATGTATTTTTGGAAAAATAAAGTCAAATACTTAATTATTTTAATTTTGCAAGGTTGGAAAGTAAAATTTTTAATTCCATTTTACTTTCTTTTTTTAATCATACATATGCACCATACACATAACTGGTTACGCGGAGGGAGCAGAGAGTGAAGGTAGTGTCTGAGCATTGGATAAACATTTGCTTTTCCCTGCTGCCTCTGCCTGTGTCTGGATTATGAAGGGCAGATATACAGCACTTCAGAGTGTGCCAATTAACAGCCCAGCAGCGGCCGCCACACAGGAGGGCCCCTCATAAAGACTCGCCCTATGGTGTAAGCCCTGCTACTATCAAGTGCTTTATCCAGGGCCGAGCCCATACACACAGCTGTTAAACTGGCAGGTTTTTAAGCGGCCCCAGAATTGCCGACAGGCCCGGGAGTTCATAAAGATTTTCTCAGTAAGTCCTTTCCCAAAAGAAGGAGAGAGAAGGAGGGTGAGGAAGGCTACTGGACAATCAGCGAGCAGACTTTGCTCAGTGACTAGATAGAGCCACTACACTTTCTGCCTTCATTCCTTGCTGTGTCCTTCTATCTAGCCATCTCTCTTTCCGTTCTTGACCTCACACTTTTTCTCCTTTTTTTGCAAGTGAAAAACCAGTGATTGCAACAGTGGGCAAGCCAACAACAGGCAGGGGGTAGCCTGCTGAGGACTTGGAAGTTGGGATAACTCCAATCGTCCAAGCCACTGCCACCCCTGCCTGCCACATACCAACTGCTGGCATTTGAACAGCTTTGATACATATTTTAAAGGCTGCAGTGCATCAGAACTGTACTAATCTTAGTTAAAAGGCAAGCCACTATATGCCTTTTTTTTTTTTCTGCATGGAGGCCCAGCGGCTCATTCAGCAAATTACTAGGATGGAAGGACACACAAGCTGTGCATGGATTGACAAGCCTATGAAATTTTAAAAATGAGCAAATATATACCCACTGGCCAGTGTATACAGAGTAAGCCAACACAGAAGCCACTTTTTCTGTAAATGCACTGTCCCCAACCGTAGTTGAAATAATAATAATTATCACATGTTTATATTTTCAGTAAGCTGTGATGAATGAGCTAGTTAATAACTTGTTCATTCACTTAGATTTAACCATATTGGAGGAGGAGTTTGTTTCGGCTTATTGCCAAATATTCAAAGTTAAACTAACATTTTCAGACGATGGCACATAAAACTCAGCTATAAAGGAGACACAAGTGACCACAGCTCTCAACAGTGAGACCAAACCATTGTGTTAGTGGAGAAACATGGACGGCAAGCTAACTGGACAGGATGGTAGATGTCATTTGACCAACACGTGAAAGTTCATGTGCACTGTGTGCACGGCGGCATGTGCACCTATGAATTGAGTTCTAAACATGTCTATAATTTAAACATCGTGACTGTATACAGTGTGTGCATATGTACCTGACCGAATGCATGTGTGTGCGTGTGCATGTGTGCACTAGCAGCCTAGGGTCCATAGCAAAGGTTTTTTCCTGACTAAAGCATAGATAAAGCAGTAGAAACTGAGCTGACCACATGCTACACAGTATTGGCCACAGATGTGCCCAGATAGATCACAGAGAAAACGTGATGGCATTTCCTCAAGATGTGGATGTGTATTTTTAGACTTTGATGTGAACATGATTTGCCATGAAAAAATGCTTTGTTCATGTGATTCACATGGTCTCAATAACAGGGCTCATACATATTGTATTGCAATGCAGACGTTTTTCTGTCTCAGCAATAGTCTCTGTTGATCTCGGGACGCTAGGTAGCATGCAGAATGAACTTTCTGGTGAAGTAAAAAAGGTCCATGTGGTTAAATATTACTTTGACGACAGGAGTAGCATGAATGGCATGTCAGTTGTTGAGGCGTTCTGTACAATAATTATCCATTTGGAGGAGATCACGTGACCACGGGTCCTTCATGCAGGCTCCTCCTTAAATACCCAGGAATTTACAAGGACATAATGTGATTTAATAAAATGTGATCAAACCATTGTTAAAAGATAAACTAGAGTCTGTCATACAGATGCCACATCTTAAGCCTGTATAGATGATTATTTAGTGTAGGTCAGCCAACCAACTTTTTTTTTTATTCTATAAACTTGTTTATAGAAGTTGAAGTGCAATTTTTTACCAATAATAAAAATGTCTTTTTCTTCTTCATCTATTACTGAACTTCTTTTGAGTTGTCTTTGTTGTATTTACTAACTAGCATCACATTTAAACGTTTGTATAAAGTATACATTGGATGCATAATATTTAATTTCTAATGTGGCTGCTTAAATGTCACTTTGTGCTTCACGCATTTAGGAATGTATGCATACTTACCTATTAATGATTTCCTAAAAAATCACCCGCTGGATGGCTAAGGTAACAAAAGCTTGTCTTTTCCCACATAATTTGCATGACATACATTAACAACAGCACAGTGCTTGCTATGGTGGATAGCTCTGCAGTTAATATGTGACACAGCCAGCTTCTGTTGAAACTCCAAGCCTTCTGCACCATGTGACTAACATTACATGGGGTACTGTACAGGGCAACGGTAGGCGTGAAGAAAGGGCCTCTGGTTCAAGCAGAGGGGAAAGGTATCACTGTAAGTTAGTCTGGTTGTTGACCAGCCTGCTCTGTTTCTCTCAGGTTTGCGTGTGTGTGAACTGATAGTTCCAACACATTGTGTTCTTGTTCTACTCTTCTTCTGTTTCAGCTTTGGCAGGTGACCCGGCATTGGATGTACTGGCTACTGTACTCCAGGTGACAGCTTGTGACATTGTAATTGTCTGCTTTGGGCAACGGGATGGAGGGTATAATACATCTTGTATTTCCTTTCAGCTGAAATTATTGATAACCGGCGGTGAGAGGTGGTGTTGGTATCACTAACACAGTGTGAACAATTCTTTATTGATGATATGAGTGCATTCTGGAAATTATCATGATATATTCTCTGAAATCAGTTGTTTAAGATATGAAGACATTGACTTTATTTTGTGCACATTAATAACTAGCATATGTCATTAGTAATCCAAGTTCAGATTTCTCAGAGAATACTGGCAAAATAAATTGCCTGTAAAATAGTGTTGAGGTTATAGTTGATATATTATGATAAGCTTTACCATTTTCCAACAGTTTCATAATTGTATTAATTTTATTTTTTATTTAAAATATTATTTACCAGATTATATCCTTTCTGCACTTAAAGATTTATGTAATTAGGATTGTTTATTATGCCTTATTGTAGCAAGTACACATCTATACTCTATACAAGTGGACATTTTTCACCATAGTGAACATAGGAAAAATAACAGAGGTGGTGGTAGGAAGGTCGAGTTGGACAGAGGAAAAAGAGATTTCACATTAGTAGAGACCAAGCTGGTGAGCTGCATTTGATATCACCTTCTGCACTGCACATGTGCTGCAAGTGTTCACAGACAGTAAGGCAGAAAGAAGCATCCTCCACTAAATGGAAATTCCTGTGCTTCAGCCACAGCTGCAGTGTGACACTTCAGATGGCTGCGCTTCCCTTTGTACAGCCCCCTGGAATTAGCCGAGACCACAATGGCATCACATCAGAAAGGAAGGCAGGAAAATCAGACTTTATTATCTGACGCTGTGGAAATATTTGTGCAGGGAGGAAAAGGGGGCACACGACCCCTGGCTTCTCTGTCATGTCAACCTGCTTTTTATTGTGGAAGACACACACACACACATATGCAACTAGCTTCAAATAAGTGTCAGCTAACCCATTGTTATGATACCTGTGGGCTGACTTGGTACACTACTGAAATGCAGACATTCCTACACGTATCATTTTTATGCTGTTCCTTTTCTTAGTGTTCTAATTTTGGGGGCAATAAAAACAATAGTTGATATGTTGTTGATGTCGCAGTCAAAAGCAGGTTATGTGATATCTGTACCTTTGTATTCTCTAGAAAAATCGGTGTAGCACAGTCAAACTGAAACAGTACAGAAGAAAGCGTTGGGAAACAAACTCTGTGCTAACGAAGAGAATAAAACTTTCCATCAAATTGTGTTTGGGGAGGGGATTCACTTCAAAGAGATCTCAACAACAGTGTTGTCTGTCTAATTTACGTTTTCGAGCACACGCCAAATGTAAAAACCCTAATTTTGAGGAGTGTATAATTACAGGGAGAGAATGAATGGCTATAAATACTCGCGTCATTACTAGAGCCTCCTGAAGAACATGATCCATACTGAAGGATAATTAAGGCAAAATATTTCTGATCCTCCAACCAGACTGTATCAGGAATGTGTGCGTGTGCACTCGTGCTCCGGTGTGTTCGTGTGTACTCTGCGAGTGTGTGTGTGTGTGTGTGTGTGTGTGTGCGTGCGTGAGAGAACGAGAGGGGGGTGGGGTCACAAGGCTTTCTTTCCTAAATATAGTTTGATTCTGCGTGAGCTGCTATGTACGGATACTTCAGGAGAACTCAAGACAGACCAGCTTTAATTGGTTTGTGGAGTCATTAATGGAACAGAAGCACAACTTGAGACCAAGCGCGTGTGTGTGTGTGTGTGTGTGTTTGTCTGAACATGAGCACTTATGCAAGTATATTGGACACAGTCAATACCCTTTAAAAACAACAGACACATGGAAATAACTTTGATCAACAAACATGTAGCAAACAAGAAGATAATAATGAACCTCCATGTTCAGCCGAGGTCTCTTAAAATAGACTATTTCAACTAGGATATATCGAATTTGAGGATAATATTTCTAGATTAGGCCAGCTAATTAGTGCCCCAATATTTGGCACGGGGCTTTGACTGAGATCCAAATAAGCATATTGTCCTCATCGTAGAGGAGTGAAAGAGCTTTTCTGTGTTCTTCCCTCAGAGTCAGAAAGAATGTTCAACGGAGACGGAGAAAACTTTACTAGACTGCTCTCCCTGTCTCACTTTGTTATCTCTTTTTCTCTTTCTTGCTCGATCAAAACAGGAGAATGTCGCTTTGAGTGGCCGAATGAAAGAATACCACACAAACATGAGTGAGAGGCCGTGTTTATTTCTAGTATATCTATAAGCCAGGCCAGGTTTTTGTGTCAGCAGGGGTCTGCATGGGTTGTTGAGTTGTCGTGAGTTGTTGCTGAACCGGCAGCGAGTCAGTCAGCCAGCCAGTTGTCAGGCAAGTACCAGTTCCTTGTTGCTATTTGTGTTTGAGTGTAGCCGCGCCGAGAGCCTCCCTCCCTCCGTTTTCCCCTTTCTAACCGAATCCTCCGAGCTCTTCCTGTGGCAAGAATTGTGTCTTACAGCAGCCTATCGCTTCTGGAATGAAAAGCCTGTGACCAAGGCGTCTGTCCCTTTCACTGCCATTGTGTTGCTGAAACAAGGAGCAGCAGCGAAGTAGTCAGCTAAACATGATGTAGCAGGGTTCGAAGGTGGCCCCACTGAGGCTGCTGATGCTGGTGCTCCAGTGACTTGTTGTTGCTTGTTGTTGCGGGTCCCCCCCCCCCGAAACTGAGGGCCAAGGGCTGGAGCCCGGGACAGCTTTTGTGTCAGTGTCCGACCAGTGCTATGCTCACGAAGCTAGATAAATGGACTAGAGGGGGCGCAGATATGGGCGGGCGTCTTTGAGCAAAGACAACAGAGATGTTGAGGGAAAGCGGGGGTTGAAAGAGGAGGAGGGTGCTGGGATAGGAAGAGGCAAAGACATTTGTGTTGTTGGACTACAAGGGGTCGAATCTGTTGTAAGAATAGCCTGCTTCTGCCAAAAAGGACAAGACAGTGATAAACTTTCCTCCCCATGCAGTCACTTCTCCCCCCCCCCCCCCCCGCCCCCGCCCTCCTCACTCTCCCTGTTTCACCCCCCCCCCCCCCCGGGCTCCCGCACACACACGCACTGTCACAACGCACAATTCCCCACTAAAATGAATGGCTTGCCACAGTGTGACACGTCTCAGTTGCAGGGGGAGATGGTCCTTGTCCGCCAACAAAAGACTGTGGTGTGATGGTGGGGCCACAGCCTGTGACAGAATGCTAAATTGTTTTAGGGTCAACAACTTATTGTCTTTGCATGAGCCACAATTTGCATATCTCCCGAGTAGTTTTCAGCGCTCACTCCTCAAATTAAAATAGCAGAACCTCCTCTAGCCTTTGAACAAGCTAGAGCCTTTTAAGGGCTGCTAGGAATAGTTTAAGCCTTTCTTTCTTTTGTTTCTTTCCTAATTTTTTATTCTATCACGCGAGCAGGTGGATTTATGATATATCATATGGTAGTTATTATTTAAAAGACTAATTATCTTATCATTACAACCATTATGGGCTAATTACCATAATATAAGAATTAGTTATTGTGTCCTACAATGGCTACAGTCTTTTAAAAAGGTGATTAGAATATGTATTTACCTCTGTAATCCCAAAGAGCATTATCCTTTAGCTGCGTGTTTACATTTCATTCATTTATCTGCTCTATTTTATTTAATTTTTTTTAATTCATGGTTGTTATTTTCTTATTCCCCCTCCACCACCACCACCACCACCACCACCCCCTGCCGCCCTCCTGCATCTTGGCCCAGGGCATGCGGAGAAGAAATGGCTGGAAGTGACAGCCTAATTATCAGCTCCAACTCTGCTCATTACCCATTAGACAATCCACTGTACATCCACTTACTAAATGAATAATTTTGTATATATTATGGAAACACAATATTATGGCCTGCAGCTAACGCCTTTGCGCTAACCTCACACTGTTTCAGTACAAAAGAAATAAATGGGACACCGAAAGGTTATTTAATTTTAGCCCCAAAAGCCAACTCATGAGAGGATGTCGTGTGCAAATGGAGCGCGGAGGGGAGGGAAGGAGGGGAATAGGAAATTTACACACCTGCCTTTTTTTTTTTTTTTTTTTGCCACCGCAATATTAGAATCATTATTGCCAAAGCACGCGTTGTAGCATAAGTGAAATTGATAAGGGCTGCACATGGCTTAATGTTATTCTAATTTCTATCGAGCAATATTTAATGAGGGCGCTGAAACCATTTTCATCAGCACACATTGCAAAAAAACAAAAAAACAAAACCGTGACTGTTCAGTTAATATTGACACAGTCACATTAATTGTTCTTTCTGGATTATTACTGTAATACACAATCTTTCAGATTTTTCTTTTGGTTCACTGTTTTTTTTTTTTTTTTTTTACCGTCTACGTGAAGTTAATGTAACTGTAAAAGCACAACGACCTCCCTCCGGTCAACAGAACCTCCACTGACCTTTGTTAATTTTTCAACACTGTCCTCCACTGCGTTTAAGTGACACAGGTTTATGCACATAAACGTCCCTCCTCTGCCACGCAGATATGGTCTAGTCAACGTTTACCAAGCATTTGAAAAAAAATAAATAAATAAAAATAAATAAATCACTTGTGCCCTTTTGCACTTTGCTGCCACGTTTTGTGCAGTTCTTTGTAATGTGCGAGTTATAAAAGAGGTAATAATATTCCCATTTCGTGAATGGATTGCTATTTTATTACTATTTGATAACTATTTGAAACTACAGTATTTTTTAGATGTAACCAAAAAAACTCATAAATACATTTTTATGTTACTACATATAAACATTATTATTATTATTACTATCCCCACAAGTGAACGAATTTCTGCGTTTTATCGATTTTAAAATGTTCGACTTATTGTAATTGCATAATACAGTTCGGTTCAAGGTGTTTTAATTAAACTACAGAGCACAACGTGTGATAACACAGGCGCGGTGGCCTTATGAGATGTGGAGCTCTTCACAGGCTGCAAGCTGTTTCATGCTTTAGTAATATATTCGTCGCCTATAGAGGTCGCTGTGATATTGCAAAACAGACGTGCAAATGTCACTCCACAGGTTTAGGCCACTCCAATCATTCACCATGTGCAACTGCTCTCTTTGCAGTTTACTGTCCTTTAGGAAGATGCCCTGACTCCGACTGAACTTTTTCTCAGATTGTAGCTATCGTTTTACCAGTACAAAAAAAAAAAAAAAATAATAATAATAATAATAATAATAATAAAAATGTTTTCAACCAGACAATAACATGCTGAAATGCTACAACAACACTCCTGAGTAATGAGCTGCTGTAAATAAAAATCCAAAAAGGAATAAAAAGAGAGACAAAATAAGAAAAACACTATTTCCAATCATTTCAAATAATGATTGCACTCTCCCTGTAATATGTTCCAGCCTCATTAGGCCATTGTGGTAAATCGATATTTGCTTTTGGTTTCCGACTGAAGAGCAAAGAAGCTGCTTTTACAGGCTAATAATCACTATCAGCCGCAGAACAGACAGGAGCCCAAAACCCTGACCCTGCTCCACAGGGCCGACAATGGCAGCTTTCTCCTCCCCTCGACAAAAAAAAAAAAAAGAAAATATTAATAATTTATCTTCGAATCGACTTCTCTCTCTGACAGATTAGATTTTAACCATTTGATTTTGTTTGGACTGGGCGTTCCCATATTATTACTTAATGACCTTCCCAGCTGCTCCTGTCCATTTTCTGTCACCAGCAACCATCTGGACACTTATTAGCACCTCAATGCATCCACGCTGCTTTCCTCCCATACTTGAATAAAATTAAGCTTGGTTGCAGACTGCCAATATTCCTCTTTTTTACCCTCCCATTCCCACCCTTCCTCAAATTAAATCGGCAGTGGGACAGCGTAATAATAATAATAATAATAATAATAATAATAATAATAATAATAATAAAGACATTGAATTAACATAGGAAAAAAATATAACCTTAGGATCTTGAGTTTTCTCTATAATTTCATTTAGTTTATTAGGCAAAATATACGATCTGGACAAATTCCTTCAACGTTTCCTATTTACAAATTTAAATCACTTGGTATTTACATTAAAGAAAAGACACCAAAAACACAAGATAGAGACAAATAATAATTATAATTATAATAAAGTAAAAAGCCTACCAAAATTGCCCCAATGAGCAAAGTGTAGAGAGTAACATTATAGGCGCGATTATAGGCTACACAACAATAGAGGAAGTAATCCATCCATCCACAGGATATTACCAAATTACGCCATTTGTTCTGTACCGACTCAATGCTACGCTGCATTATTATTTCTCATTGTCCTTTTTTTTTAGGGAGTGTAAAGTCTTTTTTCTATTTTCTTTTCTGTGATTTTTTTTTTTTTCAAGCACGATTTCAAAAGAAAAAAAAAAAAAAAAGTCTTGATCAAGCCGAGGAGAGAGCAGTGAGGACCCGTTGCGTGGCGTCTTGTGGACTCCTGGCGCTGGAAGGCAGAGAGGATCTGGATAAAGAATAATACAGAGAAGGAGATAAATACACCCGCCGTGTTTGGACAGCGGGTTTCAATATGCATTTCAACTGTGTGGCTGAGCAGTTGGATCTGGAACAGATTGGAGCCTGCCTCTCCAACCCTTCACTTTCAGTAGTGGTGGTAGTAATAATAATAATAATAATAATAATAATAATAATAATAATAATAATAATAATAATGATTGAAAATCCAGTTTGAAAAAATACAATTATCTTTTTACATCCACTATAAACAATTCTATCTGTCATTTCTATGGGACAGTTTCATTCACACCATGGTTTATTTTCGAACAAATGAAACGAAGGTAAACTTTTTCCCCTCTCGGTGAGAGCTCTCCCCTGGGCTCTGGGTTTCCCATGGGTCTTTAGAGAAAGCACACAGCCCAGGCAGAGCCCGTTTTACTTGGTGACTTGATAAGTAGCCACATTCTCCCCAGAGGCGTGGAATTAAAGAGGGGGGTGTGTGGGATGGGAGTCAGGACCCCTGTCACCCGCAAAGCAAACTGTGTTTTATTCATGTTTGTTTATTTTATTTTTGGAGTTTGGGTATTGTAGTTGTATGTAGAAAAAAAAAATATATATATATCTATTTTTTAAATTGTCAGACATAAAAAGGAGCCACTAGCATGTCTTATAATTATATTTAATTTCCCTTATGATTTTATGAAGATCCTGGCCCTCACAAAATGTTCACATCCAAGCTCCATTTTACTAATAGCTGCTTTTATTTATTTATTTTTGAATCAGTTTATAAAGTTTTCAACCAATTCGATCCCCTTTGAAGAATTGGAAACGTTTAAAATATTTCAAATGAGGCGACTGACAGTTTTCTTGTCGCAACGTGTTTGCAACAGTCAGCTAGAGACGTGTCTCACCTGTCGTGGATGGGTCGAAAGGAAGACTTCAGGGTCTGTGTTGGAGGTGAGTCGGATCTTACACCGTTTTCATGGTCTGGAAAGGAAATAAGCAAATAAATAAATAAATGAATAAAACACACATCAGCACTTGAATGCATGATAAATACTATCTATATATATATATATATTGTCACTATAAATGAGTCGTTTGTATAGTGTTTGAACTTTGTGGTGTAAAGTGTGTAACCTTCCCCTGCGTGTGTGTGTGTGTGTGTGTGTGTAAACAGAGATGTGATATCCTAATTGTATATTTAAAATAAAATGCAGGAGGTGGACCATTAAAACAATCCACTCAGCTGCCATTAAAGATGAAAAGCTTGGCTTCACCTACCTATGTGCTTTGGACTGTGGGTCTCTGAAGGGCTCTTGCTGTCGCTGCTGAGCGCTGCTGCAGCTGCTACCGGCGACACCACCACGGATGTCGGCTGCTGCTGCTGCTGCTGCTGCTGCTGCTGCTGCTGCTGGGCCGGCAAGTGGTGGTGGTGATGGTGCTGGTTTACTCCCAGAAACGACCTGACATTGAGCAGGGAGTTCTGGCCCAGGAAAGCCCCATTTGTCCAGTTGTGGAACTTCCCAATCTGGCAAGTGTACAGTCCATGGCTCGGGAGGAAGGCCGGGTGCGTTTGGATCTGGTGGTGGGGGGCTGATGGGTGGGTTGTGGCCGCTGGGCCACAAGGGGACGAAGGTTTCTGGGATGAACTATCGGGACTAGTCGCGGTCTCTGCTAAAGACCAGATTTTCGGCTTGTTGTTGGACGGGAGAGGAAAGCTCCCGGGTCTGTCCGGAGACAAAACTCTAGTGGTGTTGTTGTTGTTGCCGTCCGAGTTCTCCTTACTCCCTGGGTGAACTGAAATCGTGCTCTTAGCCTTGTCAAAGGCCTCATGGGCCTGCAAAGCGAAGGCCCGTCTTTTCTCCAAACTGTCCAACTCTCCCCCGGCACCGACGCCGCCCCTGTGCTCCCTGCTGCCCTCCGTCGACTTGTCGTCGTCGTCCTCGTTGCTCTGATCCCCGTCGTTGTCGTCGATTTTGTCTATGTCTATGCTCTCCAAGTCGATCTCCTCCTCGTCTTCGTTTTTCTCCGCTTCGTCCCCGCTGCCGAACAAGTTCCCGTCCTCCCCGCCCTCCTTGCTCCTGCTCCCCCAGGTCACCTTGTTCTCCTTCTTGAGCCTCCGCCTGGCGTTGGCGAACCAAGTGGAGACCTGCGTCAGCGTCATTTTGGTGATGATGGCCAGCATGATCTTCTCCCCCTTGGTCGGATACGGATTCTTCCTGTGCTCGTTGAGCCAGGCTTTCAGCGTGCTGGTGCTCTCCCGGGTGGCGTTCTTGGGCCTGGCCGGGTCCCCGTACTGAAACTGGCCGTATGGGTAGAAGGCAGGAGAGGTGTGTGCTGCGAAGCTGGCAGGATGGACACCAGGACTGTCCTTCAGGTCATACTGGGATCCCTTGAAAACAAGCATATTGTGTTATAGCGTGGGAGCAGTATTGTGCATTATAGTTTTTACACTAAGACGCAAAAATTAAATCCTTATTTTTACTTATCTGCACCTTCAACTAATAAAATGGCCTCTAATAAGAAACTCACACAGTCGCACCTGACTCTAAGCTTCTCAACCAGCTACATTCCACATGCCAGGCCTGCGGCACCTGCACAACCACTCACTGAAAGCCTCGTTTTTTTTTTTTTTAATTTTATTATTAGAAACCATTTTTCATACGTGTCAGTCGAGCAACTGAACAAAAACCACGAAGAGGAGGAGAAAAAGTTCGTCTGGACGCGCAGCTCTCCTGCTTTCTCGCCTTTCCCCCCCTCCACACTCCTCGAGTTTTTGAAGGCCCCTGAGTTTAAGTTTTCCCCAACACGTCTGGCGTTTCTTGTGGATCAATTCAAACCCTGCACACGCCTGGATTTTGGATAATAACTTTTTGTCAAGGCGCTTCGGCGCGGCAGCCGCTGCCTTTGGGCCAGATACACACATTAGCCAACACATAAACACTCTGCAAGCCAATTATTATCACCAGGTGTATTTTAAGCCAATAAATATCCGAGTGTTCTTCATCTAGGCGCAGTAAAATCCACGTGGCGTTCAATGACAGTGATTTACTGTATAACGCAGTCCCAACCAAAGCCTACAGCATTACAAGTGCTGCTGGGAGACTTTGTTCTGTGGGTACAGATCATTTCTCACGATCTCATCACAATAATGTGACTGAGGTGGAAAATAATAAACACTTTTCTAGCCACTAATTTTAATGCTCCGTGCTCAAACGCTGACTTACTGCACGGATGTTTTTATTTTCAGTAAAATGTAATTTACAGTATAAGTAGAAACCCGCTCCACTGGTGTGAGCTGGATTTTCTGTGTGCATGTTTTACGAACTGAACAATGATTCAAAGTCCTTTTCTTATTTCTTAATTTTTCTTTTGTGTTTGTTTGATTGTTTGTTGTCTCCAGTGAAACTTTCCACATTTCCAACTCGGCCAAACAAGTCACCAAACTGTCCAAAACTTAACAATTATCTGGACTCATAAAAAAGGCCCCTAATTAAAAATGTGACAACTAAAATGCGCCCCTGTGTTTTCATTCTCTCGACTGAAGTAGCTATTATAATCTATTGTTGCCTTTTTACACAGCGTCAAGCAGAAAGACTCCTCTGTGCAACGCCAGTGCTCAAACACACAACACAACACCAACATTTATTCTTACCATTTGTGAAAAAAGAGCCAGGTCCGCGCTGGTGTAAGGTAAGAAAGCGCTGTAGTTGTGTGCGTACGGGTTGGCGTACATGCCCAACACCGATGTGACCGCCGCTGCGGTGGCCGACGGGCTTCCTCCGATTTCGGTGCTCCCTCCTCGGGACGAAGGCGTAAGAACAGCCGGTCTCTCGCTCCCGTACACAGCCTGGGAGGCACTCAAGTACTGCGGGTAGCCTAGCTGCGGGAAAGACATCTCCACCGCCGAAATGTCGCACAGTTGTATCGTCCGACAAACTGTGCGTAAAAGGAAAAAAAAAAAAAACGAATGTGAAAGAAAAGAGGGGGGAAAAAAGGAGCCTGGAGGAGTAAAGGAAAAAGGTGCTAAGCCAAAGTCACAGCTACTACACACATAGAGTGGTATGCAGTCAAAACAACCCACTCTTAAATCTCGGCTTCCTGTCTTTTTCTCTCGCAAAGTCCGCTGGATGTGATCTGATCAACAATTGCGCTCCGACTGACGCGCCTGGCCCTGAGGTCTCCAGGCTGATCTCTCAGATACAATTTGAAGTTGATGCTTTGATTGGCATCCCCTACTTGAGCCTGCAAGCTCCTCCTCGTTTGGAGCAATGTGGATAAAGTGAATATAGAGTGAGCACATTGGCTGGGGCCTCTCTCCCCCTCTCTCTCTCTCTCTCTCTCTCTCTCTCCCTCTCTCTCTCTCTCTCTCTTTCCGTCTCTCTCTCTCTCTCTCCCTCCGTGTTTGGACTTATTGTATGTTAAATGTTCAAGCATTAGAGTCCATTCACCGAAGGCTTTGATTGTTGTATGACAACCTGTCTACACGATTTTACAGCTGTCCGACACAGGGGGAAGTAAACCCGTCAGAAGAAGGAACTTACTTTGAATAGATTTAAATTGTAATTAAAGGGAAAAGCCCTCTCCGCAGAGGAATTACTATTTGATATCACGGGCTACTGGTGCGTTTATTTGATTCCTATTAACTCATTTATTAAATTTAAAAAAAATATTCTTTCTCTAACTTGGATTTATTCCTTATAGTCGTCTTCATCTAATGTTTTCCAAACTTATCTAACTGTCAAAGCCACGTTAAAGGTTTGTATGTCGTTCATTCGGATGGTTCCTTGTGAATAATACAATTATTAAATGAACAATTAACTCATATATTTCAGCAAACGCGACAGCGGTAAACATGTTTTAAACCAACTGTTAATTTGAGGAGCTTTTCTTCCAAAAGTGAAAGCAGTTGAGTCAAATCCTGCCTTACTTGAATTTCTCCGTTTAAAGTATTAATTATGGATGTTTTTATCGAGTCGTGTTTTGGTTGCATTTGATGACTTCATGAAGGTTTAATCAGCCAAATTCTTCCTCTTTCTACCCCCCCCCCCCCCCACCTTTTTTTTTTATTTTTTTTTTATTCTCACCCATTTTTCAACTGCACGCGCGCGCACGCTCGTGTATGTGTGTGTGTGTGTATGTGTGTGTGTGTGGATTTAAACCAGACTGTTGTTGTCCTTTTGTAACAACAGAGCCACTTCACGTTTTCCTTGTTTTGAGTGAACAGCAATGAGGAAAAGCCAGAGAGAAGTCGAACACCGAGTCTTCATGGACCTTTATGAGCCACAGAATATCACCCACCTGTATTTTAACACTCTGATTTAATTTAAATGATAACACCTTTAGCACATTAACCCAAAAAAGTGACTGGGAGAATTTAATCCATTCTAGTTTAGTTAACTGGGACATTTATATTCTCAACGTGCAAGAAAATCCCCGTTTGACTATTCTGTTTGTTTTATTTGCGTTTAAAATACAGTAAGGAGAAAAATAATAATAATTTCACAAGAGTTGAAAGGAAGAAAAAAAAAATCGGATGCTGTAGCTTGTGGCCACCTCATCTTGAACCGCTTATCCAATTTCCAGCTCAGAAAAAGAAAAGGGTCGGACACTAACCTCTACTTTCCCTTGCGTCCACTCCTGACACAGCCATGTGGTTCACAAGAGAGGAGGGGGGGGGGGTGTTCATGTTTTAACAGTTCTATTTTTATTTGATTTGATTCTTATATCACCCACCTTCCAAGTCAAAGGAGGTTATTCTGTAGATCTAGATTTAATGCCTTAACTACTGAAGCCCAAGAAGTCAGTAGATTTTGATCTGCACCAGATGGCTCCGAGTGGATATTGCCGAGCGCCGAGGATCTGTTAAAAATATCTGAGGGGCACTGATGGTAATCTGGGTTAACACATCAGAAAGGAGGGAGGAATGGCAATTGTGATAACCCGCTGGAGATGTGTGCAGGAGGCTAAATATGATGGTTGTGCTGGGGTGGTGGGGGCGAGGAGACTGAAATTGTCGCTAAATACAAATGAAAGAGACATGATGATGAGAGAAAGCACGGGATAGAAAACGGATGTTGAAAATTAAAATAAAAGGATGCGTCGGTTTAATAAATAACTATAATATTATTGTAATTAATAATATTAATAATACTATTAATTATAGTAATGTGTGTCTTGGATTCGCGCTTGTACCTTTTCCCTCGAATAAACCTTGTTTTCCTTTTCTGAAAAATACAAAACTACGTCCTGGTAAACAATGACACGTGTTGAGGGCAATAAACCATCACTGTTAACTGATTTATTGGTTCTTGTTAAACTCTCATTACCACTACATGCTCCTCAGCTTCTACCCAGAGAGAGAGAGAGAGAGAGAGAGAGAGAGGGAGGGAGAGAGAGCGCGCACGGCAAACTTTGTTCCTGATCCTCTCGCCTTCCCTCAAAAAACAAAAACTCGTCCACAACACGTACACTTGTAGTGCTTTGCCTCGAAACAGATGGCCTGTCACCATCTGTATCCGTCGCTGTATGATGCGCACGCGCGTTCACGCACATACGCGCACACGTATTCGCAGCGTCACAAGTTAAGGATGTTTTTTTTTTTTTTCTTTTCCTTTGTAAAGTAAAAAAAAAAAAAAAAAAAAAAAAAGATAGAAAAGAATAAAGAAAGTCCCCAGGCTTCTCATATCAGATAGTTTTATCATGTAAATCTACAGGAGGCTCTTCATAAGCTGCTGCGCCTTAATGGCCACATTCTAATAAGTCACTCAGGTAGTGGATAAGTGCTTCTCTTCAACAGCCGCTGTTGTGCTTTTACAATGTCCTTTAACCAGCTCCATCCTCACATGATGGTTTATTCTCTACATACTTTTATTTAGCCTGAAGAAGAAGAAGTATAAATATAAATATATATTTATGTAGCAATTGTTTTATTTTATTTTTCATTTTTAACATGCTTTTGGTGTCTGTGTGTGTGTGTGTGTGTGTGTAACGCATAGATATCATCATGGAAAACAACTGGAATTTAGTCTTTGTCAGTTTAATTAAAATCTATATAGGCCTGAACTCAGGTTTCTAGGAACTAGGCCAACACTTAGACCTGGGTGACTCCAATAGAAGTCAAAGAGAGTGAACCTGCATTACAATAACATCAGTTATGTTGACAGTTGGCTACCACTGCAGAGGTCAAGGGTGTCTCTGTGAACTAATAACTGTGGTGAAAGATACTCCTTTCCTGCCTCTGGGAGTGCCAAAGTTGAGGAAAGGTTAAGAATCTGCAGAATGTCCCTTTTGTGTTTTTCTCGCAGATTATCAAATTAAGTGTTGAAACCAAAACCCCTTTTCACCCCGAAGAGAGGAGATTAGATGAATATCACTGATATCATTAGACTATCGCAACTGTTAGACCTCTTCTTCATCTCCTTAACATCGCAGACAAACATGTACACACACATATACACACACACTCATGCACCGGTTCCAACGACCTCCCCGAACTGCGTCAGAGCGACTGAACTATTTAGCTGTGGGTTACAGTCAGAGGGACCACTGGTGTTACTGTGGGACATATGATACACAGACAACTGTAATGCAGCTATAGGTAAGGAAACAAGGAATTTCCTGGATAATAAAAGAGGTCTATTCTGGGTCTTAGAGGGTCAAGACGTTTTACTTGACAGTTAAACTCTTAGAGGGGTGGCGTTTCCCAGTTTCAACATGACAAAGAGCCCCTGGCTTCAAACCGTTGTCACATTTAAGGGAGTTTTGCAGCAGTTGAATGCGCAGTATAATTCCCCCAAATGCTGTAGATCTTCTGACATTGATCACAAAGGCACTGTAGTCATCAAATAGACAATAATTCAAATTCATGTACATTTCTTTCTTCTCTGAAGGTCTCTCTGCTGATCAGCCTATGATGCTCAAAGCACACCGGTAATTAAAAGCACTGCACATCTCTTCATTTTTGAATATATTTCACAGAATAGGCACGTTGCATGCATTGCACCTCATTCTTTATAAGCTGGTTTTGACTTTTATTTTTGGCCATAATCTTTGTGTCACGAGGTCCTAACCATAACCATGAAGAAACTTGTCATCTCAGGGTGCTTGCCATGATCAGGATGTAGTAGTAAAAAAAAAAAAAAAAAGCACATTGACTTTATACAGTCTACAGACATATCTAATGCCGACATTAGTCATCTTTTCCAGGCAAAGGTTTTATTTATGGGAGGCAGGGTTGAAATAGGTCCATGTTGGTGCATTTAACGTAACTCACTCTGGGGATTATGGCATTGTCCAACACGATAATTCACTCCTGCATCAAGAACACTACAACCACCGCTGTTACTTGAGGTATAATAAATATAGAATAGGAGCACACAGGGTGTTAACTCATCTTGAGCTGATTAAGTAGCCCATCCATATGATTACCTCGAGCTGTCACACTGACTCAAAGTTGTAGGGAAAACACAGTGCTTCATTACTGTTGACAAGTTTCTTTTAACTCATCCTGGCTTCTAACTGCATACCATACAAAAGACAACAGCCAAGGATCTGACTTTTTTTCCTTCCCAAGGGCATTCTCAGGGGTGGGTAATGAATGGGTGGGCCCAGATTTTGATGTGGTTAGGGGCCAAGGGGAGAGAAATGTGAGAAGGGGTGTTAATTGTTTTGGCTCTTTGCTGGGGAAACATATCAACATTAGATCTAATGGAGGTTAAAGACTCTCATTGCCATAGGGGCTGGAGCTAATGAATAGCTATAGCTAGCCAAGGAGAAAGAGAGATGCAGGGAGAGGGGAGGAAAGGAGGATGTGGTATTTACTTGCCTTTATTGAGCTAAGTGTGTTAATGAGGATTAACATTAAGAACTCATGAAAGCATTTTTCTATGAAATATATATGTTTTTCTTTTTTCAAATGAGACATCTTCAGTCATGAGCACAGCTATTTGCAACTGAAGCGAGGGACCTCAAGGATTTCCACTATAGCTTCAGACAAGGAAAGTAATAGTATGTTAATTTTCCTTTATTGGATAAAAACACATTCTCCTTTAAAACCTGTTGCATACAGGTTGTAAAATAGTCTGCAAGACAGCATGCATTTGATCAACAGTGAACCGTGCAGAATCTAATTAACAATTTTGTCAATTTACAGGCTAATTCCATTACTGGGAATTTAACTTTGCCACAGATGATCAAGTGAATGCTAGAAAGTGAAGAGGCTGTAAATAACACACTCCCACTACAATGTATCTGTGTACATCTGCCAAATGTAGTTGCACATGTACACAAAAGACAGTAAACATGTGGGTATGTACAACATTATTGTTGGAAAATGTCAAAGGGCACTGTGGTTGTTGTCGTCATGGTATGAGAGGCCAAGTGGAAAGTGCCATTATGTGGGATGAAAACATGTTGGGAAAATTCACAAGTTATTTTCCCATTTCAGAGGTTTATTTCCTTCCTTGGTAATTGTGAAAATAAAAAAAAATAGAGAATGCAAATCAGCTTTCAGATGATACATTTGCCACGTTTATTTATCAGCAGAGTTAATTGAATTTTAAGAAAGAGCCTTGAAAAGATTCGGATACACTGAAGTATCATTTTGAAATTACACCCTTTGATAGTGGTGTAAAGGATAGACTTATAGATAAAATAATCAACAGACAGCATGACACATGGAATTTTAATGAGGCTGTTTCTTTCATCAGTTTTCATGTTGTGCTGCCTTTTGCTTTGGTGTCTCTTTGTACAAACTATTGATAGTAGTTGAAACCTGCTGTTTTTATGTTGTTGGACATGCTCCCCAGGATGCCTTGGCCTCTCACTCTTAACAACACTGATATCACCTTGATCACTGATCAAACTGACTGTGTTTAGTTGCTCGGGGGTTTCACTTCCTGCAGTGTTTAATTGGTAATAAACATGCAAGTTTAAAAAAACTGGAAAGATAAAAAAAAGAAATGAGTCTGACTTTTCACACGCTGCTGTCTGCTGGTTGCTGACCTGAAACACAAATCTTTAATCTGCAATCAGTGGTAGGAAGTTTAAGATGTAATGTTTTTATTTTTTTTTCTGTTGTTCCAGTAGCATATTTTGACTGGTATTTGTCACAGAATATTGTTGTTGACGTTTGTGAGACAAGAATCTACTATTTGAATTTAGATTACTGATGTCTTCATGATTCCTGAGTAGGCTAGCCATTGGGTGTAACCTCTAGCTTTGGGTGTTATAAGGCTCACAGATGAAAACAGTAGTCTGTCAAATTCACTTATACAATAATGAGTTCTAGACACAGTGATTTAGGGAAGGGAAGGGGGTGTTAGGGAGCAGACAATCTAAAAAAGAAAAAAAAAAAACAGCCCGTTGATGTACTAGATTAGCTCTTTGTGGTACAGATCACATCTCCCCATGTGGCTGAGCAAGAATAAACAAAATGGAATCATCATTTTCTTTGTTTAGACAACCATGACAAACCTGAACATAAGCTAAAAAAAAAAAAAAGAAAAAGATTCAGGCGCCCCACAGGGCACAACCATCGTCATGTCTTTTTTATTTTACTGTAATATGGAGTCATTTTCTTCATGAGGACCAAAATAAAGCTTGTTTTTTTTTTTTTTTTTTTTGCATTTTATATGTCACAATTTATCCATCACAAAATGTCCCAACATACATTTGTGGAACAGCAAATTCCAAAATAGTTTGTATTTAAAAAAATTGTTTGTTAACCACCAAATAGTTTGTGAGACAGAGTATTGTTTTATTTATTGAAGTATACTGTGCTGGATGATAATGTTAATATAGCCCATTAAAAACACACCCACTTGATGTGCTGGGGAAATTCATGCTCACTCTAATAACATGGAACTGGAACTTTATTTATGTTTCATGCCCCAGAAAAACAAGCACATATAGATGCTGATGTGAAATTTACCTTTATTTTTTTTCATCAAAATACATCTGATTACACAATCTTAACAATAAAAATAAATGGTAGTGCTCTGCTCATACTGTGGAAAGGTTTGTTTACACAAGGACAAAGAAAAAGAAGCCCTCAAAGGTGCAAAGGTGAACTCTTCTTTCAAGTGCAGTGATGGTGTTACTCAGACTGGGTGGCAGGTTGCAGCATGGCTTTTTAAATCACGCCCATGTTGAAGCATCATTGATCCCAGCTGAAAAAGAAACCAATCTGGACAATGAAGTTCAATAACAACTGACTCCCATCTCAAAAGGGACCAGCTGATCTGGCGCGGTGTAATGTTTTAGCATTAGTGGCACTCAGCTGTTTCTGCCAAACATTGGCCCACACCATGAAATCTCTTGTTAAGAAGAGAGAAATAGTGTTCACCTTGTAATTGAACCATTTTATCCCCCCTTCCTCCTCCCCTCTGCCCCCTCTGCCATTCTTGTTACCCACTTTTCCAGCTTCTTTCCTTGTGTCCCATCCTGCATCCCTCCTGTCTTCCGCTCAACCCCATCTTTACACACACAGACGTGCACGTACACACAATCCTTTGTATGAGCAGCAGCACCCATCAAAATCTGGATCGATCCCCTGGTGTCATTGTGTGAGGAGGTTATTTATGTGGGCATCCAATCTGCACCTGCCGTTGTGTTTGAGCAAGAGGGGAACACGGCCAGAGTTTGTTAACAGTGAAAGGGGGAAACATCAAAGCTGTGTGAGTGTGTGTGTGTGTGTGTGTGTGTGAGAGAGAGAGAGAGAGAGAGAGAGAGAGAGAGGAGGGGAAGAGCAGCCACCTCAGAGCCCCATGAGTACCCGCCAGCTCGCTGCCTCGTCTCTCGTGAAATGAGCACTTTCACAGTCAGTTAGTCTTTAAGTAATAGATATATTGAGTTCATCCCTTGTAACGTTAGACAACTAATTTATTATTATTTTTTCCTTTTCCCGTCACCCCACCTGCCCCTCTCTTTTCCCCATTCCGCCTCTTCCCCGTCTTCCCCTGTCTGTCCCCTTTCCCTTCCCTTCCCCATCAACACCGGATTATGAAGGTTAAATAAACTCTGTGAAAATGAATGAATATTGCCACCAATCTCCTCCCCTCCTACCCCGACTGTAATCAAAGCCTCACCACCATTGCAGCCACTCTTTTTCAATCCTCATTGACTGAAGAAAAAAAAAAAAAGAACTCCAGCCCAGGCTATCTGGCGGCAGAATGAATGATCCTATTTATGTTAATGCATACATGAACGTTACACAGGTTTTTCCCCTGATAAGGCGATAGGTTAATGAAATGCTCATTTCATTTTACCAGTTGTTTTCTCTGTGAAGTTCCGATAAGTAGCAAACCAATGAAGCTTGTAATTACAATCTTACAGAAACCCGGCCAATCTGTGTATAAATCTCACCATCCAATTACAAGATGTAATAATTTTGCAGTCAAGCTGGTAATGAGGTCTAATACTCATGCATGTGATAATCCCCCCTGGATGCTGACTCTATCAGATGTTAGCTTTGTAATTATATGAGCTTGAGAAAAAAAAATCATTATTTCATGTTCAAGTAGAAAATGAGGTTGGTGGGAAGTTAATTTTCTCTATGCTCTGTGAAGCGTAGACAAGAATTTAATGATTTAATTACAGTTGTTAGCCCTTTTTTGCGAGAGGCTTAAATTGAGCTAAGCATTTTTCATAGCCTCCGACATCAAGAGTCGGGGAACATCAAAGATTTTGACAGCATACAAAGTGATGAGCAGGCCCAGTGGCCCTGATTATTATTTTTTTTTATTCTTCTAGCCAGAAAATAAGGTTTCCTTTCCTTTAGCTTCTTTCCTTTTCCCTTTTATCCTTTCCTCTTTTCCTTTCCTTTCCTTTCCTTTCTCTTTCCTGTCCTCATCGTCAGGGTAACCACAGCCCAGGGACACCAGGCCTGCTGGATAAAAGCAACATCAACAAATATTAACCGCTCTGGCTTTCACCACTGGCAGCTAATCCACTGTATGTGAATTTGTCATATCAGATTACTATGACAGTCATGGTGCAGTGCAGAATGGAAAGCATCCTCCTGCATCCTCAAAAGGACAATATAGTTTTACTCCCTACCTTCTTTGAATTTCAAAATAGCCTATGAGTGGTGTCTGTAGTCCTCTGATTTCCATACAGCCTTTATATGAGAGAAAGAAAGTGTAAATACATTCCTCAGAGTAATCCCTAGAAAGAGGAATGGCTGCTTTTGGCACTTTAAAAAAGTGCTTTGAGCAATGTAATTCAACTTCATAGTAACAGTAGCTACTTGGTTATGCAGGCTATGGTGTGAGTGTGTGTGTACTGCTGTCATCCATGCTTTTATCAGGTTTTTGGAACCTGGCATCTGGAGAGTTATTGATTCAGATTTTAATAACTTATTTTGGCCCAAAAAGTTGACATTAGAAAATGGTGAATATATAAATAATGTGTGACAGTGTGGTTTATTTTTTCATTTACTCACAGCTGAGATGTCTGTGTATCCAAGATTAGGATCCAGTCTAACATAATGTAGTATTAATGCATGTGTTAATTTATTATTATTATTATTTTTTTAACCTTATAGATTTTTCATAAACTTGAAATAAGTGTGTGAGACAGTTTGAGAGAACAAAATACAGTAAATCTCAGAAATGAACAATTAATTGCAAACTTACTACAATAGAAAATCAATAAATCTGCTGTTTTGTTTCAAAAACCATTAGTATTTTTGTGTATGTATATTTATATGTATATGTATATACTTAGCCATATTTAGTTACTTACATTTTTGTAAAAAAAACTGCATAGTAGTCAAAATGCCAGTGACTGAAGAAAATATTGCTTTATGGGGCAATAACTCATGACATATCTTTAGTTCAACTGCTTAGAAATCAGAATAAGTGTCATTCAGCTTGTGGGCTATCTGTTGTTTAAAACCTTCGAAAGACGCTGACAGTTTCACTTAGCAGTATGGCTAGTACTTGACACACCAACTACAAGTGGATTGAAATGTTGTGGTTTTCTGCATTTATTTGTCATAAAATTTGATCTGATCTTCATCTAAGTCAAGAGTATAAACAAAAATAATGTGCCTGAAATAATATCACCAAAACATTTTTGATCTTTCATGTCATCTTTATTAAGAACAACCAAAAAAGTACAAACATAGTGCTTGTGGAAAAAGTATGACAATCTTTGGAAATCATAATAATATAAAAATAATATAAAAATGAGAATTGATTTAAATAAAGCTGGAAATGGTTACAAAGTGATGTCAGAGACTTAGGAAACTCGCCAGTCAACAGTAAGACATACAATCTACAATTGGAGGACTGTGGTTACTCTACCTAGAAATGGGCGGCCAGTTAAAATGACCCCAGGAGCACAACAAACACTCATCAGTGAGGTAAAGAAACAACCAGGAGTGACAGCCAAAGATATGAAGACATCATTGGAACTGGCTAGCATTTGTGTTTATGAGTCTATAGTAGGTAAAACATTGAACAAACAGGGTGTATATGGCAGGACACCATGAAGCTGCTACTTACTCAAAAGAATATTGTTGCATGCCTGAAGTTTGGCAAGGAGCACATTGACACTCAACAATATTGGCAAAATGTGTTGTGGACTGATGAGACTATATTGAACTATATGGAAAGAACACAGAGCGCTACATTTGGCGTAAAAAGGTCGCTGCATATCATCATGAAAACATCATTCCAACTGTAAAGTATGGTGGAGGAAACACCATGATCTGGGCCTGCTTTGCTGAATCAGGGCCTGGTCAGCTTGCAGTGGTTAGGGGGAAGAATTCCCAAGTGTGTCAAAAAATTCTTCAGCATAATTGGGAATGTCTGTACGTCAGCTGATTAGAAGTTGGGTGATGCTACAAAACAATGACCCAAAACACACAACAGAATGACTTCAGAAAAACAAAATCCACATTTTGGATTGGTCAAGTTGAAACAATCAGAGCATTTGACAATTTTACACAACCGAGTTTAAATTACTTAAAGAGTGAGTGCATTGTCAAAAACGGTGACGAATGAATTAACTGACTTATGCTTTTAACTCTGCTGTATTATTATTCTAATGTAAGTTACTTAAGATAAGTTCATATTTAAACCGAAATAGTCCATGTGCATCAAATTTTGCACACACTTTACTGCCACATTTAAATTATGACTATACCAATTATGAAAACTGTGTTTAAAATTGTGCCTTACATTTGCAGAATGTAAAACTAGAAAAAACACAACAGCTTCCCTGATTCTGCACTCCTCATCCTCTCCCTCTCCCTCCCTCAGCCTCCTCTTTTGACCTTTTTTAATCCGCCTCAGCCCTCTCAGTCCTTTCTCTCTGCTTGGCCATGTCCTGTTAAACAAGAAACGTGTTGCGGTGTTGTGACCCACAATTGTGGGCAGCTTCACGGCAGGTTTTGCAGGTCTTTTTTCTGCTCTGGTGTCCAGTCTGCCTCCATCTGCCACTGCCTCGCCACAGTCCCACTGGGGGAGATGGGGCTAATTCTGCAGTCAATTAGCAGAAGGGCCGCTTTTGTTCTCTCACTGGCTCCCATGGGCACTATCTGCTTCAGTGCTCCCTCACTCTTGCTCCATTTTGATGGTTCTCACTTTCTATCTCATTTATTTGTTCATGGTTCTCTATCTCTCTTTGGTTGTGTAATTTCTTTTGTTTCATCCCTTTCCTCTCTCTTCCTGTTATCTTTCTTTACATCTTTACTCCGTTTATCAAGTTCTCTATCTCTTGCTGTCTTTTCTGTTTCTATCTCTGACATGGATTCTTTGAGGTATTGAATGTGTGCTTGCCATATTTCTTTTCCCAGCCCACCCTTGCTCGGTGACCTTTGTGACATTGTTGGCCAGACAATGTCTCTGGCAATCACAAGCCATAAAAGAGAGAGTTATAGGTATATATTCCCCTACAGATTATGATACATTGTGTGAAAAAAATAGTCATTAGTCTAAATGACTAACATAAAAAAACAAGTTACAAATTAAGTCAGATTACAGACATCACACTGTACAAGCTATGACATCATGCTATGTCATCAACTTACAATTAGAGTAGAAAAGAATAGAGTGAAAGTGGGAACATGGATAAAACATGTTTGTGAGAAAATTCATCATTAAAAAATGTTAGATGGAAATACTTATACATTTTCCTCACGTTTTTTTCCCCTTCACGTTAATTAATTTAAAACACTTCTAGCACTTTCTGAAGAGGTGTCACATTTAAATACTTTCCCTCCATCAGCCGCACCAACATCTAGCGTGAAAAGAAACATTATTGAAAAATTATCTAGTGTAAAAAAAGGCAAAAATCATCCCCGGTCTTTTGATCGATGCGGCACCCTGTGGGTCTTACCCCGCTGTTGTCCCTGTGGCTCTACCTGGCCCTACTGAGCTGTACCTGTCTCAAGTTAATAAATCATTTTGGCATAATAAAATATTCAAAGGAGAAGGGGATCAGGCAAGGCCAGGTTAAAGAATTTCTTAAATTTTCATGGCATGACAGCCTGTTCCACATAGCCACCCTCACTTCAGCTGATTCGTGCCCTGGGTTGTGTGTATGTATGTGTGTGGCTGCGGTTGGGAGGATCTTCCGTGTCACTCTAATAGTCTAGAATTACACTTGTATCAGTGTCACTAGCATATGGGGTCTATGTATACCCTTAGGCCCATCACACTCCCTTCCACCTTCCACTGTCATGGCATTTAAAGTGATACCATTTGGGCAAAGCTAGTTTTGACAGAAAAAGTGAAAAGCTGTGTGTTTCCCTACTTAGCCCGATGACAGAGCTGCAGCCACCAGGGGCCCCTGCCACAGAGCAGCCAATCAAATGAGATTTTACAGGATAATGATGGAAAGTAAGCTTGCCTCCTTAGTCGGTGCTCCCACTCTCTCTCTCTCCTCTTTCCTCTTTCCTCCTTTCTTTTATTTCTTCTCTGTACCTAACCTTCTGTCCTTTCACTAACCTTCTCCTTTTGCCCCCACTTCTTGTGGTGGGATATAACAAGAAACCAATAGCGAACATAGCCTGAATAAAGCAATCAACATTGTAAATAGACTACTGTAATGCAGTATTAAAAGTGAAGTTTAGGTTTCATTTAAAACTCCATTATATATCTTTAAAGGTGTGTGGGGGGTGGTGGGGGATTCAATTACACTAACACTACTAAGATAAAAGCAAAAGGCACTTTCAGAGAGCATTGTGAATTTTATTTGCATTGTTCAAACCCAGTTTATGCTGTGAACACTGTTTTCTGAGATTGGGAATCAGGCAGTAAAACAGGAGTACTAGGAAATTAATCATTCTGTCCTCTGCTGTATCAAACAGCTGTAGAGGCCTTGGGTAAGTTAGCTTCACAAAGGTTAAACAGAATATGAAATAATGATGAACCCATGAATAAAGGGACCAATTAAAGCTACCTGTTCTGCTCTCCCATTTCTCCCTATCCTGACCCCTTTCACCATCTCCTCCCTCACTTTTTTATGCTTCCTTGAATCCTCTCATCATACCTTTCACCAGCCTTTGATTCTCGCTTCCTCCCCACCATGCCTCCTAATTCCACTTTTCCTCTTAACCCTCTCCATCTATCAATTCATCTATCCACCTATGCATCTTTACATCCTCTCAAAGACAGGCTGGCAGTGTCATTGAGTGCTTCATTCCCTCTGGATGAAGACTTCACAGTTATTCATGTGGGATCCTGAGCAGGTGAAATGTTTTAATTCTAGGACCTGATGAACAGTTGAACATGTAGAATCCAATGGAGAAGCCAAGGGAAATCTTCTAAATGAGTTGCTTGCAATAGGATATTGAAAATGGGCTGCTACTTTTACACAGTGCTTACCTGTAAATATTCAATCTAAAGTTGAGTCACATAGGAATAATATAAAAAAAAGGTTTGTTGTTGGTACCATCTCACCTGCTTCTTTCTTGCAGCAGGTGGTTTTCTAAGTGGAATATTTAACTTGCTTGTTTTCTAACCATCTCATTGTCCCTGTAACCACCACATTTGTGCTTTTTAAAAGTGTGAGAAGTCACAAAACCTGAGAGAACAAGCTGTGAACTGCTAATTTGTCTGATTTCTAATCATTACTGCTGCACAATCCTCACAGATAAGATGAAAAGAAACATGGTTCTCCACTAGTGGAACCTATATAACAGTCACGCAGTTTCACTCTCATGGCATCACCTGGCTTCTCCAGCACCTCTAACACACATACACACACACTTTCAATATCTATGTTTTTCATTTTGATCTCTTCATATCTTTCTGCCATGCTTGTCTGACCTCTATGGAATCCCTAATATATGTCAGTAATTGCACATCAAACCTCAATGCATTATTTTAGCCCCAAACTCTCCCCCAACCAACACACGCATGCCAAAGGCTCATGCGGCAAACACGTGTATATAACTTTGCATTTGCATGTGCATATACAAGCACACATGCATACATTCACATGCAAGCTTGCAGACTTCATTTTTATGTACACAAACACGCACACAAATGTGGCTGGCTGGCTTGCTGATGGTGTAGGACTCATGTATTTTGATGATATGAAAGTTGACCACATTTACATGCAAATCGAAGTTCCAGATTAATAGGGTCCACGTATGAGGGCACAGGAAGACTGAATGGTAATATGCTATTATGGCTTTTAAATACATTTACCAATGTTTTGATGCAGAATTAGCATGGTCCTAGCGCAAGGAAATCATGTTGGTCTGATAGCAATTTGGTTTTCCAATTGGGAATACAATTTCATCAGGTTCGACTGTCATTTCTAATAATGACTCAGGTTGTGCTCACTAAATTGAAGATTCTTTTCCTCACTTTTTTTTTTTCTCCCCACCTTGGTGGATGAAAGAACAAGCATTGTGTTAACAGAGGTGTCTGCAGTTTAGAAATTGCTGTACCTAATCTGCAATACAATATTTACAACAACCCCGAAACTGATTTGCAAGTGTGTATATGTTGTTGCATGTGTATTTTGGAGATTCATGTTTAGAAAGCCACTAGATTTTCTCTCTTTTAGCTGAAAAGAAAAAAAAAAAACGTAATCGAGGTTGTCATGGACTCCAAAGACAAGGTGAAAAAACACTCGTTGATACCAGTGATCAACTCTGATTTTATAACTTGACTATATAAATTACGTTGTAATGCTTTCATATTTCACATTAAGAAAAATCTAGTCCACACTCTGCCAAAGATTCCAGTAAATATGACTAGTCAAATCACTGCATGCTAGCCGTAGAAAAATGTCAATCATCCCTCACTCAAAATGGTCCTGACAGCTAAATACAGATCTCAGTTTTCATGCAGATATTTCATTACTTCTGAATATTAAAATTGCTAAATAAATAGTTTCATGTTAGCAATCTCTTGCTCTATATTTTGCTTTCAAAATGATGGATTTCAATATGAATGCAGTTGACAAAACTGGTTGTTGGTGTTGACAAATGATTAGACTGTAGACTGACCTAAAAGGATAAACTGAATGCACTCTGCTGTTATAAGTCTTGTTTATCATGTTTGCATTTAATTAATGTATTCAACTGTACTATGGTTTGATTTCCTTTGAACACATGCGAAGATAAGGAACATAAGGGAAGAGAAGCATAAAATGAGGCAAGAAAGAAGACGAGGAAAAAAAAAATACAAAACAGACATCCTCCTCGGGTGTTACTTGTGATGTATTTCCTTTAAATTTTCCCACTCAAGAAAAACAAATAATTAACAGCCCCCTGGGACATAACACACAAATAGAATAATGTATTTGTGTCAGTCAAATGCTTTTCCATAGCTGGGCAAAGAAAACATAATAAATGAATATGAAATACGTAAACATAGCCCGGATTCCATCCAATTAATAAATACCATTTTTATTGTGTCTTTTGGGGGCTAAAATACTTTTGAAAAATCTAAGCATGCCTTTTGGCATCCTTGTCAATTTATGTAAATAGCCTGCAACCATTCTAAGGGCGAGGAGCACAAGGAGATCATAGATTATTAATGAAGTTTGAAAATAACAAAGGCTGTGTCAGCTGCTTCCTGTGCCACGGTATCGATGGCACTCAGTCACTAAATGGCACAAAATGTTTGCTTGACATGCACTACAGGTTCGATATCAGCTACGCATTGCAGTTAGTTTTAATCATTTAGAAGCTGGTAAATATGTGATCTGACTAAAAAGCACAGTCAAAGCACAGAGGAAAGGCTCTTGTGTGTTGAAGGTCTGCTAATTTGGCTCCACTGAAAGGGAGGTAAGGGGGTGGGTTGGGAGAGTGGGTGCTGAACTCCTGGCTGAGCAGGCCAGAAATGTTAGGCCTTTGACATCAAGGATCGATTCCAGTCTGAGAGGCCTGAGCGAGGGAGAGAGGGAGGAGGATTGTGGCAATGCTTGCCCCTTCTCATTAGCTGACCGTGGGGGGAGCGGAGGCGTTAACTTGGCTTCTCCTCTGGGACTCTAAATGGGTCGAGGGCCACCGCTGATGAGGGGGAAGTTCACAACCACAAAACTGGGTTCACTATCGAGTTAAGCTAACTTTGTTTTTCTTCATTACACTGGCTCAGCTGCTAAGTACCTCGTGCAAAATGGACAGGGAGACAAAGTGTAGAGACATGAAACAAACACTGTAGGTATGCAAATTAGCACAGCACTCACACACATCATGAAAAAAAAAAATGAACACAATAACTACACCTCTTTGAGAAGAACACATCACAGCAGCTTGGTAAATGAGATTACGTACTTTAGTTAATTAATCTCAAACACCCTGTCATTAAACTACCAGGTACCTAGAAATTGTTAGTAGACAAATAGGCTGCTTTGACTAGGAAGCTTGAGATAAAGGGTTCAGATAATGAGGGACTAATCACTGGCATCAGTTAAGTCCATCAGGCCTAATTTCCCTAAAAAAAAAAAGATGCACACATGGAGCTAATCTCAACCTCTTATTTATTAATTTCCCATCCAGTGGTTCAGCATCACACTAATAAGATATTTTCACACAGCCGTGCAAGCGTGCAATCTACCCCCATTCTTTCAAACACACACACACATACACACACAGATTAAATGGTGTTATGAGCCATGGACTGCAGAACAAAGAGGAAGTAGATAAAGAGTATACTCTTAAGGAGATGCAGCTCTTAGGATAATGAGGCCTCCGAGGCTTTACTCAAGGAGCTTCCTCTTAGTCTTCATGATATTTCTCCACCTATATACTCATATTGTGTCTTCCTTTGCCTCTAACTCTTGCCCCCTTTCACACTTCTCACACACACACACAAACAATGCCTGCAAAATGTGTATATACTATTTGTGTGAGCATGCAAATATACTGGTGTGCAGCAGTTTTGTGTTACAGAATCTTTGCTTTAATGTAAATAACAAGCACTTTTTTTCACTGTAGAATATAAATCTGTGTTTTAATTATGTTGTAGTTGTTATGCGTTGAACAGGCAGCTCTAAGGAGTATAATGGTTATAACCAGCTGCAAATTAGATACATTCTCATACATGCTTAAATACTTCCAAATCTGCCATTGGTAGTTGTCCATTGTATTAATAACCAATTATTTGCATCAGTTGCAGCATTAATGTAAACCCACGTAATAAAGAAAAGAGGCATTTGTCAGTCTCAAGTGCTGTAATTGGCCAAGCTTGTCGTTCTCAGAGGTTCACTTTGTCTTTGTTAAACTGACAAATTTAAAAAGATAGAGAGCCAGCGAGAGCAAGACGGTGAGAGTGCAACAGCCCTCCACTGGAACGAGATGTCTAAAGTCTATCTCAACACAATTTTTAAACTTTCATGGCCTCTTTTTTGGCCTCTTTGCCAGCTACGTCTCAAAGCACTCTACTGTCAGTGTAAGAGAACACTCAAGATTGTGTTGGTCTTGAATTAATAATGTGACATTAATTAATTAGGACACAACACTCCCTAAACATAGTTTACATCTGAGAAGAAAAGCAAGCAAGACCTGGAAAATGAACAAAGTGTTGTGTCATATATTGGAAAGCACCATCAGATTTAAAGTGGTCTTGTTTTTCAAAGTGTACTTGCAATGTATCTCACCTCATACATCAAATAGGTCTTGCAATCTCTTATTTAAAAGTATGCATGGGGCAGCTTATTTCTGTAAAGATGAGAGGATTTTTCTCTAACTTGAAGCAGATGTTAAGCATTACGGCAGATCATACCTTGCCTCTTTTATTTAAAAAAAAAGAAGGATATTCAATACTTGGAGCTTTTGTGAACCAGTAGTAAAGTATAGTGTAATGCAAGTCAATACTCCACAACATAGACAAGAGGAGAGAAACAAGACTAGTACCATTAGAAGCAGTATGGACCACCAAAGGCCCAGAGAGCGCAGCTAATATGACACCCCAAGGCCTAATCTTCTTAGTGGGGTGGGATAAAATGAGTATCCATTACGGAATCAACCTTCATCCCAACCCTTTCTCCCCTATATTACCACCACTGCTCCACCATGCCTTCTTCCTCCATTCATTCAACCCCCACTCTCCCTCTAGAGCCAGTGCTAGCATTGATAGCCAGCATTGAGACAATTGGCTGACTCGGGGCCCTAATCAGGTATTAGCCACTAAAGCTGTAAGGGAAGGCTGCTAATCTCCATACTCACTTCATCTGTAGAGGCAAGGCCCCAGTAGTTTGCTTTCCTCCGGACCAGGCCTAGATCAAAGATGCCTAGTAGAAATCAGATTAGAGTAAAGAAGAGAGTGAGAAAAAGTAGGGTATGGAGGCCACTGATCTTTAAAGCATCCATCCTCTTTCCTTCTTTTAAAAGCTTTTTGCATAATCAGGGAGGGGAGTGGGTGACTTTAGCCCCCCAAAAGCCTCTTAGCCACAGATGAAACAAAAACATGAAGGGACTGAAGGAGAGGTAAAGAGACATGAAATGTTCATTAGGCATTGCAGCTGTATTATGAAGTTAATTTGTTATTTGAACCGATTCCAGCTGCTCTTTCACATACTGCATGTAGTTTAATGGTCTACAATGCAGTTGCAGAATGGACCAGTCATAGTTATGGTGGTAATGTGTGTGTGTGTTTGGGTAGTGTGCTTTCCCTTTTTACCCAAGAAGATACATTTATATCTTTTTGAGCTTTGTAAAACACAAAGCCTTGCTTACAAGTTTATAATAATGTCATACAGTATTTTATTCATCCCCTTGGGGAAATAGTTGTTAGCTGTCTGACAATACATGTCAGCATTATACTATAGGATTGATGTGTTGTCCAAAAACACCTTAACATGCAACCAGGAGAATCAAACCACTGAGCCTGAGGTTCATATACAGCTGATCTACCAGCTTACCTACTGCTGGTTGTTCCATTTATAGTAAAAAATATTAATCTGATGCAACACTGGTGACTTTCCAATAGAACAAATACTTCAATAAACTGTTTGAACTTTGTCCCATTTGCGACTAATCAAGCTGGCTTGCTTGCATTCCTGGCGGCAAGATACTAACGCTAACTTTCAGCGCTGACTCACTTCCATCATCAGGTCTACTCTACTCTCTCACTTGCACTCCTATGATACAAATTTTCAGTCCAGGTAGCTCGTAGCTTCCAACAGGCAAATGCAGGCCATGATTTCACCATGCGTTTTCTAGTTTATACACACAACAAACTCTCCATAACACACACGCTCGCATCCATCTTGTTCAGTGGCTATTGTTATTGACTGGAGAACACTGAATTCACAGTTTTTCTTTCCCCATGATGGATTCTGAGGTAGAGGTGGTCCTTTAATTGTGAAGGCAACTGCCTGAGTGGAGTAGAAGGTGTCAGGGGAGTTCTGCTGTGTCGCCTCTCCTCTTTAGTCCGGTCAAGGGCAAGCTGGTGTGTGAGGTTGCTATGCAGTGGAAACCCACACACCCACAGACACACATGTTAATTCTTTATATTACTGCTTTTTTGTTTATTTTGTTATAAATAAGCATTTTAATTGTAAGAAAATACAGCTATAGTAAATTGTTAGGATGTTATAGGTTTTTTAAATGACATGAGCCGTCCCTTATAATGATCTTATATACACTAGCATTAGTTAAGACAAAATTGCCATGTAAAATATCATAAAACTAATTGCACTGTACAAAATGGCGCTGCATGACCACTAATTGCACAGAAACGAAAACAGGCCAGGGCTAAACAATCTGCACACACTTCTTGCATTCTGCATTGGGGACAGGCTGTCTTTAGCAAAGCAGACAAATGTTAATTCCCTTCAGTGAGCACAGGTCTGACCTCCAGACTTCTTGAGGAGAGCACCCACACACACACACACACACACACAAGCATACACACACAGTCCTCTCAGAAGGTCACAGAGCAGATGATACCAGCCTGTTCCCTGTTTCACTTCGATTGGCCCATCTTTTCTCCTTCATTACCACACACAGCTGTGAATAAGACAGTCTGTGAGTGTGTGTGTGTGTGTGTGTGTGTGTGTGTGTGTGTGTGTGTGTGTGTCTGTTTCCCAACTCTCTGAAACGGTTAAGTGCTGTTAGTGCAGTTTTTATCAGCGAGGCCACTGGTGAGACTCAGGGGAACAGACCAGGGCTATCTCTCTCTGCCGGCTCTGAAAATTGATATTGAACATGGAGGAGGAGTAGGGGAGAAATCTCACATGCTGGTAGCAATTAGCCAAAAAGGGATTTGCAACTCTGTGATTCATCACACCAAAGATCGAAGTCATTTAAAGACAGTGTTGTTTTTCCCTTCCCTCACTCCTTACATGCTCACCTCCTCTCCGGCTGCGCCTCCTTTAGCCCACTTACATGACAGTGTGAGATTTCCTATTTAGGGTTTATTTCTCCACACTGAAAAGCTGCACTGTGCTGAAGCACAAACAAGGTCTTTGATTTGACTTGCTCTGTGTACATACCTAACACCGGGGTGCTAAACTGACGCAAGGCCACTGTTGGTTTGCTTTGAGAGTTGGCAACGCAGCGTGACACACTGACAGCGGCACGCGCAGGGAAACACATTTGCCAAAAGGAGGGGAAATGGTACAGGTTGAATAAACTTTCCACCACAAACTTGAGACTTTTTATTTATGACATTTGAAGCCTGTTAATTTGTGTTTACACAGTGTGCTTCACAAATAACCTGACCAAACTGTGAGCATCAGGAAATGTGGTTGAAGTAAAGCATGCTCTTGTCACCACACTGGCAAAGTTCATGTTACAATGAGAAAGAAGAGGCACATTCATATAATTATGTTATTTTAACACCTTAATGCTTCTAGCAGTGGAAACAGTGTATTTTGCCTATTCAAACATGAACTTAATGAATCTCACACACCCTGGTCTGAGAGAATTTGTGCAATGCAGTTTCATCTGGGCTTAGTGTTTATGCAAGTGGTGGGGATGAGGTCAAAAATGCCTCAGGGCAAAGGCAAAAGCTTGCTGGACAGCAGGTATGTTTTTGTTTTTTTTCTTTCCATTTCCATGACTATATAGGAGCTGAATGTATGCAGTTCAGATGGTAGAATATAGATATAGGCAATATACTGCATATTAGTATGCATATTATGACAGTACATACATGCCTATGCATCATTATGAGTCAGTCATAAGTGCATTTGTTGATAATAACATTAGAAAAACAATCTTCTTTGCCAAATTAAACATTCGAGTGACTTGTTGTCGTGAGCCTTCCACCTGTACAAGTGAGTCCAACTGGCATTTCAGCTAACAAAACTCATGTCATGGCATTTTGATAACGGCATAACACCATAATGTTAAAATGTAAAATAGTGACCAGTGTAAATTGATACAGGCTGTAGAACAGATGTAATAGAAAAAAGACCCTTTGTGGACAGTGGATTGGAGCAGCGCTAATGTGAAAAAATCCACTTCCAGATGTGATCATGATGTTGGGGTGAAATGGAAGGCACCCTTGTAGCGGCTAGTCTCTGAAGTCCAGCATCACACACTCTGCAGTGTATATTATGTCCGAGTAAGGATGTGTCCACCTGCCCAACGACGGCACCTGTTGGCTAGACTGGGCCACATTCTTTTTTGTTTTGCCTTTGTTGAAAAGAAGAAAATCTTATTGTGGCTGTGGCTGATAACTTATTATGGTGTAAAAAGAAAAAACTAACATTTTGAATTCTAGATTGTGATTTTAGTTTTGACACTGTTGGATTGACAAGATATATTTATTTAACTACAGGCCTCACCAATCAAAACTCACTTCCCCACTACACACGCCTATTAGAAAAAATGACACATTGCTCATAAAGCATATACAGACAGCAGGGGAGCTATGCCCCAGCCAGTAAACCTCTACAGTTTAAAACCTGAGCTGTGGCCATTAATAGAGCTGGAGATGACGGATGAGTTCATATGCCATGCAAGCAGCCCCAGACAATGGCTTTAGTCTGATGACAGATTGCCTGACCGTAACCCAGTTTATGTTAAACTCATTCTTGCTGTTCAATTTCACAAGTGTAATTTTGTTGGACTGTGCTGCATTGTCCTCGACTGTGGGTGAGGTGTTGGGGTGTGCTCTCAAGCTCACAATCCCTACCTCCGGTAATGATTCCCCTGCTCTATTCTATTGTATTGTTTTCTGCATAATCAGGTTGGTAGTCAAGGGTTTGGGTGACACAGCCATCTGTCAAGTTCATTTGCTCGGCAAAATGCAAAGAAATAATGGCTGATCCTGCGGGAGCCTATCTGTTATCAAATAGGAGAGGTGCCCCCTGTTTATGGCACTGCTCCACTGTACTGCAGAATGGGTTTGTGTTAGCAAGTACACACAAATGTATGTGAACTCACACATGCTTTTTCAACACAAGGCTACATACAATATGTGCCTGACACATACAAAAAATGCACTGTTATGCACGCTTGACTTGATCAGCTCATCTTACTCCGTATAGGCACCGTGGGTTATGAAATGTATAATTCAGTTAACACTGTGAGCTGTTGTCCATCTGGAGCTTTGTGCCAGCTGTTTGTCTGAGGACTCAATGTGTATACTGATGTGTGTGTGTGTGTGTGTGTGTGCGTGTGAGATGGGAGAGTTACATGTGTTGGCATTCTGTTCAAAGACACATGTAACAGTTGCAGTTGCAGTGTGTGTCTTAATGCAACATTTACAATGCTTACATATGTTAAACAAGACGCTTATGGAATATCTGTTACCTTATTACCGTGATAATCTTGCAGCTACAGTGGCAAAGAAATATCCACTAGGATTGTGTATTAATGGGTCATAAAATGTGGTGTCATCTTCATTTACCGTAAGTCAGAAGTGTGGGCAAATACTGTGTGTACAACAGAAACAGTTGTATTTTTATATTTGATTATCAAACATATCCGTCCCCAAGGATGGTCCAGAGGTTATAGAGCAGTCTGAAATCATGATGCACCCTCTGTTGTACTTCACTGTTGCAATGATGGTTCATGGTGATATGCAGTGACCTCAGTACACCATACAGTATTTAAACAATTCGATTTTATAACAACATTATCCCAAAAGCACTGTGGAGTGCCTGGTTATTCTTTGACAAACCTCGAGACAAACCTTGAGCAATCTATGACTTTTCTGGTGGTTTCCTCCCACTGAGCATGCTCCATGACCTGTGTTTGTTAACAGAGATGCTAATCAGGCCCACTAAGTCTTTAAAAGGTACTGCTTGTCTAATATAAATCAAATTCAGGATTAAGTGCCATGCCACTAGACACATGTTGACCAGATATTTGCTTTACTACAAAGTAGAAACAGTACTACAACGCTGTCTCCAAAAAATTGGGATGATAAAAATGTTAATGAATAACAAAATACAGCGATTTGCAAATTACTTAAAACCTATATTTGATCAAGAAAGGGATAGTGAGGTAATGTTTGGGACATAAACTAATAGCAGGGTAAGATTGAAGAGGATTATATATTGATAATAAGAATGTTACTGAGATAACAGTTTTATTATACCAATAATAAAACATAACAATAACAAAGTCATATCATTATAGTTACAATAAAGTAATATCCAAGTCTTAGCTTAGAATAAGCAATGAATATGTCAACGTAATAGGAGGCCAAAGTACAACATGACAGTATCTTGAAATGACGCCATCGGTGATATCCCTATATCTCTTTATCAACATAATAGTAATTTTACCCATCATTACCTCGTTATTACTAAAATATTACCCCATCTTCTTATTTTTGAGTAATTACCTGCAATTACTTTGTATTTGTAACCCCAAAATCCTGAAACTGAGCAATTTTATTCTTATACATATATTTTTTTTCAACTATCTTGCTGCATGCACTTAAATAGGGGCCGCACAGGTATTCAGTGAAGTATGAATTCTAACATCTCCATGGTGAGGATTTTGCAGCTCTAACTGCATAATTGCATGTTGGAACAGAAACACTTGTATCAGTCCACAGCTTGACTCAGAAGCTGAAGCTATGCCAGAGTTAAAGTACAAAAAAACTGTGGAGAAAGATTAGTAGCTGTGTAGCTGTTTGCTGTGAACACAAAGAGAAAGTGGAAAAAGTGAACAACATAGTGGTGTAGACAACTGTGTCTGCAACAAGCACTACTGTATGTAGGCAAAAGCGCTGGAGACAAAAAACAAAACTCTTCTGTGTGCAAACAAAGACAACAGAAATTCAAAATCTGTATTTCACATTGTAAAGCAGACTGAGAGATTAAAGCCAAGTCTGTAGGTTTCACATCACATCAACATTACCTTCAATTGAGCAAGGCACCCCGGAGGAGAGAAATCTCAAAGAACCCAAGAAAACTGCTTGGTATGAACTGCGATCGGCAGGCAGGTTATCGGCAGCGCTTCGCTTCTGTTTGCTTTCTTTTCTTTAGCATTGTACATATTTGGTAATGTTTCACCAATAGTGTTTCATGTGTTCAGAAGCCTTGACGGTATCCTGCCTCAGGCTGTGCATATATGTGGCGTTAATTTCAAACAGTGATTACTTTGTAAATTAAATGACATATGAACCTTTTATTTAATCAAAATTTCTCCTCGGTTTGCTCTCTCTCCTCCCTTCATGACTCCCTTTTTCTAGAATTCCTCCGCCCCCCTCTGCTCTTCTCTGCGCTCTCTCACCTAACCCATTATTCCATTGCTTGTGTGAAAAGGGTAATCGCTCAAATCATTCAAAGGCAACTATCTGTGTTTGACACTGGGGAGCATAACCATCATCACAAGCAGCCGCTAATGGCTCTCTCTGGATCCGGCAGAAACGCTCCGCAGCTCGGCCTAGCGCAGCACAGCACAGCAGGGCCAAATGCTGTGGGCACTACAGTGCTAGAGCCGGGGCCAAATTTTACCCTAATGAATTTGGACCTTGCCAGTTTATTGCAAAAGGCAGCCACGGCCATCCAATACCCTCCTAGATGATCTGAAGCGACTCCCGTGGCCACCGTTTATGCCAGGGAGTCCGGTGCCATGTGGAAATGGAGTAAGGTGGGAGGGGTTGTGGCTGTTTTTGTCTTTGGCACCAGTCTGCTCAGCTCATGCGTTCATTCCTGCACACACACACATACATACACATACACACACTCACACAGGGGCCTTCTAGCAAACACAGGACTGCACATTCAAAAAAAGGAACAACTTCATGCCCACAATCTCTTGTGCACTTGCACACGCACGCGCACATTTCGCACTGGCACAGTAACTGTAATGAAGCCTGAAGAAAATGGCACAATATCCTGTTATCTCCAGTGTTCAAATTTGGAGAGAATGTGTTTTTTTTCCCACTGATGCACAATGAACATATTGATTTTTTTTCCCTCTAAATTACCTGGAAGCTTTTGCATATTGTATATTGAGCTCTAGTGCAGTTCACATTAAAAATGCGTTCTCTTTGAGGGTATTGGGAACAGTTTGAAAGGCTACAAGATGGGCTGGAAATCAGTTCGTTAGTACTAATTTTTGCATGAGTTTTCCTTGTTGAAAGCAGATTTTAAGCTGATGCATATTTAGCAATCAAATTTGTTCTACTAGCCAAATGCTGAGAGCTAAAAAAGCACAAAAGAGACATGCTGGTTATGCTTCAAGTCTTATTTTATTAAAATATATTAACCTTGCGCAAATTTCACCATTGGACAATGCTAGTATGCTGCTAATTTAACAGAACATTTCCCTCTCTCATTTCCAGTTGTTTCTTTATCTTTGTCTCCATTATTCATCCGGCTTTGCTGCTTTTTCGTTACTTCCCACATCTATCTGCTTCCATGCCTCTGTAAGCGATCCCCTTCTCTCCGGCACCTGATGTAACACACACTCTGTTCTTTTCTTCCTGCCTGTTTTCCTCGGTCCAATATGTTCAAGGCCCCCCAGCTGTGTTACAGGTAGCGAAAGTCTCCTTCAATTAGACATAATCATCACTCACGGTCAATGATTGCGCTAAAGGCTCACTTCCAGTCTATGAGGGGGCCTTCGCATCTAATGCACTGATTCAGCTTGTCTCGGCCAACTTCTCTGTCTGCTGAAACCAAAGCAATTTATTCGTCGCCCAAGGCTCTTTTGGCAACAGCCAGTTGAGCAAGCTAACAGAGAGACAGATAGAGACATGAGAGTGGGGTGTGAGAGAAAGAGAGAGGGAGCATGAAGGAGCATGAAGGAGGAGGGGGGGGGGGGAGGCTGTAAGGAGGACTCTCTCGTTTTCTCTCTCAGAGATACAATTTAATCAGAGACATCTGTGCGCAGGCAGGCAGCTTTTCCTTGGAGAAGACTTAAGCAGAGTCTTAGTTAGGGGGCTGTGTTTGAAGTGCAGGGGAATTATCACTTTCTTCCAATAACAGTGCCAGGGATGGAGAGAGAAAGAAAGAGCACAGAAAAACAGAAAATCTAGTTAATCTGCTTCATCCTGGTGTGCCGGGGTGCGCCCTGGACACATGAGAATCAAATCCAATCATCAGACAGGAAAGGCACACAGCTGACCAATCAAGTTACCACCTCACTGACCAAATAGACAAGGCCTGAGGATATTAAATGCTATAGGTTTTAAAGCAGGGGGTGGACGACAGAATGTGTTAATGTGTTTGCTCATCAGTAATTCTACAAATAAGGTACTATGTCATCCTAAAGCACTGCAGCTACATTACAGGCAAGACTGATAAATCCAAAAGCGTAGTAGAAAAAGTATCTGATTACTAATAGCAGGCACCTGTGCCCTTCTTAATATCCCATTTTATTTCTTTAACAAGTCATTACTCAAGCCTGAGCTCTTTATTGCCATGAGTCACAATTCCGAAATATACAACATGACGTCTTCTGTTGGTTCATTTAGTTCCTTTACTTCAGCCGACATCCTGCTCAGAGTGGCCAAGCTGTGAAGAGACATAATCTGGGGGAAGTCTGAGAGGGAAGCGATAACCGCGTAAGAGTGGGGCAAGAAGGTTAAAAGGAAAGATAGTTCTTGTCATCATGTGCTTTGCTAAAGGGCAAGAGATGTGTGGAAGCTCCGTGTGTCTGTGTGTGTGTGTGTGTGTGTGTGCACGTGCTTTTCAGGTAACAGACAAGTGCGTGTGTATGTTGGCGACTGAATGTGTGTATGTATGCGTGTGCGTCCTCATCTCTCCACAGTATCTGAAAATAGTCAAGTGATGGAAGCTCGAGAGAGATAGAGACCTTGAGCAGTTTGGAGTCACAGTTCAACAAGGCCGAGTGTCGCCAGACTGCGCCATCATCACTGTCACATCAAAGGAGCAGAGTTTTTGAAAAGCACTGACTGCTCTCTGCACTCTTTGATGAATCTTGTATGATAAAGCCAGCTATAACTATAGTACTTACATAGCTAATGTAAACTCATGTGTAGCAGTTAGACTAGTAGAGATTGGAATAATGGCAGTCGTGTTTTGTTTGTCTGTAAGCGTCCTCTTGAGTGTGGTCTCTGACGAAAGTTTCATCTCACGTGTGAAACAAAGAAAAAGTTAAAATCACCTTTTAGACATTATCGAGGTCGAGCATGACCTCATTATTAACTTA